>NC_069127.1:15228038-16428038 GCF_026914265.1 Mya arenaria | reverse complement strand
CAGCAAAGACACCGTCAGGAAAATAATATCTCAACCTTTTTCAAGCTTTGGAAGATACCATATAACGTGAAAGTAGGGATTTGAGCGAAAATGGCACTAAACATCGAAATATTTCTCTGTTCACGTTGGTGAACTTCAGATCAGGCGGAAGTTTTCCTCCGATCAAGTATGTTTTTGTTTCCGGTTACTACGAGCATGAGCAAAGCATAAAGACAGTAGGGACAGAGGGGCTTAATCGTTAATGGGAAAAATATATAATGAATACTAATTACCGGGAGATATGTCCAACAACAAGGTGCATTTCACATTTTCACATCCATTTTTGGTTGCAGACTCATAAACCTGAATTTAATCCACACAGGTTCAACTTATGTGTACATCCATGTTAGGATATGTTACGTTTTAAGTTAGAAACAACTCAATACGACATCAGACAGGGAAACCAGTTTATCATACTTAGAGGAAAGACAATTATTCGACAAATTATATTAAGGAAGGCTCTTTTATTTTCATCAATTCAGTGTCTTTGCCTCCGATGTTAATTTATCTTCGACACTGACGCAATTAATCGGAGTATCTTTTCTTTGTGACAGTTTTATGGGCACACAGATTAAACAATAAATAACCAATTGACGCCACCATAGATCCGTTAATGATCTACATAATGACTCAGATAACGGTACCGCTGTAGACAATGGCAAATACACAATTAAGCGACTTAATCGTGGGCGTCAAAAATGCTATTTGTACAAAGGCTAGAAAATAGTGAAAAGGTTTCCATAGTTAACAAAAAAATAGTGTTTAGCTTATTAATTAACGGATATGAATCACGCTCAAGTCTGTTTCCGCACAAGTGTCCTTGGAGAACATGTCCCTGATTTGGCACGAGCAAACGACCTTTGGAGTGATCGATCACAAATAATAAATACATTTTCCTGAATCATGTTTCGAAAGTGTCTTATCATATATTTTTACACATTTATATTTCGTAAAACAGTATGATAAAACTCCCGATACATATTGCGGTTCAAATAGCATCATGGTTTGGTTATTACAATTGTGAGTACTCATAAACCGCTTTAGCAAACCAGTGAACAGCTATTTCGCTGACTATTCCAAGACTGTTACACCAGCGTTAATGGATAACGTTTATATACTTTGATGCATGTGTATATTGTCTTTGTTGTGGTAGTATGCTTTCTGGCTTACAACAATCCAACATATGCGACCGAAAAATGTTATTTCAAGTTGATAATTTATCGACACTGCTGATGCTTTGTTGCTGAAAAGCACGTGTTTATGCATTATTTTACTGGTTGTAGGTTCTTTAATAATTTAATAGATAATACCAAATTATATTTCAGTGGGTGCAGTAATGACGAAAGCCATAAGTGACCTATGCCTACAGTATATTTGGCTAGTGTTTCTACCGTTCTACGCCCGGGGGCAGTATGACCACACATGCAGACGAGGGGATGAACGGCCGCGGGCGGGTGTGTGTGGTCGAGGGCTGTCGAATACCCTTTATTTGATTTGCGGTGGAAACTTCAACACCTTTGGGAAAAGATCTAGTTGTAAGTCATTTCTTTTGTTGAAATGATACGCTTTAAACTGACAGCGAGACAATGCCGTTAAATATTACATGTTTCCAAGAAAAGTAACATGGTATATCAACATGTCCGTTGAATTTCTAATCAAATAAAGACATTAACAAAACTAGTATTATTACAAGAGTTATTGGCCTTGCTAAACATAGAGTGCGTACTGTGTCTGGTAATGTGTGTAGAATAAAGTAAAACTGAAATATCTTGAATGATTGTTAAGCATAAAACCATAGTGAATGATTTAACTTGTTAGTAATATATGGACACTTCCATGACCATCTCTGTTCCAAAATATTAAAACGGATATATACTCACTTTTAATGACTCAGTGACAGTCATTCATTTTAGGTGGCTATTAAATGTTCAATCATTCCTAGACTTACTGATGAAACGGCAACTCACAATATGTAGCCCCACTTTCTTTAGTACACCATAAGCTGGATCATCTTTAAAATTCAAGGTAGTTAAAAATTCCTGTATCATTTAACGTAGAGTCAATCCTTTTAGTTTACTCATTCGGCCTGTCCCTCATTGGATGAGAAAATATTGCAAAATAATATATTTAGAAAAAAAAACGACACTAAATGCCCCACATTCTTGCTCTTCACATGTGTAAATATCAGATTCATCGAATTGCTTTCTTCAATATCTCATTTGTTTCGCTACCTAATAACTCATTTCGTTACGCTAATTTCATTATAAAAGAGTTGCTTAAAGATAGTATAGCCGAAAGGGTAGCATTATAGATGGTGAAAATCGTTAATAGTAAGTAACAATTGTAAATAATACTAAAAAATATGTGCGTACATTTTCGCCACCATTTTCGAACTCAAAAACTCTCTTAACAATACTTCAATAAAAACTACAGAGACCAGCCCAATAGTCGAACAACTCTTTAGAGGCACAAGGTGAGGGCCAAAACGATAATGATCTAGAGACACAAAATTGAAATTACTACATACACAAATACATGCACCAAAAACAGACCACACACTCATCAAATTAACTTTATCGACAAATGATGCGACTACCGCCTTGAAATGATAGTTAGTATTCCATGTATAGCAAAAAGCAATTGTCAACGAAACAAATATAATGTAAACATAATCATGTTGCGTTCTGATTGAAGTTCTATATATGTATTTTGTTGTTTGCAGATCCAGATGTCGCTAGAGTTCCGACAAACATTAACGACGATCTCAAGAGTGATTTTAAAGACAAAATTATATCTAAAAGAGGTGCTTTGAACTTCCTGTTGAAGCGATCTGGTATTTCGTACCAAGGCCTTACCTGTGAGTGCTGCCAGAACCATTGCTCCGTAGCCGAGCTGAGGACATACTGTGCCGACTCCAACGACGACGAGGACGACGGCTTCTTATCGTTCTTCAACAAGAAAAAGAGGACACTGCAGGGGGCTTTAAATGAAAAGACGAAAAGCACATTGAAACAGCATATCCAATCAGCGGATATAGAACAAACTGACAGCATTAAAAAACTAGGACAATCTGACAACATTAAAACTCTAGGAAACACTGACAGCATTGATACTATATGAAAGACTGACAACATCAACTCTCTAGGACGAACGGACCACTCATAAATGTAGTTTTATATTGTAAATACTGATCCATCTTAGAAATTAGATGCCCGCTTCGTTGTAATATACTATTCAAAACTGGATGCCTGCTAAGCGAAACTAAGTAAAACTGTAGTAGGATTCGTAAATTGATTAGAATACAACTAGCAAAAGGTTTAAAGGGGCTAGACACCAGATTTTCAAACAATCGGCAAAAACAATGTTTCCTCAAAACGAGCCTAGATGTGTCAATACAAGCTAAAAGGAGGCCGATCATACATCATTTAACATTATTAAAATAATGTATGCAATAATCATGTTGCTGTTGCTGTAATTCCCTGTTTGAAAATAATACATAATGGTTTCCCAGTTTAAATCATATCTGTTTATGAGCACAGATAAATATGCCGACGCTAATTTTAAACTTGACGTGATCTACCTGGTAGATAACCCAAGTTAATTTCGATTTGAAAAAGCGCAATAACTGCGAAAATGCATGTGTCGTTAGCGATGTTATACATCAGGTCAATTGTATGTAAGTCTTCACAGGATTCTTTGTTTCCTGTAATTGTACAATCTGGTGTCTAGTCTCTGTACATGACTGTATTTGCGCACACTTTATAGAAGTATAAAACAACAAAAACATTTGGAATAAAGTACCTTACGCTTTTATTCAAGAATTACAACGCATCTCAAAGTTTTGCTTTCGTTCGAAATGCCATCTGAACTTTATTAAACCATGTAGATGGATGGTATGCCATTATTAATTGAAAATATGATAAAAGGTGTCATCACGTTTTAGTAGAGCTATTCCTATTGATATTTGTAGAAGGCAGGTAATTAATTAATAGGTGTTTCAGAAAAGCTATGTTTTATGATTGAGAGATTTAAAAAAGAAGTAGTTAGCTAAGATTTCATAAAACTATTATACCAATGCATGTAAGTTATTTTGTGTCGTATTGTATTATATTCGCACATATATGAAATATGAAAAAGACATATAACGTGTGGCGTACTGAAGAGAACTATCATTTGTGAACGATATCATACTAGGTAAACGTAAAATTTGAAATAGGCAATTAAATGATAAGTTCAATATATTGTTGTCAGTTTTGTCAAGATTAAATAATAAAAAATAAATATCATAAACCTTTATGATGTTGTGTAAGTATGGAAACACTGGCAATCTTATGATATAATTAGGCGTAAACAAAAGTTTGGAGCGAACATGCCCTAATTTGACCTTTTGATATTCATTTTTCTACAATAGTGTTTACCCTGATATAGTTCGCTTTGGTACCGAATCTCGGTTCTGAAAAAGAAAATAGAAAAAGGTTATGTCTACCTACCTACCCAATTTTTTGCAGATGTTAGTTGTATATATATATAGTCTTACTATCAATATGTATTCAATTTTTATTTCACTTAATTTTTTATTGAAAGCTTATTGAAAGCAAAACTTCTGGGTCAATTATACGTTGAAAACTAGATGGACAAGCCAAACCTAAAAATTCACTGACATCTCGGAACATAAGAATATTCCCGTTTTTCAACTTAATATTGCACCTATCAAATAAGCTCTTATGGAGTTACATCAATACCACTGATACATTAATACAATTAAGTATCATTATTCAAATTCTTAAGTAATGGATTTGTATTTTAAAATTTTCTGAAAAAGTACTCAAACTACATTAGCACTTATGTGAAGGTTTTCGTGATCAGAATAAAGGATGGTATGGAATTCATTCTTCAGGCGTTACGATGAATGGTGTATGTAGAATTTACACCGAATGTTACAAATATTGGTTAATGTAAAAGTCTTGTCTCCGTGTGATTGAAAGTGATAAGATTCTTCATCAACACAACATATTGACATTCCAGCAAAATTGAAAAGATTATACGGTTAATTTCTTTCAAATTAACTTTTCTTTGGTTTTCTTACAGGTCATACGATGATTCGAAAATATATTTTATTTTGATATATTTCAATTATGAATCTTTATCTACATATTCTAGACGGTGCTTTACTTTTAATGTCTAAAAAATATTCCCAATAGATTTCAAAAACGAAAACAAGGACTTTTGACTCTAAAGAATATTCTATAATAGCCTTCATTATTAATGACATGATATTGAGTATGATTATTTTAAGATTGTTTATATGTTTTTTCTACCAGAAAAATACTATCTCTGCGCATACTAATGCAGTTTTAAATCAAAGAAAGAGTTTGTAACCGCTTCCCATTTGATTACCGAATATACCTTCATGTTTAACCGAATCCTGCATAACAAATTACCATGACCTATTTTGCTAGTCTGACATGTTCTGAATGACTGCGTATCACGTATTAGTCTATGGAATACCAAGAAAATGTTAATATGTTCTATTTGATGTGTAGTTCGTACAGAATTCGTAATGTATTGTATGATGCTGGACCTTTGATTGAACGAAAAGGTCGAACTTAAGTCATAACATATTTCATTTAATGGAACACATGTTGGCCTTCTTCTCCGGCTGTGAGGTTAACTGGATGTTTTTATGTTAATGTTTGAATGGTTGATGTTTGAAAGGTTAAACGTGTCCAATGACATGTATGCTTGTCTTGTGTGTGCACACTACCCCTCACAATCCTCATTTTATCGAACAAGCAGCTATAATAAATATGCTATAAGTATGAGGACAGGCAGGATTTTATATACAAGATAAGAAAAATTAATTTATCTAAGCTGACGCATATTTTCCGTTTGCAGATATTTTCTTAAATTGTAATTTAAACCATATATATCATTCTTTTGTATAAAGTTCAAGGAGCTAAGGAGCTTCAAATGTTATTAATTATTATAAAAGTATATTTATTTAAAATAAAAATCTATTTTATGTATCGTAAGAACTTTCAGCTTTATCTTTTTTCCATTTTGGAATTGTCAGTTATGGCCAACCAATTATTAGATAAGTTTTTTTCTAAATCATGGAATATAGGGTCCGGAGTAGTGTGTAAAAGGCTAGATGCTTTAAACATGTGTTTTGCAACTTTATATTTCAAAAGGTACTCAAAATCATTACGAACAATTAATTTTATAATGTGATTCATTTAAATAGAATTCAAGATGACTAAAATGTTTAGGCCTTACATAAAAATATGTAACAATCAGAATAAAAAGAAACAACTTTTATAGCTCTTTGTTTTGCTTATAAGGTCAAATGGTTAATAGTGTGTATACGGTATGTTATAAGTCAACCCGTTGCTATTTATATATACATTCTGGGAGTGCGATTTTTTAAGCACTGAGTGAGTTACATAGAGTCTCGGGTTGATTGAAAACAGATTAAGCAGTTTTCACTCGTCATTAAAACTGCTGTGCTGCAGCCAGACAGTACTAGATTGCAACGTCCATAAGACAACAAGAGGTTATTAGACTTATATTTTTTCCTTTAATACGGCCTGTTTCAGATGCAAAATTTTATATCCAAGGTAATTGGAATATCTGTGTACAGCGGGTACGGATGTTTATGTGGTCTGTAATCCGTTCACATATAGCTGTCTTCAAATACATTCCGTAAGTGCATTTTCATTTGCAAGCACACAATTTAAAAAACATCCTAAGTATGAAAACTATTGTCTCTCTTTGATGGAGTCTTTGACAACAATTATAATGGTTGAAACACCGTCAACGCCAAGTATGACCAGGTTGACCATTTTATTTTATATCTAACACATGACATATGATCCTGAAGTATCATAACATTTCTAACTGCACTATGTAAAAACGTACGGGGATAGTATTTGCACCCGTCATACAGCACCTTGCGACAACTGCAGTTCAAGATGCATTTGGGAGTGGAGATCATTCTGAAGCACAAAGCACATCCTAGTTCGATGGGAGCACCTCGGACATTTCCTTTTGAAAACTACCTCGGTAGTATGTGGACTGTTAACAATGTCAGAATTATCCTCACACTGCAATGAGATTGCGTAGTTATTTCAATTTAGCAATTAAGCCGTTAATATTTGAAATTTTGATCTTAAAACACTTCACTGGTAATTAATTTGAACTTAGTAATACAAATTACACTAGAATTAATTAATATTAATTTCATTATTTGTACGAACTACTTTTACTAATGCACCGGCATATATCCGAGGTTCGTCGCCTTAAACATATTTGAAAAAACTTTTCACGATTCATTTTCACGTGAGATATATTATGCTCTATAGTCATCATTTGTTTGTTATTTCCATACCATTTCCAGCGAAATATTTTTAGAATAATATTCATAGTATTATATCTGACATACTTTATAACGCATATATGAGTGCAGTAAAATGACTTGTACTCGCATTCACTTCTTAGAGGGCCAAATTTAGAACATCCACTGTCAGTATCACTCCAACCATATTAACGTAAGGGACACTTAAGTGATCTGTTTGTATTCACACGGTTCGAAAACACTCAACTTCATCAAGTGACCAATACAGTACTTAAACATGTATATGTATCATATGTTTATTTAGGATTTGTGTTCCTGATTGTTAGAAATGGCGACAAACAAACTCCATTATTATTCTGAAACTGATATTTACAGTTTAAAAAATGGTTAATAAAAAAAAAAAATTTGAGTGTAAAAAACTGATACAAAATGAATTACAGTGTGCATGTGTTGTTGTTGTTTTATTAGTATAAAGCCAATTTCCATTGTTTCTAAATATGATTTGTATATAGCCCTTATTTTGTAGTCTGCATCAAGAAAATAATAATAATAATAATAATAATAATAATAATAATAATAATAATAATAATAATAATAATAATAAAAATAATAATAATACCAATCATAATAATCATTTAATTAATAACAATAATAATAATCATTCAATTTAATGAGCGTGAAGTCGATCAGCCAACAATGCCTGGTATGCTTTAAGGTCCTTAAACCTTCTCTGGGCCTCTAGACGGACATCGGTTGTCAGAAATTGTGCGACTTCAGAACGTCGCGATGCTATGGCGGATGATAATACAGATATTACAATCCTACTGACTGTAGTCTGAAAAATAGCTATCAATTTTCAACAACGCTCTGAAATGAATATGTGGCGTTGATCTTCAAAGCTGCCTAAAATTGCAGACAGGGAAGAATTGCAACAACCCAGTTTGCTGAGCGTTCAAAACCAGTACGAATCAAATCAAATATGTTATTGGCGCATCCTTTAGAAAAAAAAATCTTTTCAAAACGTCCACTTTTTTAAGTTGTCTCATTATCCCGATCTCTTAAATAGTGTCTAGGAACTAGGATTTCCCTTCTCTGTTGCAAATTTCTGGTATATTACATATTTTCTACTTGTCATGTACATTTTAAACGCTCATACAATTTGTATTCACATCAAAGTCACGAGGACGTTTTAAATGGCCTAGGCGAGCACTCATAAATGTCCCATTCACACGAAAACACTTTCACTCGAACATATTTAGTCTGTTATTTGATTACAGAGGATTAACTCATTGCATCGTGTGCGTGAGAGTGGTTATTCTGAATTCGGCCCATTGCCCTTAACAACATACTCATGAAGTTTAGCTTTAATGTCTGCTTATGTATGCCAAGATCCAGAAAATATATCATATTCTTTATTTGTGTTGCCAAAGCAGCATATAGCAAATTTAAAAATAGTATTGTTTTATTATCTAGTTCCATCGTTCGTAAGGTGACTTAGATTCATTAAAGACAACATGTTTTCCGCTATGTATGTTTAGAATGTATTTGAACTTGTTAAGAATATTAAAGAATATTCTATGAAGTCCATGTTTAGGAGATTCTTATAGAATTTATGCACAAATTATTGAGGCTGTTTGTAGTAAGTTCTTTTTTGGCAAATAAACGTCTCTGATCATGGGTTGTTGGTAAAGTAAAAGTTGCTAGAGTCTTGGATATAATTAAATCATTCTGTGCGGATTATAGTTCAACCTTTCGTGGGAATTGTTCTGATTTTGTTGTTGAAATTAGATAGTAGTCACATATATTGTGTTTAATATTTCATGTGGAACTTATTATGTGGACAATAAAAATACCAGAATCAGTTAAGATATGTTGTGACCTTTTACATTATTCTTTATTCTATGCATCTAAACTTTAGCATTACTCATTTGAAACTTATTCTATAAAACTATTTGTAAATAAATGTATGGTGTGTTTTTCAAATGTTGTTGCTAGTTTATCTTTGTTTAATGCGTTTGATGGTCGTATCACATGGTCTAGTTTTGTTTTCATTATTTTCGTTGCTATTGAAACCGAACTTTTGTCCTTTAAAAAAATAGTCAAAATAAGTCATAATCTACTTAAGGTACATTATATTTAAATACCTAGTACCCGTAAGTGAACCAGGGTGCACTCTCTATATTTAAGATAAGGAATGCTAACTCAGTCTGATATTTTGTTAAAGTCTAAGCAATGCACATACTTTATTGTGAATATTCCTTAAATTCAATTCAATACCTGCAATCAGGAAGACACTTGATCATGAATATCTCAGGATAAGATATTTTCTACTGGGCTAGAACTTTGCTTACTTCCGGCCTGAGGCTACATGGATTTCGTAAAAAATAAACGGTTACCGAACTTTAAAGTGAGTACATTGTTTAGAGAAACGCAACATACCTTCTCTTTTGTTTAAATCAGTTGGCTTTGAACTGAATTTTAATAAGATGTATGCTCGGCATGTTCATAAAACGCGAGAAATGTCTGTTTATATTGAAATGTATAAGAACATAAATCAGTATGGTATAACCTTAAAGCCCTTTAAAGACAAAGCAGTTTTCAGGAACGCAGCTTTAAAACATTTTGGAATCAATTACCTAGAATCAGCCAAGTATGATATTTTCACCATTTATTTGCATAACCAACCACAACTAAGGAGCAAAATGGCATGCACTAATCTTTTCGTCATACCAAGTACCTAGTTTCATAAACCTAGCTTCCATAGTAAATATTGATACATAACAGGCCTCAGTTGTTGACGGCCGCACAGACGACAATTAAACTAGTTGCCCCCAGAGAAGCCTAATAATCGTAATGGACCAGAATAAAATTGATATCTTAGTTTCATCATTAACGTACGTACTTCATAATTATGTATGGCCGTCAGATTTATTAGTCTACCAAGAGTTTTTCTCGTAAAAAAGTATTTAAGTTTGAAAACGTATGATCTGCAAGAATATATGGGGTGCGACGTAGTTTTAAGTTGTGAATGTTTTTTGTTCTCGGTTCTTATCACATTGATATCAGTTTGTAAACATAGTGTACATATTATCGGAAAAGGTAGAAAATATCACAAAATGATTTCATCCAGTTAGACGTAAATACACAGGAACGGTAATGTCAACACAACTATGACTTAATTAACGTGGGCGAATCATTTCTGACTTGGTAGTTTGTCCGTAATGCTATTAGTTATTTAGCGGCGGAATTGCGTGAGATGTAAATTATCTGATGTCTTATTCATAATTTTCTGAGGGAATATTGAAGTCCTCTGACACTCAAAGAATGTAATGTATTATCTATTCAGATACATTCGTAATGCTGCGTTTCTAATAAGATCGTGGTATCAGCATAATGCCCTTCACGGTATCTGTAGCTCCGATTCAATGATAGCAAAAGGCTTTACAGCTAAGGACATCATTTCATTACAATTATGTTTTGATAGGTCAGGACACATCTATTTTATCAAATATAGTATCGCATTTATCGTGATCTTTTTATTGTACGATTTGTGTCAGCCAAAATATGTATGAAGAAATGAAAATGTTTCAATTTTAACTAAATATTGTTTTTCCATGAGCTTTGTCTCCAAGTAAGAGAGTGTTTTTGCAAATAGAAATAGCAACACGTGCTCGTCAATCAGTTAAAAAAATTCCATGACATTTTGAACGGAAGACACAGTCAATTTTTATCGCCTCATTTATTTTAGCATGTCGACCTTGCTGCGAGCGTTATTTGAAGCCACGAATGTAAAGTGAAATCATACATACACATTTAACGGACTAAGGTAATAATATTTTATAATTACGATATAATATTTCATGTTTCTAAAATAATATTACGTATAATATAATTAGGAAATGTTATTTCATATTTACGAAAATGATATTTGGTAATTAGGAATAATTTATTTCTAATAGTACAAGGAAATTGGTAAGTTACATATTAAAATATTAGGTTCCTGAAATAAAATTAAGTAAAATAACAAGCCTCAAACTGTTCTGTGTATTGTGAACTCGGCGTATTTTCCCTAGCTATTAAAGGAAAAGGAAAGGTTGTTCAAATTTTGGTTTAAAATTTATAAAAAGTATCAATTATATGTTAATGATAATAGATCATGACATGAAAGAGAATGACCTTTTGCATTGATTATCACGATTTCACGGTTAGAATAATAAACTTTAAAAAATTGGGATTCAGATATTAAAGAATATTCGTGATTGAAGCTTTTATGTTGTAATATCATGTCATATGTTAGCGTGCAAGCAAAAGGGGCAGTTATAGCCACCCCTGTATGTTAACAGGCGTGGCTCTTCATGTGTCCATTACATGGCATACATGTATTATACTCGTGTATATGATTCATTACTGTACTAAACGTGTTTACTTTAGAATGTGCACAAAAATTGCAATTACCCGTGTTTAAAATCTGAAAGGATACCATTTTTAAGAAAATCATAATATTTTAATTTTTTGGTCCGTCAATCTTTAAGAAAATAACGAAATATAAAAATAAATGTTTTAAAAACCCCGAACTATAAATTGTCTAAGGAAAAGAGTAAATCGAGGTAACCAAAATGTCTCAACAACCGAATGCAAACACACTTTTCAATCATTATCTATGAAAACAAAGCTCTAATCCACCGAGTTCTAGTAATAGACAAATAAATTGATATTTTGCTAAAGCCCCATGAATGCTGATGTTTAATTTTGATAGTAGAACGGATTTTATAAACAGTGAAAAAATCAAGTTGATATTTCAAAGTGAAATACCATTTTTATTACAACGATAACCGGAAAGCATATAATGATTAAAGAATTTGCATTTGTCCAGAAATGAAGATATATACATTATTTTTAAGAGGTCATGATATTCCAATAACGTGGCATGTTTTACACAATAGCGGTATTCTCTTTCTAATACGTAAACTCTTGGAAGTGTGTGAAGTTGGCTCAGCCGTCGGCAATCGACAGAATTCCGTCCAGCTCGACATTGCAGCTCGACATTGAAGATTTGCTATATAATATCGAATGTCGAGCTAGAATTCCGTCCAGCTCGACATTGCAGCTCGGCATTGAAGATTTGCTATATAATATCGATTGTCGAGCTAGAGTTCCGTCCAGCTCGACATTGCAGCTCGACATTGAATATTTGCTATATAATAACGATTGTCAAGCTAGAGTTCCGTCCAGCTCGACATTGCAGCTCGGTATTGAATATTTCCTATATAATATCGATTGTCGAGCTAGAGTTCCGTCCAGCTCGACATTGCAGCTCGGCATTGAAGATTTGCTATATAATATCGAATGTCGAGCTAGAATTCCGTCCAGCTCGACATTGCAGCTCGACATTGAAGATTTGCTACATAATATCAAATGTCGAGCTAGAATTCCGTCCAGCTCGACATTGCAGCTCGACATTAAATATTTGCTATATAATATCGAATGTCGATTGTCGATTGCCGATGGCTGAGCCAACTTCACACAAATAACTCTTGGATGGTGTAAAGACCAACTCAAAAACAAACACACACTTCTCTCGCATTTCGTTTGACAATATGTTTTGGGTTGCTTTTTGGGATGAAAATGAAGAAATATTAAAAGTGAATCGACCGAGAGTCAAACTAATAAATTCCATTCTTTAAAAGAATTGAGATTTATTTATCATTTTTGTTCAGGATAATAAAATGTTATTAAAGTGAGAATCTGTTTAACATTGAATAAAAGTTAATTAAACAGTAAACAGTTGATATGAAATAAACTCTATTTTGTACGTCTTGTTAAAAAAAGCTTCGGAAGCATAAATAACAGTCAGTTTATAAAGACTTTAAAATGGCCAACGAAAAACAGTAGAAAGATAGAGAGCGTGAATCGGTCAACAGCGTCGTTACACGTTATGTACAGAATGGACAAACATCTGCACACAGGTCGGTTCGGAGATCCGGTTTAAAAGTAACGCCGAAAGTACAAAATATTGAAATGACTGAGTTAAATTTTTCATTTAATCGATATAAACCCGAATTGTTTATATTAGGTAAATTATTACATGGATGCACAAATTTAGTACAATTATATTGTTCAAAATGATAAATGGTTACTTTAAATACATAATAAAAATGTATGTTTAAGGGCCTTCAACAGTGCAAAACACATTTGAAGAAACAAATTATAAAATGTTTAAATAATTTATTCTGTTTTGAGGTTCAATATTAAGCAAGCATAATACATATATCCGTTGCGATAAGTATAGCTGTAATTACGAGTTGAGCATACATTACGAAGGAAGATTTTATCAGATTTCTAATAAAAATGCATTTGCACTTTTCCAGCAATGTCTTAATACAAAAAAAGTTCTATGCCAATTCTACCCACTCAACAATGTCTTGAGGCTTTAAGATGATTGCAGCAATTTTAACGAAAAAAATGCGTTTTTGTAACCAGGAAATGAATTAAATCTATTATGTTTTATTATTTATTTGATATCCATCTTATTTGAAAATATATCATCAAGAACTCTCAAGACATTGTGTATTAAGCATATATGGGCATTTTGACATAAAAACATAGTTATAGGAAGGTTTGGCATGACATTATCCTGCTATGCATCTCCTGCTATTTGCACTAGTGTCACAGTATGGGCCATTTTCCTGTGTATTTGTTTATTGGCTCAGGGCCATTTAGGGTCCTTTTCTTTAATAAAACCTCTAAAACTGCACAGCAATTACTCAGATCAGAGATCTGATCAGACAATTATGCAATTAGATTAAGATCAATACACAGAAGTTTGTTGTTTGTTTTTTAGGGGAGGGGGGAGTCACGTATAGAAGCATTTAACTAGGCCTTTAACAGACTTTCAGACTTTTCCGAAAAAATGCAAATGCTTTTTTGTACAAAATCTGATGAAATCTGCATTCGGTAAATTTAACCAACTCCTTATTACCAAAAACATGTCACGATGGACGATTATTTGACTTCCTAAAAAGAGTGTTGATCAGAACTTCATAAAACATGAACTTATGAAACGTTTTATTTTTTTCGGTTTCCTTATTCCCTTTAACACTGAGGAATGCCCTTTTCACATATTTTTATGGATTGGTACGGTCTGTCTGTATTTCTGTACGTGCCTCTCTCGCACACTGTCTATTAGGTTCAAGCATTTAAACACGGCCCTCGTCAATGATCTATTTTACCCACTGGACGTCATTGTAGTTTTATTGTATGATTAATACATATTCAGCATGTTGACCGTTCCATTCTATAGTAGCAGCTATTTAAAAATTGCACTTTTTGGTCTTGAATCTTAAACTCAGACTCAGGATGTTTGTGAATTGGGATCAATCTTTCATTTTATCTCGCCTTCAAGAAGAAAGAGTTAAAGTGCAATTTCATAATGGCTTCATTTTATTGTTCAAATCTCAGAAATATTCTTTGCTGCAAAATCGAGAATTGTCCTGAGTTGACTGTTAATTTAGTTGGCGGTCACCAAATCGGACAAGTGGTGTTTTTTCTCCGAGCACTCCGGTTTTACCGACAATACAAAACTACACTCTCGCGCAACATTATGCAAACAAGAATTACTAAGCATTAACTTATATAACCTTCGTCGTTGTTAAATAAATTTAACTTAACAATTTCTTAGTACCGCGATTGATTTCGTGACGGCTTAAAATGAGTTCAAATTGATCTATCCACTATCTTGAACAAAACCAGAACCTGACAGATATTTATTTTAACAGAAATGTACAAACTCAAGCATCAAATAACCCTTATTTGAATTTTCAGGAAATAGAAGTGTTTTTTAGTTTCTTTTTAATATTTTTTTATATTCAAAATAGCTCTCATTTGAACAACTAATGATGAATACACTTGTACAAGCTGTTTTTCTCATTGCACACGCAAATGCCAAATCCTAATTACGCGAGAGAGCTTCTATAAAGACGAGTCTCTGTGTATCATTGGAAGACATCCGGAATTATCTATTGGCAAACTCAACGAAACGGAATCCATCTCTGCCGGGTTTTTTACTGACTTCCACTCAAGTCGGGTCGGAGAGTTCAATAAGCCCTTCACACAAGTAAAATATATTTATATTCTTGCATAAAGGCCCTACGTTTCCGCTTTTTATCGGAATTATGTGTCTTCAAACCTGGGAAGGACAACGTGGTGACACAGCACACAATCTGATAACATCTTTATGTATAATAAAGATACATAAGTAATGATATGATGTATCTGACGGTCACGGTCTAAATAAGAATATTGAGACAAAATCATTTCAACATTTTTTAAAGATAATTGACGACAGTTACTCACTACGAACGCACTATGTGATGAAATCAGTTTCACGTAGGTGTGTGACAATAACGTCGGTCAAATGTTTAGATTATGCATACTTGAGGATAGGGCAGTCCATTGATTTAATTTGCGTGAAGTGCACAATGCAATATTGGTCAACCGCCTACGTGTCTCCGGAGGCCTCTAGAAGCTTCCAAATTAACATACTGGTTGAGAAGCAGTTTCCGACAGTTTTTAAACGTTTTTATTGAATTATTTATACGTGTTTAAATATATACTAAAATTGTTTACATTTTATATAACTACAGCTCAAGCTGCTATTGTCGATATATTTCTTACATGTGTGACGTCACATATAGTGTATCTAATAGGGGCGCAAAGAGGGTACTTACATTGTTCTGATTAGCTTGTGATGAGAAGCAGTTTCCGACAATTTGAATGCGGGGCATATTTAAGGTGCCTGTTGTGTGTATTTATTTTCCGTTAATTTAATAAACTAAACATAAGACTGTAATAAGAGAAATTTTATTTAATTTTCCAGCTTTTACGAAAAATTTAAACCTTAAAATTTACGACATTCAATTCATACTCGAAATCAGGCAGAGACTGAATATCAATGATTTTTTTAATTCATTTCTGATGGAAACTTGTGTTTGTATACATTTAAGTGAATGTGGATGCGAAACAAGCATGACACCAGTGTTCACAAATATGTACACAATGATCATCGTTTGTATAAGTCAATTAAGGAAAACCTTGTAGCTATTAATAGATATGCAAATTAGGTTCAAACGCATGCGCAATACGCTGTGCGTGCAGATCCCCCACGTGCAAGTTTGTGTACAAAATGAAAAATAAACATTAAACATGAAATAATAATAAAAGTTTCTTACGTGTCTCGGTAAGAATTTCAACTTTTGATTGCCTAGTTACCATATAGTTGAATTGCAGTACCTTCTTTATGAAGATCTAAGGAAGGTACGCGAAAAAGCGATTTGTCGGAAACTGCTTTCCGTCGGAAACTGCTTCTCAACCAGTAAGATATGAATTATATTTTCTTTAACTTTTCTCAAATTCAGGGAATGACCGATGAAACCTTTCACAGAGCTTCGTGACTTCACAAATGCGAAGACTGATTAAGAACATAGATTTATAACTTGTATTACCTCGTACTGTCATTTTTTCTGTCTGGAAATGAATTTGTACTTAATGCGTATGCCGTCTTGTGCATTACAAGCGGGTTGCCTAGAACCGAATCTACGTTTGCCAACAATAAATCTTTTTCGTTATTGGGGCAAACATAAGTATGTAGCATAACTTGGATTTCTTACCACGTTTTTGTACATAACACACATGCATAAATGGACGATTAAAAGGTGTGTTTTTTCATGTTGATATTGATAAATTAATAGTGGAAATAGACTATAATTATAATCATATAATCCGCTTAACCAGCTTTAGTAAGACAATACATTCACATGTCTTACTACTTGGCCTGTCCGTATATTACAACGCTTGACACGCAAGTCAAGCTGAATTGGCTCTACGTACTAAGTACAACAGTTGCACACGGCAAACTGAATTGCTTGTCCGTATTAGAACATCATCAGCACAAGTCAGGCTATTTTAGTTTTCCGAGCTAGAGCAAAACATGTCAAACTGAATTGTCATTTATGATACATTGTTCATTTCATTTCAACAGTTTGTATTTTAAAGACTAGGTTATAAAATAAGAAGCGTCTAATTGAAAAGTATGCATTGTGCCGTTTTCTCTCCTTAAAAGACTTCTGTACTTAGCTACAAATTTCCCAGTTATGTAAATTATGTGTATCAAATTCGAAGAAAAGAAACTTTAGATACTACTGCAAGAAATATTCATTTTAAGGGTAAACAAAAAGAAGCAATGTTTCAATTTGTTTAATGTCAAATATTTTTTTCAAAGTTTGGCAGAATACCAGGTTATATAAAACATATATTCCGATCAATATCAGTTATATGTTATATTCGAAACAGGGTTAAAATTTGAATATTTGGCTACTGAGCTTGTCCCTGTAGTTGTCATTGTATTAATGTTATCTTTCTTAAGCCAATACGTGAAATTAACACTAACATGTAAGGTAAGAAATGTAATTACGATCTTTTATATTATACATTCAAAATTTTAAAATCACCTCTTTCTATGCTATAACGAACAAAGCTGAAACGTCCCATTTTAAAATTAACTATAGCATATTTGAAGTATAATATACGATCCTTTATTGATCCTTTACAAAAATCGTCGTCATGTCCTTAAGACAGCCTATTCCACCGGGATCGTGCTTGAAATATAGCGCCACAATGTTGTTTGTCTTCCCAGCTACTATCAGTTCCTTGCTCGTGCGATCGTAGTTCAACGCCTGCGGCAGACAGACGCCGTTCTTCCTCTCAACTTCACCGTTCATTCTCCCTTCCTCGGAAACGCGAATGACGTAAGCAAGTCACATCAGATCACATACAGCTCTCCATGTCCGTCTAGACACACGCCTCTCCCTTTACTTAACCCTTAAACGTGTCCTGTATCCCACATTTACAATATGCATCGGAACTAAACACTAGTATCCATTATTTGGGTCCTAGTAGACAGATAAATATCACAATTTGTTCAAGATAAATTTGTGCGTTCTTTTCTTGAATCAGCCTTATATTCACCCTCTGTAGCCGCTTAGTTTACCTATAGTGATTGCAAATACCGCGCATTTATTTGCTATATGTAAGAAGTACCGACTTCAGGAAAAACTATGAAATTTAAATAGCATTTTTAGGAATTAATATGATATCATGGAAATTTTGGAAATGAAGGAAAAATTATAGAAAATGAATCGACGGAGAAACTGAGAGTCAAATTTCTTTAAAAGTATTGATTGATTTGCATAATTGTTCGGGATAATAAAATGTAATGTAAGTTAGGATCTGGTTTGGAATTTATCCTTTCATATCTAATAAAAGTTAATTAAACAGTAAACAGTTGGTAGTAACTAAACCCTATATGGTATGTAAGATAAAAAGCTTCGGTGTCATTAATCGTTTTTTAACGGCCAGGTTCTAAAAGATTTAAATGGTTAAAGGAAAACAGTAGAAATATATAGAGTGTGTATCGGATAATAGCGTAGTTACACATTATTTACAGATTAAACAGACAGCTGCACACAGTTCGGTTCGGGAATTCGGTTGAAATTGAAGGCCGAAAGTACGAAATATTGCAACTACTGAATTACACTTTCTATGTTTCACTTAATCCATATAATCCATTGTTTACATTAGACCAACCATTACATGGATGAACAAATTTAGTGGAATTATATTGTTCAAACTAATAAATGGTTACTTTAAATACGTAAAAAGATTGTGTATATAAGTGCCTTCCACAGTGCAAAAGTCGTTTGAAGGACTAAATCATAACATGTTTAAAAATTGTTTTTATTTAGTTTTGCGGTTTAATACGTATGTAAAAAAAACTACAGAAACAAGCTCAGTAGCAAAACGGTTTAAACATAAACCCGCTTTAACACTGGGTAAACGCCAGACATAGAACCCAAAAATAAATCACAAACAAAAAACATGTATGAACAGCACAAAACTCCACAAACAGCACAGTGCATACATACTATATATAATCAAAGTGCTGAAAGCACTGATGGACTAGGGCTTCATTTAGGGGAATGTTCTAAGCATTGAAAGAATCGGCTCAGATCACAAGGGGTCACTGTTTAATGGGCTAGCTTAAACTTTAGTCTAAAACTGCTTGCAAGCTGCAAAGGAAATTTGAAAAATCTAGTTAAGTGTATGTAGAGTGAGGGGGTTGGGGGGTGGGGGCTAAAGCGTTTAATCAGATAAAGTCATAGTTCTTTTGAATTTCTCAAAGTGGTTAAATCAGACCTGTACAAATTAATTTACGTGGTTGGCACACACACTTCTTTAATTTGATCAAATCCTTTTATATCAAAGGTCTGTTATTTGCAGTTTCAGAGAAGATTTTCAATGATGTAATTATATACTATATAGAAAACCTGTCACCTCTTTTTCAGGGGAGCTTTAAACCACAGGGCCATACTTTGAACAATCTTTGTAAAAGACATCAACATTGTACACCTATGTCAGACTGCATATACAATGCTTTTAGGAAGTAGTTTTTATTTAAAAAGTGAAGAATTATTTGCTCCCTCTTAATTTGTGCTTGGTATTCAATTCATATAACATGTTACCATGATAACTTAGTGTTGTTGATAAATATTAGGCACTGCCTTCTGTCTAATGCTATTCATTGTAAAAGACAACTACATACAAGATGCTTAAGGAAGTAGTTTGGAAAAATTAAGAATTATTTTCTCCGTCTTAATTAATTAATAAATTCAGCAGTTTGCCATTTTTGTATTGTCCTCTGTCACTGTCCTGATAGCTCCCTATCTCAATAGATGCAAAAGGTTGTAGGTTCATGATTCTCCTGGTCCAATATGTCATACAGAAAGAAGATGTTGAATGTAGAATCAAGAAGCTTTCTTTTCAGGCACTCCAAATTGAATAGTACTGTAACATTTGGAGTGCCAAGAATTTGTTGGACTCCTAGGCAACAGGTATCAGGTGTTGCAGTATATTTCGCAAATACTTTTCACCCGTCCTTGTAAATCTAAAAAAGCTTTCATTTGGCAAAAGTAGTTCATATCACTATATTAAGGTTGCTAAATCAGAGTTTGAATAATTCTGAAAACTAGATGTGCCTTTAATTGCAGCAATTTGAACTCCAACTCATAATGTTAATTAAGCTGGATAAGCAATACTGCAGTTCCTTGGTGTGGGGATTGCTTTATTTACTTGAATAAACAAACAGTTCTTGCGTTGGAAAGTACAATGTATTAACATGCATTTTTCTTGCCCTGACTCCATCCAAGCCTTAAATCTTAGATCAACATGTACTTGGGGCTATGTGTAATATCAATGAGAACTATAAATTATGTTCAGTTTAGTGCCACTTATGATATTTCATTCAACATCCAAAAACACTAACATGTTCTTTAAAACCAATATCCTAAGTTATGATAAAACCATTAACATATCTGTGACTTATCAAATATTTAATAGTAATGGTCTACAACCAAGACTTGTTTTAATTATCCAGGTTTCAAACTGCATTGTGTATGCGATTGGAAATGTAATCTTGAAAGCTCACTTAGTATATTTTTTACAAATAACATTCACCCTGCAAGGTACTCATATTTGGATGATATTTAAAGATTTGCACATTCATTTATGTGTACTTGCATTTATTGATACAGGATACCTTTTTCAAATCTTTGATTTAGATTGCAAAGTATATAAATAAATATATATTCTTAACTTTATCTGAATACACAAGCTAATGCATCAGTCAATTGTAACCATGCCCCCCCCCCCGGTCCCGCAATAGCGGGACCTTACTTTCGGTCCAGCCAACCCCAGCTAAAATCCCCGCCCTGGGGAGATAATATGATGGTTAAGTCCCCACCAAATGCCCCCGCACCCAAGGGACATTAGGTTAAGCCCCATCCACACTGTATTTTCCGGGAAGACCCGGCATGCGGGGCCACCTAAAAGGTAAAAACATGGCCCATTTCGCCGTCTATCCCCGGTATACCCCCGGATGTGGGAGCCGTGGTTACAATTGACTGGTGCATAATGGTCCATAGTGATCCAATCTCATGCAAAAATGATTTCTGGTCTGACATCGCGAGGTTAGTTATTCTTAAGCATAAAAAAGCCTGGTCAGCATTTTGTTCCCTAAACGCCACAAATCTGATTAATTAATAAAAATTCAATTCTATCTCCACAATATTCGGCACTGCATTGTTAAATAAAACATAAAAGTTACACTTGTAAATGATTTACGGTAACCAAATACCTATCCCTCAAATATTTCACAAATTTATATTGATCTATCAACAACAATCACCATACTGTACCTCTGACTGATTTTTTATTTTCATTCTTGGCTAGAAAACAAAAAATGAGCACAAAGCGTCATCAGAAAAAGAACTTGTAAAATATGCACCAGTCAATTGTAACCACGCACCCCCCCCCCCCAGGGAATAGCAGGTACTTTGATTTTCGGTCCAGCCAATCCCCGGTAAAATCCCCGCCCTGCGAGAACGAACTAGTGGTAAAATCCCGTGAATAACCCCGCACCCCGGGGATCTAAGGTAAGAGCAATCCCTGATATATTTTGGAGAAGACAACACCGCCGCAATCACCCGGCAATGCGAGGACACTAGTTCTGGCTTCCATAACTTTAATGTTGATATTTATTTTCTTGATGTTAACAATACGTCTAAAAAGGTAATATAAAATGTGTTTGCTGAAGTTCTTTGGCTACGAGGACACCTGAAAGGTAAAAACACAGCCCTTTTCCCCGCTATATCCCCGAGGGGGCCGTGGTAACAATTGACTGGTGCATTATAAGAGAGGTAATCAAAATTGAGCTTGCAAGATTGTTTTATCAATGGCGATGGTTTATCACAATGTCATGTACTTACACTGAGAGTGGCTCCAAGACTTTTCTATGCACATAGGTAAACAATCATCTCATTCACAGATGCTGTGCACATATTCATACATTTGGTTTCATTTAGAATGAAACTTCATAAATAAGTATGCGCATATTTTATATTTTTTATCTCCATTTTGCAAATTTGAAATCACATGATTTTTTCAAACGAACTTGTATTGCTTAAAAATTTACGTGTCAAATCAAAAATACTACCCACGGTAAGATGAAAAAATAAATCCGTTTGATGGTGGAAATCATTCAATGGCGGCTTTATTAATAAACTTCTTCAATAAAACACTATGAAATTCACATCATCAGCATTCGGAAGTAGTGATAACATACATGTCTGAATCATTCGGCCGCTCTGATCAGAGTAAATTTTTAAGTAGACTGGTAACCTGATTTACTTTTCCTCAAAAATATAAAGTTATACAGATTCTGTACGCGGCATATGGTTTTTAGTTAACATTAATAGTATTTGAACAATAAATACCAAAAATCATGATGTATTTAAAAAAGTGCTAAGTGCCATGCGATGATTAGTTAAAAAAACTTTGTATCGAAAAGAAAATATCACGGAAACATGCAAATTATGTCGAAAAAAAGAAAAGGGACCGACTACGGAATACCTTGGAGTAAGACCAACATTCTATAAAAAGGATAACAATACATTTTTGTTAACCAACTTTCCTGGTTGTTTTCTACTTAGACCGCACGCTTTATTCGCTTTACGTATGAATTCACAAGACATTTCGAATGCACGACGGGCACCGCGGTTAGCTGATCAATACTGGTTTCTTTTCGGATAAAAGAGAAAGAGAGTACCAGTCTATCAATAGAGAGCATTGAACGGAAAAATTTCGATGTGTTCTTTTCCAATATGTTCATATTCTTATTGTATATAATCTGACCGTATGCAAGAACATTAACGTTAACCCGATTATTACTCGCAACGTGTGAATTTCTTGTGCTTCACTAAAAGAACATACAGTTAGCTTGAATTGTTAGGAGAACTATTTTTATTTGATGTTTTTATTGTAATCAGTTCTGGTACTACTTTGATTTATTCAAATTCGCTAACGGCAATCCAATCAAAATACAGCGTATGAATACATTACGTCAGTGAACCCCCAGATGCGGCTTGAGAATGCAGATAGCGTGTTTATGGCTATGAACTAGGCCACAAGTGCCCTAGTCCAAAAATAGGTATGTTATCAATACTTAGCAAGCATAATACTTTTATTCGTTGCAACATGTGTCCCAATCAACAATGACTGGAGGCTTTGTGGTGATTGCAGCTATTTTAACAAAGACATTTGCAATTTCGTAGCCGGGAAAGGAATTAAATTCACTATTCCAGTATTCACAATTGAATATCTGTCTTATTTAAAAGGATATCATCAATAACTCTCAAGTCATAGTTTATTAGGTAGTAAGGGGCATTTTGGCACAAGAACATAGTTTTCCGAAAAAATGCAATTGTTTTTCGGGACAAAATGATAAAATCTTCTTTCGTAAAATGAGTCAATTCCTCATTACCCAAAACAAGTCACAACGGATGTTTGTTTTACTACCGAAAAAGATAGTTTCTCAAAACTAAATAAAACATGAGCTTTTGAGACGTTTTAATATTTGGGTTTCCCAACCCACTTTAGCACTGTGGAAGGCCCTTAACATATTTAGATGGACTGTTCGGTCAGTCTGTGCTGTTTGTACGTTCAATGTCTTTTAGGTTTGAGCCTTTAAACACGGTCTTCGGTAATTATCTATTTTACCCACTGGAAGCCATTTTAGTTTTTTTGTATAATTAAACATATTCAGCATGTTTACCGTTCGATTCTCTAGAGGTGTAAATTTAAGATCTGCACTTTTTGGTCTTGAATGTTAAATTCATACTCCGGACGTTTGTGAATTGGGATCAATCTTTTATTTTATCTTCCCTTTAAGTAGAAAGAGTTCAAGTGCAATTTGATAATGACCATGTTATTGTTTAAATCTCAAAGATATTTTTTCTATAAATACTAGGGATGCAAACGAATATTCGAATATTTGATCAAACGTTTGGTATTCGAATGTCGAAATCGGTATTCGAATATTCGATGTTTTGTTGTTGAATAGCTATAACAATAAAACTTTTGCCTGCAACCCGGTTGTTGTGTTTAAAGTTCGTTTGTCTTGTTTTAACAACGATGGGCCTCTACTGACAGAGGTGTGAATATGATGACAATACACTAAAGACGCGTCATATGTCATTTAGGGACTTATCGTCGGGTACTATAAAAAGTCCCCGTAATTTTACAATAACTTGCTATAAGACAAGTGACACAAAAAATCAATTATTTTCGGTAAATGCCATTGCCAATAAAAGAATATACTAGTCCCCTAGTGTTTTTTTTCTATAGTTTTATTTAGTAGAGGTCAATCCCAGAACGGCTACTCGTCCTACGGAAAGAAGACCCTCCATTGGCGTATAACGCCATTTGACCAGAATTCCATCTAAGTTCACGTTGTTTACAAATATGAAGGCGCATGAATATAAATGAAAAGACTTTGTTGTTTTATTTTGTTCACAATGTATTACTTATTGTCTTTCTGAAATAAATAATTTCAGAGGCTCATTTGGTGAAATTTAGGGACCGCCGCGCGTAGCGGTTACGACAAAATCAGGGCTAAAATGTCCCGGTTATTACTCTAGCGAATACTATAACAGTTTACTACAACTTTTAAAAGATTTTTTTCGGTAATCGAATATTCCAATATTCGTTCGAAAGAGTTATCGAATATTCGAATATCAGTTTTGCCATTCGTTTGCATCCCTAGTAAATACTGTCTTCTGTTGACTGTGAGTTTAGTTGGCGGTCATCAAAGCGGACAAGTTGTGTTTTCTCTCCAGGCACTCCGAATTCACCCACAGTTCAAGACTACACTCTCGCGCAACATTATGCAAACAAGAATTACTAAGCATTAACTTATATATCTTTCGTCACAATCGTTGTTAAATAAATTTAACTTAACAATTTCTTAGTACCGCGATTGATTCCTTGACGGCTTAAAATGTGTTTAAATTGATCTATCTACTATCATGAACAAAACCAGTACCTGACAGATATTTATTTGAACATAAATTAACAAACTCAAGCATCAAATTACCTTAATTTGAATTTTCAGGAAATAGAAGTTTTCTACCTTCTTTTTAATATTTTTTTATATTCCAAATAGCTCTCATTTGAACCACTAATGATGAATACACTAGTGCAAGCAGTTTTTTTCACATTGCACACGCAAATGTCAAACCCTAATTACGCGAGAGAGCTCCTATAAAGACGAGCCTCAGTGTATATTTGGACAGACATTCTTTATCCGGACTTATCTACTGGCAAATTTAAAGAAACTAAATCGATTCCTACCGTTTACGCCTCCTTGCCGGCTTCCACTCGAGTCGGATCGGAGAGTTCGATAAGCCCTGCACACAAGTAAGATATGTTTATATTTTTGCATAGCGCTTTTGCGCTCCGTGTTTTACCGGAATTATATGTCGTTAACCCTGGGTAGGGCAACGCTGGTGACACAGCACGCCATCTGATAATATATTTGTGTATAAGTATGATACGCGAGTAACAAACTGATGCTCGAAAGGTCACTGTCTTAATAAGAATATTGAGATAAAATCATTCAAAAACAATCTTTTTACAGATTATTGCGTGTTATGACGTTGACGACCTTATCCAACTTGATGCGCACTCATGGATAAAATCAGTTTCACGTACGTGTGTAACAATAACGTCGGTCAAATGTTTATATTACGCACACTTGAGGATAGGGCAGTCCATTCACTTAATTTGCGTGAAGTGGTCAATGCAATATTGGTCAACCGCCTACGTGTCTCCGGAGGACTCTAGAAGCTTCTAAATTAGCATAAGATATCAATGTTATGGGTATTTTTTAAACTTTTCTCAAATTCAGGGAATCACCGATGAAACATTTCTTAGAGCGTCGTGACTCCGCAAATGCGAGTACCGATTAAAACGAACATTTTTAACGTTTATTACATTGTACTGTCATTTTTCTGTCTGGAATCCTATTTGTACTTAATGCCTATGTCATTTTGTGCATTACAATCGGGTTGTCTAGAGCCGAATCTACATTTGTCAACAACAATTTATTTATTTCGTTATGGGTACAAACACAAGCATATAGCAGAATTTGTAGTTCTTACCACAGGTATTGTGCATTACACTCAGCTAAGCATAAAATGAAAGATATTACGTTCTTACCGAAATTCCAATCCACGCCCGTTATATAAACTGTAGACTTGTTTAAACAAATAATTTTGATATTTAAAAATTCAAAGATGAACTAGCCTTTAATTAGAATGACCTAATCCACTTAACCAGCTTTAACATGACAATACATATACATGCATACGTCGAAACTGGATTGCTTGTCCGTCATATTAAAACATTTTCAAACGTCAAAATAAATTATCTGCCCGCGTAAAAAATGAATTGTCTGCCCGTGCTAGGACAACAGTTGCACACGTCAAACTGAATTAACTGTCCGTGCTAGGAGAACAGTTGCATACGTCCAACTGAATTCTCTGTCCGTGCTAGGAGAACAGTTTCACACGTCAAACCGAATTGTCTGTCTGTTTTAGGGAACAGTTGCATACGTCGAACTGAATTGTCTGTCCGTGCTTGGAGAACAGTTGCACACGTCAAACTGACTTGTCTGTCCGTGCTAGGAGAACAGTTGCACATGTCCAACTGTATTGTCTGTCTGTGCTATGACAACAGTTGCACACGTCAACCTGAATTGTCTGTCCGTGCTAGGACAACAGTTGCAAACGTCCAACTGAATTGCCTGTCCGTGCTAGGAGAACAGTTGCAAAACGTCAAACTAAATTGTCTGTCCGTGTTAGGACAACAGTTGCATACGTCCAACTGAATTGTCTGTCCGTGTTAGGACAACAGTTGCATACGTCCAACTGAATTGTCTGTCCGTGTTAGGACAACAGTTGCATACGTCCAACTGAATTGTCTGTCCGTGTTAGGACAACAGTTGCATACGTAGAACCGAATTGTCTGTCCGTGTTAGGACAACAGTTGCATACGTAAAACTGAATTGCCTGCCCGCGTTAAGAGAACAGTTGCACACGTCAAACTGAATTAACTGTCCGTGCTAGGAGAACAGTTGCATACGTCCAACTGAATTCTCTGTCCGTGCTAGGAGAACAGTTTCACACGTCAAACCGAATTGTCTGTCTTTGTTAGGAGAACAGTTGCATACGTCAAACTGAATTGTGTGTCCGTGCTAGGAGAACAGTTACATACGTCCAACTGAATTGTCTGTCCGTGTTAGGACAACAGTTGCATACGTCCAACTGAATTGTCTGTCCGTGTTAGGACAACAGTTGAACACGTCAAACTGAATTGCCTGTCCGTGCTAGGACAACAGTTGCACACGTCAAACTGAATTGCCTGCCCGTGCTATGACAACAGTTGCACACGTCCAACTTAATTGCCTGCCCGTGCTAGGAGAACAGTTGCACACGTCAAACTGAATTGTCTGTCCATGCTAGGAGAACAGTTGCATACGTCAAACTGAATTGTCTGTCCGTGTTAGGAGAACAGTTGCACAAGCCAAACTGAATAGCTCGCACTTGCATAACATCAGCACACGGCAGGCTAATTTGCTTGTCCGAAATAACACAACACTTGAACACGTCAAGCTGCTTCGCCTGTCCGTACTAGTACAACAGTTGCACACCGCACACGTCGAACTGCTTTGTTTGTCCGTACTAGTGCAACAGTTGCACACGTCAAACTGCTTTGTTTTTCCGTACTAGTACAACAGTTGCACATGTCGAACTGCTTTGTTTGTCCTTGCTGGTACAACAGTTGCACACGTCAAACTGCTTTGTTTGTCCGTACTAGTACAATACGGAAAACCAACACTTACATGTAAAGCATGAAAATAATTTCATCATTTAAAATTTTAAATTCTTCTATACTCTAATGAGCAAATATAAAAAAGCAAATATAAAAATAAACTATCAAACATTTGAAGTATATATAGTTTTAAAATATGTTCAGTACTTTCTCGTTGCTTATATCCTGTTTGGGCAAATTTAAAGCTATATGATATTTTATTAGTTGATACTTTGAAAGAAAATCGTCTTCATGTCCTCAATACAGCTTATTCCAACCGGGATCGTGCTTGAAATATAGCGCCACAACATTGTTTGTCTTCCCAGCTACTATCAGTTTCTCACTCATGCGATCGTAGCTCAAAGCCTGCGGCAGACAGACGCCGTTCTTCCTCTCTACTTCACCATTCACTCTCCCTTCCTCAGTAACGTGAATGACGTTATGCAAGTCACATCCGCTCACATACAACCCACCATGACCATCAAGGCACACGCCTCTCCCCCTACTTAACCCCGCCCATGTCCCAACCCTCCACAAAACCCGTCCGTGTCCGCTCTCTATCGCGAATAACCCTTTGTTGGCGTCTGCCACATAAATTACTCCCCCGTTGTCACTTACAGCCATGTTATGGACGGCTGAAAGGGCGTCGTTTCCGGTGCGATCCTTAGGTCGCAATATTCTGTGTATTTTGCTGTCCGGCATCACGTAGACGTAGATATTGGCATAAAAGTCACTCACAAACAGTTCCTTCCCGTTGTTCGCAATGGCAAAACATTTGAAATTGGTTTGTATCTTTTTCTTCGCAATCTTCAGTTTTGATTCAACTGTGAAGAATTGAATAGTCTTAAGATCCGGAAGCGTAACTGCTATGCAGTTTTCTGGAACGACACAGAGAGACCAAGGGGCGTCCGGCAAGTTAAACTTTGTATTCGGTAGCTCTTTCTGAGGATGCACACGCTTCAATCTCTTGTTGGCTTTGTCCGTGAATATCATGGATCCGTCCTCCATCACACTTGCGCCCATGATGTCACAGTTTGAATTGTCGTTTGGGAACTTCAGAATGCTGACAGTCTTTCCTTTGTAGGAACAGTCGCCTTGTTTGAGATCGTCAATGTCAGCGGTCTTTGCGTAGCTCTCATTATCGTCACCATATTCTGTCATGGTTTCACTGATGGTGTTTACATCGACCTCTGACACCATGGCTTTTCCGAAGGAATGTAGCGGGGACAGAAAGTCGATGATCTTGTTTCTCTTCTCCAGGTCCATGACGGTGTACCCGACCTCGCGACTTCCGGCCCTCACCGCCCTACACTTGTCTACTTCCTGATCGCAGTACACAGCCTGGATGAACAAATCAGAATCTGTTCTATTGGAAACCCTTGTTATCTTCTCATAATACCTTTTGGCTGACTGCAGTGCTTCCTTAAAATGGTTCCCTTGATCTGTCATCTGTTCTTGTAGAATGTCGTGCTGCTTTTTTAATTCATTTTTAGTTTCCCTTCGTAGCTCCTCGACCCGTTCTATTATTGAATCAGAATATTGATCTATTTCTTGTTCAGCTTCGTGCATGGTTTTAGCGAGGTATGTTTTGTTGTTTTTTATGTCCTTTATTTCTGCTTCCAGTGCGCTGATCTCGTTGCGCAGACGGTTGTTTGCTGCCGTGACGTCATTGGGTCGGAAAAGCGCGTGAAGGTTGTCAGGAATGTACAGGACTGTGCATGTTCTGAAATGAAAAAGATATTATACAGTTTCCCTCTAGCATTTTGTTAAATGAATTGATCCAACGTAATTAAATTATTTTCCTTCATATTAATTTAGATTGTGTCTATAAACTTTTGCTCCGAGAAATCGAAATCTTTAACATCCCAGACATATAAATTTCAGGATCAAGTAAAATGTTAGGAAGTCGGTGCACTTTTAAATCTGTTTACCGGCAGGAAATATACGCCAAAATGCAACTCCAATATACTAGGGGCATACCCAAACCCAGATAGAAAATCGGCCTACTCATCATTTAAACCAAACTAAGCACCTACCATTCATATGTGTATGACTTCAAGTACTGAAGTTATAACGTTGACTTCGATAGATTCCTACTTTAGTTCGAAAGTTCAATTCTTTAACGAAATTGAGAATTTGACAAAAATTTAATACACACATTGAATTAAGAAATGCTTGTTGATTCATTTAGATACCTGCGAATGTGAATTGAAATATAATATATTACCTATAACAGTCTGTCATGCAGGCGCTACAACCAACGGTGTTATGTTGTGTGCAGAACAGTTCCAGTGGCTTCCCAGGATGTTCCTCACATGTATCTGTAGGTCCGGGCTGCCTCGGCATCCCCATTGTACCGCGTCTAGATACTTCCCCTTTTCCCACCACCTCATTCTGCGCCGGTTCCAATTTCGCTGCCGGGTGTCCTTTAGGCACAACGTCGCTTTTAGCCACCGCATCTGCTCGCTCTGCCGCCGCTGCAATAGCGGGCACCTGTTGCCGAGACGCTTCCCCTCGTATGGTCGTCTGTTTACGGCCAGCGGAAGTGGGCCGCTCTGTTTCCTCGTGTACTAGAAGGCAGTCTTCACAGAAAAAATTGTCACAGTTCATACACAAACGGGAAGCCGGTTTGCGCATGCGCTCAGAGGAACACCGGAAACAAACCAGGTCTTCCTTTCCTGCTATAGGTGTGTTTCTTTCTTTATCATGCGACATGATCAATACACACAAATTCTTTCTCGATGCTTAACACTATTCATTCGTGGATAACATCAATCTGTTAAGTTAATTTGTTCATACTGTTTTCGCAATAAAAGAGAAAGCATAATTGCTATTCATTTAAGGAAACCTGATACACCTGTATCAATACTGCTTTGTTTTACAATAATCAAAATTACACATACCGCTAATTTTGTAATCGTAGAAGTCCATATACGCTTAACCTAAATTTTAAACAGCCTTTATATCGTTTTTGGTTATTAAACAATATTGAGCATGTATATTGATAATACTTTTGTTATTATTTAAGTGCGATTCGAGCGCGTTTTAGATTTTTTTTAAATATGTCGATTTATATATATATATATATATATATATATATATATATATATATATATATATATATATATATATATATATATATATATATATATATATATATATATATATACGACTTTATTGTTTTTATTTGCACAAATAACTTATGCAACTTCATACATGTATGTGGATTTTGACATCTCTAGCTTTATCTGAATGCTTTTCCAAAGAAATTAAGAATGTCCTTGTCAACGCTAAGATTTTCATCACATAAACTGCCCATTGAAACAGGCCGATCTGGCGGCAAAAAAATGATAGAGATCAACGTTAGTGTACTATGTACAACAATTTATATTGAAGACGATATGTCATCTGAATAACATTTTCAAAAAGGGAATAATTAAACCATACTTAATAAGATACTCAAGAATACATAAGGTCATTGAATTGATGGAAATCGAATATATAATGTATTGAATTAAGAAATCTAAGTAAATTTATATCCCAAGCAGTGTGTGGAGGAATTCTTTCGATTATGCTAGCTATAGTCTCCCAAATGTAATACTGTATAAAAAAAGATATGCATAGTAGATCTGACGATACCTGATTTTGATTTGCGGTACCATGGTATGTAGGCGTGCGGCCTAAAGCCTTACCATCCACAAGTGTACATACTCGATGCAACTATTCCTTGTGTGGAATCACTCAAACTTTAAGGCATCTTTCTCTAATCTAATGATGGCACGTGGCATAATTATAGACTAGGCTTGGTCTAGAATTTACACCATGAGACGTATTCGCTATCAACTTGGCATAAAATCCCCTGAGGTCATATATATTTATTTGATTAGAGCAATTTTGGAATATGTTATTTGAAATAAATAAGTGTATATGAAAAGTATGAAAAGGTGCACTGGATAACATCCAAACTAAAGCTCCACGGATCGTCACTTGTTCTCGTCTCGTCTCTCAGCGTTTGTTTCATTTTGAATCTGGATTGGCCAGTTTAAAAACTAGACCAGAAAAACACGAATTATCTTTTACAACATAATAATTGGACCCTCTCCAGACAATTTGGCAAGTACCAACAAGATTATTTAGAAACTAAACCATCATTTCAAATTTTCGAACACGTACATCTCTGTTTATGAATTCCTTACTACCTTCTACAATCTCGGCTCCCAGTAAATTTACATTTTACTGACCGTTCCAAGGCGGTACCTTACAATTCTTGATAAACATACCAATTATATAATATTTATGCACAGTGCTGTTTGTAGAGTTTTGTGCTGTTCTATGTTTCTTGTTTGTGTTCTATGTCTTTGGCGTTTGCCCCTTTGCCACTAAACCGGGTTTATGTTTAAACTTTTTGCTACTGAGCATGTTTCTGTAGCTTTTTGCATATATATTGGAACTCTCTTCCAAGCGCAGCAAAGGTCGTAGACAATGTTGCTGGTTTCAGATCCGACCTTAATTCGGATAAACCCAAAACAAATTAACTGCATCAATATGGAAAAAGCCATCTACAGGTCGGACTACTCTCCTCCGATTGAGTGTAGTTCCCTGAATCATAATATTTATGCCAAAAGTATTGTTCCCTCACCCTCTGTAGTTGAGGAATTCAGAAGGCCACATCTCACTTTCTTATCATATAACCTCTGTCCGCTAATCAAAGGCGACTTATGCTTAACTCAGTGCAAGCTTTGACCGAATTATTTCTACATTCTTTTTAAAATAGTGTTGTCCTGCTAACAGGAGAACAAAACAAGACGCTTTAAGATAATGTTGATTTCTTTGTTAACATGATGAAACGATTTGAAACAAGAGATGTTTGCCAAACATTATACCCCCCTAAGCGCAATGTTGTCAGGAATATTTGGACAATTGAATGAAATATGCATGAACCGAAATGACAGCTGATTTGTCATTAACATTGGATGCCTTTGAGGCAGTTTTAAGAGTATGACCATTCAAAGTGTGAGGATAGTAAGTACAGTTTTTATCATGTTCAGATGAAGACTGATATTGGCAGATAAACATGTATCCTCTTAGCAGCAGGGAATAAGTAAATATGACGTAAAATTGAATAGCCATTATGAGTTATAAAAATGTATTAGTAATATGACAAAGGTTAGGTTCTTGCATTATTTTAGCAATCAATGTTCGCTTATAACAACTACATCTAAAAAAAACTCTACTGGTCATGCCAAACTTCACGTAAAGTTTGGGAACCAACAATCTATCCATTGACTAGTGTTCATTCTGACAAACTATTGGTCTTTCGCCCCCTCCCCCTCCCCCAACCTAAATGTCAAGTTTGAGAGCCATGTGTGCAGGCATTGTCGATGTATCACACGGAAAAGCTTTTAACGTTCAAGGTCACTGTGACTTTGACCTTTAACCCCTAAAATCAAAAGGAGTCATCTACTGGTCAAGCCCAACCTCCAAGTCAAAATTGAGGGCAATGGGTGCCGGCATTGTTGAGTTATCACTCAGACAACCTTTTCGCATTCAAGGTCTTTGTGACCTTTAACTTTAACCCAATTAACCCTTCAATCAATAGCGGTCATTTACTGGTCAGGCCCATCCTTCATGTCAAGTTTAATGACCATAGGTTTAGGCTTTGTTCAGTAGTCACTCGGACAAGCTTTGACAACATTTTCGCGGTAAGCTCTCTGGGACCTATACCTTTGACCCGTTGACCCCTAGACTCGATAGGGGTCATCTACTGGTCAGGTCCAACCTTAATGTCAAGTTTGATGATCATAGGTTGAAGGATTTGTCGAGTTATCACTCGGAAAACCGTTGGTCTACCGACGGACGCATGGACGGACCGACCGACATACCGACCGACAAAGCAATATACACCCTCTTCTTCGAAGGGGGCATAATAGATTAATCGATTACACTTATTTCCAGCTTGGTTTGTTCCCTTTCTTTTTCTTTCATCCCAAAACAGGTTGTTTTAAAATACTTCACCATAATCACATTATCTCATCAACTATTTTTTTCGAAATAAATATTTGCATTTGTGGTAACCCAATCAATCCTCTAAGCGTGTTATGTGCATTTAAGTTGTTTAAGTCTGTATGTTTATAGCATTTTCTACATACATTCTTCAATGTCAAGTGCAATATGGGAACAAGAAGAAAAACTCTGAAGTATATTTTTACCGTTCCCAATCCTCGATACACCAGCATGTAAATCTATTCAGATGTTATGAACTTGTGCTCAATAAAGTATGTTTAAACCAAGTTGCATTTGGTATAATGTAAGGAAAACTCAGGTTATGAAGCAGCAACCAGAGTTCTATTTTAGTAACAGTGGCATTGACTCTATTTTCCTACACAACAAGCTTCATCACTATACATCAAGTATATCTTATTGAACAGAAACGTGTTTCTACGTTTTTGCACTTTTAGTAACAGCGACCTTGAGCTTGATTTTCATGAGTCCAAATGCGACCCAATCAATGCGTCTTCACATAAACTTTGACAATGAACCCATAAAACACAAATACAATATTTCAAGCTACATCTTCACATAGGCTAGGCTAAGTGACGGATTTTCATTTTATCAATAATTTAAACCCGAGTTCAATTTCCATTTCGGCCTTTAGTCTCTAGAAATAATAGTTTATGCTCAATTTAAAATACATACCTCAGTTGAGACTTGAGCATATGCTTCTAATGATGCTATAAAACAATTTGTGTTAGATAATTTACATGACATGTGTGTTTGGGAAATGACTTTATTATACAATCAAATTTTGTTTACAGTAGTTTTATTTCTAATTTACAATATCAACAATAATATTCAATTAGTTATAAGGTTCAGCGCTTTTGAAAGTTTATTTGAATTCAGTTTCATCTAGCGAATAAAATCCTCCGTTTCTCGATAAATAGCATATTTTCTGTAAGGATTTTATCGGACACGAAAAACTTGAATCAACTTGTTGAAAAGTGTTAATTAATGGTTTGTTAAATGTATTATTGTCATTCTTGTTTCAATTTTACGTTGAAAAGTGATTTTGTAGTGGGACTTATATTGTCCGTAGCAATAAAATGTGAAAACCTGTCGGGTCGTTCACTTTACCTAATGGGTGAAAAAGATTTGGTGTACAGTTTTCTTAAATAAAATAAAGATTTGTTTAACAAACCTGGAAAGAAATAATGAACTACTGGTGTAAATGTAAGTAATGAATTTCAAGATTGATGAAATTATCGGGAATACAAACGGAGTTAGGCTCCTTAAAATCTGGACTCCACAAACTTTAACCAGCCCAACTGCGTTCGTACCCAATATTGACATTTATCACGCAATAAATTCCTTAATTGAATTTATCAATTATATATATATATCAACGTTAAAAATAGACCCCAGTAGTCGCATGCAATGTACTTCATTCCTTGCAGTGCTATCGATTACCATTTCTTTGGATAGAACGTAATATTTTTAAGTCTAACGTATGCAGCTAGCTGAAAATACTTTATTGTTGCTATTTTGAAGTCCATCACTCAGAAAGGTTTGGTACCTGTACCTGCCTTCAAAAATAGTCTAAGCGTTTTTCTTTGTGCGTTTAATTGCTGTAGCTGAATAGTTGAAAACCATACACATTTTAACTGTATTCTTTGTGAAATTAGATAATATATATTGTCTGCTGAAACATTGCTGATGTGTATTCTATTCTTATTGTTATATTAACTGACAAAAAAGGACATAACACGAAAACAAATGTATTTTTGTTTTACAAAAAGTAAGCATGATTTGTATGCCTTTTTATTATCGATGTCTTAGTGGCATCAGATTAAAACAAATAGTTATAGCTAAATAAGGAACGAAGCAGAAACGGGGGTTCTTGTACAATCTACAAAATGATCTACAAATAAGAAGCTAGACTGACGCATGTCAAATAACTTGGCCGTTTGATCACTTATGGTTGAATCAAACCAAGTCCAGACAGATAGATGCTATAAGCAACATGCCCACACCGACAAACAAAGCTGAAGTACAAACATTCAAAGAAATGGTTAATTCTCTTTCGAAAATTGCACCAAAATTGTTAGAGGTTATCAGACCTTTAAGAGAGCTGCATGAACACAAAGCGATTTTATGGCAAAAACAGGTATTCAAGAAAACTTGAATACTGCTCCAGCAAGGCTATGTACAAGGCATGCTTTTACAAATGCACCGTTATGATATTGAAGTCATATATCGACCTATTCCAAATACGATATCAATATGATCAGTACCTGATACATGCCCACTTAGTCTGACTGAAGACATTGACATAAGTGTTAGCGCAGTGGTTAGTGCACTCGCTTCTCACCTAGGCGACCCGGGTTCGATTCCCGGCCTGGGCGCATGTTTGCTTGGTTTGGTTTGTGGTCACCAAGTCGGACAAGTGGGGTTTCTCCGGGTTCTCCGGTTTCCCCCACAACACAAGACACACTCTCGCGCAACATCGTGCCAACGAGACTGATTAATATAAGTTGCAAAAGCTTGTTTCACAATCGTTGTAAAAAATAAGTTTAAACTAAAGCAAGTACGAGTGCAATGTTTGCCAACTGCAAAAGTTGTAGATCAAAAGTACTTGACTACTGGTATGATATAGATGAGCTTTCAGTAGTTGATCGTATCATTGTGAAGTCATACAGAGTTGATATATAGAGCTCTTTCAGTAAAATTCCGCTGTTAATGTGAGGTATTTTGGTAAAGACTAGTGATGGTAAAGGGCACTAGCTGTTTATAATGGCATCGAATATCAGCCGAAATCAAACGACTAACTTTTAGCTGTTCATTGTGTTAAGCACATGGAGACTCAAATGCAAGAAAACTTTGCAATCCCATGATACCATTTATTACTCATGACAAATGGTAGCCACATATCTGTTTGCAAAAATAAACAATAAACATGATATAATTGGTGTGGAGTACTACTTCTTCCATTTCTTTGAGATAAACGAATTGCCAAACCTGAATTGTATGACGGCTATCAGCCGTATGGCAGCCATATTTGCAAAAGTTTGCATTCCGGAAGTTGTAATATCTGATCATGGGCCATGCGATTGATACGTATAATGTTATGTAAACTATACTTTACACACAAAACAAAGTCCCCAAACTACCCATCAGGAAGTGGAAATGGATGTCAAAATCTGCAAGAAAATCTTTGAAAAACAAAACAAAGTCAAAGCAAGAACCTTCCATTGCAATTTTAAGAGTACAGGTCTACTCCTATTATTCGTGCCTGCAACCCTGCAGAGTTGTTAATGGGAAGGCAATTAAGTTAATTTCTGCCAGCCAAACTGCATCCTCGGTATATTTCTCCACAGAAAGTTAGATCTTAATTGGTAGAAAATAAGGAGAAGACAAATTATGTAGCAATTTTTATGATAGAAGTGCTAAAACATTGCTCAATCTGTGAGTAGGTGACTCGGCTGGAATACAAGGCTCCAATAACCGTTCATATAAGGTTATTGTTACATAATTGCTCGTATGTTGTAAAAACGGGGGATTGCGTTTGTAATAGGTTTAATTCACAACCATAAGTTGACTTTCCAAAAAACAGCTAAAATCAAAATTCAGCACAAGCCTAAAACCCGACGGTGACAACCTTGAATTTTGATAATTTGTCACCACGTGAAAATGTTCGCAGGCCAATATCTGCAACCAAGCCCGTGCATGAATCTTTCAAGCGAGTGTCTATCACAAGATATGGCACTATGTGGAGGTATATTGTTTCAAATATAATCACATTTGTTTTGATAACTTTTCGAATATGTCATTTCGCAGTGAAATAGGCAATTAGTGTTCAAAGATAAAGGATAGGTCTCGCGGATGTTTGTTTTAAGTGATGTTGAGTGAATGGATGTAAGTAGATACGAACATTGTGAACTTTGAGGTAGATTAAAATAACAGACGTTTCTAGTCAAAAGTATGAACTGATAAAAAGGATGGCACTTAATCGCCACTCCTTCATTCAATTCTATGAATCCAAAGCTATACGTAATTATTTCTTTTGTAAAAGTTTGTTTGAAAGGGAGATGTTCTAGCTGTAGTAATATGATATCCCCGCCTATAGATCTTAACTATACTGTTTTACTGCTAGGCACACAGTTGTCTTGCTTCGATCGTTCTTGATGGACATAATAATGTTACTGAATAAAAGGAATACAAAATTTAGTTGAATATTCCAAAAAACATTTATCATCGGAACACCAAAAAATCTCATTTAAAATGTATTTATGTTTTGGTGAACAAAGAAATGTAATTATCATTGCTGGAATTTTCAAGGGACAAAATTTTCAGAACAGTCATCTTACTTGAATGCTTTTAGGGAACTGACAAAGCATAACAGGACAGTGTGTATCGTTTGCTAGCAGAACGATTAATATTGGGATTTTGAGCTAGTATAAAGGTTATGCTGCAGTGACGTTAAATACTGTTTACACTAATTAAAATGACTTCACTTAGTGGTAGAGGGCACGATTAAAAGAAAATTCCTGAAATCAATACAGTTTCACCTTAAACGTTTCTTAAGGCCATTGTTTAAGAAAATATTGTCTGGGATTAAGATTTGTTATTGGTCCCAGATATTGTAGACTTATCTATCATATTCACCACAGCGCTTATAGATTTCATCCAACATTGAGTCATCTGCATCTCTCAAGATGTCAAAATGGTCTGGGATGATACTTTGTCGGCACAAATAAAATGACCCACGCTTGCTGTACGTTATTTAGTGTGCGATTTTGCAGGCTCGTCACAATTTTAACAACATTTCATAGTAAAACCGTTTCAATAAAAAAGTATCTTTAGATGTTTCAAAATATTATTCGGCTATATATCGAATCTAAATGATATATGATAATTCTACTTTGAAAATAAATTAAATATTGTTCTAGTGAGCGTTCATGTGGAGATCTTAGTTGTTTAAATGTTTGGTGTTTATGGAATAACAATACAACTTATTTTTGTATTCCATTTATTTATCTACATATGTACACCAAGAACGCAGCAAGACAATTGTGTGCCTAGCAGTATAACAGTATAATTTAAACTCTAGAGGCGGGAGTATCATATTACTTAAGCTAAACATTAAATATCAGAACATCTCCCTTCTTTAATTTAATTTAAATAATTCTTAAATTTATATATATAAAAACAAATGATCGTGTGTCATTATTTTTATCAGTTCATATTGTTGTATAGAAACGTATGTTCTGATAATCAACCGCAACGTTCACAGTGTTAATAAAATTCCATTCACTCAACAACACATAAATATGATAACAATTTTCATCAGAAAACAATAATTGTAAATTCTCCTGCTAAATGTCATACAAACAATAGTTTATCAAAACGAATGTGATTATAATTGAAACAATACACTTTCACATAGAAGTAATCACTTTGGGTTTAACCTGTCTGCAATATCTTGTGATATACACTGGCTTGACAGATTCATTCACGGGCTTGGTTGGAGAATTTGGCGTGTGAACATTTTCATGTGGTGACAAATCTTGATTATCAAAGTTCGAGGGTGTCACAGGGGGGGGGGGGAGGGGTCAGCTTGTGCTGAATTTTCATTTTCGCTGTTACCCTGAAAGTCAATCTCTGGTTGTGAAATAAAGTGCTCATTTGTTTTTAAAAGGTGTTTTCTGTTACGGCGATAACAAGAATCATCCTCCTTTTCACAACATACGAGCGATCATTTTTCTTTTCAGTCACAACAGCTTTACGCCAACGGTTATTAGAGCCCTGAATTCTAGCTGAATCACCTACATTCAGAATCGGCATTTTTTAGCATTTCTACCATAAAAGACTTTGTCTTTCTCCTTATGTTCTGCCAATTTAGATCTAACTTCCTGTGGAGAAATATACTGAGGATGTAGTTTCATTTTCTGAATTGGAAAAAAATGACCTTAATTGCCTTCCCATTAACAATTCTGCAGGGGAGTAGCCAATATTGAGAGGAGTGGACCTGTACTCTAAAATGGCAATCAAAGGATCTTTCTTTGACCTTTTGGCTTTCATTAAGATTTTTTTGCATATTTTTACATAAATTTCTGCAAAGCCATTTCCTGATGGGTGGTTTGGGGAACTCGTTATGTGTTTAAAGTCCCACTCATTCAAGAATGTTTGAAATTCTCCTGATGAATAGCATGGCCCATTATCAGATATCACAATTTCTGGAATGCCAAATTTTGCAAATATGGCTTTCATACGCCTTCTACTTTTCAAGCTTGGCAATTCTTTTATCTCAAAGGAATGTGAGTAGTAATCTACAACAAGTAGACAATTTTGAGTGTCTATTGAGAACAGATCTGTGGCTACCATTTGCCATGGATATTCTGGGATATCATGAGGTTACAATGGTTCTTTTGCGTTTGAGTCTCTATGCTCTAAGCATATTGGACAGCTAAAAATTAATCTTTTAATTTCCTCTGAAATTCGAGGCCAAAACATGACATCTCGTGCTCTTTTTAAGCACTTATCAATACCAAAATGACCTGCATGAACAATGTCTAAACATGTTTTTCTAAGAGAACTTGGTATAACAACTTTGTTTCCCTTCAAAATGATTCTATCAACTACTGTCAGTTCATCTCTATGATTCCAGTAGTCAATTATTTCTGACCTACAATTCTTTCTGTTGTTAGGCCAACCTTGTAAAATAACTTGTTTCAATGGTACAAGTTGTGAGTCTTTGTCTGTCTTTGTCCTAATTTCTGTCATTTTCCGATCACTTATCGGTAAACTAACCATAACCATATTGACCTATATGTCAATGTGTTCATACAGACTTGGGCATGTATCAGGTAAAGATTTCCTTGATAACGTATCAGGAATAGGTATATCCTTGCCCGGTCGATATTTGACTTCAATGTCATAACGCTGCATTTGTAAAAGCATGCGTTGCAGCCATGCTGGAGCATTATTCGAGTTTTTCTTGAATATCGGTATAAGCGGCATATGGTCAGTTTCAACTATGACCTTACGTCCATAAACCCAGTCATGGTGACGTTTTAGGCCAAATAATATACCTAAGCATTCCAGCTCTATCATCGCATATTTTTTTTTGACTTGATGTCAATGATTTCGATGCATATGCTATAGGCTGGCCTTCTTGCAACAACGTAGAACCTAGTCCTGTTCGCCTACTGTCTGTTTGCAATATCAAAGGTTTCTTTGGGTCGTAGCAACCTAGTACAAGACCTGGTCTGGTGATAATTTATTTCACCTTGTTAAATGACTCCTCTTGTGGTTTCTGCCATGAAAATTCATTTTTGTTTTCAAGCAGCTCTCTTAAAGGACTGGTAACATCTGACAATTTTGGTGCGTATCTTGAAAGATAATTAACCATTCCTAAGAACGTTTGTACTTCAGCTTTGTTTGTCGGTGGGGGCATGTTGCTTATAGCATCAATCTTGTCTGGACTTGGTTTGAGTCCATCAAAAGTGATCAAATGGCCAAAGTATTGGATATGAGTCATACCAACTTCCATTTTGTCATCATTCAATATCACGCCTTTCTGTGCACATCGCTCAAGGACTGCCTTAAGATTTCGGTCATGTTCTTCTTGTGTGCTACCATATACATTTACACACAAGTCGTCAACAATTGCAAAGACGCCGTTTAGACCTTCTAAACATTCGTCAATGGCGCGAATGAATACGTCCCCACTTAGTCTAAGTCCATAAGTTAGTCTTTTATACCTATATCTACCCCATATTGTATTAAAGGTTGTCAGATATGATGATTCCTCATCAATGCTTATTGCCCAGTAACCTTATCTTGCGTCAAGTTTTGTGAAATATTTCGCCCCACTTAGTAATGGCAATACTTCGTCCAGTGTCCTTGTCGGATAGTGTGGTCGTAAAATTGCTTTGTTCAAGTCATGTGGGTCTAAACAAATTCTTAATTTGTCCCAGACTTTTCTACAATAACCATGGAGTTAACCCAGTCTGTAGGTCCGTTGACCTTAGCTATGACCCCTAGTTTTTCCATTCGATCTAATTCTGTTTTGCATCTGTCTTTCAATGCAACAGGAATTTTACGTAGCGGGTGAACATCAGGCTTTGCATCAGGATTAACCTGAATTTTGCATGCACCAGGGATATTTCCTATTCCCTTAAACACTTGAGGGTACTGCTTTAAATTACTTTGCTTTATCATACCATTTGAGCATTGGCTGTTCACAGCATATGTGAATCTGAGTAGTCCGAAATATATTGATGCGTTTAGGCTTAACAGGGTGTAGAATTTGTTTCGACTACATGCAAATTCATATTTTGAGAATGACCCGTGCTTTTGCAACTACAGTGGAGGTTAACAATACCTTGTGTTTTTAATTGAGAACCATCGTATGCAAAGATTTTATATTTCGAAGGTTTGAGAGCACTTTTTACACCCAGAGATCGAAAAACAGAATAAGGCAAAATGTTTACCTGTGCTCCTGTATCGATTTTGAATTTCACGAGCTTTTCCTTTGATCCCACACCAATTTCTACAAATGCTTGCCCATTTGTTACTTTTGATTGAACGGTATCAACAATCACCTTTTCACAATCACTTTCGTCACTTTCATTTTGCACTTCATTGATTGATTTGTTGGCTCTGCAACACACTGCAAAATGGTTGTATTTCTTGCAGATAATGCATTTTTTTCAAATGCCGGACATTGCCCTTTTCCATGTTGCCCGTTGCATTTTGCACATCTGTCGCCTGTGTATCTGGAGGGTCCCTTTTTTGGATGAGGTCCCTTTTTGGTCATCCTGGGTTTTGCGCTTCCTGTCCATCGTCTCGATGCGAACGTACCCGTGCTGGCGGTTGCCCCTTGTGATCTAGGATATACAGCATTTATTGACTGTTCATTGCTGTCCATTGATTTGACTTGCGTTTGTGCATCATATGTTTGGCAAATTTGTATTGCTTTTGTCAATGTAAGCTTTTCTCCCTCTGTTATTAACTTTTCTCTTATCTTTGAAGATTTTACACCGAAAACAATTTGATCTCTTGTCATATCATCTTTTGAACCATCACCGAATGCACAGTCTATTGCCAAAGTTTTTTTTTAATTTTGTAACAAACTGTTCCATTGAATGGTCTCCCTGAAATTCATTTTTGAATTTGTATCTGCAAAAGACAGGGTTTGATTTCGGCTGCACATGAGCTACGAAACTGTCAGCTACATACTAAAGACTCTTTCTTTGTTCTGCCGTTAATGTCAATGTCTCAATTTCACGGCCTTTTCCCCTATCCATAAAAGCATATATGTCACTTTTACTTCTTCGCTTTCTACTCTCAATGGTCCCGCAAAATAAGATCACAATGTTGATGAGACTTTTTAAATGTTTCTAAGAGATTGTCATTACTCCAATTCATGGAAGGTAATGGAACGCCAGTTAACCTTTCCATTGTGGTTTTTGGATCAATTATTGGAGCAAATATAGTACTAATCCTTGTCAAGAATTTTATACTTCTGACACCATGTTTTTTTTTTATTCCATTTATTCATCTACATATGTACACCAAGAACGCAGCAAGACAACTGTTTGCCTAGCAGTTTAACAGTATAATTTAAACTATAGAGGCGGGAGTATCATATTACTTAAGCTAAACATTAAATATCAGAACATTAGTAAAATCAGGGACTAATAACAAATCATACTCTCAGGTAAAATATGAAACTGTGCACCAAAGTTACGAATATTTTCCATGCCTCAAGATCAGCAGTGACATACAATTAACAGTTTATAGAAGATATTTCGTCAGATCAGTATGTATGTACTGTATGTCTATCTGTCCGCCTATTCCATAGTGCCGATTTAACAAAGTGGTAGACCTTTTGGCATTATTTGGCAAAATTGCAGATTTCCCTCTCGCTTGTTGACTGTTTCGTCATAAGTACTGTAAGTGTTGTCTGCTGCAACAATGGCTGGACAAAAACAACAAAAAGACATCGGATTAAAAATATTAACATTAAATTGCTGGTTTGTATTAGTTTTGACCACTTGCATTACCAATAAATAACCTTTCGATTCGTGGAAAATCGGTTTCACATCAAGTCATTTCTCTTGGTTATTATGCGTATTTGTCAACCGACCAATTATTTCGGATTTCCTTTTCGGACAAACCAAGGAAAAAAAAACCTTATTGTAAAAAAATCATTGTAGCGGACCATACTCTAACCAAGTTCAACTAATCAAACTTTATTATATGGAGGATAATTGTTTGTTTAGGTGTAAGAAAGTAATTTCTTTACTGAGTGAGCACCAAAAGTAAATGTTTCTCAAGCGCTGAAGGCTTCTAGTCCAAAATAATAATTAATGCACCTGTCATTTGTAACCACCCCCCCCCCCAGGTCTGGGGAATAGCTGGGACTTTGACTTTCGGTTCAGCCAACCCCGGGTAAAATCCCCCCCCTGCGGGGATAAACTGATGGTTAAACCCCGGCCAAATGCCCCCACACCCCAGAGACTCTATATAAGGGCCGATCTTGGCTTAATTTGGCGCTATGACAAAACACTGCGGTCATTCGGCCCTGCGGGGCCACCTGGAAAGTAAAAACATGGCCCTTTTCCCCGGCTACCCCCAGTATACCCCCGGACCGGGGGGGGGGGGGCAGTGGTTACAATTGACTGGTGCATAATAGACATGTTATACGGGACTCTTCCAATCCCGAAGAATTTGCCATATCGAAAATCGTAAAAAAAATCCTAAACGTACAATTATTGGGACTAAAAAGGCTTCATGTCTACCAAGTTTATTGCATATGTTACTAAACATAGTAACATTTTAGGCTGAAAATGATAATGATACATTATGTTTTCTATTTCATTTCATTTTATGCCAAACATAAAATATTTATTATCTTAACCTTAAATAAAGACAAACAAAGGAACACAATATAGGTGTGCCAGCAAGCGGGGTATTTTATTTTGTATATTCTGACAATTCAATAACATTCACACAGGCACTGATTCCCTGAATAGCCATAACATGGTGAATGGCTCAATGTTCCTATACACAGTGATGAATGCTTCTGCATTGTAGTAATGTCCGGAATCAATGCCACTCACAGCCCTCTACACGAATAAACTCCCATTCGTACGTTGGTAACACAAACAATACCAAACTGAAAAATAAATATGCGTTAATAACACAGAAACAATCATCTATTTGTATATCATTTTTTGTAATCAATAAAACACGCTACTAGTGTACAATGACACGATCCTCTCCGTACCCCACTTGCTTATCGAATGATTTCCCAAATCAGTACATAACCCGATACTTGTAATTTCCTCGAGGAAAATGTAAAACTTATATAAACTACAGTACCCTACAAAATCTACCTCACAACCGAATTTTACATTATCAATTCCGATAATAAATACATATACCGTAATTCACCTAAGAGTTCGGACACTCTAAATATTCGGACACCCATAATTATTTTCCAATATAATTTATTTTGCGTACCTAATTTTCGGACACCCAAAGGACATCAATCAAAACTTTTACAGTTACCAAGTTTCACAGACGAAGATTATTGATTTTTATCTTTACAATGCCTGGCTAGATTACCTAACCATATACACCACTGTGACAAGTTAAGGAAGTGTGATATATTTATTGGAGGATTAAAGAAACAACAAGGGCAATCAAGGGATTAAGAAAACATAGACAAGACATGTTTGTAAAACGATCTGCCAATAAACTTTCAAACTTGTACCACACTTAAAGACTGTATGAAGCAATTATTGTACAGTTATACATTAATCCTGCATAGCAATGTCCATGCTCTCCACGAGATCCTCGTGGGTATAACTGTAAGTTATGTGACGTCACACAGTGTGACTCTTTGATTTGAAGCCGATAGAATGTGTTTATTCAGTTCAGTGCATGTATAAAATGGTGTTTTAATTAACTTGATGAAGGATTTACACTTATAGGCGTAATAAATAAGTTTATGACCATTGATTACTACGGATAAATTAATAAGTGGTAAAATGCAAACATGAAGAAAAAAGGCAGGTTAAACAAACATGTAAATAAAATGTAAAAATGGTAATTTTCTATGTATTCGGACAGCGAATTTTTTTTATTTAATTTAAGGTGTCCGAACTCATAGGTGAAGTACGGTAATTGGTACACCTCGAGGTGAGCCAAAAATCCATAATGAGACTACTTCTGGTAAAATGCGCACCTGAAAAGGTAATGGCAGAGTTCTATCACGTGCCACACTCAACGTAATAAGATTAATAATCTTATTATTTATCCAAACGGAGTTGTTTGTGTATGTATGAATGTTTGTATTTCTTTTGACCTTGCGGTCAAAGATAACCTGTGAAAGTGCAAGCACTTATTTCCAATGGGGTCCTTTGTTTTAGCTGAAGGGACAGCATGCGGATGAGCCAGTGGTGGGATATAAGGAAGGTCAGGTGCCATACCCTAGCTCTTTTTCGAAAAGACCCCTTAGTTCTTTTACGTGCTCGGTGTAAAGATCCGATACACAGGTTACAACTTTGCTCGGTTAAACCAGTACACCACTTTTCCAAGCACTACCCTTTTTAAAATGCAGAGTGCCAGGCAAGGGAGCTACTTGTACCAACTTTAACATCTTTCGGTATGACGCAGCCAGGGATTGAAATCACAACCTCCCTCTCCATAGGCGGAAGCCTTAACTTCTTGGCCACGGATACAGTTAACATATATTACTATAAATGACAGCAATTGTTGAACATATATTATTATTAACAACAGCATGTCTGATAGAACTTTAAAAAATATGTTCCTTTTCATTGAAGGGGTGTTCCAGTACCTGTTGTTTGTAAGCACCGTAATGAGCGCATGCCAGCTATTGGTGATGCTGTGGCCAACTCAGACTTGGACGTAGCTGTTTTCCAGGAGGTAAGGCTATTGTTGGAGATTAATACAGGGTTTGGAAACTATGTAGTAGCTGTGACATCTTATTTTATTTAATGATCTACATGTACCTGAGTATGAAGACAAATTATAAGTTGCTGTCGCTCCTTTAATAGGAAGAAATTTGTAGTGCACAGGGATTCATTTTAATTCTGCTTAAATGCCTCCTTCAGACTTGGTTATTTCATAGCAATAGGTCCTGCACAAATTACTGGGAGTCTCAGCTATAATTTTGTGCATACATTTTTAGCTCGACTATTCGAAGAATAAGGAGAGCTATACTACTCATCCAAGGGTTGGTGTCACATCTTGGTTAAGGTTTTGCATTTAAGCACCTTTAAGTCATAATCTCAGTAAATACATCATGTATTGCATTGAAACTTAAGATATGCATTCCTAACTATCTAACCTACTAAATTAATGAAGTTAGATAACACTTATTTGAATTTAATGCAAATAATGGGCCTTTATTATTTGACTTGGAAGTTCTGGTTAACGTTTTGCATGTAAGAACACATATGTTAATATCTCAGCAACTACTTCATATATTGCAATGAGACTTTATACAATGGCAACCACCCACCCTACTTGAATAACCAAGTTAGATAACTGTATTTTGCAAATAATGGCCCTTTATTTCTGGTTAAAATTTTGCATGTAACAACATTTATGTTAATATCTTAGCAAATACATCATGTATTGCATTGAAATCTAATCTAATTTTACAGTGATCTATGTTTCGCCAAAACTTTTCAATCCTTACACTGAAAAGCAGCGGAATAGTCGAGCGCGCTGTCTCTGTGACAGCTCTTGTTTTAACCAAATGCAGATTCCGTTTATGCACATGTTTGAGAGTAATGGGTCGAAAGCTTAACAGTGAGTGTAGGACCCGGTATTCACAGCAAAATAGATAACTGAATGATGTAACACAGTAAATTTCATGTATAACCTACCTAGTTATATCGAATTGAATATATGCCTACATAACAATTAGCAAATCAGTTTTTAAAAGATATTGAGTAAACTGCTGCTTTTTTGAAGTAAAAATGTCAAAAGGTGTTTGTTAATGTCCTTCTCATTTCAGATATGGCATAAAGGTGACTTTGATATTTTAAAGCAGAGGATATCCAAAACTTTACCATATTCCCATTATTTTTACAGGTAAGCACTTTCAATCCGTTGATATTCTTTATATGTTATGGAGTGTTAAGAGATTAAGAGATTAAATTTGCATAATTCATATAGTTTTTGACCAATTTAAATTTTTTATCTTATTATTTCTCCAAACACATGGTAAATATGGAATGCCATTTACATAGTATATTAAGGTGGTATGTTTGGTTACAGTGGCAGTATCGGCAGCGGTCTGTGTGTGTTCTCCAAGTGGCCAATTGGACAGACACTCTACCACCGGTTTGACCCGAACGGTTATGCCCACAAGGTTCAGCATGGGGACTGGTTTGGTGGGAAGGGTGTCGGGCTTGCTGTAATAACAGTTGGCGGGGTTACACTCAATGTGTATATTACACATGTAAGTTGTTTCTGTATTATTAAAAAAACTGCACGAGAAACAAGATTTGGTGATTTGTGATGTAAGAGATATCCCCTGACAGAGTATCAAACCTGCAGCCTCCCACACTCAGCAGCAGAACATGATTTGATTTTATCTGAAAAATTTACACATACCACTGCCTCACAACATATATGATATGCATTTGTGATAGGAGAATTGTCATCCTAAGAAAATGTTGAATTTTAAGTTATCTCCCCATATCTGGGGTGCCTTTTTCATATAAAATTGGTGTACGGGGAGCATCCATCGCATCAATCACTTCCAGCGATATTCTTGTTTGTATTAGAGATAACATAGCCAGTAAAATAAAAACCTGTTTTGTAGTTGTGTAGTTCTACTTATATTTGTGTGAAAACAATTCCAAATTTTCTTTTGGACATACTTCCATTGTAATATAACTTTTGGGCATTTCTTTTTATCTCCAGATTCATGCCGAGTACAACCGGGAGAATGATGAGTACCTTGCCCACCGTATTGCCCAGGCATTTTCCCTGTCTCAGTTTGTGAAGCTAACCAGCCTGGGGGCAGACCTAAGCCTCGTCTGTGGTGACCTTAATCTTGAGCCCGTTGACCTCGGTTACCGTCTCATACTGACCAATGCTGGGCTCGGTGATTGCTGGCTGGACAAGGTTACAGAGCTCTTCACTTTATTGTTTATTATACATTGTACATACTGTTGAGTAGTCTCTGTGCCCCTGCATAGTGTATGTATGGGATCATTTAATTGACCATTGTTGATAATAATCAATAGTGACATTTAAAGTGTAGAACTATGTTTACTTATGTAAAGTAATATGTCTTTAATAAATTTAAATGACTCATACATGTATTCAAATCTGTCTTGCACTTTTCACGTTAATGGTTTGCAGGAAGTGTTGACTACAGTCTCATGTGTAAATATGAGAATCACCAGTCCAATTAGAGGTTGTAGTCGCTACAGCGGGATATGGACATCCCACCTTTGTCTGTTAATCATCTCATGTTATGGGATAATGGAAATATGAGATTTTTCGTGTGGTAGGGATGCAATGTATCTCTGAATAGGCCCAGCCCCTAGTGGGTGGAGCTATAAGATTTTCTGGTCACTGGCTGATGACCATATAGTTAGTTGATAGATGTATACTATAGATACCCAGACAATGTTGCTTTTCTCTCTCTCTCCTTGTAGAATATATAGCAATACATTACAAACGTTACACTTAGCATTTTAAACAGTGTATTTTTGGTATATTTTGTGTGTATTAACCAAGTCTTGTTACTTAGCAGTTTTTAGGAAATCTTGGAAAGGAATGCCATTGTTACAATATGTCGATATGCTATTTTCAGATGACTAGCGACACATCAGATAAAGCTGGCCTGACCTGTGACTGTCCTGGCAATTCCTACTGTCCGAGTAAATCAGCAGGGAAGAGAATTGACTACATACTGTACAAGGCTGGCAATGGTACTATACGCAGTGACTCCCCTTGTTATGTTTGCTCATCACATATTTTTGATAATACTGCCCAGAGATGAGAAGAGGCAGTGTTAGTAGAAGTGATGGCCCGATGATTGAATATAATCAAAACAATCTCGAGGGGAGCCAAACATGAGATATAATAGATTACGAACATCCATAATCTTTTTTAATGGAATTTAATAATTTCACCAAAAAAAACCACAAAAAATACATTTTATTGAGTCATAATTTCATATAGCATAATTGGTGCTATGAAGTGTACAACAGAAGTATTCATGTTTTCAATTAAATATTCTGTCATTGGGCTAGTTTATAGAATGATGAGTACTTGCCCACCGTATCATCCAGGCATTAATACTTAAGACATAGATAGAAAGTTGTTGAAACAAACATAAATATTATTTTTATACCAAAATATAGAATGAATACAGATTATCAAACACTAGTTAGTAGTAATATGATGGATTGTACAACATTTTTATAGCAGTCTATTTGTGGTAAATGCATCTCTATAAGATTTGTTTTTCTTTGAAAGATTAAGAGATGTGAAAACTTGAAAACCAACAATTAGTATCACCTTTTGTTCATTTCCAATGCATAAATACCCCATATGTTTAAAGCTGTATTTCATTTCTTTTATGTGTGTATGTGTTCAGGTGTTGAGGCGACTGTGTCCAAGTGTGATGTGACAATGGGCCGGGTGCCGGGGAAAGCATTCAGTTACTCTGACCATGAGGGTGTCCAGGCTGAAATCACGGTCAAGAACTCACAGAACAGTATAGGTGAGATATGAAGATAAAGAAGATAATTGTTTGCTCCAGTGTAAGATCGAAATATATTTCACTGAGTGAGCACTAAAAGTTACATTTCATGAGTGGCGTAGCTATGAGTTAAATATTTACTTTTGGTGAAGGTGAAATATGTAGCGATCTTACACTGAAAAACATCATTTTTAATGATATGCCTATAAAGGATTTTAAATGACATTTTATTGTAGTTTTTCAGAAAAGTGTGCCAGATTGAATGTAAAAGTAACTTAATTTCGGATATGACGGTGTTGAATTTGTGTTCCAGCCCTGTGCATGCGGAAGTTTAATTTGGAATTGAGATTGGGGTAAAATTTCAGAACAATGAAGAATATCAAAACGTTATTTTAATGTTTAATAAAAATGAAGTACACCTTTCATGTAGTTAAAGATAATTAGAATTACATGTTTATAATAACACACTGTTTGTGCTGTGCATACCCACATTATATTTATCCCTCACTTTTGAAAGATTTTACTACTGTGTCATTTTTCTAATCTTAGAAAGTCAAGGATATTTCATGAACTTCCCTACATAACATGCATTTTTCCTGCTTTCTGGTTGATTCATGCTCAAATACTTTTCTTGAAGTATAGTTGTTCAATAAATGGATAATTCCAGTGCCTACCCCTGACCCTAAGACGGAGGTGACCCCGCTGTTAGAGGAATCTTTGGGGCTACTAGATGAGGGGTTGACAGTAACCAGGTCGGGCACACGCTTCTTTACGATCTTTGCTGTGCTGTGCCTCCTCCTGGCATACATCATCACGGTTGTTCACATTCCGTACCCTCTCGACTTTTTTGTTGGAGTGTTCAGGGTGGCTCTGATCCTCGCCACTGGTTACGGGGTCGTCCAGACACTCGTCATGATCCGCTCCGAGGTGCACGGCCTGGAGGCCGCCAGGGAGGATGTTAAAAACCTTCTTCAACATCTCAAGTCATAAAGCTAGAAGGCTTATTACCCCCATCATTTTATGGGATATATTTTGTGATCAATATAACAAACCACCTGCTTTTGAATTTGTATTTAATGTGTTGACATATCTGTGTTAGTATGCTTGAAGGCAATAACTCGTGTCAGTCTTATACATGTTTATATGAATGACAATCTTATTTGCACTACTCTTTATGTGTTCTATGCTTACTGAACAGGTAACACTTGTATGAAGTATGAATGTGTTCAACTTTTGTCCACTACTCTTTATGTGTTCTATGCTTACTGAACAGGTAACACTTGTATGAAGTATGAATGTGTTCAACTTTTTTCCACTACTCTTTATGTGTTCTTTGCTAACTGAACAGGTAACACTTGTATGAAGTATGAATGTGTTCAACTTTTTTCCACTACTCTTTATGTGTTCTTTGCTAACTGAACAGGTAACACTTGTATGAAGTATGAATGTGTTCATGTTTTTCCGCTACGAGTGATAGTAATCTTTTATTTATTTATAAAGTCTACAAATTGACATTTTCTAGATGAGTCTTTACCCCTGCATATATTTTGTCAGTTATAGTTGTCTTTAGAATGAGCCTAAATGCAGTTTGTATTAACATTGAATGACTAATAATTTTTCTAGTAAATGCAAGTGGAAATGGTTTCAATGTTCATGTTAGACTAGGTTAGTCTGAGCAAATAATATGTGATTAAGATATCTTAAACTTAAGATCTTGATCTTACTACATTTGGTCTTACACTGTTAATACGACACAGACCCAGAGAGATTTTCATAATAATATAGGTATCATCCTAGATTCTAGACTGATTTTCAACTGACTGTAAATATATATATTTTTAATGCATATTTATGTTCAGCTCTTTTGACTTTAAAACCCCACATGAGTTGTGTTCAGATAATTAAATATAAGCCTTTATTAATGGGGTTTTCAGTACACAAACTATTTGCAGTTTTTGTTTTTATCATTTAAGTCAACACAATAATGCATTCATTTAAAAAAACGTTTGTATCAACATATAGTGTGCTTTATTAAGATTTGAATACACTCTGGTTTTATTAACCTTACAAACAGTGGCAGGATGTTCACTAAATCATGTATGTCATTGTGTGCAATGAAAAAATAAATATAATTTAAGCCTCAGTTTTAAGTCATAAACGTCAAAGTGGAAACCTCTTTGTAATATGTCAGTCCATGAATGTGTCAATGTCGTCCTGACAAGATGTTTATAACGGGGCAGATTTGAATTTTGAAATGTGAACTGGTGTAATTGTTGTTACTCCCTGTGATATTTCATTCCATGTGTGTACAATATGGTCTTTGTGCTGTGTTTCTGCGGAATTTTACAAAAAAACAACTTATTTTTGTGAAGATGATTTGTAAGAAAGGGTCCAAATACAGATTTAAGCATTTATTTAAACTAACTGATTATATTTTAGTTTTGCGCTGAAAAAAGATATGTTACAACATATACATTTTTGAAACATGGTTTGTCCAAATGTGATATTTAACAATGTGATTTATCTTTTATATGGAATTGATGTCAAAGCTTTTTATCCTATTTTAGTTAGGTATTATTATAGAAGTATTGTAATTTGCTTAGTATCTGTGAAATAAAAAGCTTGACACTTGACGACTTGATTGTCTATATATTAGGGATGGCAACGAGTACCCGAGTACTCGAGTACTCGATCGAACGTCCGAGTACTCGAGTACCAAATCACTACTCGAGTACTCGGAAAAAAATCAAAAACATCTATAAAAATCACCAAATACACGATTTACAGACAAAATATCAGATCTGGTTAGTTGCCAAGAGGACAATTTACGGTCCCTCTAATCCCCGCTGTGTACACAATTGACCTCAATCAATTAGTTGACAGTAGTTGTGATAGTTGCAAACTGTCAACAAAGGACCCTTATTTCAAATTAGCACTGATGTCAAGTAGCGAAGTTTTGATAGCGGTACTTTCACCTACACAATTCTATTGTATACCAATTAGAGACCTTCCACCAAACAATGGACGCTAACGAGCGAAAGAATATCGACTGTTTACGAGAATTGATTTCTTAATGGGCGTATTTTAACTATTTTTGCAATGATTATCACAATTGATTGGTTGATATTTTAAATCAAGAATTTTGAATATTAATGAGGTAAACAAAAATTACACAGTACGAAAAACTATCATTTAAAAAAAATAAAATTGTAGAGTAAACAACTCAACAACTGAACTTCGTATTGAATTTCGTTCACTATTTTATGTATGCTATTAATTTTCGTTCATTGTAATTCTGATTGTTGTTCATTTCTGCAGTGCATACTTGTATAAAATGAAACGAATAAGACAAATTAAAAGCCTGAAACAACATTTGTTTTCTTTTTATATCATTTTTTGTTAAAATAGTAAAAAAATACGTAATGAAAGTTTACTTTAAAGGTGAAAATGACCAATAATACGACCAACGCACAATATACGTCATTAACGATACATGTATACACAATCTTGTCTTTGCGAACACATATTCAATTTTTCCGAGTAATCGAGTACCCGAGTACTCGATCGAACGATCGTCCGAGTACTCGAGTATTAATTTTACTACTCGTTGCCATCCCTACTATATATAGATCTAGCAGTCCAAGTATAATAAGGATGGTGTTTTTGGTGTCGCCAATCACCTATAATGCATGGCAGACTCAAGGGGATTACTTGGGCCTGTGTCGTCGGCGTCACACTTTCTTTTCCGATCAAGATCTTTTGAACGACTTTGTGTGTAGTCTTCAAACTTGGTATGCACGTTGGCCATGGTCAGTAGACGACCCGTATTGGTTTTGGTGTCATTGGGTCAAAGGTTAAGTTTAATGCTGACCTTGACTAGAAAAATGACGGGCGCTTTAGTTTCCGTTCAGTTTTTGCACGACTTCATTTAGAGAATTATACCTTTGTATAAACGTTGGTAATGCATCAGTCAATTGTAACCACAGCCCCCCCCCCCAGGAATAGCGGGGACTTTGACTTTCGGTCCAGCCAACCCCAGGTAAAATCCCCGCATTGCAGGGATGAATTGGTGGTAAAATTCACGTCAATTGCCCCCGCACCAAAGGGACCCTAGGTAAGGCCCATTTACTGCTAAGACAAAACCACCGCATTTACCAGGCACTGCGGGGCCACTTGAATGGTAAAAACACGGCCCATTTCCCTAGCTATCCCCGGTATACCCCCGAACCTGGGGTGGGGGGGGGGGCGGGCGTGGTTACAATTGAATGTTGCATTACTATCAATGGATGACCCTAATCCATCTTGTGGTCAATGTCTTGGTGAAAACTGCCTGGGCGAACCACCTGGACACACCATCAATACGCAGAATTCTAGATTCCAATAAATATCATATGCTGAAACTTTGAATGGTAAGTTTAAATTTAAGTACAAGGATATAACCTTATTTTGTTTTACACACGTCGATCTGTATTCATAATGAATTAAATTTGACAGTACTTTGAATAAGTTGATTTATTAATAGGCTTTCTTTGTATAGGAAACATTTAATGACTTTGATGATGAGACAAGAGCATTTGAGAATAACGATGCAATTAACACGTGCAGTCAAACGTCTTTCCGAAAATCCAAACTAACATTAAAACTTAAAAGTTAATGAAACCTTACACCATGATGTCGATGTTTGTGGCCTCTTACCAGGGTCCCGGATGTACCTTCAAACGTTTTTCATTTTGATATTGCATTTCGTTTTTTTTTTTACTATATATGCCTGAAAGAGGCCATGATTTCACAATCGAAGTTTTATGGTCTCGGCAAATCGCTGGTCGACGATAACTACAATATATGGCCAGCAGACAATCCCCGCGTTGGCATTAAACCTACCAAAGGCGTTTCACTTCCTAATTGTCTCTGACAGGGCCGCTCGAGGGTCATGGGCAAATAGGGAACAAGCAGTCCATCGCTAGCGAGAACGGCCCGAAGCCGCCAGGCACGAACCGGTCCTGTCGGGGACTACATGCGGACTATGATTTTCATATTGATTAAAGCCATGCAAATATAAAGGGGATAGTTTAAGATGGCAATACCTTTCACAGAGTGGGCACCATAAGTGGCTTGTTTCGTTTCATTTCATGGTCGTTATTAATTAAAATTGATATTTTTATTAGAAAATCGTCCGTACATTTACTTACAAAACGTTATGTCGGAAATTCCGTGATTGAATTTTCTTCCCGTCAATGTGAGCTGTTAAGTGAAACAGGCTATATCTTTTAGTTAGCTCACTGTGTCAGACACGTTCATTTTGTCAATTAAAAGTGGGGACCAATCCTTTGACATGCTAATGATATTAAATACATTCCAAATATAACCACCGCATGGATCACGCTAGGTTATATTTAACATGCACATGATTTATCACATTGTTCGAAACTTAATGAAAGTCGTTAACATATTTAATTGAACCAAAAAAAATGCTTAATTAAATCCTCAAAATACATATAATTGGAATTATTGTTATATCGATAAAATATAAAATGTGATCGACACTAAAGTAACACAAGAGTAGCGGTTTATTGTCAAGCGGCAGAAATGCCTTTGGCCATTTACAAACATCTTTATTGAATGACCAATACATATCATGTACTGCTAGTCTGGTACACAGGTATGTGCATGTCAGAATGATAATGAAATTGTTATCATTGTATGCATCAGGTGAACACACGGTGAGACGAGCTTGGCAAAGATGACAGGGATGGTTGTTACTTGGATCGCTCATTTTGTCTTTATCTTTGTCTTCTTATATCTTTAATACTTGCGCATTTTCTTGATAGCTTGCTATGTTTTGTGTAACATACAAAACGTGAAAACCGACGTAACTAAATAAATGAAGGTTCATTCTCAAAGTAAGATTAATTCTAAGATAGGGTTTTTGCTTTCTTGCTATGCAAGATTTAGAAAAAGTTAAAGTTATTTCTTACATCTTATGTGTTTTTCTTAAGAAAATCGTGCGAACTAATGAAATCTTACATCTTTCTAACTTAACTTGGGCAGCCAGAATTCCACGTTAGAGGGTGCGTAACTCAGGGGCGTAACCTATTGAATTGCGCCCCTCCCTCAGATCCTAAATTTGTTTGGGTTTAAAGTGTTTGCAGGGGGTGGGGTACTTCCTCAAGAATTTTTTAACAATTTCTAATCCGAAATGGTGCGTATTTTATTACTTTATTCTCCATTCTTTATCTTTGTCTTTGTATATCTTTAATATTTGCGCATTATATAACGGGTACTTCCTCAAAATAATTTTAACAATTTCTAATCCGAAATGGTGCGTATTTTATTACTTTTTTTCTCCATTACTGAAATAAAAGTTGAATAGGACAATTTTATGTTTTTGTTTAATAGGACAATTTTTTTTAATTGTTTTTTTTTGGGGGGGGGGGGGGGGGGGAACGCGCCGGGCTTCAGATAGCCTTTAGACCTACATGTATGTTGAATATCACCTCAGGCGGAGCAGGCAGGGATCTATTAGATACTATACATGTAATTATGCAAATGTGAGTCATAACTCATGAGTGGTCCAGTTGGAGGTTTTGTACATATGTGTACGGCAATGTTAAAAACATTACCCAACAGCGCTTAGTCTATTTTGATAGTTGTCTACTATTTCCAAACGCACGTACGTACGTCTGAGCCGTTATCCTTTCGCAGCGTTGCCTTATTTTACAAATTAAAATATATCAATTTGTTAAAAAGATATTTCCTGCGCATTCAGTTCTGTGCAAAGAAATGTACAAAAAGTTCCAGTGCACCGATTGAATTATGGACAAGTATACTTTTTTCTCATTTATTGTTCACATAGAGTATATATCAGCACACAGTTTTAAATTCTCAACATATGCAACAAATCTATTCCTTTTGTTGGGATACACATGTATACAAATACAATAATACTCACGCACACACACATACTCATACATTCGCATACGCAAGGGCACGCATAAAAACAAACAAACACAAATCAACACACGCGCGTATGTAGACGTAGATAGTAATGTCGCTGAAAATGCTAATATTGCTAAAAACGGCATAAATGTGAATTGCTTTAGTCATAATTTCTGACACGGCAATGCAGATTAATTGGCAAGGGTCTGCATTTCCGACAAACTGTTATATTTCTTATGTCTAACCTCAAGTATAATTTATGAAATATCTTCTGCTGCTAGAAGCAATTTAAACTGACAAAGAAATGTTATGGTCTCATGTGAGTGTGAGTATGAATCATTGCGTAAATCATTTAATTTAATTAAAGTCACCTGCTGAGTACAAAAATAGAACCGTAAAGTGCTTTTATCTGGTCTTATTTGGTTTGAACAAGCTGCATGGGATGATAACAAAAATAGCCCACAATTCAAATTCAAACTTACATGATACTTAATTTAACAAATCCATCATAGACGTATTACATTTTGCGTGATACTAAGTCAAAGATATTCAAGGCATAGGTGTGGGCTCAGTATAGGCTCTTCATCAATACAAAAGTGGATGCAAAAGAAAAAAAAACTTAATCGTTCAAATTTACAATTTTCATTTCAAATTTTGAGGAAGTATCTTTTGCCATCCTTGGCTACTTGTTTTAGTGTGTTGAGAAGTTGATATAAAATTGTTTTACAATGTTTTGCTGGATATTGTTGATTTTCCGTTTGCGTTCAGATAGGAAAGTCTCTTGACACTATGAATATGTTTTCGAGCTAACATGTTCAAGACTACCAAACAATATAGTCTCGCGACTTCTTGATGATATCCTTTTAAATAAGTGTAAATTTAGTGACCTAATTAGCAGCTTACAAAAACGCAAATTACTTTTTTTATAGAAGCAATTTCAACAATTATTTTATATATTGTTTATATTCTTAATCGTTTCTAAAAGGCAGTTGCAGTACAAGTTGTCCTGTAATGGACATATTTGACTTGGAGACAGCTACTTTCTCCGTGTAAGAGCTTGACGAAAATTGGGACGAGGAAGCCTAGACTACCAAGAATCTTGCTGCAGGGGTGGGGGGGGGGGTCAAAGAAGTTAAGTAGAAGGATCACCAGTACCGGTAGTGTTACCATGGAAACATAGTAAAACTGTCTACGTGAACCTACTCATGGACAACTATGTTTCAGTCAAGACAATAAATCATCCTTTGATCTATTGATTGGATTGTTTTACGCACGCACTAGCCTCCTTGATTTAAAACATGCTACTGTATAGCTCGAACCACGAAAACATACCAGTGCTCATTTTACGCCTACAAAAAGTGCAACATGTTGGACAGTTTGTAAAAATCTGACACTTAATTACAATTATACTGCTAAACTGCCTCCGCCTCATCTATCTATTCTAGCCATTCTGTTTTCGATGTATACTGCACAAAGTAGAGCCTACAATGTCCCTTACACGCAGTATTAAACCGAATGAACCTGAGTCTTTAGCCTTGCCTTGTGCGTCAATGATGGCCTGAAGGAAGAAACCGAGGAAGAGGTATCCACCACGACAATCTATATGATGATGATATGTACACTATGAAGCCTGCTGGATACAGGTGTGGTATATACATTAGGGACAGGTACACATAGCGCGAGCGACGGTGGCGTATCAAGACGAAGTTGCACCCTCACACAATTGGTCATAAACACTAATTTATAATGTTTGCCTGTCAGCAATATACATGTAAATCGTACACATTCGAAACACGGCAACCACGGACTTGGTATCTTATGTTTTGACTTCACGCATTAATAGAAAGCCGGCGAAACATTACAAATTGCACGCAAACCAGCTTAAGAACAGTATTAGTATCAGGATGCACGTGTGGTGGGAGCGGAACACGCACAAAATCTCCGCAATATTTGGGAATTGAAATGGGAATTGAAAAACGTCAGACAGGCCCACATAAATGGCTTTTTGTAAATCGTTAAAAAGACATACATACCCACATAAATGAGATTTGAAAATTGTCCGACAGGCCGACATGCCCAAATAAATGAGATTTGAAAAATGTCCGAAAGGCCCACATATATGAGATTTGAAACACGTCCGACAGGCAGACAGGCCCACGTAAATAAGATTTCAAACATGACAAACAGGCCAACACAAATGGGATATTTGAAACACTTCAGACAGGCCCACACGCATGGGATTTGTACAGACAGGCCTAAACAAATGGTATTTGAAACACGTCAGACAGGCCCAAACCAATGGTATAACGTTAGACAGACCCACACCAATGGAAACCGTTAGAAAGACCCATACAAATAAGACTTAAAAAAACGTCAGACAAGCCGATAGGCCAACATAAATGGGGTTTGATAATCAGACATGCCCACATATTCAGAATTTGAAACACCTCAAACAGGCCACACTAAATGTGTTAACGTCAGACAAGCCCGCACAAATGTGATAAATTTAGACAGGCCCACAACAATGTGATAACTTCAGACAGGTCCGCGCAAATCGCACTTGAACGTCAGACAGGCTTATACAAATGGGATAAGAAAAACGTCAGACAGACCCACATAAATTTCACTAGAAAAAACAATACACAGACTAACACACGAATTAGATTTGAAAACCGTTAGACAGGTCCTTACAAATGGAAATTGAAATCCGCCCCGTACACATAAGACTCTACATTTGTTTTAATTTCAAAAAAAAACAAAAAACATAAACAATACAAAGATGTTATTTACGTGAAAACTGGTAATAACTCGTTTACAAAACTCATGTCTTTGTTGCTTGCTATGGCAATGATAAATTGAATGTGGTTATTAAAAATACACGTAAACATAAAATTATTGTCCCACTGAACATAAATAACAAATTCGTTTGTATAAAACATATAATTGAATTACTGTGTTGACAGCTTAATATGCAAACAAGATCAATCCTGTTTACTTTTAGTCCGCGTCTTAATCAAGCAAGAATGATAAAAACGTCAATACTTTATTATAAGCGAAGGTAATTGTATTAAATGTATGACACTATTGGCATGATTTCTGGTCAGCGTTTTTATTGCGTGACATTTTAATAATCGTATTATTTACAATGCATTTACATTCAACACTTTTGAGTAATCAGCAGTGCGCCCGGAAGTTTATTATTATCATTATAAGAATCACATTATTATGTATACATTACGTATATGTTTGCTTATTGAAAGCCCTGCACGAGCCTTCCTAACCAGAAACCTGGTTGACGTAGTAAGTAGGGCTGATTCTTACAAGAACACCTTCTGCATCTTGGAAATAACTTCATTCCAGGTCGAAATGGCCATTTTTTTGTAAATTTCGTTGAAATCTGAGCTTGTACCGTCCCCATTTGTCTATTCGAAATTTGCGAAGCTGCAAAACCTGTCAATGTTATAACGTACTACATATTAAAAGTAATTAATTGCAAAAATACATGGACAACAATTGGTTATATGTTAAGGCACCAGAACGTACTATAACTGTGTTTTTTTAAAAAATAATAATGTTTTTAGGGTTTAACTCGGGGACCAAATCCTCCGACTTGGACTGGACCGATAGCTCCACTGGCGGGATTCGAAGTAAAACAATCAACAAACTGTGTTTTTTTTTTCAACTATGTGTATGGTCTTAACAGCGTTCACTGAAGTAAGAGGTTAGTTACTATTCTATTGCATGTGAGCCAAATCTTGACACACGTACGCTTATATAGACATTGTACTGCAAAATAGGTAACGCACCGTTGGCGTAATGGTCACGAAGTTTACGAAGGAGAACAAGCCGACAACAATGGTGATGATGATGAGCAAGGGGCGTCCAAGCGATAGCGATACCGTCAGGAAGTAGAAGATGAACGACACATTAAGTGTCAACTTCCGTTCCCACTTGCCGATTTGCGGATTGAAGTCCGCGAGTTCATACATATACATGTACTGATTTTACTCGTATCATACAATTTAACGTATGATTATTTTCAGAATGATTCGAAGTTATGTTTTTTGAAACGTAAACTGATAAAGTAATACACAGACGCTACGTGGGTAAGGCACCGACACTAAAGCCACCAAAGTCTTGTTGAATACTACAAACATATTGACCAATGTTTATCCAAAATCATAACGGGAAACGACACCATGTGTGTCGACTTTCACAATTTGTAACAGTTTCATTTAACTAGAGTTATTTTGTCAACACTGAATTATCGATGCTATACATGTATATAAAATTAACAATTCTTTTGGATTCTTTATTTCGACTCAAGCCTCAGCGCCAAGCGTTGACGTCAAGGTGGACTTGTCATACACCCAGCTTGTGCACGTCACTATGGTAGCGTTGGTGTGTGAGTACATTGCACGCGCCGTACAAATGCCGGGTGGACTGAGGGCGGGTTTGTCCGGGTAACACGATCATGGTAAATGTCAGTCTGTATCTCGCAGGAGTCAGAATCCAGGATATAACATATTTAGTACTCATTACTTAATATGTAAGTATTTTTATGTTTTGAACAATGTATGTTTGTATAATGAAGAACATTTTGCACAGATAGTACCCACTGAAGTGAAATTCTTTAATTTGGCAAGTAAAACGAAGTACATGTACAAATTATGTCCTGTGAAAAGTTACAAGTCCTGCTCCTTTTTAAAATAAATTTACCCTTATTTATCTTAAGTCATTTTGTTGTTATGGCGTTAGTTTCATTTCTAACATTCTTACTTCATTAAATTTCAGTATTGTTACATGTTTGATCTTTTCGAAACTTCATAATAAAGAGTAACTCCGGTAGAGAAAACGCTTGAGCGATTTGGAAATTTAAAAATGAATAAAATACTCCTTTGAAATATGCTCGTCACAACAGCTTTTGTTGCGGCACGCAAATCCTGAGCTATTGAAATTGTACCATGTTTCGCTATAAATATCTTCCATGGCAGAGTGTAAGATTATAAGTATCTTCCATGGCCGAGAGTGTAAGGTAGGTTTACCGAGTTTCCGCAAAACGTCCTGCGCGAGGGTCGGGATGAACCTATCTTACACGAGCGGCTATGGTAGATGCCTTTTCTCCCATCTCAGTTAAACAAAATTAAGTTAAAATGTATTTTTTTGCTAGAACTCTTTTGTGCTTAGTGAAAATAATTGCGTACGGATAGGCGATTATTTGTGGTTGTCATGGATATTCGCGCAGTGATTCAGAGTATGTAAATGGTCTGATCGGTCATTAAATAGTTCTAAGAAGAGTGAAGCATTATTTCTTGAAAGGTGCGTGAAAACTGTTTTCTGGTGACATTTGAAGCGAGAAATAATTAACTAGCGTTCTAAATATTGCCACAAGACAAGGTTTCCATGATGCGCTACAGACGACAGTCTTCAACAAGGGAGGTAATTACACTGTGGTGACCATTAAAAGAAGTTCCATCCGGGCATTTTATCTTCGCCCGTGGGCAAGATAAGAATTTCTAGCATGGTTAAATTAATGGATCTACTTATCTGAGGTGGGAGAAAGGTTCATCCCGCCCCGAGTGTATTTTTTGTGGAAACAAGGTTTACCGAGTGCGAGGGTTTGGATGAACCTATCCTACACAAGCAGCCATGGTTGATGCTTTTTCTCCCACCTTAGTCAAACTAAATATAGTAAAATTGTATTTTTTTCGGAAGAGCTCTTTTGTGCGTAGTGAAGATAGTAGTTCCATTCGATTACGTTTTTATCCACGCCGGTGAGCATGATAAGAATTTCCAGCATGCCAAATATTTGGATCTACTTCATCTGGGTAGGGAGAAAGTGAATTCTTTGTTTTTGTCTTTACATTGTAAATGAAAAGTGGAGCTTAAACCCTCGTGAATGAAATTATGCACCCGAGTTGATTTTCAATAACTCGGTATCTGGGTGCCTTAATAAATGCTTATACGCGGGCGTTTAAGGACGAGTTTAAAATTTCAATCAAGATAATTGCGGTCGATGTTTCTGTTTCAACTCATGTTGTTAAGGGCAAAGTTAAATGAATAAAGTTCGGGATAAGTGAATAGCGTTACAATGTATCCGCAAGGTGGTTTATAGAACGGTTACTGCCCATTCTGCTTGATACCGCCCTGATATTGTTGACTCTCTTCCGTTGTTTGGTGTCTTCAGAACCATGTAAGTACACAATGATATAGCTACATTTATGGTATTTTCCCTTTCCACAATGTTACAAAGCTGTCTTTGTTAAGCGGAATGTATAACGTGTATAACGCATATTTGTGTGTGTATTTTTAGCCTGAGCGCGCTGAATATATATAAATGATAAATTGATGATATAATTTTCGAAATCGTGTTTACTGTTCCGAGGCCAACCGCATGCGTTTGTAAATGCTCACCTTTTCTTATTTTAGAAACAATAACCATGCTAACGTAATATGTGTATGACGTTGTAGTCACGCTGAATATGTATATTTAATAACGTTCGCATTTCACTCGTTAGTCGGTTGTCATTTCGTTGACAGGTGAACATTGTCGCCTTATATAATATTGCATTCAGGCAGAAATTCACTTTTCGGGCCCGGCGTCAGAACCAACATATAGCTATCTACGTAGTTCGCTCGGACACTTATTGTTACGTTACTCACTAATTAGCGACTGCAGTAGAGTTATATTTACGTTACTGTTAGGGACACTGGGCACAACAACTTATCCCAGTGTTAGTATAGATTTAAAAACGAAAACTGCAAAGAAAAACGGGGGAAACATTTGATAAAAAATATTAATGATAAAGCTGTAAACATAAACTACAATATTAAAACAAACATCATCGAAGGAATTTATTTTCGTGTACCAAATTATCTGTGAACAAGATTGCACGTGTTTTGCGCCCACTACTGACCGCACGTAAGTAATGGACTGACAACAATAACAGCGCCGGAATTACGTGTACGGGAAACCATCTTCAGTTATAAGTGATCGGACCTGATACCCTGCCACTGTTTGGAATGTTCGGTAGAGAGGAGACCACGGCGTTCAGCAACATGACGTACGAGAAAGGAGCCCTACCTCGTCACGTGGACACCGAGAAGGGATTCAACCTACATGTAAGAGTGATCAAGATTTTATAGAACTTCTGTAATTATAGAATTTGATTCGATTTTTAACATGCTGGAGCAAATAAATAACGGCTAAACAAATTTTACTGTATCTCCTCCACCCCCTTTTGAATTCAGCAGGGTTTCAGGACAAACCGTACCATTTGAATACGAAAATGCTTTAGCGGCGGAAACATAATATTTTATTATTTATCTTATAATCAGTTTCCCAACCCGGAAAAATATATCGAAATATCGTTTAACACGAAGTAAGTATCTATTATAAACATACATTCCTTTAATAACGGCATTCTCTTTGCTTTTAACATTTTTGTTTCAATCTTCTATCACTATTTATTGTTTGGTGGAATATCAAAATTGTCTAATCTTTTCAATTCATTATATTCCATTGTATATAATATTTCAAGTTATCCCAAAATTCAAGCGCTTGGATTTTAATGTGACTTTCTTTCCTCCCATGCAGGACGCCATCTTGAAGGCGAACGCGCGGACAAAACAATGGATCGCGTACTCGGTAGTGGCCGGAAGTGTGATCGTGCTGGCCGTTTCCGGTCTCCTCGTTGGTCTTTATCTCAACGGCAACCTCAACAGGCAGCAGCAGACACTCGTAAGTAATTAGTATTTTAATTAAGTCCTGACCTTCATCAGCGCCAACGAGTAACCCAGAGCAAACTATTGTTGTCTGTTTAGCGCAGTGGTTAGCGCACTTGCTTCCCACCTGGGTGCTTGTGAGTTTGGTTTGTGGTCACTAAGCTGGACAAGTGGGTTTCCTCCGGGTACTCCGGTTTCCCCCACAACACAAGACCACATATTCGCGTAATCGTGTCAACGCGAGTGATTAATATAGTGTTGTAATAACTTGAGTCACAATCGTTATAAACTAAATACGTTTAAACCTCAAAAAATATTGAGCGCCAGTATATTCGTTTTTTGAACAGTTTTCAACCATAGGTGGCAATATTTATCAGGAATTGTGAAAGGTTTGGCACCAATGATTATACGTTCATTTTTGTCACCAAAAATAGTATCGCCTCAGATTCGATACCTATACTGAATGCACCGTGAGAGTATAAGTTTTGGAAGTTTCAAAGAGAACAATTATGAGCCTACTTAACAGATTGTACTTCATATTTGACTGATTGCTGTTTACTTTTACCGTTGTACGTTTAATCGATAAACGCTCGTAAACAGGTATCATATATTGCAGTTTTGCCTACGCACAAATGTTTATAAACTGCTCCAATTTTCGTACTAATTTAATTGAGCGTATCAATTAAACATGAAATTTAATAATACATTTGTAGAAAATAATGGTACGAGCTCAAATTTTAATTTCTTGATTTTTTTAATGGTATGAGTTTTAAAATATGTTTGTCGGAATTTCTCTATTGTACCAGATGCATAATTGCTTTCATTGCTAAGGTTGTATCACTATCAAATCAATACCTTCTGGAATGCAAAGAAAGAGAACGTTAACTTGTGTAAAAGAGACATGTTGACAACGGTATGAATCACGCAGGTGTATTCGTTAGACACGCACATTGGTCATTATCTGTATTGTCCATATTAATATTATGCACAACCCACATTAATGTTCCATGTAACTTGACAATCAACTATGGATGATTTATGGTCAATACGTCATTGCTTTATGACAGTGGTCAGCGAATGTCCAACTGTGTATTGAGTCGTACAGGTCATCGAAATTAACACAGTTTATGGAAAACTGTTTTCAATTTTCTTAGCTGGTCATCTGTCTAAACATATTAACTCAGCTCAATGACATTCATAGAAAAATACTCGTCATTATCATCATAATAAAAAGTATTATTATAGCGTTTCTACGAATATGTGATATCAAAGTGGATGGTGAAGTGAGTGTTTTTTGTTACTTGGACCCGCCGAGTCCACGAACCGATTTTTATTGTTATTTTGGGGGAAATTAAAGAGAGAGTTGAATACATATCGTTTTTCCTTTACGCTTGACAACGTCTTATAACGATAGTTTTTATTCGCTTTTTGGTAAATTTCAATTACATTTCAGCATTTATAAAACGGAACTTAGATTTGACAACAAATTTCAGACTGATGATTTTGTTTACCGCTGTTTATTAAACGAAAAGAAAACTGTCATTTTAAATTAACTTGTAATTTGAACATTTTTTTTTAAACCACATCAATACTACTATTATATTTTACTGGTTTAAACTTGAAAAAATAAAACGTTGGGAACACCCAAGGGATACACTACTTATAACCAAAGTAGTGTGCTTTTTATTTAATTAATTGTTTGTTCCAACCTCTTGATGATTAAATTAATCCTTCTGTTATCCATCAGACAGGACAGAATACAGGGAACATGAATGGTGTCTTTGTTGTGTTTTTGTAATAACGGCCAACCAGAAGTACAAAGATATTTAATAAATGTCATATTAACATCGTAATCTGTCATTTTACTCAAAGGAAATGATTAATTAAAGTTATAAGTATATCACGATATGACGTTTCGTACTGTGATTCATTTTTTTCTTTGACTTTTGATCTAAAAAAGAGACCGACCCGAACCAAATATTGTCATTGTTGAAGTTTAAGGTAACACACCCCTAATGAAAACCTCCACTTGAAACTCTTTAATTTTAATGCTTTAGCCCATGTTGTAAAGCACAACACTACAAATCTTTTGAGGGTTTCGAGGTAGTGGTTCGAACCCAGCCAGAAGCACAAATATTTTTTTTTAATCTTCTTCTCTTGTTTTCATTAGCTGCTATTCCTTTTACAGAAGTTAATATTTTATTTTCATTAAAAAGTAATTAAATACATTTCTACACATAAATATTAGCTTCTGTGAAGATTTTGTAACGTGCAGGCACGGCTGAAATAGGTGGTAGGGAATTACAAGCTGTATTTCTTTTTAAAAAGAGACAGTAAAACATTTTGATTTTTGGCATAATGCTCCCAAAAGATTAAATATAATCATTAATAAAGAACATGTCATGAGTATTTCTCGAACTTGTTGATTTTGCTTTTAAACGTCGATGTTCCAATTTTACGCGGTCAACACAGTATGTTAAAATTGAATTACCATATGGCTATTTCAGTACAGTATGATAATATTTGTTGGTGATGTGATCAATAATGTATTTTTTTCTGAAAGCAAATATATTTCTTGTTACTCTGATACTAAATTATTACCAAAATATTGAAAATAAATTAAATAAAGGATTCTTCTTGTCTCTCAGGTGAAGTCGTTTTTATCGACAATTCTGAAATTGGAGTAGGGTAATTCAAATTTAAATACAATTGTTATTTGACGGTAAATTTCTTTTTTTTGTTTTTGAATCCAGGAAATGATACACATTAAGAAATTATCAAGCTGATCATAGTTTGAGATGGAGCCCACCAGCGGTGTGCTTACTTAAATACTAGACATTTGTTGCACTAGCGGATTAAAAATTGTTAAAGAGAAGTTCTTATGGTAGTATACCAGTCTTCACCATTAGACATAATATTCTTAAGAGATGTCCCTGCACAGTTGTGCCACTAAAGTACACCACCTCTTACATCAAATCTTGTATCCAACCTTTGTTGTTAATGAAGTTGCTTTTGTTGTTGTCATTGTCACGATATTGAAATCATATCTTTTATGTGTGTCGCATTTAATCGCAAATTGGCAATTCCTGTCATGTACTATCAATACAACAATACAAATGTATTCTTATTCATTTAGCCTTAGCTATTATCGAATGATCATTCATATTTTATTTTTTCTACATGCTATTTCAATCAGAACATTTAACTAATACCTTAACCACCACCACCACCCTCATCACTACTACAGTGCATTTCTGAACTAATCATTCCAGCTGGAGGCCGGAGAGGCTGGAGCTTCTTTAGGCGGACGGGACGCCTTGACCGGTGGAGCCATGGGAGGGAATGGCGGCAAGAAAAGTCTGGACGGCAGTCTCGGAATATTGGTATGGTTTTCTGAATGTGTAAACTAAAAAATAAAAATATATTACTTAAGATAAAATTACCGTGAAACACTGTAGGAGAGAAGCAAAAATATTTTGACGATTATAAATGTAAAAATTGTGTTGTTTCAATGTATTTGATGGACTTGAATAATGTTTTAACTAACAATCTGTGGCTAGACGTAGGAAAGACAGTTGTTATAAACCAAAATATAACTGGAACACTATTTTCGCTTGTTATTCAGGGCGTGCTGGCACCGACAAAAGCGCCACCGATAGACCCAGGCCTTTTGATGTTGGCATCCGACACAGATCTTGTGGATAACGTGCAAGATACAATAAGTGACATTGTGGAGGCGCCGGCAGAAGCAATCTCGGATATGGCAGAAAATATACAAGACGCGATGGAGAACGTACATGATAGAAGAAATGACATTGCAGAGGATGCGTCTAATAATATGCAAGATATGATAAGTGACCTTACAGAAACACTGGGGGAAGGTCCATCAGATTTCCTTGATGATCTGAGTGACGGGCTCTCTGACGCTGTCGAAGATGCGTCGGAGGCGTTTTTTGAAAATCCTTTAGAAAATGTACAGGAAACTATGGAAGACGCCCTGGAAACTGCGAACGACAGAATTGAAGATATGTCAGAGGGAATGGAAGAATCTGTTGAAAATCTTCAGGAAACATTGAGTGAATTAACTAATACTGATATGTCAGATGAAGTTGAGGATGTCATAGAAGATGTACTTGATCAAGACACTGAACAGGATGATGATAACGATAGCTTGGAGGACTTTATTGATGTCGATGACAATAATGATGCTCTCGACGATACAGACGTTCCCGATTTTATAGAAAACATGCAAGAAAGACTTGAAGATATGGTTGATAATGATAATAACGACGACGAATCACATGATGGCGTAGACGACGGAAATTACGACGATGCCGATGATACATTCTCTGACATCCTTGATGACTTCGGGAGTAAAGGTGCCGACATTGTAAATGATGATCGTGATTCAACTTTCGAAAACTTTTTTGGCGATTTAGATAGCGATACAGATGGTAACAATTTGTTAAATTTCGGTAAATTTTTTGACAACGCACAAGACAAAGTCAGTAACAGTGTTCAGGCAATAAGCGATGGCGTTGGCGATGCAATAGATAATATAGATGATACAGTAGAGAAATTAACGGATATGCGCGCTGACACTGTAGGTGAAATAATGTCAGATCATGCAGATGCGGCAGAAGACATGGTTGATTCATTTACCAACCCAGCAGAAATACTTGGTTCTATAGTTGATTCCGCCTCTAGCTCATTGGAAAACATTGCAGAACACGTGGTAAGCCCCTTAAGTGATCGGGATGATGACATATCGGACAGCATGATTGGAATGAGTTTTAACACCAATTTCAATGTACCAAACAGCATGTCAAATTTTGCAGACACCGCTCGTGATATACATAATCCTGTTAGCAATATATTTGGTATCATGGCAAACAGCATGGGTGATATTGATACGTCTGATTTCAATGTACACGATAGCATATCAAATTTTGCAGACACTGCTAGAGATTTGTTTAATCCATTTCAAGATACAATTGGAAATGTTGCTGACAGCATGGGTGACATTGGTAATATGGCAAGCGAGGGGGTTTCTTCGTTTACAGACCATTTAGGTTCGTTCGGGGAATCTTTGTTAGGGGACGACGATGGTGAAGCAGATTGATTTCCGGACTCGTCAGAAGAATTTGAGGATATGGTGTCACACATGGGCTGTCATTCGAGCGAAATTATGAACTCGGATAACGGAATGATTGATGACTTCTAATATATATTTTTTTGTTTTTAAACAATCTGTGATTATATACACGATATACTAAATACAAACCTGCATGAAAACATAGGGGCACGCTGATATACCATTTCTTATGCATAGACGCTAGCAACACGAACTAGCATTGGTATGCACGCCACGCCAATAATTATAGCCCTAGCACTGGCACTGGCCGCTTAAGCATACTGCAGAATTTATGCATTAATTTTATCTTCGCAATTGAGCGATCATCTATTTTCGTTTCTTTTATTTCAGTATAATTCTTTGCATAATAGCTTGCTTTCGACGTACTGTTCTACACTGCATGTCTGCATATTTTCCTGTTTCTTATCATAAATGATTTGGTAAGGCTTCTACTGTATAATTGGTTTTTTTGTAGATACCGTAGGAAAGGATAAGAGCGAGGGAAAAAGTGAAATCGATGAAGATGATGAATTAATAACTGAAGCGATGCAGAAACTAAAAGATTTGACAATAGATTTTGAAAATATTTCCTTTAGTAATGACACAAAGCGTAATGGCGGTCAAGAGAGCAAACATAAACAGTTACCCGACATAAGTAAAAAGGATAGCTATTTTAGTAACAATAATAATAAATCAGGTTTAAGAAATTTGTTCAAAAAAACAAATACAAACGCATTTTCACATAGACTGAGTCGCATGGGTGAACTACAAGAAAAAAGTCAAGCTGCCGATAGGCCGCTGTCACTTAACTCACGACGGACTGATGATTTACACACAGTTGACCTTCCTCTTCCGGATATTTCTTCTACACTACTCTCTGCTGTTGAACGGTTAAGCGCTCAAAGTATCTCAAAAGGCACTTTTAGAAATCTGGACCTAAACATAGACTTAGGCGGCTGGTCTTCGTTATTAGGTAATATACTGGCGCCGGCCGGCAACACCGTTGATCCGTTGACAGGGCTGGTTCAGGACATTGCACCGCTGTTCCACACCCGTCCCCCTCCTGACCTTTCACAGCAGAACTACAACCTTGGACAGCTCTGGTAACACTGCCATGTTTAGTGTTGGACATCAAAGGCGACCATTTTGTTTCATTATTTTATATTTAAATGTAAAATGATATTTTTGAAGGTTCTGATAATAATATTTCACGACCTTTTACGTTGCCCAACAAAAATATATATTATCTTTCATCATGTTTGACAAGCTTTGTGTATCATACACTCATTGTAACTAATGCTTCACTGTATACGCTGGTTGTATTGGCAGAGTTGAGATTCTTTAGAACAAGTGCTTTTCGAACAACATAAACAACGCTGAATTTTAATGCCCGCGTGCAGATTTACTTGCGAGGGGATTTCTTTTGCTTTACCCAAATATATCTAAGTGCTAAGTTTTTATGAAGCAAAATGTGATATCTGTTTGTCCATTTATTTCACATGGAACACCTAAATAACGAAACCTATATTTTATGTAATTCATCACAGTAGGAGCATCATTACGTGTGACATCACGTAGAGAAACCAGTCAGGAATTGCGTTTGAGTTTGATTTTAATGTCAACCAAGATTCTATATAAATTAATGAATTGTTATCTCTTCACGTTTTATTTGAGATATTTGTATGTGTTTTTACTGTAAACGATTTTGAAAATAAAGTGTGCTGGTCACAGTTTGTTGTTTTATAATTGATAGTCAAACAGTACAGTAAGTTTTTAGTAAGAATACATTGGCCGTGTCGAGGGGGTACCCCACTTAGTTAACTTTCATTATTTTAGTTATTTTGTTATTTATAACAGAGCATAACATACCATATTTCAAACACGTACACTTTAAATATTTGTGTTACATTTATATATCATCATAACAACTATACAATGCAGCGAGTGACATTAAAAATATTATAATGAACTGAAAATATTGCTATTGTAAATTATTAATATATGGTGCAATAATATTGTATGATTGTCGTTTACATACACATGCTATAACAGTCATTATATATATGACTTACTTATATAAAGTATGACATATCTAAATATTAAGTTTAACATGACATTAATATTTTGAATGTTAACATAACACATTAATTATAACGATGCAGAGATAAATATTCTGTGTTATATATTCAGCAGGTATAGCGAATGTTCAATGCTTCCAATTTACTTTTTTATATAACAGCTGGACAATATTAAATATACTAGGTCTAACTCTGTCAGAACGCTTTATATAATTCCATCTTAACAGAAAATATGGTGTACACTACAAATTAAAGTGATACTCGCCTTCTAATCAGCACCTATTTGGCAATGACGCAAGTTTCTTTCTTGTCTATCATACCACCACTGCCATGAATTCATAAATAATGTGATCATATATCTTATTTTGTTTTAGCAATTTTAAGATGTCTTGGCGCGATATTGTCTGAATAAGATTCAAATTTCAAAGAAGATTTAATTTAGCTATACACAGTTGAAACACCATTTCCATTGATATTTCCTTGCCGTTGTTGTGAATATTCGTCCATAAAAAATACAAAAATAGGAAAAACACCATACATAATAAAAACCATATTGTGTGAGAAGGTTGTGATCATAACCAGTTTTTATCATTATCTAACATAACATATTCTATGACCGATTGTAAAACTATATTATCATTTTTCTTAAGTTTAAACCAGTATTTTAAAATACGTACGTGTCTATTAATACGTTACGGGATTCATCCTAAACAGCAGCGATTGAATTTGATTGTCTTACACCAGGTATAGCTTTGCAAAGTCTCAAATGCACTCTCTCTAACTGTGTAGGTCTTGTATATGCCCGTCTTGCACATCTGTATGTAATTATATAATGTTATTAATTAGGTGATTTCATATTGGCCTAGTTATTTGTCCCGTAAGGGCGAAGGCAAATACAGCTGACCGAGGACAAATAACTGGGCCAATATGAAATCACCTAATTAATAAGTATTTCATTAATTAACTATTACTATTTTGGTTAAAACATTCTTATAACTTACCTTTAGTACACTGAAGATGTATTTATCCCTTATTCATTCATGGTGTCTGCTTTTCTAGACTTGACTTTGCTGATTTTGACATGCATCCTTATAGTTGCATTGCACATACTTAGGAATAAATCACTGTACATTGTAAGGAATCATGTTTTTTCGTCTTAATTTTATAAATCGTTTGCCAAAACGTCAAATGTTTAAATGTTTCACCTTCGTTGTCCATTTTGTCGGTGTACAAAATCATAATAGTCGTAAAATCCACCAACGGGATAAATACAACTGTTATATCAAACCGTACAAAGTGGTTCAATCATTTAATAGGTTCAAGTATTCCAAAGAGGTTTATACGAAGCACAAAAATTTCAAAACAGACGGAAACGGAAAACAAAATGGCTACCTTTAAAAATAATTTCCAGCGAATTTCTCATATAAGGCGAGTTTCGACAGCCAATGAAAATGGCTCATTTCTCAAATCCTATATTAGGCGAGTTTTATAGCCAATCAAGACGGAGGAAACTCATATTAGCCGAGTTTAGTTGATATTTGCCGAGTTTGGTTGATATAGAGCGAGTTCAGGCATATATTGTCTTAAATTGTCTGGTATTGATACCGCAATTGTCTCTGTATCTCGTCAAATACGTAATAGTTGATTAATAATAATTGATACAAAGGCATCATATAACCGCAATGCTACGTTATTTTACAGCAATACCTTAAATGTGACAAAAAAGAATTCAGTGCTTTTAAACCTTCACCATACAGAGGTTATATATCAAAATTAACATTACCGGTGTAATTCAGTGTAAAGCCTAAATAGTTAACAATTTCTACTTGTTCCTTTTTCTCCAGTGGTACATTAACATTATTTGCATTTTGCGAAAGAAAGTGTCCACAAAAATCGTTAGACCCATAACGTTTTATTTTTTTATGAAACGTTTGATTTTAAAGCTCTGCCTTTCTTTGACACAGTTGTTTTTCAATCGAATTAATTCAACTCTGTCTCGATCACTTTGTGAATTCTGATATACAAACGAGACATTTTGTATAAGGTCTTAGCGCTTCTACATTCTGGTCGAACCATTTCGCAGAATCAGTTATAATGTTGTAGCGTTCCGATATCATGTACACCCTTCCACTTGCAATCTAGGAATACCACCGAATTGGTATTATCCACATATGTTTGCACTGGAGTACCAACTACTGAGTACTTTTTATACATATATTTGACCTTTCGGAAGAACCCCGTCTATGCCTTACACTGACTGATAACCTGCCTTAGTGGGCACTATGTCGAATTATGTAAGCTCGCTGTATAGATTCTCTTGCCTATTTACAGCTGAATGATGATCATTTTGAGAAGTTCTCCTTAATAAACTACCGAGTACTGGTAATATATATATATATATATTTGGGTTCTCTCATCCTTGCACATGAATATGATGCTGAAAAGCTTCGATTTAGCTTTCAACAGCTACATTCAGTCATTTAATAACTTCACAGTCTTGTGAAAGTTCTATCTTTACTATTGAAAACCTCCCCCCTAAATTGTAAACAATTAAATATATCATTATATTAGAGCGCAAATGTTGTATCCCCATAATTTAAATAGAAAGTTCTCTCTCTCTTTCTCACTGAGACCTTAAGTAAAAATATTCTTAAATAATACTTTAATTCCATTGAAATTGATTATAAAGAATTTAATCAATGTAATTCTATTGTGAATTTTGATAAATATACCAAAAATTTACTTTGAAATGGGAATTCAGCTTGTTGCTGTGAAAAAATGGCTGCCAGAGTCCTTGGTCGTCTGCAAGCTCGAGCTTATATACTAGAGCCGAAGGAACATAAGAAATTGTTCCTTCGGTGAAAAAGTGTGAGTTTACGTAAAAATAGAACGTTTACCACTGCTTCAATTCAAACAGTGCAAACATTATGAAAATAAACGAAATGTTTTCTAAAATTTTGTGTATGAATAAGGGAATTTCTAAATTACATGACTGCCACAAAGGCACATAAATCATTCAAGATGGCTGCCCCCATACAGAAGAACTTGCTCTTTTAAAATTATTCGAAAAAAGGGGTACATATAACTCATGGCTGAATACAAATGAGTTATATTTATGTTATAAACTGTTGTTATAACTTTTAAGGATAATATGGATGTTGTCATAACATATTACAAATGAAACGGCTTTGTTTACATGTTAAACATAAAAATACAAACATATACATCATTTATGAATAACGAAGATTTGTTGAAAATTTGGGGATATTACAACTCCCCCTTCTTAAGTTAAAGGTCCTCCTATAACAATCGAACATTTAAATAGTAAACAACTAATAGAAACATACTCATAGAAAAAGTGTATGGGCGCCTTTAAACAAGTTTACAAAAGTAATATTTTTGAAATATTTGTCATTTTTTTAAACATAAAAATGAGTATCAATTGTTTATTTAACACCTTGTTTTTACAGTGGGGTCTACCCCAGTTTTCCTTGTTGGAGGGGCTTGGATGGTATTTCCTCTTGGGAATACGCCAGACTGGACATCTGGTGTCTCTTCCCTGCCAGGATTATCGGCCATGAGGAAAGAAAGGGGACCCCTCCCTCGTCGTTTGCTGGGGGTAATCCTGGTGTGGCTGCTGGGCTGACTTCTCCAAAAGATCAAAAGGGGATCTGTGTGCCAAATTCATTTTTCTTGTTTGTGAGCTAAAACTTTGATAGGCTAGTTGTGAAGTAGGATTGTCTGCATCTGCTGAAGGTGTATTCTGAGCAAGCCTTGGCTTCAGATATTGATGGTCAAAGTATGAGATTCATCCAGTGATGGTTTTTAACAGGCTTGCCTGCTCAGTGATGGCCTTAGTATTGTCTTCCACTGCTTTCGACATTGTTTCCATGGCTTCGGCCATCTTAAGTATAGAGTCATCCCCACTGGAGGAAGAGTCCCTGGATGAAGAACTGTTCCGACTCTCTAGGGCTCTGCATTCTTCCCTCGTGGGTCAGCTCCTCCAGAACATTCTCCACGGGAACCAGCTATGGAGCAGAAACACTGTACTGGCAGCTAATCAGCCATGTCAGTTGGTGAGTGCTGAACTGGGCTCGCATTGGGCGTTAGCTTGAGCTTGGCTTCCTGACAGAGAGTTGCGAGGGATATTTCCTGTCCAAAGTCCAAAGATTTGACTCATTGCACTGAGCATATCCCTATGGTTTCCTAAATTTGGAAGAATAAGGGTGGACGACGGTGCAATTGGGTCAGACGTTTGCGCTATATTTGGCTGCTCACTTTGCCAAGACTCCACTGGTTGAGCCACTAGTGGGACAAGCTGACATGTCGAATTGGCCTCATCCTTTTGAGTACTGTAGCCTCTGTTGATGCACTCAAAGATCTAACATCAAAGGTGCTTTGACCATCATCTTCCACTGTTGCAGAGGCCTGCGCCAGTATATCGGGCTCACATCCCTCTATTCCGCACAATGCCATTTCGTGCTCACCGATCTCGTCGGCATTTTCATGATCTACATAAATTGTGGTTTGCACACAATGGCACTTTTTGGTATTTTTTCCCCTTTAAGAGGTATCTGGAAATATACACTCGTGAGATCAAAAGTGCTGAATAACGCGGAATCAGCAACTGCATCTAGGCAATTCTGTATTCTAGGAAGGGGCAAGCCATCAGGTTTTACTAGAGCATTTACCTTCCTGTAATCAATACAAGGGCAAATTTGACCATTCTTTTTATTTACAACCACAATTCGGCATGCCCAAGGGGGTGTACTTTTCTGGATCACCCCTTTATCTAGCAAATCTTGAATTGCCTTCTTTTCGTCCTTGGCATAAGCCATGGGTACTCGCCTTGGAGCTTGTTTGACAGGAGGGGCATTACCAGTATTAATTGAATGGTCTGTTAAATGAGTCAACCCAAGGTCAAGGTCATCCTTTGAGAATACATTTTTGAATCTGTTTAGTACGTGTTTTACTTCTTGTTTTTGAACCGGGTCACAGCCCTGTATGGACTTTGCATACATGTCCCTTAATTGCTCTGGCACCTCATTAATGCTCTTTGTTGGGTCAAAATCCCGTTTGGGGGTATTGTCTCCTCCGTGCTAGACCCAAAACTGACCCTTCTAACTGCAGCATTGTTTTGTTTCTCCCCTGGATATTCTTTTGCTCATTCACCCTTGTACTTTTGATATTTGCTCTGCTTTAGCAAGAACAGCATCTTGCTGAATTAAAACAGAGGTGGGGAATGGGTTTAAAACCCTGATTTTACTGGTTGGGGCTTTCTTAATATCCACCAATACAGTCGCTATCTGTAGTTGGTAAATTTCATTGAAATGCTCTGTGGGCTCAACAATAAAGTCATTGTCAACATCAGTTTCGTATTGGTCGATAAGACATCAATCGCTGTCTCACTATAGGTGGGTATGACACAATGGTCGGCTATATTGACCTTTCTGAACTCATTCTTTAGCCCGATCTGTATGCAAGGGATTTCACACCCTGTTACACATATTTCTCCTTTTGTTAGTAGTAAATCAGCTGGACCACATTCATCATTTTGACAACTCCTAGTAAGCAATCATCTTTAGTTTCAGCTGCTTTCTTTTGTAGACTCAGTTCACCTAAGATCAAGTTGAAAGATGCCTTTCCAAGCTCAATTAGTGGTGTGTCTCCTGCACCATTTAAGAATAACGAAGACTTGTTGAAAATTTGGGGGTATTACAATGTATTTTCAAAACATGGGTATTTTTATGGCATGCTTAACAAATAATGGAGCTGCAACCTCACAAACATTATCCGTATATGTTATCACCTTAAAGTCATTCTTTATGTCATTTTGTATGTCACTGCTTTGAACTAAATTGTTAAAATCAACTGTTCTTGCAGTTCACCCGTTACTAAGTGCTTCATTTCCTTCCTCACTCGATTTCAAAACTTCCGCTATGTAACGTATATCTGGAAATACATGTGTGTTTCATACAATATATAACCTGATTTAGGTAGAATGAGCGATTGGCTTAGTTCTAAGTGTCGGGGAGTTCGAGAGCTTGAGAACATTCCACCTACAGAGTTGGACATGCTTCTGGCAAGGATGGTTTTTGAACATTAGAAAAACTAGCACGACGCTGAATACGAGCCTGATACCTTAAAGGGAATCCAAAACAGTATACATAGGTACCTGCAAGGAAAAAAACTACAATGTCCACAGAGATGTCATTTCAAGCTAAAAAAGCTGCTGAAGCAAAATGGTCTAGGAAACAAACAGAACTGATCAGATCCTTTTACAGATGATGAGATTACTATACTTCGTGAAACGAAACTGCTAGACAATGGTTATTCCATATTTCGCAGCGAGTGATTAAAATAACAAATAATATCAAACTCAAAGTATGCGAAATCTGACCTTACAGATTGCTTATACCTGACACATCTTCCTTTGTATAACCCACACTATAGATACCATCATTTCCACTTCCTTTTTCATAAAAGTTAACGATGTCTAGTGTAATCCACGACCAATTGATTCATATACCAAGCAGTTGCATTTTGCATCAAATGATCGTGACTCACAGTTAAATTGCTCCAAGCTTTTCATTGACAGTTATCAATAATATGTCATCGACATATTTTAATCATCCATTTTTGTTGTTTTAAAGCCGCTAAGTAATACATTTAAAAAAAAAGTATTCATTTAAACGCAGACACATGGTGTACTTTTGGTGTTGCTTTAACACATCCTCGACAGACCATGATTCGCGGATGTAAGCAATCAACCAAATCGTCCCATTGGTGCAAAAAGGTACCAAGCGACATTGTCATACTTTCGAGTAAATTGAGTTTAAATGTTTGTCGGTTCCTAAAAAATCAGAAAACGATTTTGCGACTTTGAATCTTTTATCACTTATCTCAAATGGTTTATTTATAATTTTTCCCTGAATTGCATATCAATACAATGGTTAATTAAGGGTAATTAGTTAATTTCGTATCATGGTACCTTTTTGCATAAGGTGATTAGGTAAAACAAATAATGTGAAAAGGAGCCATATGTCAGATGTTACAACTGGGTGACCATAAAGGTCCCGGCGAATATTGATTTTTAAAATTTATTGCAAATTAGTGATTTCTACATAATCTTTTACAGCAATTTCTTATCTATCATATATTAGAACATTTGCATAACCTGTTGTTACAATATAATTCTATTGCTTCTCATATAGTTCCTACTAGTTTTGTTCATGTTGATTTATAAATACACTGTTGACCTAAGTTTATATGGTGTAAGTCTGAATGACGAATCCTGGAAACACTGTTCCCGCAGCAGTTTGATTAAACAATCTCGTAAAAAATATACCAATCTGGATAGAATAACTTCCAATACGAAAAGCCAACAATAGAACCAAAGATCAGACTGTTGTGTGTCTTAAAGGCCTACTTTAAGCCTTTTAAAAGTGACCCTCCCCCTTTTAAGGCCTAGTTTAAGGAATATTTGGCATGATAATCCCCTGCTGTGCATCTCCTTCTAATCACACTGGTTTGACATTAGGGGCCAATTTCCTGTGTTTACCTGTAGGTTTATCGGCTCAGGGCCATTTAGGGTCCATTTCTATCTTAAAATATCCCATACTGCGCAGCAGGATACTCAGATCGGAGATCTGATAAGACAATTATGCACCAATCAATTGTAACCACGGCCCCCAGGTCCAGGGGTATACTGGGGATAGCCGGGGAAAAGGGCCGTGTTTTTACTTTCCATAGAATCCAAACCGACACAGCGAAAGACAAATCTTATAAAATAATGTTTAATGTAAGTAAATTGCAACAGTCAAACAATTCAAACGATTTACACATCATCTTCTTGTCTTCAATGGTATGGTTCTGAAAAAAAAATATTACATACTTTCTGTTGAGATATGAGAGTGTCCTTAGTTATATAGGTCTGCCTCTAACACAAGAAGTCGTGGGTTTGGTTTGATCCCCACCAGGGGTACTTTCTCATTGCCTCACAAAACTAACACAGTACGTTATGTTTTCTACCAAGGGAGCAGATTTGAGAGATTAAATTCACAGAGCTGTCTTCACAATCTTACAAACTAAAACAAAACACTCAAACGTAAATGCCATAAATTCAAACATTTTAAATTTTTACCAACAGTACGTTATGTTTTCTACCAAGGGAGCAGATTTGAGAGATTAAATTCACAGAGCTGTCTTCACAATCTTACAAACTAAAACAAAACACTCAAACGTAAATGCCATAAATTCAAACATTTTAAATTTTTACCAACATATCATTTTAGATACTACTTTTACTAACACTTAGTATTGTTTCGCTACATTCAAAAAACAGTTTTGTTTGAAATACTACAAGAATACAACGTCAATTTATTATCTGTAAATCTATTCATCAGACTACTTCCACATGGAACAACATTTAGTTCGTCAACTTGCGCCACAATACCACTGGTCATAATGCACCAGTCAATTGTAACCACACACCCTATGTCCAGGGGTGGGGTTCAGGGATAATAGAAAAGGTCTTATCAGATCTCCAGGGGTGGGGTTCAGGGAAAATAGAAAAGGTCTTATCAGATCTCCCATCTGATAAGACATGCTGTGCAGTTTTTAATGTTTTATTATGTAAATGGACCTAAACTAGGCCTTTAACTAACTTATCGTATTTTTTATTGTATATATATGTAACACTAGCATTCAGTTAACTTACTCTGGGACAGTTTAAAATTGAATATAAAAAACAGTCACTAGATTCAACAGTTTTAGGGGGGGGGGGGTCAAACAGGATTCCAAAAGTAACACCAGGGGAGATGTCCTATTGTCATGCAATAGCACACATTGCTCTGTCCAAAATGTAACACTAGCATTAAGGTGACTAAAATAAGGTAAAGATAAAATATATAACACAAGTTTGTGTCAAAATAAGGTTTTTCAAATAAGAAACACAATGAATCACAGAATAAGCATACAAATATTGACTATCATCTCAAACGTTCTCTCTTGTTGATGTCAAACTCTGCTTCTGTCCTATGTAACATTAGGGGAAAAGTCCTTTTGTCACATTAGCAAACATATTTCTGTCCCAATTATTACATAACCATTCGGTTTACTTAATCAAATTCAGATTAAGTTTTAAACAGTTAAGCCTGTATCAAAAGCATACAATGGATCACAAAAAAACAAAACATAAATGTTTTATAAAAAAAGAAGGTTTCTGTCCAATGTAACATTTGCAGTTATGCCATTTGTCACGTTATCATCTATATTACTGTCCATTTTATAACGTTTGCATTCTTAATTCTGTCCAATAAATAACGATACCAAACACAAAAGCGATATGAATTCAATATAAACTACGTACCTTATGAATGAATACTTACAAACGATAGTTTACACACGACATTGTTTGGTTCGAATAATTGACTCTGGGAAAGTCATCAAATTTCAAATATTTTCTCGCTTTATTACGCGCTTGTCTTAATGCTAGCGTGACATAATGTTAACGTTACATCGAAGGACAGAATGAGCCAAACTTGGATTAAGTTTTTATCAACAGTATTTACCACTATTTTTATCATTTCAATGCCAACTGTTAACCAGTCCAATATGAAAGTAATCGCTACCCGGATGTTAACCCTCAGTCGGTGTAAACTATAATAGAAAAGGTGCTATCGTCATGCTAAAATGGGACAGAATCGATTTTGCGTAACATCAAACCTATTTTAGACCTAAAAAACTTTATGATCGGGAATGACCAATTTCTTGTTACATGCAATACTGTTTTTATCCGACACGTAGTCTTTGTTTTCAGTGATTTAATAAAGGTGTGTTTAGGCTTAAAACAGTTGCAAACATTATTCGACAGACAAGAATAAAATACTTACCAGATGTTACTGAAAAGCATCCTCAAAAAAGCGGTATATTGGTACCGGGAAGATTTTCTGTCTTTTTGTCCTAAATATCGGCATATTTTTTACCTTAGGCCACTACTTTTATATAAATTGGTTTACAAAACCGGCGGGTCTAATTTTCCGAAAAGTACAAAAAATAAAATAAAAAATTTTCACTATTTTTTCAAAATTATTTTTCCGACCGTATTGATTTGGTGCGAAACGAAAGAAAAACGAACAGATAAGGGTACGAAAGCAGTGGATCTCGACTGGTTTGTTGTTCCGTAGCAGTATTCGCCAATTTATAGTTATAGCATGTGAGCTATCCAACTGTTATGGCAGCGCCTTTGGCAATGGCGGAATTGAAGAAAGCAGTCATTCATTGTATGAAATAATTTATCAAAATATGCAGGAGATGTTAAAATAACATTAGTAAAAAACATTGGCAAATTTAACAGCCGACACTAACAATAACTGTCATGTGATTGTTGTTTTTCTCCGCCAATTAAGGTCATGAAAATACTGTTGTTTATAGATAAAAAATAAAAGTTTCAACGGCTGCCATCGAATTAGTAGACACAAATATCTGTAAATTAGGTGTTAGAAGAACATTTTATAACATTTTATGGTTAAATATGAAATAACAGTGCACTAAGTGTGAGTGGTGAAATCGAAAGTAAAATTTCTAAGTTGACACCGTTGACCTGGTTTCACAAGTTCGGTCGGTGGTGTTTATGGATTTTAAATCACAGACTGGGTTGGAAATACTTGTCATTGAGTCAATTTAAAGCTTGTGTTTATTCTAGATTACACATTTATTCATGTTTGGGTTTAAAGTAGAGTAAAAACAATGAAAGAGTTGAACACATGTGTCAATACCATTACCGGGAGCTGTAACTGTGCAAAACATTTAGATAAAACAACACAGAAAACTTTTTTGAATTAGTCCGTTTAATTTGTTATGAACTCGATATTTCACTATAAATGAGATTTGTTGTTGTAACCAAGGAATGCTTTTTGAAAGGAAAAATAAACAAGCAAGTATAGATGCCCTGTGAACTCATGTATACACACAATGGCAGAGTTGGGAGAAGATGAAAATATCCGATACATAATTATGGATTTCACTGTCAGTTTACTATCATTGGTACATAAAGTTAAGTCACATGCTAGATTTATTATTTTGCTATGTGATTTTTATGTACTGATGTGGTAATTTGCTGCAAGATTTGAATTTGAAATGGATTTGGTGAACATCCCATGGTAAATATCCCGGTCCGAAAATATCCTGACTTAGCATGGACCGGGTTATACAAAACTAGGACCCCGCATGGTAAGGGTAATTAAAACTCAAATTAAGGTCTAGTTTGGTTTTGAGTTTTTCAGGAATTGTTTTCATAATATTAAAGCTCAAATGTCTTCATAAAATGTTACTTCCTTTTTTACAAAATTGGTAATTATTTCACTTTATTGACATTTTCCAATATTGAATTAAATGAAAAAATGTTTAGAAAATGTGATGTATTGTTTTAATACAGTGCAATTTTTGTGTATTTTCATGCGTAAAATTCGCCTTCTCCTTTTTTCAATTTAATATCGGTCAGTTTTTAAGTGTTCTGCATTTACTTTTGCATTAGCAATAAAAATGCTGCATACCCTTAAAGCTAAACAAATGTCTTGCTGAGTGATATTTAATGTATCTTTGAAAAAAGTGTAGTTTATACATGTAAACATGTTTTATAGTCAATTTCATTGATGTTTTATATGCACAGTATGTAAGATTTAAACTGTGTGTTTAATTAGAACTTTGAAACTTTGAGTGTATTAAAACATGCATTAATTATAGCAGTTTTAAAATTTCAAGTAAATGATATAATTTTTCAATGTTTATGTTGTTCTCTGATTTTCGCCCTTCAAGAGTATGTTTTGTGACTTTTTTTTTCGACCACCCGGTGGACATTTTTTCTGAAAATTCTTGTAAACCAAAAAATAAAAAAGGAGTGGCCTTATTTAACACAACATTTTCATTATTTTAATACAAATCACTTCTATAAGGTGTTCGTAATGGGTTGGGAAAGGCAATTGCTGTATAATTGACGTTGACATGCAATAAAAATAAATTAAAGCAAATGGGCCTCAATTTAACATGTAGCCACTTTTTGCGCATACCAGAGGTTGACCCTTTTAAGTTTGGACAGTATTTTTCACAAATTTATTGTACTCTACCATATGGTTGTATTTGATTGGAACCACAACATACAGGTTTGTCTTTCGTTTAATACATTGCGACGAACACACACAGACGTGTTTTGCTGTGTCTATGGTTGAGTGAACAGAATAACATTCCATTTGAGATTTTCCTGACACAAGGAACTTATGACTAAGGGGTTTGAGTTGTGGTACTTGTAGGTGTGAACAGAAAGGATGACGTTACCTACTGGTTTCTGTTTTGTCCGAAGGTCTTGTTCAAAAGGTGACAAAATACTTGTTTATTTCGCAACGAATAAATGGTCAAATGGTCTCATAGTTTTATACAGTAGTTTAGCTCACTAACTTATGAAAAGAGAGTTGTAAGGCATAAGCACTGCCTGTGCGTCCAACGTTTCAACGTAAACTCTACTGAAAGCGTTTGCTCTCTCTTTGACTTTTTCCTTCTCTTCTATTTCTTTTACTTTATTTAACTAAAATTCTTCGTATTCTTTGGTCAAGTTTTCATTACCGATAGTACTACCATCTGCTTGCTACCTTCTATATAATTCACACACGAAACATTGGTCCTGTTTTGGCTTGTAGGAACAATGATTGTAAGATTGTTCTTAACTTTTTGATTTCACTGGTGAACTGCGGTACCCTATGGGCTTGTATCTAATGCTTTAGAATCATCTCATGCAATAAGGTACCACATGCCAGAAGGCTCCTTTTTGCGTAAAAAATAAATCTAATGTGTAAAAATATTTCAATGCAGAAAGGTACCATGTGTCTTATAGCACCTTCTTGCATACACCAGATGGATTATGGTACCTTTTTCCACCAATCAAAAGCACCAATTTCACTTGGTACTAAATTGCACGAACACATATCTCAGTCAATATTCAATATTCAGGGGAGATTTTTTTAGACAAGGTAGAAAAAAGTATTAGTTCTTTCTAACTAAAAATAGTGAAGTCAATTTTGGTCAAAATGTTGTTTGGTACCTTTTTGCACCAATGGGACGAAATATGATATAATTAAACAAAACAATAACCTTGATTACTTACTGTTATCATAAAGATAATTAAATAATCCACATTTCACTTTCATTCTAGTACAACAGGTAAAATATTCACATAACAATTGTCAAAACAAAACATCCATTGAAACAAGGCCGCCATCTTGAATTCAATTCCTAGAAAAGAGAGCTGTGACATATCTAGGTCAAGTCATTGGTGACTGGTGTACAGTACTTTGTGTCCAGTGATTGTATGGCCTACCATTCACAATTCTATCACACCATCCCCATGTAACAAACGTCAACGATATGCAACTGGCTTTTTCCTTTGTCTGGAAGCATCCACACATACACACAGCAGTTCTCATCAGTCATCTCATCTGAGTCATACCCATCACTTGAAGTGTCTTGTATAAGGTTAACATGTGAGGGTCCAGGCCTAGGACCTGTCACTGTTTTACTTTTTGATTTCCGGCTTTACCTTTATTTGCCTTTCCATTGCTTGAATTGGTTGTGTTGAAAGGTCTCGGTCACTGTTTCTGTGCCAGTTGATGTTTTTCAATGGCAATAATAACTTGTTAGTTCTTTTCCGGACACAAGATTACTTACAGTTTTTCTAGTTTAATTTGGGTTATTCGTTCTTATTTGATACTTTCTGCTGCTCTATTCCCTCAAATATTCATATGTTCAACAAGAATACCTACTTTAACCGTAGCATCACTTGATTGGCTGCTTCAAAATTACCAGTGTCTTTAAATACTTATGATTGGAGCAAGCTGCTTTTTGGAACTGCACCTCCGCCATCTAAAGGGTAAATTCCAGTTCTTCTGAATGATGACAGCATATTCACAGCCCAAAGTGCTCTGGTTAGACTGTGCAAGAATTTCACTGATGTTGTACTTCGTTGTGGCAGCATGGAGGATGCGACTGGTGTGCTTTAAGGCAGAACATGACAATATTGTTCAGTTAGATTCTTGGTGAATATTTCTTTGTTAGACCATACAGATTCTGACGCAGTTCAACTTATCCCTGGGGACACCCTTTTCACAAATCGAAGTTCATTCGCTTTCCAGGAAGTAAGGAGGGATAGCCGACCCACTTCCACTTCCAGCACCAAGAATTGTAATAGTGCTACCCTTTCCTAATGTAACTGCCTGTGCATAGTGAAAAAAACACACAAACGCTTCTGTTTAATAACTTGGCGCGATATTTTTTCTTTGTGTTCTACATAATGTACCTGGCTCAGTTACTCCATGTTTTTCAAGTTGTACAGCCCAAAACAGAAAGAATTCGTCCATGACCTTCTTATTGGACATGGTAGTCCTGGAACGGTCCTCATACATTTCGGTTCGAAAACGGATGTGTTGATGTTCTGCTTCTAGTTTTTTGAACCACTCGTTTCTAGGAGGATGCTCCATATCGAAGTCAGTGTTTTTCTGACATGTATATATTTATAGTATTCTGTGTTACAACGTATATAAGAGAGCTTTTGTCCTCACGGACATTGTATAACAAACCGGTTTGTACGGTTGAGTAAATTGTGATATAAATAGAATACGGATTTGAAATCAGTTCTAGCGAGTCTCTCTTCGTGTTGACATCGAATAACCAATTAAAATAAAATGTTTAGGAATGATTGTTTTATTTAACGTGTTACTGATTACACATGTATCCCAGTAAAACAAGTAAAACAAATCGTATATTGTGTCATATCAAATATGTATTTTTTTCAGATAATTGTTCAATACATTGTTTTTAGGGAGATTAGGGGAGATGAGGCCCGACATCAAGTGGTAGTTGACAAACCTGTATCTCTGGTGACAAAAGAGCACATATTTCTGAGTTTTTCCCCAAAAGAAGGGTTTTATCTCAGTTTTTAATCTCACTTTTGTTACTAAACATTTTTGTCTTGTCATTGCTAAAGTTATCAAGCTGTGTATTTTATCTTGACTTGTACGCTGTTTCGTGTCATCACAATATTCGCGTCACACGCAAATCGCAACTGTGTTGTTCTTTTTTATAGTTTGTAAGAAATATAGTTTGGACAAATATATACGTGTTTGTTATAGCGACAGTGATTTAATTCATTGAATTAAATTTTAACCGTGTTTAATATTTAACATTAACGAACTTATATCTTAGGCATTGAGGTTACCATACCTCTTGGCAATGTCCAGAATAAACCAACGGGCTCTTTCTCTAGATAAAGGTAGGTGTTGGGCTGTGCAGTACAGAGAGAATTTGATGAAAGCCTGTGAATCTCCCTCAGATAGCTGTTTCGGAGGTCCTGATTTAGTACGGAGATCTGGATTATTTACATGATCGTGTAACGTTGTTCTGTGGTATACAAGCTTCATTGGCTGCTTCATTGACATACTTAAGTGTCCCCGACGGACGCTGGCAATTGCCTGCGTCAAATCGTTACCAGAGTATTGTTTGGCATTTTGTCTAAATACTGAAATTAATGATCACAAATTAATGATAAAATTGGACTAAAATGCACATTTTTGTGGCAAGATAGCATGGATGAAAAAAAGATTATTCCTTGATATCTTATCTGGGACCAATAACAATTTAATTCTACCACTATATTGTATTAATAAATTATTTAGAATTAATAATAATAATAATAATAATAATAATAATAATAATAATAATAATAATAATAATAACAAGACGCCAATCTGGCAACGCCGCATTAAAGCCATTTTTTATTTGACGATGCAATTTTGCAAACCTAGGATTTGAGCTAATGGCCTAGTATGTTTAACCAAAAAGACCCATATTTATACTTATCAGAGATATCGTTCATACAAATAACCGGATCAACAGAAACTATTCAATTTGTGTGAGGAAAAATGAACATTTTATAAATACATCTGCTTTTCCAATGAGATCTGTCCCAGAGACCTAGTTTTTGACCTTAGATGACACACTTTATCATCTAAGATTTCATTGTTTTATGACATCGGGAAAATAGTTTCTAAGATTTGACCTAGTGACCTAGTTTTTGATCTGAGGTTACCCATATTCAAAATGTTTAAGACAACATGTAGACAAATATTCTGACCAAGATTCATAAAGATTTGACCTTGTGACCTAGATTTTGACTAGGGACGACCCATATTAAAGAACGTTCAAAAAATCATAAGACAAATATTAAGACCAAGTTTCATAAAGATTTGACAAAAATTGTTGAGTTTATGACGTGGAAATGTTTTCCTAAGATTTGACCTAGTGACCTAGTATTTGACCCGGGATGACCGATATAAAAAATAAGCAAGATATTATGCAGACAAATATTCTGACCAAGTTTCATCAAGATATGAAAAAAATGTTAAATTAATGACGAGGAAATATTTTTTCCTAGTGACCTAGATTTTGACCCGGGTTAAAACATATTAAAATTATGCAAGATATAATGCAGACAAACATTCTGACCATGTTTCATCAAGATTTGATAAACTATTGTTAAATTTATAACCGTGAAAAAATTCTTCTAAAGATTTGACCTAGAGACCTAGTTTTTGACCCGAGATGACCCATATTCATATATATTCAAGATAACATGCCGACAAATAGTCGGACCAAGTTTAATAACCATTGAATAAAAGCTCTTAATTTTATTACATAAAATGAAAAGTTTAACGCAGAATTTAACGCCCGAAGCCCGCCCGGTTTTCGCCATTCTATAACCCGTACTTTTTCGATGAAAAATCCGGCTAATAATAAAAATAATAATGATCAATCATAAGAATAATCATAACAATAATATTCATAATAATATCTTTAATAAAAATGATTAAACAAAGAACACCCCGTAGTCTATCGAGGCTATTCGTTGCCAAAAGTCCAGACGTGTTTATTTCCACAATGTGCTTCTAAATCGTACTAAATATCTCTTACATTTGTCAATGTAGACGTGTTATTTGTTGTTTCTTTATGTCAGTTTTTCCTTATTGATTTGACATTTTTCATTATAGTATACAAAATGGTTTTTTTTGCCAGATCTAAATTGTATAAACTCACTAAAACATCAATCGTATAACTTGCCTTTAACATTATGATTATGTAATTTAGAAAGCCGAATCATGCATATGTAAAACTGCAATCGTACAATCGACGCTCGCATTCGTAAAATAAACACTTGCAGTCTTACAAGTTCAGATCTACAAAAGTCAATTGACAAGATCAGAAATACAGGGATAGACGATTTTGCCTATACCTTATATGGTCAATGTCACGGAAAAAACGAAGGTGAATGGGTGGAGCTAACAAATCGTTTATTTTCCGTCAAATCAAGCAATGGAGATAACATCAATTGCAGTTGGGTGTAGCTGAGCTGGGATGAACTTGGGTTATCTGAATATTGCTTGAACCAAAGAGTTAAAAACATTGTTTATTTCATGAAAATTGTGTATACTAGATTGAAAGATCAGTTTTTGCAGCAATAGCAAAGTTCTGTAGACAATACTTCAAAATGTATAGTTTACCGTGCCTATAAAGCTGCACTCTCACAGATTGAACGTTTTGACATTTTTTCTTTTTTTTGTCTTAGAACAAGCCAATCTATGCGAACATACATGGAAAATCATATAAGACTGCTTAGAAAAAATAAGATCGCAGATTTTTATATTTAAGTTAAAAATTGATGTTTTATGCAATTTTCTTTTACCGTTAGTAACACTTTTAGCCATTATTAATTTTGGACGGAAATATGAAAATGTGCGATCTGATCTTTTGTCAGCAGTCTTTTATCATTGGTTTACAGATATTTGCGCAAAAATTGTCTCATTCCAAGACATAAAAACAAAGAAAAAGTTGTCAAAACGGTGATTCTGTGAGAGTGCAACTTTAAAATCAATTCTGTTTTGAAAAATATCTAGATGTATTTCCGTATAGTCTTTGTGAATTAATTTTTAAGTTTAGAACTACAAATCATCTTTTACCCATATAGAAGGGGCGACATTTAAATATTGTACAAAACCTTAGATCTTGTTCTCTTTGTGACAAAAATGTCATTGGTGATGAATACCACTGTTAGAATGTAATCATTTTCACGATATAAGAACTAACTTTGTACCACAGTATTATTATAACTATCCAAATGTGATAAAACTTCAACTGCTTGTGAAATGTAAAAAGAAAAACCAATAAGTTAAACTTGCCTTATTTTGTAAGATAATTATATCTAACTTCCAGTAATTTCATTAATTTTGTTGACTCATTCACCTTTATCATAAATGGGCTCTTAGGCCGACTTTATTAGTCTTATTATAACAATAATATTTATTGTTAATTCTCACATTAGTAAATCCTCACAAAGCCTGATATTATTGTATTTTGTTGTGAATATTATTTTCAATTTGATCTCAACTTAACTGCTGCACACACTCTTTTCACTGTGTTTTATTATTATTACTTTTATATAATGTAGTTACTGATATTTGTTTCACTGTTTTGTTTAAACTGTTTCAAACTTGTTCTTGTTTTATGTCACTGTCATTTTTTTCTAATTAAATAATAGGTACAGATGAAAGGCCATCGGGCAATGAGCATAAAAGTCTTTCTCCTAAAAATTCTCCCATTAGCAAACATTTTTTGTATTCATTTTATTTAATAGTGGACCATGGACGGATCTTCAAGAGGAAGAACAGCACTCCAACCTACTTGTGCCTGTCCAGTTATGAATAACTGGATCCGCCACTGTCAGGGGCGTACCTAGCCATACGCAAGTACGCCCGTGCGTTTAAATCATATATATATACAAGGTTGTTTTTATGTAATTTCAAAGACTGCTGGCGGCCAAAATGCTCGAATATGGATCTGTGAAAAACTTCTTTTTTTATTATTTTTGAAAGAGGGACACGTCTCCGGCTCCCGCACTAATTGATATATTAAGAATAAACTAATGAAATATATTTAAATGACGAAACCTTACTCAAGTATACAGGCGTATAGTTCAAAATGCTTCCTTAAGGTACGCCCCTTTCAAAATGCCGACCACGCCTGGACGGCATTTTAGAATGACTAGCCTCTGACTGTGAACCATAGGCATAGACAATCAAGTGGGGGATTTCAAGAACACGAATAGATAGAGATATAGTAAGCGTTTTTTTTCCATATTTGAGATAATAACGCGCGATTTCTCCGCTCCAAAAGGGCAAGTGCCGCTTCACCTATGTGAAAAAAGTCCGGAGATAGCGGAAATTACCGAGAGACGAAAGGAGGAGTTAAGGCCGTGGTTCAGGCGGAGCTTTTATAAATAACATTAAATTAATCAGGTAAACATGTTCAACTGCGAATGAAAAGTCACCATCATACAAAAGTCACCATCATACAATGTACTTTGTAGAACTACGAACTGAAATTTGTCTTCTACAAACCGCAATGTAAAAATCGGCATGTGACTTTCACAGAATTACAAGTGTTTACAATAAACGACTCTTTTAACACGACTGAACCTTCTGTTGAATAGATGCAACGAGAATAAAACTGCAATCGGCACAATGAAAAATGAAAATGTACAGTGTGAAATGTAAACATACAACCGATGAGTTGGCGTTTGTAAAATGTACATTGGTAAATCATCAATGTTACAAACATAAAATACACACATACACGTCTGGACTTTTGGCAACGAATAGCCTTTATAGTAGGCAGCCTCATGGTTCCAAAATATAAGGCGGTACAATACTAGAAAATGTAGCGTCACTCAGGTAAACAATTACAGTCAGCTCGTTCTCGAAATCAGTAAGACACTGACTATCAATGATATTTTGATTCATTTCTGATTGGCAGTTTATGTTTGTTAACATTTCAGTGAATATGTGTGTGAAAATAGCACGGCAACTGTGTTCACAAATAAGTTAACAGTGATCATCGTTTGTGTACGTCATTTTAGGAAATATTTATGCGAAATAACAGAAACAAGCTCAGTAGCAAAAAGTTTTAACATAAACCCGGTTTAATGGCACTGGGTAAACGCCAAAGACATAGAACCTAAAATCACAAACAAGAAACATGGAAGAACAGCACAAAACTCCACAAGGAGCACAGTGCATACACACTATAAATCAAAGTGCTGAAAGCACTGATGGACTAGAGCTTCATTAAGAGGAATGTTGACAACTATGTTCTTAGCATTGAAAAAAACTAATTGCAAGCTGCATAGAAAATGTAAAAAGTATCGTTAAGTGTGTGGGGCGGGGGTGGGGGGGGGGGGTCGGTGGGTGGTCATAATGGGTTTAATCAGATAAGTTATAGTTCTTTTGAGTTTCTCATTGTCGTAAAATCAAACTTATACGAATTAATTTACGTGACTGGCGTATGATAACCAAAGTACAGACAATTCTTTATTTCCAAACAATATGCATTATAATTTATAATGGTATTACATTAGATTTACTTATCTCAAAACACATGCATGCATGTACATTAAAGCACTAAGTGTGCTGAATGCGGATAGCATTAATTAAACTGACAGTCAAGTTTGTTAAATAAAAAATGCATGCAAGGAAACATAGATCCTAAAAAGTTGACAGTAACAATGAAGTTTCTTAACTAACTCATTGAGGAAAAAAGAGTTAAGTTTTTAATTATATACTAGTAGAAGAAACTGGGCATTGGGCCAGGACAAGATTCAACCAAATCTTCATAGTTTAAACAATCTTGGTAAAGGGCCTCTTACTGATATTATACATCATTATATCAAAGGTCTGTTGTTTGCAGTTTCAGAAAAAAGATTTTCAATGATGTAATTATATTCTATATAGAAAACCTGTCACCGCTTGGCCAGGGCAGCTTTAAACCACTTTGTAAGACAACTACATTGTACATGTATGTCAGACTGCATACACAAAGCTAAGGAAGAAGTTTCAAATGAAAAAGTGAAGAATTATTTTCTCCCTCTTAATTTGTGCTTGGTATTCCATTTATATAAAATGTTACCATGATAACTAAGTGCTGCTGATGAAAATTAGGCTCCGTCTTCTGTCTTATGTTATTCTTATTACTGCTGGAGACTTTTGTACATAGCAAAGCAAGTTGTGTTCACTATCATGAGAATGATGTTTTAAAGAATGAAACATTAAAATGTCTGACCATGAAATTTCAGAAGTACATCACACTGCTAGTGAGAATAGAATACCAAACATAATTATATTCTTTATTATATACCCATCATAAATCCACACGCAAGACATATCGCAAAACATGGTAGTCCGTATTCCGCTTCAGCGCAATACGGCTGTATTCCACTCTTGTGACGTCACGTCATCACATATCATTGCGCGATGTTAAAATGACATTAAACCAAAGAGTGCATCCTTAAAATGGCATTTATTATGCAAACATGTGGCTTTTAAGTGATCTAACCAGTAATGTATATAATAAAAGGGTTATTAGTTCTGCGTTTTGATCCGGAATGTCATATTCGACTCTGGTGGATTTTAGTAGATTTTGACTTTACTCGGCTTACGCCTTGTGAAATCCGAATCTGTAAAAATCCACTGGAGTCGAATACATTATATAACCTCCTGGATCAAAACGCAGTAACACTATTATATACAAAACCTGTCACCCCTTGGAAAGAGCATCTTTAAACCACAGGGCCAAACTTTGAACAATCTTTGTAAAAGACAACTACATTGTGTACATGTATGTCAGACTGCACACAAAATGCTAAGGAAGTAGTTCGGAAAAATGAAGAATTATTTTCTCCGTCTTAATTTGTATGCATCAGATGACTCAATAAATATAAAGGTTGGCCATTCTTGTATTGGCCTCTGTCACTGTCCCTATCTCAGTAGTTGCGAAAGGTTGTAGGTTCATGACCCTCCTGGTCCAATGTGTCATACGGAAAGAAGACGTTGAAAGTAGAATCAAGAAGCTTTCTTTTCTGGAACTCCGAATTTAATTGTACTGTAACATTTGGAGTGCCTAGAATCAGTTCGATTCCCAAGCAACATGTAACAAGGTTGCAGTACATTTAGCAAATACTTTTCACCCGTCCTTGTAGATCTAAAAAAGCTTTAGTTTCGCAACAGTAGATCGTACAAGGTTGCTAAAACAGTGTTTGCATAATTCTGATATCTAGATGTGCCTTTAATTGCAGCAATTTTAACTCCAAGTCAAGATGTCAATTGAGCTGGTTAAGCCATATTGCAGTTCCTTGGTGTGGGGATTGCTTCATTTACTTGAATAAACAAACAATTCTTGCGTTGGAAAGTACAATGTATGAACATGCAATTTTCCTGCCCTGACTCCAATCAAGCATTAAATCTGCCACTGCTTGCCGAGTACTTTCTTTATGTGAGACATGTCTTCGACATGCAGCGACAAGGATTTTAGTCCAACACGACACCTGAAGAATTGAGGCGAGTTGAAATTCAAAACAACTCGTAGCCGAAAGTCGCTACAGTGTGACAGGGGCTTAAGATTTGCTCAGTTATTAATGTATACTTGCATTTCTTGATACAGGTTACCTTTTTCAAATCATTGATTTAGGTTGCCAAGTATAACTTATATATTCTTAACTTCTGCCTTAAAACATTTGTTGGATTGCCCTTACTACGGTATCAGTAGTAAGGGGGTCACTACACAGGCACTATACAGGCAGTTCCTTGTGTGTAACTAGGTCATATTATACAGGCACTATACAGGCAGTTCTTTGTGTGTAACTAGGTCATATTATACAGGCAATACACAGGCAGTTCTTTGAGTGTAACTATGTCATATTATACAGGCACTCTACAGGCAGTTCTTTGTGTTACTATACAGGCACTCTACAGGCAGTTCTTTGTGTCACTATACAGGCATTTCTTTGTGTGTAACTATTTTTGATAACAGCAGATGACAAGTGAGTGTTACTTATTTTGTAGCAGCTGCTTGGTGAATACAAAGCTGGCTAATTGATCTAGAGAAAAAGCGTTTCCTACTGAGATTATTAGACGCCGTGGAATGTATGTTTTATTTTCTTTGTGTGTAACTATTTTTAATAACAGCAGATGTCTGACGGTTAGGGTCATTTTGTAGCAGCTGCTTGGTGTTAAACTTGTAGTATTACATATAGCTGACTAAACGCACGGTCCGTGTCTCATTGACCACACTTTAACTGTCAAGGGTATGAGTGGCTGTGTAAATTAACCCTTTGTCCCGTCACTTTAAAAGGCACTTATAAAGTCCGATTCAATGAACGATATCAATTTTCACCTGCCCTATAAATCGGAGAGTCCTTGATATTAATTCGTGCATAGAATATTGCTCTCATTATTGTGCGAGCCCTGTCAAAAGGACCATAATAATTAAAGAAGCAACTCTTGCAGGTAAATCATATTTATTGTACAAACCAATTTATTTGACAATAAATATAAAATGTTAAAATGTTGTATGTATAATATTTACAATAATGAGAGTTAACAAACTTTGAGAGATTAGATTACATTGCATTATTGTATGTATGACATATTTTTAACACATGATTTTTTTTACTTGATAGTTTTTAATAAAAACAACAACAATGTTTTCATAGGAGGAATGCAAATGTTGATTAAATGAAAGTGTATGAAACAATAACACACTATATTATATGGTGTTTTTTTCCAAACAAAATTTCCGATAATCACTAGAAATTGTTAATCTTTGGAGCCTACACGTCATAAGATTGGTATAAAGAAAAAACGTCAAATATTCAAACAAGTATGGTATACCCCCTTTTAGTAAATACAAACTTGCTTTCTGATTAATTATGAACAATGCATTATCCCAAGGTCAGTGATCTTACTTTTGGGTGATTAACCTGATCCTGAAAGGTCTGAGGTTCGAAACACTCTGTCACCCCATAGTTTTTGTTTTTGTTTCAATGCAAACATATTTAAAAGTATCAAACTGGTAAAACAGAATACATGTTACAATCACATAAAATGTGACTAGTCCCGTTATCTAAGTATTTAGTTGTCATCCGTTAAGTCAATGATCGGCGGTGTATTAGAAGGTCTAACGGGACACGGGGCATATGTTGAAACTTTAGACTTTTGAATGATATCAGTGTTGTACCATTCTGGCATATGGTGTAAAAAAAGGTTTTCAGTGCGATAAACAGAGAGTAAAATTCTAAACGGTGAGACTCTCCATTAAATCCTTCGAGTACATGACTCAATTCATGTAGGAAAACAACTATCAAATGGTCAATACAAGAAATGCCACTTAAATTAAGTATAATCATTAATCATAACCTTGGTCGAACCAACACTCTTCATAGTAAGACCTATGGGAACATTGCCATGTGTTTTTATCAGTTTGATACCCAAAGTATTGAATTCGGTAGAACGCTGACCAATCAAATGGGTAAACAAACTTAAAACGACTTCTGTAACGGAAAAGGCTTTGTCAACTGTAAATGGCCGCCTAATATAGACATCATTATCTTCACAACCATATCTGATGCCGTACAAATTGTCAGGATATTGAAAACTAAATCTAGGTAAATTACGAGTGTTTGTTCGCACATTCACATTTGGAAGTTCTTTAATAACTTTCACACGACATTACGGCCACAACCAGTTTGTATCAACATTAATAGCATCATAAAGGCGATCGGGAAACATATTCCCTCTGTTACGTCACAGAGCTCCGGTATTTGGAACTTTTTAGCCACCTGAAAATAAAGATCACTATTTGAAATGTAAAATTGTTTTGTTAACACACACACACACAAACGCACGCACGCACACACACACGAGCGCGCGCGCGAGCACGTTCATATAGAGATGAAAAACATTGAACATTGGACCAAGAACGCATAACATTCATAATAGTGATTATATCAGCAAAGTACGGGTTGACTAGTTTGGAACACAGCTTCGCTACGGGCTTAAGTTAGTTGTCAATTACCCCTTCATTTATCGATATTTTATACAGAAAATGTCTCAAAAGAGTCAGTCTTTGTTTACATATTGTATTTTTAAGAGTAATCACACATTTTGAATTTATATTACGCTGTCATGCATATAATATACGTTATTTTGTTATACTATACTTATAAAACGAATCGCTAAACAATGTTCTAGCTTACCGTTTTTGTCACTGTATTACGGGGATTGAAGACGTTCATTTCCTCGTGTTGACCTAATGTTTATTAATATGCTTAAATAAATGCTTATTGTAAATTTAATAACAAAAACGTACCAATACACACATAATGGAATGCGATTAACATAAAAAATATTTACAATTTAGGTCCTAAGAGAGAATACGTAACTACTAAATGTTGATTAATATACTTAAATAAATGTTTATTGTAAACGCAATAACAAAAATGTACCAATACGCACATAATGGAATACGATTAAGATAAAAAAATATTCACAATTTAGGTTCTGAGAGAGTATATGTAATACACTAAACGTTTATTAATATCATTAACTCACCACAGCCGCGCATATTTGAAGCCATTGTATATATCTTGTTTTTTCTTCAAAAAGATGAAAAGTAAATTGTTTTGAAAAGCTAGGGAGTTGTTACGTATGTGGTAGAAAATACACGAATGGAAAGAACAAATGGAAAAAATGTCACCTCCTCCCCTAAAATGACCAATGAATTAAATGTTAGTTGACCAATGTACCCAACCCCTGAGTAAAAACTACAAATCATATTCAAGTATGAATATAAGAAATACGCGGATGAACAGAACAAGTGAAAAATGTCAAGCTCATATCTAAGATGTCTCGGCAAGGTTTTGGAACACCGACTCTTCGGAGCGAAGCGTATCAATTCTATGCCAAAAATCTTATTTATCCGCATTATATACAAAGACATTTGTTAAGGTCAGATGTCTATATAAACAATAAACCAGCTTCAATAATTTGTGGTGAAGTTGTGTCAGTGACGCAGAAAATACATCAAACAATTGAAGCCGGTGCTGTAAAAAGCTGTCGGGGAGATTTTAACAAAACAGTTATACTTGAGCATGATTTTACCCAGAAAATTGGCATCAGTAGTTAGAGATGGAGTGAAGTAGGACTCCCCAAGGGGAAGTTTTGCTCTTAAACGAAGGAGTGGAGAAGGACTCCCCAAGGGGAAGTTATTCTCTTCAACGAAAATTGGGTCCTTGCGAGGGGACAAGACTCGTATTGTATACTGTGATGGTCCTTTACGATATAAGTAAACGAATTGACAATAATGCGACTGTGTATAAGTTAACGTGAATGAAAATTGATGTAGAACGATATTGTTCTTTATAGTATAAGGGAAATTACTGCTACACTACACGACGTGGAAATACGGAGAAACGTTATTCTTCTTAATCACAGTCGCTGGGTTGCGAGAATACTTTAATTAGTACTTGGTGTTGCTAAATCCAGATCGTTTGCTTATATTTAAAGGCGGAGATTATAAAGACCCTTTTTTATAGATATATTCTCATTCTATGTTAGCCCAGTACCTTAATAACTCATAGATAATAAAGAGAAAGAAGACATTATAGAGGATATTATTTTGATGAGAAAGATCCCGCTGCTTATGCGGATGCGCAGAAACTGTTTCGTGTTCTTGATGATAAATATCCCGGAATATTTACGATATCTTACGTAAAACAGTGGCTAAGTAATCAGGATGCCTATTCACTTAAAAAAACGGGAAGACATCGATTTAAGACCGCGGGTGAGTACAGTGTGACAGTGACACAGATGACCGAATTACTTATCCTGGTGACCTGAGAACTAAATTAAGTAAGGGTGGCGTGATATAAGATAATATGACTCGTAGACATTTATTATGAACTTGCTTTACAAAACCAGATAGGTGTGGAAATGGAAATGGATTTTATCAGTTGTTTCGATATGATATACAATATGTATAATATTTTAGAACACCAACATTGTATAATTTTGTTGTAGTGTATTTCTGGTGGGAGGAATCTTACCTTTTAAGCGCCTTTATAATTAAGCATAGCTTACAACACGTTCGCGCATATCCATTGTCCATACTTGTATTAAGTTTTACAGATGACAGTTTAGTAAAGTGTATACAATGTTTGTTTAATAACTTACCGGAGCTTACACTTTCCCCGTTTACGTATACTTTAGAAACATGCCTTATTATACCTATTCCCTGCGTTGGACGCAGAAAAAAATGCTAGATACAACAAGGCATTGTTTCCTTTTCCTCTCACGATTTTTTTTTCCTATCCGAATTAAGGTCTCCGTATTTCACTTATATTTATTGCTAAGATGATAACTTAATTATCCGAAGATATTTGCTTTATTTCGAGACAAGCAATGTTAAAATGAGGTCAATCGAATAAATTCTTCAGTCACTTATTGTATTTTAAATTTTGTAGTATGTTCACTTAATTACTCCTTTTGGCGCACAAAAATAGTTTTATCCGAAGTTGAAGCCACTTGTAGGTCACTCGATTTTACCATCATTTACTACAAGATCTTGCTATGTATTACCGATATCTCTTCTTATCATTTTCACCCAAGTACTATCAAATTGATTTAAATCGCTTCAAGCCTTTTGTATTCTTTTATCATTTAATAATTTTAGTTTTTAAACATAAATAAGCGATCACGAAAGGACTGGCTAGAGAAGCAGTCAATAGTTACATTGGCGTTTGACTTGAATTGACAATTTCCTACTGAGTGATATCCCTTTTCGAGCCGAGAAAATCTGTGACAGCGCGTAAGACAACTAACTTGAATTGAGCTTATTATCGGTTTATTTTGATAACTAAATATGTTGCGTGTATTATGTAATATTGTATTTAAGTTTTACGAAATAACTTTTTACATTTAATGAATGTATCAGAAAAACTTCGAACTGACTGTTTCTGTGATTTTCAATTAATCTTAATAACCAAATCACTTTGCAGTTTTAGCTCTTGTCCTTTTACTTATAGGTTCTTGTTCTTTTTCAGAGTCTTCTTCCACCCTATCAATATGTACCTCAAATACAACAGGAGACAGGAGGGATTGACGAGGTCATTAGAGGCAGGGAGGAGTGACGAGGAGGCTTTAATGAGATTCTAGTAGTGTTTTCCAAGCATTTGAGAAACGTGAGGGTTGCATTGTGCACATTTCTTTAACAAATATACTTGTGTGTCGAATTAAAGTCAGTGCCCGGCGAAGTACCGTTGACAGATCTGCATTTATAATGGAACGAAACGAGAACGAAATTCGTCTATATTCGTGCGTCAAATGTAGGTACTTTTTCTTTTCCTGGAGGAATTTGTTGCACCATTTACGAGTATGGCATACCTGCGCGTATTATTCCTACACATGTCTATGCTGCGAGCAAACGTTTCAGGATCGGAAAACATTTTTGTTGCATTTGAAGAAAAGACTTGGTAACAACCCGCGCGGTTAATGATGCTACTATAAAATCTAGTGTCATGAAGTTTTCAACCTCAGTGAGTGTTTGGATGACAAGTAGTCAAGTCGTACATTAGTGGAAAAATGGATCTATTGGATACACGAAAATATAAGATGAGGAGAAAATTGAAAAGCAGTGCCTCTCTAAACAGACATAAGCCTCTCTTCAAAATGTATATACGGATGAGACAGAAAACGCCGAGACAAACTTCAGAAAAGTCCGAAAACATCGTTACCATCGGGCAGGTATAAAGCTGAATGTTTCACTCACTCCTCCTTATTAGCGCTTAAGGATTTTGTTGTGATGCACCAGTGTGATATTTGTTTGAAAAGTTTAGGAAGACGCGATAATATGTTGCGACATAAAAGGTCTGCGCATTCAAACGAAGATCTGGAAGAAGACGCTATGTCTGACGTTAGTGACCAAGAAGATATTTTTGGATCTGTTGATGAAAAAGAGTCTGATAACAGCGACGACGACATGTCTGCAACCTCGGAGAACTCTTCGGGTATTGATCCTTGGCAAGAGGTTGTCGATGAGGCTTTTCAAGAATGTCAATCGCAGTATGAGGAGGAAGTGCGTGAACTTATGCAGGATGATACCGACCTTAGTGAAAGCCAAGCCAAGAAGGATGTCTTTGAGGATATGCGAGGTACTTACAAAAAGGCCCTTATGAATAGTTTGGGGGTAAAGCTGATGTGGTTTGACTCTATCAAGAGAGATACCATCTATAAGACCATAAAGAAAACAGTTAATCAATTTAAAGACACAGAGGACTACGACGAACAGGAAGCCGTAAAGTACGTCATTCTAAAGCGGAGATTTCTGTTCGATAAGGTCTTGGATAGTTACGACGTTCCTCAGTTGGATGCAGAGCAAGAGGAAGAAACAAAACAGTGAAAATCATTCAAAGATACTTTAATTCGTTCGTACTAGAGTGTTTTGGGAATTTATTTGTTTTCAATCCGTACACAATGCAGAATACAGACGCCATTTAATTCCATAACACAATTGTATCTGATAGTTTCGCAACACGTACTTGTTTTTAAGTAAAATAAATGTCTTTAATGATGTAAAATAAAATGTCTTATAATACGAAACGGAGTTGTTGTTGTGTGTTTTAGTTGTAGTTTTATTTATGTTTTAAGCGTTTTCCATATAGAAACAAGACAAATGTTGATGCTGGTTATCAAAGACGCCACCAGATCAGTTAAAAATAATAATGATTGCATTAAAATATTATGTTAATATAGTATTCAGTCATACCTCTTAGTTTGTAAAAAGGTGTGCTTAAAATTAAACATCTCAACTCTCCAAATAATGAACTCATTTCATTGTACTGAGCATTAGGTTTAAAACTACAATTACTACAAAATTTAGTCAAGTAAGTTTTATATCTGCTTACAATTCATACAAACTACATAAGTAATATTCTCGATGACATTTTATTACCCAGCCTGTATGTCTTCAGGTTATGTTTTATTTTTATATCTCTATGTTATATGCGTTTACTAACACATTCATTGTGTATGTCATCTACAACAGTGCAAATCCTTCTTCGCCTTTGACATCAGCAACACTATATCTATAATATGCGTTTAAGTCTGCGCCCGTAGCCAGACTGCTGTAAATGTGCCTTTTCGACTGGTGTTTCGAGTTATTTTTCAATCCTAGTTTGACTATTGTTATCAATTTTAAAATAAAGCGAACTGTGCCGATTATATCCTTGTACAACATTGCTTGCCATTTCTTGATGAAAAATATAGGGAACCAATAGCGAGAAATGTCTATAATACTTCCGACCATCGTGAATTAAAACTCTGCCAGCAATCAAGCGATCTCCGTCGGATTGTTTCAATCGAACACATCCATGCTAATTGATAAACTCAACGCTCACATTTTTTTTTGCTGTATTTTATACCTGTTCTTATAATACTGATACTGCATATTTTCTTAGCTCTTTCTTGAAGATAAAAAAAATATCAATTTACCTTCTGTTCGGTTTTCTGATTTTCATAAAGAAAAGTTGTCGTTTCCTTGTATGAAAAATATCGCATGAGACGTGTCTTGATGGTTAAAACGGCCCTCTCTGATGTAGACGCCTTAGTTTCGTTTTGAGTCGGGAAATAATGGATTTCTTCTTTTTTAATGAGCTTTTGGACTGTCCTGGCCTTAAATTTCTGACCTGAAAATAAAATGTTTGTGTAGCAGTTGTCAACAATGACTGTGTCGCATCAGTAATATATATATAACATTTAAACATTCTTGCTTAATCATTAATCACAATAATGGACAATCTAAAGTGTAAGCATACCTTTATCAGTTATCAACTTGGCCGGGGAGCGACTAGTGGTTGTAAATATTTTCTGAAACGCTTGCGACACTTCTTCGCCGGTTTTGTGTTTTAGCTGTTGTAACCACACGTACTTGGAGAAGGTGTCAATCACCAACAAGATGTACTTGTGACCTTGATTCCAATCCGCAAATTTGACCATATCGATTAAGTCAGCCATCCACACATCGTCTTTTCCGGCGCTAACGACATGATTTCTTTGAAATCGTCTTCTAACTGGTTTGTGTAGACTGTAGGATTCTTGGATTATAATGACCATTTACAAATTTTGAGAAAGTTTTCCTTAATTTATAATATCTGAAACCCTGTTTTAGAAGTTTTTGCGTCATAAGTTTACTGCAAGTGAATTTTTTTTACATCTGTACATATTCTAGCAAATCTTATCAACTGTGCAATAAAAACACCATATGATGGTAAACTAGGAACATCTCCATCTAAAGAAGGGTAATTAATCATTTTAAAATTAAAATCATCACGTTTATCATATAGATTGATACTCAATATATAAATGCTTTCCTTTAAATATATCTGTATCAGATCTAAGTGTCCTTAAAGTTTATTTTGCCTTATTTACTTGATTTAAATATTCTATCAAAGTATTTGTTTGTTCTGCAGAATATTTTCAGGTGTTATTTCATATTAATTTGATATGATGTTAGGTGTTTTGTTTACTTTGCCATAATATACAATATCACATATGTTATTGTTTGTTAAATTACAGAGCAATGTAAAGTGGAAGGCGCAGCAAAAACGAACAGAAATCAGGCAGACGGGAAATGGGTTAAAGACGATAAACCTGGATTCTTGGGAGGAAATGGTAATTATAATAATCACCCACAATAAACAAAACGTTACCTGTTAACATATGAATCAATCCTATGCAAAAGTGCTTGCTATTAAACTGTAGATTCATTTCAAATTTATTGGAAATGTGTTGCTATACTGAAATAAAGCTTATCCTATGTATTTTTAGCTCAACAGAGAACGAAGTGCTCAAGGTGAGCTATTTTGATCGGTCTTTGTCCGGCGTCCGTCCGTCAACAATTGCTTAAAAACTTCTTCTTTGAAACTACCTAGCCAAATTAAATGAAACTTCACAGGAAGCTTCCTTTGGTGACTATCTACAACAATACAACAAGGGGTCACGATTGATCAACAACAACAACAACAAAATGGCCGACTTCCTGTTTTGATTTAAAAAAATATATCCTCTGAAACTACCAGTCCAATTTCAATGAAACTTCACAGGAAGCTTCCTTGGGTGACCATCTACAAAAATACAACAATGAGTCACGATTGATCAACAACAACAACATCAAAATGGCTGACTTCCTGTTTTGCTTTAAAACATCTCCTCTGAAACTACTGCTCCAAATTCACTGAAACTTTGCAGGAAGCTGCCTTGGGTGATCCTCTACAAAAATACAACAAGGGGTCACGATTGATCAACAAAAGCAACAACTTTCTATTTTTAGTAACAAGGGAATAGATTTTAAATCTAATTAAGGCTTCAACATAGTCACTTAAAGGTAATTATTGTTCTTAATTTAGGTTCATAAATTAAAATAATTATTACACTATTCTTTAGAAAAAAATATCATTTTTACTTATTGATATATTTTAAAATCAGACATTTCTATTGAACTTTATGTAGATTTTCTAAGCTACAATATGATCTTCTGTGTTGATAGTGAGTAAGGCTTAAAGGGGCTGTACTCCGTATGATAAAATAGCGAAAAAAAAAGAAAATTGTCGAAAACTGACATAAACATGGCATCGATGTGTACAATGCATTGAAACTTACCAACTAAAGTACCACATAGGTTACAATTTATTTAAATTTACCAGTTATTTCGTATTTTCCATTAAAAAAGATTACTGGTTATGTCTACCAGGTAGAATTCATTCCTTATGCATGATTGGCTAGTCGGTGTTATCACGTGATATTACCGAGGTAGGTGTATAGCTCGTATCTGTGAGGGGCCTGTGCTATGACGTCATACAGTTGAGACAACTAACTTTGATCCAGAGTATAACAGGAATAATCTATTTTGAGTTAAAACGTACATTTTTGGCATATTTTTGCAAAAATGGTTTTGTAGTCTGATGCCAAAGATGTTGAAGAAATATTTAATTAAATTGTTCATTATGTTTTTTAATGATTAATGTGAATGCGCAAGTTCAAACATTAACGGGCACGAACTTACAGGATTCAAGGCTATATGGTACAGGATAATTCAAAATTATTTGAATTGATGTCTTTATTAAATGTTAATACAGGTGTATTTACCTGTAATTGTATCACCAAATAATTACTAAAATATAATGCACCAACTTTTTCAAAAGGTGGTTAATAAAAACCTATATAGTATATATGCATTGTGCTGTTTGTGGAGTTTTGTGCTGTTGATTTAAGTTTCTAGTTTGTGATTTTTAGTTTTGTTTTTTAGTTTTATATGTCTTTGGCGTTTACCCTGTGTCATCAAACGGGATTTTTGTTTAAACTTTTTAGCTACTGAGCCTGTTTCTGTAGTTGTTCACATAAGTAATAGATCATTTTGGCCAAGTTCATGAAAATATGGCCAAAAATGTAGCTGCTAAGCTGTTAACTAGGTTTTTCTTCCCTAGGGGCCCCAAACGCAATTCCATGAAAGGTCTCCTTAAACTCTTCCTTTATACCAAGTTGGGTCAAGATATGTCAACCCTAAGTTATTCAGTTTCATAGGTGAGTTTGAAGCCGCCCGACCGACCACCCGAACAACGACGTTCGTCATTCTAACTAGGTTTCAGGATGTGAAAACGTGGTTAAAAACATACGTGAAAACGTGGTTAAAACATACAAGGGTTTACGAAATATAGTTGTAATAATCCAAATGGGGGAAAATTTATAAAGTTAAGTTTCACTTACAAGTTAAAACCTATTTTGTTTAAAACTATCATTAATATATATATGTATGTGAAATTACATATCACTTTACGTTCATTCTCCATATACAGGTCCAAAACGACATGGGTTTTTGGTCCAGTATGACATGTCTTTAAATAACATTTTTTTATGTTTCATGTTAAAGACTAATATTTGAAGGGCACCTTTGAGAAATATTTTAGTTAATCTACTGTAAATGACTGTGTTTCAGCAATGGTAGCAAGACCAGCTGAAAGGACCGACAGATACGTTACATGACATATGAAGTTTTATGAACATTTTCATATAAAGAAATAAGGCATGTGAAACTCTTGAAAATGTTAGTTTAAATTCATTGTTAGCAAATAAAAACTTTGTCAATGTAAATAAATAATGAAAAAAAAAAAATATGTTGTCTTTTGTTCATGTACGGCTCGATTATTATTAACACATTTATAATTGCCTCAAAATTTTATTGGTTATATCACCATGAAGCATGTTAAAAGCGTTGTTATACGCAAATCTGTAAGACATAGTCTATAGTTTTGAACTGTAATTGGTAGTCATTGCGATTTACATAACAATCGGAAGCTAACAAAACGCTTTACAAGATGTGTAAAATGTAACGTATCTGTTGTTGTATGCCAATTTGTTATTTCAGTTTATATTTATAATTAAACAAACAAATATATTATGAAAAACAAGGAAATCGTTTGTTTTGGTCAAATCTGTATTAGATACATAAAACTATGTTCTTTTAAACATTAACATGAAGTATAATGCAGACATAACGTATCTGTTGCAATCAAATTAAAAGTCTAAAACAATGTAACATTTTATATCTATTTTGTCAAAACAACAGTAACATTAACATATAGTAAATGGTTTGAACGCTTTAAAATCAATAAACATTAATTCTGAAGTGTTTATAGTCTATATATGTTTTTTGTTATGCTTATAACGTATCTGTTGGAATAAAATGTAAATCTAGAACACATTCTTATAGTATTTGTCTGGTCCATACACATGAAAAGTTAACATACAAACATGAACTGAACGCTCAAAAATCCATTAACAGTATCGTAAAAAGTACAACGGTGGAATCATTTTGATGATTTCTTTTAAGCATTATGTCATGGGTATAATAAGTAATACTCAACACATTTATGTTGCAGACTGTCTGATTCTCGAAATAGTTACAGCTGACATTTTACCCTTATTTGGTCAAGCTCAGCACAAGACAGCGTGAAGAAACGACGGAATCGATCAGCTGGCGCAGGCTCTTTGACTCCCATTACAATTTTGTTCGATTCAACCCACAAAACATCCTTTCGTGATGGCCAACTGAACTGAACTTTGCCCCTGAGCACATTTTTCGTCATGAAATTTATTTCTGCGGTATCGTCCGATACATCAGTATCAATCACCTGACCGATATACCAGTCATCGTCGTAAATGGCGACAACGTAGTTTCCCTTTGTGATATAAGAGGCAATATCTTTGTTGTGTGTCGCATCTGTATTGCCATTGAGCTCATGAATAGTCCAGGTGTTACAGGGTTCTTCCATACAAACATCACAGTAACAAGAAGTTTTCCGTGACATAAGTTGACCTTTTTCAAACCGAACTGCATGTAGCTTCATAGTTCCATGTATGACTTTGGCATTCATGTTTCCAATGGTTTCCACAGCAGCGTCATAGTCAGCTTGTGTGTAGAAGATGTAAGAGATAGATTTTTCGTTTTCATGAGCATATTTGTAAAAGTCTGTGGCATCTTGAATTGAGACTTTGCCTTGTCGACATGCTTCAGATGCCATTCTCTTACAAGCACCACCAATTCCGTCGCACACGCTCTTACCGTGGCCAGCCTCAAAATAATCTCATGAGGCATCCACCCCGAACATTTCTTGGTGTTGTGTTACTAAGTCAAACACATTCCTGTTGCGATATTGAGATGACGGGGAATCGGTCCAATAACGGACCATCTTAACATTTGGAAGCAATTCTTTTACAACAGGCATAAGCCGGTTGATGATAGCAAATACAGCAGCTGTGTTGTGGTTGTTGACATCTGAAATAAAAGACAGGTTTTTGTGTTCAAGAGTCCCATTCTGCTTTAAGTATATAACGACTGGATGGATCGTGACTGATGTTGCGTTCCAATACGCCGATTGTATCTCGTCTGTATTCTGGCACGTGTAATTTTCGGCAAAATCCATTTGGATCAATGCTCTGTTTTCGGGAAGATTGTTTTTAAGTTTGTGTAGTGCAGTGTACTGATTGTGTACCCTGGAACAGTGTTCAAGAAATTTCTGGAATTCAGCCAACATTGTATCTTTAAACTCTTCAAGTGGTTTGCTTTTCTTTACTACTCTCATTCTTTTTTTACCATCTACGTCTACCCTTTGCCATTCTTCGTATTCTATTTCCTCTGATGATAGATCCCCTATCTTTGTCTTCATATCTTCATATGTTAGCATACGACTTACTACTTCAGGATTCGGCGATATATCTAGGTGATAGCACCTGAGACTCTTCAACTTCAGAGCCATGTTCTGATGAACTGTGCAAAGGCATGTGTTTCTGGACAGCAGTGAGGTGAGTTTTACATTCTTTGGTCTTAGTTTGCAAAAGAACGAGTAAGACACCTTTGATTGCGGGTTCTCTGATTGAAATTTGTCATGTAAGTTATGGAGATAATCATTTAAAATTCGTGTTTGAATTTTCTGGCCATTTACTTTGGTTGCATCTTTCTTCCCTGGCATACATCTGCTAACATCATCTCTTCGAAAAAACTTCTCTATATTTTCCCTGTTCTTCTTTCCTTCCATTGAGCATCTTATTATCTCTTGACGTGTCAGAACTTTTGCTGTTTCAGTACTCAAACCTTTTCGGCAAATACCTGTCTCTTTGTTAAATATGTTCATGCATCTGTATTTTTTCATTATCCGACCACTTGCAATACTTTTGATGTTCTGTCTATTCTTCAAGGCTCTGTTTTCTTCCCTTGATGCCCGCAGTTCGCCAATAAGGCAGTTAGTAAGTGTCATCTTTCTAAACAACTGTCTGTGTGCTTTCGATCTTTTGGGACTAATTCCGGCTTCTCTAAGCGCAAATAATGTCTTTGATTTTGGTGTACTCGCTCCATTTGGGTTCATGTTGTCATTTCCTGTCTGCTTGTTTCCTGCATTTGTGTTAGGGTTTTTGTACATTCTTTGCCATTTCTTCTGCCATCGCTTCTTTGCCCTTTGTTCGGTCTGAAGTTTGTACTTGAGTTTACTTATTCTTAGTTTTGCTCTGGCCAGGGATTTTGCATTCGATTTTCTTGTTGTTGAGGATTTTCTTTGACTGAATGGCAGAGCAACATAAAGTTTACTGTTCGAATTGCTCCTCAAACTTGTTCCAGATGTAGAGGCTATTGGTGTTACTGGTGATTGTTGTACCCCTGAATTGCTTGTTTGCTGCTCTCTTTCTTGGGCGTTTAGTTCTAGATTCCCAGTAGCTTTTTTCATTCTATAGGTTTTACAGTAAATTCTATTTCTTTCCAACCGTGTTTTATGTTCCGGAATTGGTCAGTTCTAGTGCTGTTCTCCTGTTGAGCTTTGCGCGTTGTCGTTCTCTTCTCAGAAAACTCGGATCGGTTTTCTTTTTCTTCTCCCTATAGGCTTTTTGTCTTTCTGCGTTTGTTTTCGACATAGCGCCTTAAACAGACAATACAAATACATGAAGCATTAACAACAGAAATGCACCAATGATTATGAAAATGTGTTCATCTATGTTTATTTAGCTGTACCACGAATACATAGAATGAGCATGGTACAGTTCAAAATAACTTATAATTTTGTTTGAAACTTATCCCACAGGAACACCTGCTTTTAAACTGCATTTGTTTATATATAAAGGGCAACAACTCTGTAACTACAAAGGAACATAATCAAATAAAATCCCAGGTACACAACTGCATAATCAAAACATCAATGTCTGGATTTTTCATTACATTATATAGTATCATCTTGGTGTTATATATGACAAAAATTCAATAATTTTGCTCGGACGGAAAGACAGACATACGAACAGATGAACGGACAGAGGCATATATATCTGTAATTCCCATAATAATAGACAATATCACAATATAAACCCTTAAAACTGTAACAAAAATATATGAGACAGATACGTTACACTTTTAAACAGATACGTTACAACGACCAGAACACCGGAATTAATCATCTTTCAATCTATGTCGCACAATACCTTATGTCTCAAAATGTTATTCAATTAGTCTTTTAACAGAAACAAAACAAATCAATGATACAAAAGTCGAATTAAAAACGTAACATACTTACTTGTGAAGTCGGTATATTGTCTAAATCAGCATCCTCGATTTTACCTCTATATGGTTTCCATTATTTAAACTCTGAATGACGCAAGTGTGACGTCATAAGAAAAACTACATCTGGTGACGTGACAAAAATGTTTATTATACGGATTGTTCTTAAAATGCAGGTACTGGTAACTCTTGAATCTATGATGTAACGTATCTGTCGTTTGTAACGTATCTGTTAAAACATTTGTTTTAAAGGAGTGAGAACTTTGTATTTAGTACAAGAATCATTTTATGTCAATATAACACAACTTCTGGTTACACTTTATGGATATAAATGTTAATTAGTGCCTGGATATATGCATTGGTTAAAATATATGCAAAAATTGTCGTAACGTATCTGTCGTTTACTTTTGAAATCTTCCAGCGTAGCATAAAAAGGCTTACATTTCGTTATTCTGTGTTGACAACGTTAAATTTTGTTAACTATTTTGCTATTGTATGAAGTTATATGATATAAATAGGCAATTTAAATAGCTATATTTTATGTTAAAAGTTCCCTTACCTGTATGTTAAAACGCCGTAACGTATCTGTTGCAAAAATCGCCGACATCATAAAACTCGACACTACACGGATAATTTGGAATTATATACTCATTTATGTGTATTTTTGCTCAGTATGTGTCTAACTCGCATGAAAGATTTATAAATTGGTGTATTTTTTTTAGATAAAACCAAAGATTAAATGGGTACCTTTTTATGCACCCCCGATCGCCGACAGCCAAAATGAGATATTTTTAGATATTAAAGGGTATTTTTTTTAAATATAGGAGTAGTTAGACCTACTATTATGAATTCTCCCATAGGATGACGACCTGGTTTATCGAAATATACATAAAAATGTATATTATTCACAAAAATACAAGATTTAACCCATTGCCGACACGATTATTCAGTATTTGGACCTGTATATGGAGAATGAACGTTTATCACTAATTGATTTTCCATTATCGAATGGATGTACACGTATAATTATCGAACGGATTGTATAGTATATTGTTTTTGATTTTACTATGTTATAAAGGCATTATGGTGCTGCATATCATCACTGAGCACATTTAACATTGACCAAAGCTCTACTGAGTACTGAATCATGTTAAATGTAGACCTGTACTGAGATGAACAAAACGCAAACATAATAAAGTCAATTCTCACCATGATGCAAGCAGCCACAGGCCTTCAGTCTGCACCCCCAGTCTATACAGTCTCATCAATATTTATACGAAGAATAAATCAAGATGATTCCAGCCTTCTATGCGCTCCCAATTAAAAAGATCCTACATTTCTCACTATTAATATAAGGTAATTGTGACGAACGCAACTTGAAGATGAATTCATGAAACAAAGTATAGGGTTGAATATATAGCATCCTTACATAATTAAGCTTTCAGTCCTTTGACTTTATGAACATTTTGCAAATTTACGTTATCTTTAAAACCTTCTTTGGCTGACTCGGAGTGTTTAGGCATGTGACGTCATTTTCTTCAAACAGTTTATCATTTGGAATAAAAGATTAGCTAATATATGTCGCTTTTATTTTTAATTGTTTCCAGTTTTATTGCAATCATACTTTTTACTATGAAACTCTATGATCACATAGTTTTAAACCTTTAATATACATATTTCATAAGGCAGACTGTGTGTGAAACTGACAACAATGACTGCATCGTATCTTTGAAAAGTTTATGCATTAGGTTCTTAATTGTATTGACCCGTCTGCAGATAAGAGTTGGGATCTCTAACCATTGAAGTACTTGGGGTTTACCTATAAGTTTATTATTATTTGTTTTATTATTAAGTTTCCTCAAGTTAATGCATACTTTTACAAGATTTGCCTTTTTTCTTTATTTCTGATTGTTGGGAAAAGAGAGGTTTGTGCATGTAAACTGGTTTAAATCCCCAATAAATTTACATTTTACTAACCGTTCCGAGGCGGTACCTTACAATCGTACCTTACAATCCTTGATAAACACCCCATACTATTTATTTTATTTTATGATTGTGACTAGACACGGGATTTTTGGCCCGAAACCACATTTTAGGTTGAAAATGAGTATAGTAAATCCTGACAGACCTATTCTCTTAGAGAAAAAAAATCTGAATGGAAAAATTAAAATATTCCTATTTTAAACAAAATTATGGCAAAAAGTCAAGGGCATATGTTTAAGAAACACCTGGAAATATTATTTCAACCATTTACGTTATTACTTTTTGGGATTGTTGGGATAAGAGTGAGGTTGTGCATTTAAACTGGTTCAACCCCCACTAAATTTTCATTTTAATGACTGTTCCAAGGCTGTACCTAACAATCCTTGATAAACATACCATTTTTTATATGCATTAAGCTGTTTGTGGAGTTTTGTGCTGTTGTTCCAGGTTTCTTGTTTGTGATTTTTTTGTCTTTGTGTTTTATGTCTTTGCCGTTTTCCCTGTGCCATTCAACGGGGGTTATGTTTAAACTTCAGGCTACTGAGCTTGTTTCTGTATTTTTTCACATAAATATTGCTTACAGATAAAATATATTTTTCTTTCATAAACAGGATACTATTTTTTGCATCAATCTATATTGTGCCCCTTTAAACTTAGTAATAAAATGTCTATTGTGAATTTCGGAAGTTCCTAAAGGAATTGGCCACAGATTTAAGTCATTTTTTGAAAAGAATGCGATGCTTTTACAAAACTATGACTTAGGCGATTTAAGATATGCTATTCCAAGAAAAAAATAAAGCAAATTTAAAGAAAAAGAACCGTTCATAAACATGTTACAATTATAAACCTTTCATATACAGTGGAAACTCACTAAACCGGATCTCCACAAAACCGGAATCCTCGGGATACCGGACTTTTTTCAGAGTCTGGACAAAAAAATCAAGAAAATGTGTTAGTTGTCAATGTAATTTTACCTCACAAAACCGGACATTTATTTGTTCAAACATGTCAAAATAATTTTGTGTATTAGGAATTCGCGAAACGCGTGTCACTTTGTTTTGACAGCAGGTGCGTCGTTAAATATTACACCTGTGATGTTGTGTTAACTCGATAATCGATAATGATGATTGTGCTGTGGATTGACTATCGTGCGATAATCCAACGATAATCAAACTTGTGAAAAGAAAATTGATTGAAACATTAATTTGTTTGTTGCAGAAAATAAAGAACAAGAAACGGTTATTTAGTGATCATTTTGGAGGGTTGTTTTATCTAAAGACTTCTATGATTGAATTAAATTAGAGCGGTGCGTTAATTAAGCTACCAAACATACTAAACAAGCATTTAATTACGCGAGTTGTTTTTAATTTCAAGACTTGGAAAAAAACAGATTATAAAAACGCAGAAATGTTTAATTAATATGCTTATCACTTTTGCAAGTGCTTTAATCGTGTCTCAACCTCCGCCTCAACGTCTAAATGTCGGAGAATTGAACTGTCCCTAGAGGACAAAAGCCTTTAAAGGTTAACTCAGTTAATATTTTGAGTAAACTTACTCCGTACATCAAATCCTCACTAAACCGGAATCCTCACTTAACCGGAAATTTTGCCTAGTCCGGACCTTGTCCGGTTTAGTGAGTTTCCACTGTACCTTCAATAAACTTAAACAGCGAAGAAATGAAACGGCTGAATATATAGTACGCATTGCGATTAGCATCAGTAAGAACCTTTCTGAAACAACTTGCTTCAAGTAAGTATCCATAGGTATCAAGCAGATATGTCACTTTCTTAGATAAATTATCTTAAATAGATGTAGTGATAAGCACTATCAACAGGAGATGCAGGAGTAGTGGAACAACTTAAGCGCTGCAAAGATAATATAAACTCTTTTCTGTTTTATTTTATTAGTTGAACAAGGGGCCTAATTCTTTTCATTATTATAGTCAGAATTATAGACCATGATTTGCCCATTGTCGCTGGCAACAAATGTTACAAATCTCATTTGAATACCTATTTTTGCAAGACGATGATACAGCCACCGCCAATATCAAAGCTCAGATAAAACCTCATTTGTTTCTTTAATAAAAACAGGTGATCTAAAAACGAGTAAAATACTGACGAAACTATAGCTCATATCAGAGCAATTGTAATGAAGACGTTTTTGTTAAGTTTTAACCTCAACAAAGTTTATTGTCAACTAGCAAGCAAATGAAGCTATTGATTTTAATTACCTCAGCAATTGCAGTGGCAGCATCTCTAGTTGTTTCCAGTAAATCTTTGAATGGTTATGTTTAGGATAAATTTAACAACACATTCTTACTAGTTCCTTGAGCCTGGGCGCCTAATAGTAAATAAGTAATAAAAGTTAGTGTTTTGCCCATCGCAACTGCATCAAGACTCAAAATCCCATCATAAGAATCCCGTTAGCCACCCAGCGTCAACACCTTCAAGAAATGTTATTATCAACTTTCCTTCCCAGCCCACTGCCGCAGATGTCTCCGTTGCATCCATGGACTGGGGCACAATATATAGGGGATATTATGATTGGACGCGTTTCTGGTGACCTGTATCACGTCGAGTTCGGTGTGTAAACACGTGGTCTCGACGGATACATGTTTACTCACCGAACAGGTCATGCAGGTCACCAGAAAAGCGTTTTATCGTAATATTCCATTTATTATATACCTGCCTATTTAATTATTCCTTTTTATTTTTCGGTTTCAATTTGATTAACATTTACCGCCATCTGTCAAGTACGCGTATGAATTCGAATGTGTTACGTAGTTTTGTGTTATGGAGTCAATGGAGGCTACTACAGCGAAATGAAGTTACAGATTTACCTTTATTGAGCAAAATAAGAACAAGATATTTTGTGTTTAAGCAAAATTAACAAATTGCATATACGAAAACAATTATTAAATGTCACAGCACAAAAATCAATAACAACAAAACGGCAGTTACGGGTATTCACTAATCGTCATTAGACGTAACGCGACTATTTTTAACAAAGTAAATATTCATGGGATTTTTTGACGATCTTAATATGCAGAATTGAGGGAAGTTCGTGTGTCAATCGCTTTTTCTATCGATGACGCGAATTCGCCTTCTTTGTATTGGCGAGCTGCTGATATTCATGATAAGAAACATGGATAATGCAACAATTTATATACTTTGAAATTGCAAACAACTAGGTCACTGCAGTACAATGTGTAGCTGTCTAGATTTATTGGAAGTGTTCCCTGCTTCGTACTTATCGTCATGGTTCATTGAAGAAAATTAGAACCATGTTCCTAAATATTGACATTGTTCTGGAGCGTGAGTATGGTTAGTATATTTTATGTATTTAAAAGTTGACAGGTTTTACCAGTTTTTTTGGTCACGCTATTTTTATCATCACGAAAGTAGTTCCGAGATTACACACATTACTCAAATGATACTGAATCCGAAAACGACAGAAGGGTGATACGGATTTTTCAATACGGCGTGCTGAAATTTCACTGTTGGATATGGAATATGAATTTGATAAGCATATAATAAATATTATTATAATTGATATGTGCCAACCCTCGTCCCGTTAAAGTGTTTGCTCAAAAAAGGTTTGTAGAGTTCTACAAGAAGAAAAATTCAATATCGAGGCAGATTTTCTTTGAATAAACCCTGAAATAAATGATTTAATGAAACAATATTAGGATGCTCATATTTGTAACCCTACAACATTTGCGAAGTTTTAACACCACTTACATAATTTCTGATTGAATCAACCGAATAAGTATTGTATCCAATATACAACTGCAACGTTTCAGTAAACACCGGCATGCCACTTAGACCAAAATATGCACAAAGAAATAAAACCAATTCAATTTTAATTATTTCTTGAACCTTCTGCATACGCCTGTCTATGAGTTTTTCTTACTTCCACGTTTTAATTCCTTCAAATGGCGTCATGGAAACAGTTCAAAAATACAATTGCACTGTGTTATCTCTGCATACTACAACCTTTAATCACTATCTACAATCCCATCAATTCCAAAACTTGAAATCTCCTGTAAGTTTGCAATAATTTAAGCCCATACCCTCTACTAAACACAAATTCACACTTCTTATCGACTTCCCATCTCGACGAATTGTCTGTAATTCTGTTATCGACAGACAATAAATGTTCTGCCTTAATTTGAAACTCAACCAACAAAACAAATTTCCCTCAAACAATTCTGCAAAAATGGATATCTAGCCTTTCCTAAATTCAATTCTACCCATACTGCCATGTTTCCACATAGAACTTCAATCTTCATATTCTTAAAGTACTTTCCCCATAATGAACACCTTCAACTAAGGTAAGCATCTTTAGCGCTGCTATATATATTTTGTTCTCCAATGTCTCCTTGGGAAACATGAAAATATGCCCAATTAAAAATACACCACAACCTATCAAACAACTATCTACATTGAAAATCTTGTCCGGTTCTTACTAACTATTTAAAGTCCTGAAATCGTCATCCTACTCTGCCTATGATTATGAAATTAAGTTTACCTAACAACTACTGGATTTTACTCATTCAAGGTTTAAAGAGCAACTAAATCTCTCTCTTGAGTATTTCCTATTGTCAAATCACAACAATACCCCTAAAATGCCACAACTTCTCAAGGGGGGCAACTCCTTTAAGGGGACTCCTCAACATCGCATTTCTCCAACAAGTTACCTAACGTGTTATAGGCAAACATGGCCTCCGAATGCTTCTTAACACCAGCTTAATCATCTAAGTAATTTAACACTGCTCTTTCCTATCATCAGCGTTAAAAAGGCAATGGTATGAGTCACCCGCTGACATACTGGCGCTGAAAATCTAAATCCCATTTTAGTACAGTATCAAAAAATGTATGTTTTTCCCACATATACGCCACTACATTATCAGGGTTGCCAGCGGACTTGAAAAGTCAGGGAAATTGGGTATTTTTTCAAGGTCAGGGAATTGTCAGGGAATTTTGAAATTTGGTCAGTGAAAAATGAAAATCCTGAAAAGTCAGGGAAAAGTCAGGGAAAAATTATTTCAAAGGTCGAAAAATATACGCATTGAAGGTCTTTCTTGGCTATGGCAGTCTTTAGGCATTTAATATTTGACTTTATCACTCTCACAGTTAAGCATTAAATTCAAATAACAGTAAACTGTGATATTAAGAAGCATTATATGTTAACTTAGTGATTATAATACCCATTATTTACATTAGAACATCATTCAGCCTAAAGACTGAAAGGCTTTGCAACCCTTGCCTCCAGAGCTGACTAACACGTAATTTCTGTTGTATTGTAGGAATATAACACCAGAAAAGAGAATTTACCTGACATTATATTCTAATCTATAGATTATTATCCTTGTTTCAGGTGTTGCGGTTTCTTTATATCATCTAATAAAGGGATTTGATGGCGGATAATATAATTAAATTACTCTGTTTCAGGCTCTTCCTTGTTAGCATGACAAATTAACAAATATGAGTTCAAAACAGACATCTTTCAATAATAACTGGCTTACGGACACAGAGTTTAAGTGTTGGGTAGGAAAAGACCCAAACAATGTGAATAAGGCCAGATGTGTTATTTGTGGTGGAGGGTCATTCTTCTTAGGAAACATGGGCAAGCAAGCCCTAAGAAGCCATGCAAAAGGAAAGAAGCATACTGAAAAACTTGCATTAGTAACAAGGATTAAGAAAGAAAATACAATGATGTCCCATCTTGTCAAGGTTGAAAGCACAACTTCAGCAGCAACATCAAGCTCAGAAGGGTCCAATCTAACAACTTCAACAAATGAGGAGATACTGGTACCAGAGGAAACAGTCCCACAAATGCTTGAAATTCCACCACCGCCAACAGAGCAGCCAATCACCAGTACAAGGCCAATATCCCAGTGGACTCTTAAAGAAGATACATTGAAAGCTGAAGTATTATGGGCTATGAAAACACTTACTTCCAAATATTCCACCAATTCCTGTCAAGGCAATAATGAGCTGTTCTGTGCTATGTTCCCAGATAGTGAGATTGCCAAACAATTCCAGTGCAGCAAAACTAAGTGTTCATATCTAATAAGTTATGGTCTAGCCCCATTCTACCATGACAAACTTGTCCAACAATTGCAGGAACCTGAACAGAGGTATGTTGTCTCATTTGATGAATCACTGAACAAAACTCTGCAACAGGAGCAAATGGATATGCTGGTTCGGATATGGGCATGAAGTTACTGGAACGATGCCCTCTGAAGTATTCGGTTGTGAGATATTTGGTATCTTTGAACCCCCAGCAAATGGCCAAACATCCTGAGTCATCAAAGGAAATGTTCAGCAAATTGCTTCAGTGCCTAATTGACAACAGAATAAGAGACGCCAAATATTGTGATATTGTTATGCAGCAGTACAGGAAATGGTTGGCCGACATTGAATGTGAGAAGAAGGAAGTGTATAAGTCTTACAGCATGGATAGCAATGAAGGCATTGACACACTATTCTACAAGGATATTTGTGGGAAGGCTGAATACCAAGAACTTTTCACAGTGGTGAAAGACATGCTTATTCTGTCCCATGGCCAGTCATCTGTTGAGAGGGGGTTCTCTGACAATAAGGAGCTATTGAAAGGGAACATGAATAAGCATACCCTTATTACGTACAGACAGGCTTATGATGGCCTCAAATCCCAGGACAAGCCACTCTCCGAGTGTGTCAGCAAGGAGTTACTTCAGAGCTGTAGGCATGCTTACCATAGGTACAGGACTCATGCACAGGAAACAAAGGTAGAGGATGAAAAGAAGCAGAAAGACAAAGAAAGGGAAGAAACTCAAAGGCAACTGGATGATGCAAAGAAGAAAACGGCAAGTCTGAGGAAGATGGCAGATAAATTGGTTGTTGAAGCTGATGAACTGGCCAAACAAGCTGAAACCAAAAACAATCTGCAGGTACTGGTCAAATCTAATGCCCTGCGGGAAAAGTCCCATGGAAAGAGAAAGGAGATGGAGTGTGAAATTAAGACAGCTGAACGTCTAGAGAAGAAACTGAAACAAATGTAATGTTACAGTCATGCCTCTCATTGTATTCTGTATTGGTCTAGCTATTTCTGTGCATGATCACTAGAAGGGCTTTTAATTACTAACAAAATCTAGTCAGAATACATGTATACCAAACTACCATATTGGCATATAACCTGCTTTGCTTTTTGCTTTGACACTAAGAAATTGTACAAGAGGATTTGTCTTGCAAACATGATGGAAACTGGTTAAATTATGCAATGCTATGTTTTTCACACTAACTTTTTTTCACACTTACTTACCATACTCATTCAAAGTCTTTAATTTTATAGTGATTATTTCATGATATGCCAAAATGAGCCCTATGTTCTTGTTTTCATGCTAATGTTTCACATGTTTCACTGACCAACAGTCACACTGTGTTTGAATAGAAATAGTTAAGAATAGTAGAACACTATGTTTGAATCATTACTTTGATGTACAATGTAAATGTTTTATATTTTGGAAAATAAATACAAGTTTACATGCAAAAATATAATGGGAGGATTGGACGGCTATAGGGGAGGTCAGGAGGCCGTTTATGTGTTTGACGATTTTGGTCAGTGAAAAACATGAATTGGTCAGTGAAAAGTCAGGGAAAAGTCAGGGAATTTTATTTCACCAAAGTGCTGGCAACCCTGATTATAATTTGAAGGGCAAAGACTAATCTGTCTATATGCTCTAAAAAATCTTGTTTGTACATCAACTATTCTCTTTATTTAGCTACAAATAATCTGACAAAATCATCTTCTTAAAGTAAATTCACTGGTTGACCCAAATACCAATGTTTTGGTACCAAATGATTTACTGCACAACTTGTACAACTACTCAAATCTAAACTGATCCGCCTGTGCTCTAGCGTCTACTTTGGCATTGTATTTAATGGAGAAATTAGTAAATTTAAACTAAATGAGTTACTTTTGAAAGGCCGAATAAAGGCTGTGTATTTCAACGCCTGTAATAAATACTCTGTAGCCTGTACTCGAAATTCCTCAGCCCCTTTGTATTTCCTATACTTCCAGATATCCTTCATCTCAGTCATACTATTCTCATAATCTTTAAAACCTATTTTAAATCAAAATTTTGGCGAAGGAAAGTGCACGAAATAAAATGGAATCAGCAGTATTTCGTTTACGACTTAGTTATTGAGATTTGTTTTATTGACAAGTTTCCTCAAGTGAATGCATACTTTGATAAGATTTACCTTTTGCGTTTTATCTTTATTAAGAATTGTTGGGATAAGAGTGAGGTTTGTGCACGTAAACTGGTTTGAACCCCCAGTAAATTTACATTTTATTGACCGTTCCAATCTTCTGAGGACGATCAACTTGATTGTTAACTACGCAGTATTTTCAACCTGGCAATTGATCTTTCGCTTGTCTTTCTAGTATGATAACCATACGACTGCAACAAATTCAAGAGCCATTTGCGTGTATGTATCAAGCACAGGATTGTCACTTGCTTCAAAAAGGGATGTAAATGTTCCATCTTTTCAGTGGAGGAAAACTACAACTCCCGTTTCAATAATGTTGAAGCATCTGTTGACCATCGCCCAAGAGAGATTTTTAACTGTCGTGGAGACTTATTGAAAGCCTCAGAAATCCACTAGAGCTCAATGTTATTAATTTATCCATGATACCGAGTGCCCGAATGCCGCCATGGTATTCAATTTCTTTGATGTCAAACAGTCCACTTTCTATTTGAGCATGACCATTCTTCCAGGAAGTAAAACACGTCTTCAAGATTGTGGTATGAAGCACTAGCAGCACAAAGTATGTGATTGTACCGTTGCCCCTTAAAATTTAGTAAGTTATTCTTTTGCCACGTTCTTCAAGGTATGTCTGAAAATGACCGCCGACACCTGATCATTCACAACCCCTACTCGTGAGTTTTGCGAGCTGTTCTAACAACTCGTGTAGTCCCACATTCAGCACTAATCATGAAGTACGGACCGTTATGGTATATCAAACCAATTGTATAAATTTTGGTAAATCTTTGAAAGTAACTGTGCATCTTCAAATATTCAGACATTTTGACAACAGCTAAAGACAATAATTAAGTTGTTCTTCACAGATGACAGTGCAGCTCTAGCTGGAGATGCAATTATTTTCCCTCATTCATCTTCATACAGTTCTATGAAACCGTTTGCCCTTTCTCTGGCACCATTGTCTTCCTTGGCTTGATTGCGCAAACATTTTTGATTTTTGGACTGCCTGCTTTAAAAGCAGTCGATGGGTGAGCCCATGACATGTTCATGGCATTAAATCTCGCCTCTTTCCTTACCGATTGCAGAACACACCTCCAATTGAAAAAAAGGTGTCAGTGTCTTATATTCTTCATATATTAGTCAATTTGTTTTACAGATAATGATTCTGGCAAGTTCTCTCATTCTTTGGGCAATGTGCTCATGCATATGTAAATGTTTACCCGATTTTTCTTATACTTCCCCTGTCCAAACTCAAGAATTAATGTATCTAAATAATCACGCACTTTCATCACTACATTTCAATTTAGTCCTTCGGAACAGTCTATAGGTAGTAGTAACCTAGAATTTTGCTTCGGCTCTTTGCAACACAGGTTTTGTGGTGTTACTACAAATCGTTTTCGACAATAAATGCGCTGCAAAATTTGCAAGGTAGTACCGCAGATTCTCTTTATTCTGAGATGGAATGATACCTCTTGTTCCTGTTGCATTCACTTTGACATTGTGTTCATAATTTCCATTCGCTACTAGTTTAATCCAAGCTTTTTTCTCCTTGGACTTTCATATTTAAAATTTTGGCAACTTTAACTTTATTTGGATGGTTTGTTTCTAGATGTTTGCGTTATTTTTTCCTGATGTCTGACCAAACCTATTAAGGTCCAGGTCAGCAGATAGAACAATTGTTTCCCCTGAATGTTTAAATATGTAGAGATATAATACTCAGAAATAAAATTGTTGGTTTTGCATATGTTATCTATTACTTTTCCAAACTTGAAAAGGATATACATGTATCTGGAAAAAAGGAAGGAAAATATGCATAGATTTAAATAAGTTACTGCTTAATTCTGAGAAACGGTGTACCGAAGTCAATCAGGGGCCATAACTTTTATTAAGGATAATATGGAGTTATGTAACCTCATTGTGTGATGGTCCTGAAAAAATGTGTGAAATATTAAGTCAATTGAATGAATGGTATAGAAGTTATTAATAAATATCCCAACCTGCTCTAAAACTTTAACCTAAGTTCCATTATCAATCAGGGGCCATAATCTGTGTAAAGAATAATATGGAGTTATCCTACCTCATCATGTGATGGCCCTAAACAACTGTGTGAAGTATTAAGTCAATTGAATGAAGGGTATTGGACTTATAAGTGAAAATCCCAGCTTGCCCTAAAACTTTAACCGGACGCCGACGCCGATGCTGGGGCGAGTAGTATAGCCCACATAGTCGAGGTAATGAAATCAGAAATAACTTTAAATCGCATAGGCTGCATGTGATGCTTCATACAGGATTACATCAGCAGTAGTGATGCGGCCAGGGAGGACAGATGATGCCAGCATCGAATGCCATTGTGTACTCTGAATGTTGGAGTTGAAGATGGTAACACGTATATCACTAGTTATAGCATCAAATTAATACATATACAAATATATGCTTGATAAAAAAGCGGTGAAAACTACAGAGGTTATGTGTCAAATGATCTGCTGTATAATTTTAATGAAATGACACATTTTTCACACAGGTCATCTTCAAGGATTTTTACCGGCGGACAGTAGTTACGCCTGCACATGGTATGTGCCGGATTCCTGAGAGGAGCACAGGCACATTACAACGGGACATTGTGTCGCACCAGGGTCACCGATGAGCAAACCATTGGCATAGTGAAACAACTATTCCAGGTAGATTAACATGAACACTTTAAAATCGTCCTCTGACAAAAAAATGATAACACTGACGTATGACAATGAATCAGTGGTACAAAAGATATAAATATAAAGTAATATTTTCTTGCAAATTGTGTTGCTAATTTTCAAAACAATGCCTTTCGTTGTCGTCAGATACTTCGGATAAAAGTGAACTGTTCCCCAGATAGGGCTTGTATGCAAATAAAAAGCTGGATCATATTGCACGACATGTGGAACGATCCCCGGGATATCGTTGCTCTGGACCCAAATGACCCCCTGATAAAAGCCGTTATCACGGGGTTGATGTTGGGGACAACCTGAATGGGAGGGTCGCCAGGGTTTACGGGGCCAGATATACTGAACGATAGGGAAACACTTTTGAAAAACAAGATATTCTTCATGTCAGTGCATAGTGTTAAATAAGGCGCGTGTTATTCTTTTTTGCGGACCATAATAGACGGCAATCATAATCTCTTTTTTTAATATAATTTCAGGTGCTGCGATCCTGGCGTCTGTGTGCCCATCAGTTCTTAATATAATTAATCCTCTGATGCATGCTAACCTCCTTGTAACATTGCATCAAGATGGACGGAAAATGTGGTATATATGTTAAAGCTATCAGCAAGGCAACCCTAGCACAAAAGGACCTTGGGGTTCGGGTTAGGAATGTAGTTTCCATATGGAAAAATTGTTTACTAGTGAGTGTAATATATATGTCGTGTTAAAGTTAACCTTAAAAATTGACTGTCTGTTTTGTTTGAAGGTTTCATTTAGTGTTCTCAAATAAATTTAACAAAGTCACGATCTACATGTTATATGTGGGTTTATTTAACTCACCACTAAAAACAAGTAAAATCAAAAACAAGTAATATCAAAGTTGCATTAAATGTCACTTAAACTTGTTCGGAATGCTACAAATCACAAGTGTGTTTATTAAACATTCAGAGCATCAACTTTTTGAATGTTAACAGTGATAACGTTCACAATGTTGTAAACTGAAAACAGAGCTATGAACATTCAGCCCATTGCGTAATAGATCATAATTTTGAGGGGCATAACTGCTCTTTTTACCTTATAAATATATATTGCACGCTAAAATGCTATGACAAATGAATGTTGATTAGACAAAGTTTTTTATTTTTCGTTTTACGGGAGCGCCGTACCTAAATATTGCAAAAGCCAAAAAAGAAAAAGTTTCAAATTCTAAACTTTTTTTATTTTTTCCGCCGCCCGTATCGTCGATCTCAGATAGGAAATAAAATTCAGTGCTATTTAACCTATCGCTAATTTTACAACAACGAGAAATTTTGCGCACAAGATGGCGGAAGCCGTTGCTTATTTTAAAGTATCAATACGAAGCATAAAAAAACATAACGAAATATTTTTAACATCTGCATCGCTAGTAGAGGCGCTCTACCCAATCTTAGAGGATGTCCATGATCAGAACTTCACACCCCCGTACATGTCCTTGTACAGTTGGGGAAAATGATTTTATCAGTGTTTATTTGTAAATGATTATTGTGAGATTATTGCTTAAGATGATTAATATTGACTGTATGAATGCCGATTTAAGATATCAAGTCTATGTATTTGTGTTGTTAACTATTTTTGGTGGAAAATAATGGCCGGAAAAGAAAATGTCTAAAGTATTTAACCAAACTTGGACTTAAACCTTTGGCAAGATATATGTCTATGACAGATAAAAGAGCCTAACTGTGTGGCTAGCAGGCAGCACTAAACCAGAAGGGATTGACGTAAACAACAACCCGGCCCATAATGCCTTTACCAAATGCCTCTTCAAAATGCAGTCAAAAAGTATTCATCATATCCTAAGGCAAGGTGAGATGATGTAAGGTGTACCTCAAAATTTTAATTGTTATTCCAAACATTTTTAATTATTTAAAATCTCTTATTGTTCTTTGGTGATCACTGTCCATATGCCTTCATTCAAATAAAGTAGTTCCATGCATAGTCCAAATAATTGTACCTTTACGGATTCTTTACGTTTTTTGATATGGCAAATCCTTACGTACAAATTGTTTATTATCAAAAGTGGGTAGTTATTCCGATCGGGATTCCGGGTTAAAGCATTTAACATCTAAAAAATATCATAAAAACAAGAAATATTACAAGATTATGTTATTTTATATCGGTTCCATACATAAAAATGTCATATCCTACGAATAATTGAGTTTGACGTGTTTTTTTCATTTCTTGCTGTCAAAACATATCGATATATACATGCAGGGCTCCTGCAAGGCTACAGGGCACAATTTTTAAACAATCGGAACATTTCGGCCATGGCCGAGTTGTTACGATTGTATTTACGAGGTCTATCTCGAAGCTTGTCGGAGGTGGCCGAGTTATTGCGATTGGGTCGAGTTGTTCCGCTTGGCATAATTGTTGTCTGTGTCAGTCAACTTTCGTTTTATTGGAAAGGTAAATAATGTGTTTTATTGCATTAAATGCTTGTTTTGTGAAAATAACTTTTTACTTACACGGTAAAATATGAATATAAACCTTAATGATCAATTGAAACCATAAAATACTTTACTTAATACAATTTCAATATTTTTCAAAACAACCCCGGTTTTTGCACCAACGCGTTTAGACGTTAGGGATTGGAAGAATCCCGTATAATACGTCTATAATTTTGGACTATTCCATGCAGAGCTGTGGTTGCCACAGCAGCTTAAAAGAAAAAGGTGGAACTTCAAAATAATTTCATTTGAATTTCCTTGGTTCTGGTCCTCTTTCAGACTACTTTAGATCAAGTGATTGCATGAAGTATTGAAACTAACCTGACATGAATTTTGTTTGTCAAAAGTCTTCGTTGGTGCCTTTACTAAACAGTTTGAGCTATGTCAATTCGTCAATAGTGTTTTAGTTAAGAATATAGGTCCATTTGTCCATCTTGCAGAGTGTCTGCTTTTATTATTTTAAACTGAACAAAAATTTCAGTTAAATTGATTGATTGATTGATATTTCATTGCAGAGAAGAAAAAACCCAGAAAGATGTTCTGTTCAATAAAGTGGTGGACACACTCAGAAGAAACAGTGTTGGATTCACTCCGATACAGGTATTTAAACAGGTCCAGAAATGTTGGGACTATCTTTTATATGAAACTTAACATCACTGACTGTTCGGTGACACTCTGCCAAGAGTGTTTGTGTCATTCCAGTCCAGTTTGTTGTATAATAAATTAACAAATAAATTTCATTCAAACATAATCTCTTCGAAATATTTGGTTTGACTGCCAAAAAATAATAAAGAAATCCAAAGATATTGTAGACAGAACCTGTAATAACATTAAATAGATTGTGATGTTGGAAATGCATATTGTGCAGTCCACTGTTTTAGTGTATGACAGCTAATAATATTGACTTTCATTTACTTTTCATTGAATCAAAATAGGAATCAGTAATTTCCAAGAAAATGACAAATGTCAAATTACAATACAAAACGTTATTTGTAAAGAGACCATCTATTGTGTGGTTATTTGTAAAAAGACCATCTATTGTGTGTTGATAAGTCATTTATGAGCTGTGTATGCAATATCGATCCTTAAATAAGTTTTTCAACAACTCTAAATAAGGTGGAAAGTACAGGCAAGACAGTTGCAACAACTTTAATATCGGTGCTATGGTACATGGATGGGCGGCATGACAGGTTTGAAAGCAGAGCAGTGGCACTTCCAGACATGTTTAAGGACTTGAGGGGATATCGGAGCTACAAAGAGCAACACCAAAAATGCCCTGAGGTAAATGAAAGATGAATATAGGTATACACACAGATTAACTCAAAAGATTAAGACAGCTTTCCAAATATATATTATGTTATGGTTAGAAAAGAACTTCTTTTAATACATGAACTGTTATAGTTAGGGCCAAAAGAGAGGTAATAATAAACATACATTCAATAAAATATTTTTGTTTATTCACCAATATTCAAACCTTTAACACATGTTGATGTTTGTATAATTATCGGCAATAGAATTTAACAAGAAATTAATGTATTGTCTGTAAAAAAAGGGAATATGTGGCAGTCATTTAAACAAAGGTTATTAATCTACATCTTAGCCGCATTCACATGAAGCTTAACAGTAATGATTTTCGTAGTGATCATCATTTAAAGTAGAATTCTATATATTATATTGAAGAGCATACATATATTATCATTTCTAAGACAAGCCATGACAAATGTACTCAATCATTGACAATGTTAGTTCTGGCACAGGTTTGTATTTTAAAGACTCAAAATAAATCATCTATGCATAATTTTCAGATAACTGCTGTGGACTTGAAGGAAAACATTGACAAACTTGGAGATCTGCTTCTCCTTCCGTGGATTTTGAATCTTAAATTTTCCAAATTCAAAGCTGCAATTGATGACTTGTTACGCGGGCTCCAGAAGTATCACAATTTCTTAGTCAGCACCGAAACGGACCAAACAGAACCACGACAATCCAAAACCAGTGAAAAACTTAAATGAAAGTTGGGTATTGAAAGTATGTGAAAGTACTCAACGGGAGGTGAATAGGACATATGAACATCTGACAGAAAGACTTCGTACTGTTGGAATGTACGAACCCATTGATATGTGTGACCTTGAGTCCTTGGGTAAGGAGAATCGCAGGAAATGGTTGAGTGAAATGACATTACACTTTCCAGTGACATGTTTTACTTAGGTATGGCAACTACCTTGGTAATCTAAACATGGTGTGGAAAATACCTCTGGACATTAGAGACAGGTAGCCGTCTGTTGAGTGCAGACTAGTTCAGGATGTACTTAGCCAGATTACAGTGTACAAAACCAGGAGAATGCACAAAGACTTTGTTGCAAGATATCGTATGTTTGCTAAACCTGCGGTGTTAAGAAACATGTTCCAGTTTTTGACAAGAGTTTGAATATTCACCTGAAAATGCAGCGGAGTCTGAAATTGATCTTAGGTTATGTGAATATTTGCTTCAGAATGAGGACACTGAATTGATGTTTGATCTCCGAAAGAACAATGGTAGGCCTCTGACAAAAGAATTTGAAAGATTCTGGACAGAACTGGACAAGTTCTTAAAAGAAAAAAGTGTAGTTCACGAGAGACGCCAGACAGATGTCAACTACATGCCATTTGCCTTGTCAGTGGAAGACCTAAAAGATCAAATCAAAGACAGGCTACCCATGGATTGCAAAATTCCATCTGTTTCTTGGTTAAAGCTTAACTTTTACCCCAGTAATCCATACAAAAGCACCACGAGTAATTACACTGGACGCTTTAAAGTTAAATTTCAAGTCCTTCTCAGGGCTCAGCATGAAGACAGTGAATATTGTCGAAACCAGTTCAGCTTCATGAAAGCTTTTGCCTGCAAGTTCAGGAATTACAGTGTATTCCAAAGCTTAGATGACATGGCCATTATTCCTGTGGGGGAACCATCTCATGCAGTCTCAACTGGGGTTCGCATCCACCATGGTGGCCTCGTTTCTGCTTCAGGTCAAACGATCGCAATGGACCATGACTTTCACATTGCAGGTGTAATTCCATCAGTGTGTTTTGTAATTGATATACCTCCCAGCGCAAATGACTCATTTTATAATGGATTAGTGAATGTCACTGTCAAGGTTTTTGAGGCAAGCTCTCCACTCAGACACTCAGCAGAAAATATTGCTTTAGTTAGAAAGCAGCTGTCAAAGGATGATGTCAACATGGAAAAATCAATACTGATCCGGTATAGTGATGGAGGCCCTGGGGTTACCTATAGATCAGTACAAATATGCAGCCTGGTTGAATTTATTGCATTGGATCTTGACTTTATTGTATGTGCCAGAACAGCACCATCAATGTCCTACCTGAATCCAGCAGAAAGAACAATGAGTGTTCTGTATCTGGCTTTACAAAATGTTGCCCTGAAGAGAGAGAAAATGCCACCCGAGTATGAAATCATGGCCAAAGGAAAGACGCTGACAGGTTTGAGAAATGTTGCACAAAGGAACTCAACATTTAAAGAGGAGTATTGTGAAAGCACAGAGATACCCATTGGGATTTTAAAGAAAAAGATTCAGGAAATTGAAATGGAAATGCGATAATATTGTTGTGCATGATGCTGCTTCTGAGGAAGAGTTGAAAACACTGCTCACAGACATGCTTACAGTTATTGATGAAGATGTTGAAATAGACACCAAACATCTAACACAGCTGAAGAGTCACAAGATAGATCAGTTCCTGGTGAAGCATGCCAGATGCCGTCACTACATATTTCAGGTAAGGAATTATGACAAAGCTTAAAGCAAAAATTACAGTACGGTTCAATTGAGTCTGATCATGAATTGAAATTGCTACACTGCTAATGTCCCCTAGCACTGGCTAAAGTGGTATTCCCTTTAAAACAGCACCCATCAGTTCAAGTTTCAAGCATGGTATTAGTTGTTTTAATACAATTTTATCAACAAATGGCTGTAGTGCATTCATTAAACATACAGCAATGGGGTAATTGATTTGTTAATACATTAGCTCATGCATTTCAGTTCCATTTTCAGATAAAGAAATGTAGTGAAGTAGACTGCTTCTACTGCATCTTGAATCCACCAAGACCACCAGTAGATGTATTTGATGCAATACAGTTCGTGCCAGACCCTACACTGGATGAAAATGGTGCTTACAAGTCATTTGAAGATCTCTATGGGACTGCAACAGATGACTCGGGGAGACCTAGCCTGACACATAAACCTCAGTTGACAGACAGGGATTAAGAAGTTCAAAGGACTATTTGTGGCATGAACGTTCAATGTAACATATCTTTTAATTTCATATAGTTGGTCTGGTGATGTTCTTGCAACTGTGTGTCAGTCTGCCTCACACTTAACTATAATGTATGGCTTATGCTTTATACAACAGCATAAAAACAGAGCTTGTTATGTTGGCCATGGCTCTTGAATGTTAGAAAAAATTCTGGAAAGGAGTGATCTTCTGAAAGCAATGACAAGTATGAAGCGCAAAAAAACCCATTAATTAAATATGATTTCAAATAGGCCTTACTGTCAAGTAAACATACAGTCTAACTCGGTCTACAATGCTAACAAAAGTATCCGTATATCAGTTCTTTCTTTGCAGCTAAAGTCCGTGGCTTTGTGCATTGTTGTGAGTGTGGGAAACGAAGAGTCGTGTACTCCAACAAGCGTCTTAACCAAGAAGAAACTGCATCGAAGCGAGTGCAGGAGGAGCTGCTGTTTTTGTGTGGCAGTTTGCTTTTTCCAGGAGGTCTGTACCAGGATACAGTAGTCGTGAAAGAAGGACAGTTCTGCAGTTCACCAATAGAGGTCACATATTATGCAGGTATGTTTGTATACTCATTTAGTGTCTTTTTTAATTTAAGTGCCAATTGTTACCAAAAACCTCAAACATTTCAGGAACTTGTCACCTTTTGACTTCTCAAACAACACTTATCTAGATAAGCCAGTTGACATTTTTTATTCCATTTATACTACCCATGAACAGATTGCAATTTTTGCTATATGCTTTGTTTTTGGTGCTTTCAAAAGATTAATTTATTGCCTTAAATCTAGCAAGTTTTGTACTCGTAACTGGTATTTTAAGCTCAATGATATTAGTTATCTGAAAAACAGTTTGGTCCAAGATGAAACAAAGGAACCAGTTAAAATGCTTTTCACATATTGTTTCAGTCAAATTTTTAGCATCAAAATTGGAAGTTTGTTTCATACATTGTGGCTTTGTTTGTGCATAGAACAGTGTATATTTTTACAGTAGTAAAAAAGCTTTTTTTACCCCATTGATAAGTCATGGGCTCAAGTCCCACCATTATATTTTGGTTTATAGACAAACCACATCTGATAAAACATTGTATTAAACGGTACTAAACCCATATCATGCTGTCAGATATTTAGAGTATTAATAATTCAAGACATACATATGCATATTGCAGGGAAGACACTGGTATTTGACCCTATCTGTTTTCACTGTGGCGACACTGAGGTGGCTGATACAGATCAAATCAGACGCTTGAAGGAACAATTCGGTATTGTTAGACCAGTTTGCAATTCTTGCCTGGATGCAGGAAAGTGAGTTGTTAACAGAAATGCACTCAAAGTGAAAAAACCCAAAGTGAAATGTTATTATTAACAGGGTGTGCAGATTTAAAGACAAGACTATAACTAAATGTGTCTCAGTTTGTCTTCAGTATTAACTTGTTTATTTCTTAGTTTATATATCTTACAGTGACCGATGACATTTAATGTATGTTTGAGAGAAGGATTGTTTGTTATATTCATTTCAATTTTATTATAAATACTTTCTGTACACATGTTAACCACTGCTAGTATTGCAACGGATTTTTATGTAGGAAATTGTTTGGTTGTGTGTTTTTTATTAAGGTCAAGATCTTGTTAGAGAATTTTTTCATAGATTCTTGTTAAGAGAGTTTTTGGTAAAAAAGGTTGTGCTAAATATTGTGTTATTGTGTTAAGTACAAAATTACCAAAAGAGATTATCAGTTTTTACAGTGAAATCCATTTAAGTGTTTATATTAAGCATTATGCTCTACTCTTTTTTATTTTTCATAGTTTTACTATTGTAATTATTTCTCAATTCAATGAAGAAATCATGATAAAAATAATATCTTTATAACTGGACAACAGATAACCTTTTAAAATATAATAGCAAGTTTACCTTTAAAAAGATACACTTTTTTAATGAAAAGAATCCTTAACTCTGATACTTACTTAAAGAAAGAACTGATACAGTTAAACAGAGACCCCTCACACTTTATAAAGGCTTTGGACTGTCTGGTATAACGAGATTGTATTAATGGCAACGCCTCAGAAGTTTATAGACTACTTGTGACACATGTTAAAGTGAGAATGGTACTTACTTTAATCATACAATATTTAAAACCAAATGTAATATATCCTTTTTAATAACAAATAACGTTATGTATGCTTGTCGAAAACCATCAGGAATAAACAATTCAAAAGAAAACAAATCGGGGGCCGCGTTTATGAAGTTATGCAATCTTAAAACACCAACACAGACAGGAAAATAACAGTATTCATAAACACTTGATTCTACAAAAGGAAATATATCGATACAATAAGGACACTGGCATATCATAATGTATAAAACACCTTACATGTGATTGCTAAATAAAATATATCGGGTTAGATTCACCACCATGGCGAATGTGAGTTAATGAAGAGTTAAACACACCAACTCGTACAAGAGCGGGAAGTTTATGCATGCAAAAACCTGCTCTTCACTACGGCACACCTATTCTCAATTATTCCTAATTTAATTGAATTTACCTTTCCAGGTATTTTGTCTGCAATACAAGACTCTGCCACAGACAATACAGCAGACGGGCCCCCTCCTGTACGCGGATGCTAAAGGCCGCTGACTTTGCTGATAGCTAAACAAAGATAATATGAAAGGAAATGTAACTCAATATCATATTTTAAGGTCTGACTTAATTTACATTTAAGTTAACCAATCAGTTTGATAACAAAAATCAATCTTGTGCTTGGACTACCTTTATTGTATCTTTTTGATCTTTCTTATTTTTGAAGCTACAATTTTGAAATTTTGATTATATGTACAATTTTGAGAACAAATATCAAGCTTTATTGATTACAAAGGTTAAACACTTTTACTCAGGTGAGTGATTTTGGGCCATCATGGCCCTCTTGTTTTTCAACTCCACAATCCGTTACCTCCACAAGGTCCAAATTCTCACGGACGAGAGAGCAGAACCTCTGCTGCCTCGGTCCAAGGGGAACCTTTTTGTTTATAAACCCTACAAGAGGAACAACCTTATGAAGGTATCTGCGTTAATAAGAGCTCTCAACATGAAATAAGGTCAGTCTATGATCAGCATATATTCATTCATTCAAAATAAACGCTATCGGTGTAAATAATTTTAATAATAAATTAACCCTGTAAACAATACCTGTCGTCTCCTAACCGTATGCCTATGCGTTTACTGCGCCAGTTTTCCTTGTAGTTTTGCAAAAGTTCTTAAGCAGTTTTTTTTTGTAAGATGCTGAAAAAAACTTCTTTTTATACATGACGAATAATACGGGAATGAATAAAATCATGTACATTTAGTTTTTTTTCTTTTTGTTTCCTCTGTTTGTAACCATTGCTCTGAATAAACAATATAACTGGGTACATATGTGACGCGTCATGAGACTTTGGGCCCGAAACCGAGAGCCTCGATTTCGAGAAAAACGTGCGCAAAGTTGAAGCGTAAAAAATACGAAATTAATAAAGAATTTATCGTGAAAACAGCCATTCAACCTTGTGTCATCATAAATTGTTCAGTCAAATATACTCTTAAAAATGTATTGTACATAGAAATAGTGTTTTGTAACCATTTTCTTTCGTATTATTTATAACTTTGGTGTTATCTCCCGTAGCTGTCATGGGCTATTTTTAACCCAAATTTGAGGATTATATACGGCGAGCGGAACCAAAGGCATTTGAAACAAATTAGAAATTTTGTAGGTAAGTAGAATTATGTTTATTGTTATATTATGTATTGTTTTCAATGTTTGTATCTCTTAAGTTATACAATGGATTCTAATTTCAATTAGATGGAAATTGATTGAAGAAAGTAAGAATACGGAAGTGGAAGTGAAATTTGACACTTTGACATTGATAATGTAAATAAAAAAAATCCTTCAGATATTCCCTTTTATTAAAGTATGATTATGCCAACCTAGAAATAGCATAAACAAATTTTCACCATGTCACAACAATCAACAACAAGTACAATTCCATATGGACTTTATGATGATGATTTTGCGGAAGAACTTGAAGTTGTAGATGAACTGTTTTTTAGTAATGTTGATCTTGGTGCACAATCTCATGAAGCTCAAGAAGTTTATTCATGTGATGATGAGGATGATGATAATGATGATGAAGATTATGATGATAATAACAATGAAAAAATGCAGTTGTTGGGAATGTTGTTATAAACTTAGAACAAAATACTGAAATCCAAGGACAAATAGTAAAACCATGTAATTGCAAGCGCCTTTATGGCCGCCCCTGTTGTGAAATTATAAACTCAGAACATTTAGGTGACTATAGGTACTCTTGCCTTGAAAATACAACCAATGAGCTTGATATAATAATTAAGCATCAGCTTGTACATTCTGTTCATAAAACATCATTAGAATCAAGTAAACAAAGGCATGATTATAAATTGTTTGGCCAAAGTGTTTGTAGGGATACCTTTGCCTATTCACATGGTTTGCATAGAAAAACAATTGATGCAATAGCACGTGATTTATCAGATAAGGGCCTTGACTGTAGAACACATGGAAATTCCTTTAGATTGCCCAAGCACGCTTTGACGATGCATGATGTACAAAATATTAGAAAATTCCGGATTAACTATGGTGTACAAAATGCTGTAAGACTGCCGAGGCGTCACCCGAGCTATAGGCAGTTCAAAAACTTGGTATTGCTGCCATCTGACAACACAAAGGCAGATATACATGTTTTGTATAATGAAGCTGCTAAAGATGCACATTACCGAGAAGTTTGCCTTGCAGAATTTCGCAAAATATGGCTGCAGCAATGCCCAAACATACTTGTTATGAAGCCATCAACTGATCTCTGTGCACAATGCCAGAGATATACCCATGAAATTGCAAACAGTGCAAGGTTGACGGAAGAGGAAAAAATGGCTAACTTGAGAAAATTTAATAAACATCTTCAGCATGTGAAAACTGGGAGGGACTACTATCGTCAGCAGTGTGATGTTACCAAAGTAAACTTTGAAACCCTCCCAGAACCAAATAAGATACGAGGTACATGTATGGAATTGTCAAAGATCCTTGAATTTTATTTCAGACTGTCTACTTGTTTGTAACAAATTATTTCCAAATTTAATAACATTATCAAATAACTATTACAAAACATCCAATTAATAGGGTATGATAAGCAAACTGGTATGAGAGACTGATCTGAACATGATATTTAATGCAAACTTCTTTTTCTTCTATATTATTAAATATATTTGAAATTGCAGTAAATTTCTGTTACACAGTCCTTATTACAGATATCACTTTCATGAAAGTTTTTAATTACCTCTCAGGCTCTGGCTAATTCTTCTTTGAAAAGAACTGATACACAATGAAAATGATCAAGAAAAGACATATTCCCATCACAATTATTATTCTTTTCATGCTTCAACTAGTTGCAACTGGCATGTATAGTTCTATCAAGGTCATAATTGCAGGGTTTCAAAGGTATAACATATTAAAGACATTTAAATACACTATGAATACCTTTGAGCAATTCGCACGTCAGTAAGTAGATAGTTTTTGGAAGTCTTATGTTCAAATGTACAATTTCAGGTCAAGCCCCTGCTGCACATGGAACTTCAATCCATTACAGTTTCGACTATGCCCAGCAAGTGTTCTACCCACACTATGCACAGCAAGTGGGGCCAATATTCTTCAAAACGGCCAGGAAGTGCGGCTGCTTTGGGGTGTGCTGTGAATCCTCAGGTAAATTTTGTTATATTGAATTGGTTAATGTTTATTACACTTTCTGAATTTTTATAGGTTAAATTCAAAACTTTCATGTTTTGTAAATTCATTAAATAAAACAGAGGAGCGTTCACATTAATTATGTGATGCTCTTGTTTATATCCTTAATATTACCAAAATGAAAGTTCTTACTTGAACATAAAAGTACAGGATCAATACAATATATCAGTTATATTTTAAGTTGTTTCTGTCTTTTCAGGGTCACAGATATTTTATCTGATTGATGAAGAATATAGCTGTGATGTGGGCAAGGGTGCAAATAGTGTTGTATCTATGCTGCACCACCATTTCCAAGAACTGTCCTATGGGGAAGAATCCGCATGCCTGCATATGGACAACTGTGTTGGGCAAAATAAAAACAATGCGGTCATTGGGTATGTTGACAAAAACAGTGTTCAAGTATATCTCATGTGCACTGCATATTGAAACATTACAGCATTAGATTAAAAGAACAGTATAACATTTATAGGTTTTTGCCAGTTATGTCAGGACCATGTTATCAGTTATCTCAAAATATCAATTTATCTTATAAATTAGTTCTGGCTTAGTTATGTTCTTATTAACTTTCCTATATGTCATATATTGAAGACAGTCAGTTCAATAAATTATATGTAATTCTATGTTTAAGGTATGGTGTCTGGCGTGTTCTGAAGGGCCTGCATAAAAATATAGAGTTCAGTTTGATGGAAGCAGGGCACACAAAGTTCAGTCCAGACTGGCATTTTGGTCTGTGGAAGGTAAGTTGTAAAAATGAATTTCTTTAAATTTGGTGCTCTTTTTTTCTATTGTTAGACTGATATTGCTTTCAGTAACACAGATTTTAAAACAGTGAAATCACAAACACAAATGTTTCACTCCATTGAAACTTTGGTCAGCTATCACCTCCAAATAAAACGTCAGCATGCAAAAGATTTTTCAATGACATCAGTTCAGAAATGAGCATAGGTGCGCATACGATAAATAGCTCATCTTAACAACTATGTCATTTTATAACAGTTCTAGGCACATAATGAACATATTCTTTATCATCTATTGGAATTTTGCCACAAGGAAGTTGTATATAATTTTATGGATGTTTGGTGCATAAATTAAACACTGAAGTGGTAAATAATACCTTATGATGTTAAACAAGGTTGTGTTAAATATTTTTTTGTTATAACATAGTAATTATGACATGTTTATTTATGTTAGACCAAATGGAGGCAGCGCACTGCTGAAACAATGGAGGAAGTGGCTGAAACAGTACGGCTATCATCTCGCAGTGGACACAACACTCCACAGCCCTGCCAAACCAGTTTTATTCTATGACTGGTTGGAGTATACCAGGAAGCTCCTGAAGCCAATTCCAAACCTGAAGAAGTACCATCACTTCAGGTAAAACTAAATAATTGTAGACAGTATCGCTGCCTGTGTATGAAACATTTTTTTATACTATACCATTTTTTCAGAGCTTTATTTTGATATTAAAGGGACTGCACACCAAATTGGCTCAAAAAAGTACATACCCAGTAATCTTTTGTTATGGAAAAATAGGAAATAAGTGCTAAACTTAAATAAATTGTAAACTATGTGGTACTTCAGTTAGTAAGTTTAAATGCATTGTACACATCGATGCCAAGTTTATGTCAGTTTTCGCTATTTTATCATACGGAGTACAGCCCCTTTAAAGCTAATGTTGCAATGTGCGCAATTTGTTTTAAACACCAGGTACTGTACATATCAACATTGTTTTGCAGGATTGCTGCCGACAAGCCCTTCAGTGTGTTTGTGAGAGAACATGCCAAGGACAATGAGATAGAGGTTCAAGTTGGCAAGCCTGCATCTATTGCCCAGAGACTTTCCTGAGCGAATCCAGCTGAAAGGACTGGATGCCAAAAGGCGCTGGTACCTCTACGACCAGATTGCCCCATATTGCTTCAACACAAGCGTCTGCTCAAAAGCCTACAGTGCCACGACCATAAAAAAACACAAAACATTTTAACATTTGGTGCCACTGGAGTCACATAAAAACCAACCATCTTAGACCTAATGCTATCAAATACTTCAAATTATTGTTGTGTTCAGTGGTATTGTGTCAATATTATGATACATGTAATATGTGATCTTTATAACTTAATCTAAGATTCGAGAATGATCCTGTAACTGAGCTGATAAAAACGGGTGTCAATTTTTTTTACACAATTACTTATTCAATAGAAAAATGTTTTATTTACAATTAAGCTACCAGTGATTTTAAGAAATAAACTGTGGTTTTAGCAATGAGCGGTAGAAGGGTGCTACACCCTGTCTTTTGTTTTCTAGAACTCCTCTGCCATAATGGAAACCACTATATGATTATTATTCATACAAACTTTAAAAATCCGGCAGTTGAAGCCTATAACTACTTGAATTGAAGACATTTATAACATTGTTTGTCAACATTACAATAACTAAATTCTTCACACCCTGATAAAATGAACCTTAGCACCCTTTCCTTTTGTCTTCAGATTCTTCTTTTCTTAAAACCAGCCTGAAGCATATAAACATTTTTAGCTTTAACTTTTGTCTATAATGACTTGTACATGCTAAGTAGTTAGTATGTTATATAAATTGTTTTCATGTTTGTAAATGTGCCCATTTATGAACTGATCTTAGTATACAATAGTGCAGTATTGTTATGTTCATTAAATTAAAAGTATATTTACCACCATTTCATGTTTTATGAGCAATGAATAACAATACAAACGTCACATTTGAGTTAAATTGGTGAAGTTTGTGTGATTTTAAGTATGTTTACCATGGTAACCAAGATAAAAAAAACTCAAATAAGTTAAATTATAGTTAATTACAGTTTTAACATACTTCAAATTCTAGACATACATTGGTTTGTATTAGTTGAAAGTTAAGATATAATGTCAATTAATTGTGATTATTTGAACATGGCTGAATTTGTTTCGTTTATTCGGACATATTCTTGAATGTCAAATACATACACCAAGTACAGGAACAGAAAGGTTTGAGGATATCAATTTGCTAATAAATTATTTTTGAATGCTTCAGATGATATTTATTGTAGATTTAAACCGCAATTTAACCCCAAAATGCCTTTTTTTCATTATTGGTTGCCATGGTTGCCATTTTTTCCATTTATTTACCCACTTATGATTTTGAATGGTTTCGAAAATATGTGGTTGTTGTTTTAATGCGGGAAATGTGTTTATTTGAGTGACGCATATTTATTGCATCTTTGAATACAAATGTTTCAATAAATTATTGAACTCTTCAGTATTTTCATCCTAAAGAATATGACTGTCAGAAATTACTCATATCTCATTTTGGCCCAACAAGTGGTTTTGGGCCAAAAATCCCGTGACTGGTCACATATAATGATCACAAATGAGGGATGGTGTAGGGTTTTCTTACTTATGATTTTCACAACCTTTTTGGAACCTCTGTTTGTAACCATTGCTCTGAATAAACAATATAACTGGGTACATATAATGATCACAAATGAGGGATGGTGTAGGATTTTCTTACTTATGATGTTCACAATCTTTTTGGAACCTCTGTTTGTAACCATTGCTCTGAATAAACAATATAACTGGGTACATATAATGATCACAAATGAGGGATGGTGTAGGGTTTTCTTACTTATGATGTTCACAACCTTAAGCAAATTGACTATATGCACTTCTCTACTAGACAGGTATCTAGCCATCTTTTGTTGCACGTGGACACAAAGACGCCTTAAATTTATTAAATTCCGCTTTGGCCTTCAATTTCTCCATCTTATGAGCACTTTGGAAGTGCTTGCTCAAATTCTTGCGAAGCATGCTCTTCGCACAAAACGGGCAGACGTAATTCATTCTTATTTTAACTCAAGGTCGACTAATAGTGTTGAAGTTGTAGTTCAAATCTCGTGTAAAGGAAACTTTATTAAAAGCATTACCGCACTGTACACACCAAATTCATTGCAACGGTTATTTCCCTTTGCAAAATCAATTACCGCAAGATATCGATACATACATGCTTTAAAACCTGTTCTCGTTAAGTCACCATGTTTCAGACATGGCAAGACTCGTCATAACAAAGCACATACCAGAATCAGTGAAACGTACATAGAGAAGGGTCATAGTTAGTGTTTCCCTTCCGGATGACATATTTCCCACTACAATCCCCTCACTATAACGGCAGAGTTCATTTTATTAATGCTGCTATTCTTCTGAATGATACTCACCGATATTTTGATGTCGTAAAACTCAACTCTAAAAAAATAAGATAAAAATAGCTCCTTCCGTTCCTGAGGTATGGGGACGGGCTCAAAAGCCCGGCAGCCGTGGACGGCCTTGGTTGACCTAAAACTGAACTTATATATAACTAAAAGTATTGCTGAACAATTATGAAAATAAAATTATAAGCGTATTCGTTTGTTCACTAGGAGATGCACCGAACACTCCGCTGTTAATGGTTTGTGGTAAAAATCTTCCAAAAGAACGACATCCGGCGCTCCTAGCTCGCAACTGTCGTACCGGAAGTGGATCCATCTCAGGAAGAGAATAAGATATTGCAATTCTGATTAGTGTTTATTGGCTATCTTTAACAAGACATAATACCGAAAAAGGTGAACCTACAAAAGTTGGCCGAGAACAAAGTCCGAGCCGTAATATCATACATAACTTTACAAGATCAAAATCAAACAGGTTGAAACTAAAAATAATAACAATGTGTATCTATGTCAAAACGCAGAGTTGAACCACGGCCAATAAACACTCTGAAAGGATGGCTATGTTGATTCCTACTGACTTCTTAGAACTTTTACTTAACATGTGCTGATAACATTTCTTTGAGATAAGAAAGAAATTGAGCAACTTTTTTCAAGCCTTGAAAATTTAAAGTTTATTTGTTATTAAGAAAATCAAGGTAAACATATAACTATAGAGTAAAAACATTATCAGCAACATACTACATGTACCTGATATTATTAAATTAATGTATTTGTATAAAAGTTTATGCAAAAAGCTACTCAAACAAGCTCAGTAGCAAAAGTTTAAACATTAACCCGGTTTAGTGGCACTGGGCAAACGCTAAAGATATAGATCACAAAATCACAAACAAGAAACATAGAAGAACAGCACAAAACTCCACAAACAGCACAGTGCATACATACTATATATATAAAAAATAGGTATGTTTATCAAGAATTGTTAGGTACCGCCTTGGAACGGTCAGTAAATTGAAAATTTACTGGAGGTTTAAACCAGTTTATGTGCACAAACCTCACTCTTATCCCAACTGATAATGTATTATTTGGCAAAGATATATATAATCATGAAACATTTCAACAAACAATAATAAAGTAAAATTATACATACACATGTTCGACTGTGGTTTCCAAACAATATGAATGTCGTTATAATTCAACTTATTTATATTCTTCAAACCACTATTTCAGTGTTCTTTATCCCAAAAGGTTTACATGTTGATATTTAAAAGTTCTTCATCAGATTCTATGAGCTGTAATTCAGCAATATGTTTCTAAATTACAATCGACAATGGATAGCGACCAAGATCACCATATCACATAACATGAGGCTTGCTCTTTTTAACTCCGATAATATGTTTTAGGAAATCGGTGTGTACCTTTTCAATAAGTGACAGGTCACCATAGCCCCATTTTGTTAATGTTCACAGAATGTCAAAACTCCACCAGATATAACAGCTCCATAAAAATAAGGCCGATCTGTTTAACATTAGGTGAACTTTGGATTTGATGTAACAGCTGCTGTTGAGGACCGTACTTGTGGGACATGGCTGGCTTGTGGTGAAAATCCTGTTGCAGCTACGGTGTGTCTTATAGACATCTGCGGCTTTTAAAACAGAATCCTGAAGTTATTGAGGCTTGCAGTAGTCCTTTGGCCTGTTATTTCTATGGCCTGAAGACACAAACCGTATGTAAGTATATCATCATTCATTGTACAGTTTTTCCATTACCTCAAGATTGTTAACTATCATAAATAATGTAACATATTGTAAAAATCATTCCTGTCTTTGATAATTAAAGGGCAAACATACACATAGTGTGTAGCTTTTGTGCTATTGGCGTTTTTCTAGCCAAATTTTGTACTCGCCCAGAGTGTTTACTCCTATCGGACTTTTCAGATACCACCTCTACGTCTCAGCTGGACAGAAAGTATTGGTAACCGCAGAAAGGTAAAACGGATCATCAGGATCTGCAAACATATTTTTTGCCACTAGTTCTTTTTAAATTAATCTGTCACTGGTGCATGTTTTCATGGTGAATGCATTTAATTTTTATGAACGTAAATGAAAAATAAAGTATCAAGCATGGTTGTTCTCGTGCAGGATGTTTCATGAATTCTTTGTTAACTTCATTTCCACAAATATTTCTACATCTGGGTTGTGATGAGCGTTTTTATCACATCCATAGAAGTTACTAACTTATCATTAATGTCTTGTTTATATAATAGTATGATACTTCAAATAGGAAGAAACACTATTTTAATGAATGTTAAGCAGAGCTTTTACTGCTGTATTCTGTTGGATGGTGGTCCCTAAAGATCTTAAATGCTGTAATTGGGCTTTTGGTTGAATTGGGTCTCGCATACATTTTTGGTTTCTGCCTTCGGATGTTTTTGATGTCTTTACCTGTTCTTGTCTTGGTGACACGTGTATTGAACTCAGGAAATTCCAGCTCAACTTCGACATCAAAAGCTTTTTCTCTTCATGTGTTAGGTTTTCCCATCAATCAATTACTTGTGACGTGTATATTTCGCATCTGAATTTGTTTAACAAAGAATTGATTTTTTTTTTCAGTTGATGCTCGATCAAACAAAGTGCGTTTGATGTTTAAAAGTATCTGATAACCAACATTCATATTTTAATGATCTTTGCAATTATATGAAATATCACTTATTATGTCCTTAATATATCTCGACTACACTGACCAGTTCTGTTAACCATTTCTAAGTTGTTTTCATCATCTGTATAGGCTAGTCAGCGTAGCATATCACCGTGAACAAATTGCAAAAGTTTCAATAAGTATCATCTGCGAAACATCAAACATAAATATACATCCAGAAAAGAGTTGCACTTCTTTGGAATGGGGGAAATTGTTTTTATTTAATAATTAAATTTAAGTATTGATTACTACTAGCGATTCAGTGATTATGGCTGAGATGATACACCATACTCGTACACAAAAAGTTTGCACGCGCCTTATGTAAACTTCCGGAAACCTGTAAACGAACAAGGTTATACGTTTATTGCGAGAAATATCATCTGAATATCATATCGTCTGTTGTCATGTAAGTTGATTATTTATTATGTTTATCACACATTTTGAGTGTATGATGCATCAATTTAAATGCTTGATTAAAAACATGCGTATTTTTCATCAATTTCTACGGATCACGGAAACCAGTGAAATATCATTTAATTTGTCGTTTTTCATAAGAAAACTCATTAAATTAAAAACAAAACGGATAAATATTGTATACAAATTAAATCTACCCCCAGTTTGACCATTTATCATGGAATTAATAATAACCTTCGTAACATGGTTTTTGTTGATTTTTTTTAAACTACGGAAGCCGATACAGACCATAACTTGATTATTATTTCATTTGTTTACAATTATTAATATTAACCTAGGATAATTAACATGTTACTGTACTTATATGACTCAATAATCTAAACTTCCAACCAACAAGTAATACCAACAACTGAATATAGGCATGTGACAAATGTTCGAGAATGAGCTTAATATGAAGTTAAAAAAAATAGTAATCAATTTCAGCTTGCAAACGTATACTGAACAACAACTATGTATTTTGCTGTTTCAGGACGATGACTCTCATGATGTCCTTACGATTTTGTTGATGTGATCATTAACTTCTGAAATTGATATTACATTAAATGAATTTTAATTTTAAATACATGGCCTTCACATTTTCATGTATGACTTTGAATTTGTAGGTCAAAACAATCTTGTATATATGAGTCCACTTTGTTCTCGATGCATACATATACATTTAATTATGAAATAACGACAGGCAAACTAATACTAAAATGAACCTAATCTCCCCATTGTTTCTGATAATTATATTATCCTTGTCATTTTTGTAATATTATGCTGTTATAACTATCCCATATTAACTTTGTTTTCAGCAAGAATGTCCATTCTGTAACCAACCCATTGATGACAGCAAACCAACCGTTGCACTCCGTGATAAAGGTTGCGACACAATCAACAGAACCAGCAAGGATAGAGACTTGAACATACATGTTGCTCCTGGTCAGATAGTCCACAGAGACTGTAGGCGTGATTTTATTCACCCAACGAAATGATTTATGGTCCAAAGAAGTGCTTAACAGAATATCGTCGGTTCTAGATCACCCTGCTGCAGATGCTGTATACCACCAGAAATGCAAAGTAAACTTTCGGACCTCAAGGCTAATTCCTCGATGTTACTCAGATGCATGTGAAACACCACCAAAGAAAAGCCCAGGAATGCCTGACTATGTAGACATTAATGAAAGTTTCAATAATGTAGTTTTTACATTGAGGTTCATGAAGGTAACATACTTACCCTTAGTCAGCTGACCACGGTAATGGAAGAATCATGTGGAGAAAGGGCATATACAAAGAGACATCTAAAAAGCAAATTACTAGACCATTTTGGTGAAAATATATCAATAAGTACTCTTGAAGGAAAGGAAGACATGGTGTGTCTGAGAAAAACACTTTCAACAATTGTTCACACGCATTCTAAAGATGACTGTGGCTCCGAAGAAGAAAAAAGAAAAGCATCATAATAGAAGCAGCAAAGTTATTAAAACTGAGATTGATGCAAGTAAAACCAACAAATTGTTCTCCCCAAATGCCAGTTCCATTTCTTCTACAGAAGAGAACAAGACGTATATACCCGATAGTCTGATACTGCTCCTGTCTTCCATGTTCTCCACTTCTGACGATGTAGAGTTGGCTTCTATTGGCCAGGCTATCATCCAAGCATGTCGCCCCAAGAGCATTCTTGCTCCCTTACAGCTAGGTCTAGGGGTTCAGCTACATCATTAGTTTGGATCAAGATACTTGGTTGATCTTCTAAACAAGATGGGATATTCTGCATCGTACACTAAGGTTCAGTGATTTGAAGCCAATGCTGCAGCTACTTTGAACACTAACCTGCCAGATTTTTTCCCAGGAAAATTCCTGCAGTTTGTTGCTGACAATGTCGACCACAACGCATGTACATTGGATGGTCATGGTACATTCCACGGAATGGGCATTATAGCGTGTACAAGCCCTGGATCAGATGTAAAGATGCCAATACCCAAGAAAGAAATACCATTGGAAGAAATTTTAGAGCTTGGCAAGATAAGAATTAAGTTTGTTTCTCACTCAAATTCTGTTGAGCCCCGCTTAGTGTTCGAAAACCTACAATCAGAGTCGCTTGGTTAATGAATTACAAACAGAGGATGAACATTTCGACCTATTTTCAAAAATCATCTGGTCTCTGAACACAAGAAGGCCAAGCTGGTCAGGTATAATACAAATGTACTACAAAGAAGAAAACGAGTATCCGGAAAACTGGGATAGCATTCATGCCAATGATAAATTTGAACCCAAAGTGTTGAGACATGTATTAACTCCACCATGCACTTTGTCTGTTCATAGTCATCGAAGTATGGAGTTACTCCAGTGATCACCTTTGACCAGCCACTATTCCAGAAGGCCACTAACATTGTTGCATATTGCACAAGCACAGATCCTTTGAAGAAAACAATTCTCAGATTAAGTGCTTTTCATACTGAGATGAGTTTTTAGGGAGCATTGGCCATATTATGTCTGGTTCAGGATTGCAAGAGGCTATCGAAACAGTGTATGCACCAAACGCAGTAACGTATATGATGAACGGCAAATCTTTCGCCCGTGCGTTAAGGGGACATTTCTTATTAGATACAGCTGTACATGCTATGCTGTTATCAAAAACCTTGAATATTGACATGCCTGTCCTGAAAGAGAGATTTGATTCGCAGACAGATCAAATAGAAAATAAAACAGATGCAGACGCAGATTTTCAAGATTTAGTATGTAACAACGAAATAGACTTACATGGACAATTCTCAGAACTGTATGAACTAATAACAAAAAAAGATCAGTAGCAGTAACGTAGCACAGAGTGACACATAGTAGCTGCTGAACTCAAAGTAGAAAAACAGACTTGCTCAGAACAGAACTGCATTACTTTGGTTCCAGTATATGGAGATGATATCCATACTCCATCAATTTATTAGGGCTGAACGTGTTGGTGACTGGAATGGACATCTTAATGCTGTGAGAAAAATGCTGCCACATTTTGCTGCTTCTGGACACAACCTTTATTTAGTCAGCTTACATCCACCTACAACCTATGTTTAAGTGGAGCAGGACCACCCTGATGTTCACAAGCAGTTTATGATGGGGAGCCACACCTTACGCAGAGGTGAACGGTACTGGGCTGGCCTTTCGACAGACCTTGTCATAGAACAGGTACTAATGCGGTCACTGAAAAGCACAGGAGGAGTAACAAGGGGCCTTGGAGTGTCAGAGATACAAATGACTGTATGGCTGATGTCGTTGCCTGCTAATGCAGAAATGAATAACGCTATGCAACAGTTCACCGGAACAACGTTCACAACAAGTCACCAGCATAAGGAAACAAATCCTGCAAGAACAGCTAAAGATGACAATGACACTAGAAAATTACTCGCATTTCTTCAAGATTATACACCTTTTGATGTAACCCTTGGTGTCCAAAACATCGGTCAAAATTACCATAGACCCTCAACTTTTGTTTCAGCGCCTTACTGCAATAGCAGATTGGTATTATGAAAATGTGTCTGGATTATTCAAATACGAACTTTCTAGTGTGCTCTCCTCACTATTTGACAACACCGGTCTTCCACGATTAGCACAGAAGTCGCAGCTAGCTGATGCAATGTTGAAGCTTGGAGATTGTGCTATTGACCCAGCTGAAAATAACATTGACAAAAGAAAGCACTTTGTAATAGATGGTGGATCATTGCTGCACCGAATTCCTTGGGCAAACACTATGACTTTTGGTTCCATATTTGATCTTTACCTTAATTACATCACTCAGAGATTTTCCGAAGCAACTGTCGTATTTGATGGCTATTTGGAGGGCCCATCCATCAAGGATACCACGCATCTACGACGCTGTAATGAAACCATTGGAAATCAAGTCAAATTCGGACCAGACACTCCATTTAAATCGAAGAAAGACAGCTGTTTAAGCAATTCAGAAAATAAACAGACTTTCATAAAGCATCTTGGTAGCCACCTTGTCAACCATGGGATCACTGTGCGGCACGCAACTGGGGATGCAGATTTGCTCATTGTAGAGACAGCCATTGAACATGCTCAGCAAGGGATCACATATACAATTGGAGAAGACACGGACTTACTTGTACTTATTTGTTATCATGTACAAAACTCATCACATAAAGTGTACATGCGATCCGATATTAGGCAAAACAGACCATCACTGAGAAAGATCTGGGACTTTCAAAAAACGCAGTCTGTTCTTACCAGAAATGTTTGTGACCTGTTACCGTTTCTCGGCTCGGCAAAATTCTTTTGCAATTTCTTCACACTTCGATGCTATTTTGAGCTACGATGACTAGCCTAGAAACAATGTATGTTTGCATACAATTTACATACTTTTTCGTTTCATAAGTATATTAGCATGTCTTAAATTTGTCTTTTAAAATGCTTCCTGCTTTTTGTGCCAGTCACTTTGGATTCAACAATACGGTTTATAGTAGAGGCTAACGGAACTCATTTTACTTAATAATTTAACTTATTCTATCAGAACTCCTCCATTTTTTGCACTGGGTACTTTTAAGTCTGCTAAATATATGAAACACATAGCAGTATCGTTGTTCTTCCTTTTCATATAAGTCTATAGCTCGAAATAGTACAAGTCAACAGAAAGACCAAACTAACATTACAAATTGTAATGAAAGGAAGTTCTTTTGTACACAAAGACTTTTCCGATACCGATTTCTCGTATTCATTTCTCAATTATTGAGGCGTCAACGAACTGAATTTTCCCAAATATTAAAGTTTATGCTTCACTCACATAAAAGTCGCACGAAGACAAAAGTTTATGATCTACTATAATGTTCTGAATTGATCACTGTATATGACCAGTAATATCTGTTTGTGTGAATTTATCATATGAACTTTTTTTAGATATTTTTCTTTCAGGGGAGCTCTTCAAGATTGAAAATGTTAGGCTATGACAACATTCATGAATGGAAACATGAAGGATAGGAGTCCAAGAATTATGCAAAGTAAACACCGTAACACCTGGTTCTAGATTAAGGTCAGTATATGAATGTCCTGCCGTTTCTCGGTGTAGCTTGGTACCAGCATGCCCTGCTGTTTTAAGATTTAGTTCACTACGGGTGGTAGCTTGTCTGCTGTGTCAATATTTAAGGCACTGTTTATGTCAGCCGGTGCTATCTCAGGGGTAGTAATGGAGTCAGATAGGTAATCGAGAGGGTAACGTAATTGAGCTGGTTACAGTACGGATCGAGTCCGTCTAAACATTGTGTTGACTCAGTTTCAATATTATGCATTACACTACTTTTTAAACTAATGTAAGGGTAGACCATGTATACAACTGTTTAAAACGTATCTAAGGGTAAAGTTAATACTAATAACGTATTTACCAAATCAGACATCTTACTTCGAATCGAGTGTCGTATTTCAGAATGTCATTCATGTGAAAAGGTTTCCTGACTCGATAATAAATAAATTATGTTTTCATTTTCGCGCGCATATTCATTAGTATTCTATTACATGTATTGCACAGTTTCGTTTTGGTATTCTTTGTTTGCTTTTCTGAGAGTATTAACATGATGGAATGGCACAACTTGCCGGCGTCATTAAAGCGAATTTAAAATCATACCAGAAGTGGTTGTCTATTTTATAGCAAATTAAATTTGTTTAAATGCGATAACGCGCTTTGTTTAGATCAACACCCGATATCATACGGTTTTCATAAAGCGCGGTCATTTTTAAAAATCAATCATGTTTTATACGTGAGATACTATAGGGTCGCGCTTTCAGGTATAGACTGTTTTTGATAAGGGATTCATTCAACTCGTTGGTACTTGGTTTGAATCCATAATCTTGTACGAATTTTTAAACAATTCCTCAGTTGACTTTTAGGTTGTTTCGGTTCAATTCGATTCATACTTTGTTCGGTCATGCGTTTGATAGCGTTGTTTTTGGCAATCTATCCTAACTGTATATGCTAAATAAAAAACAAAACAAAGGCAAACACCGTATTTTGTTCACTATTTTTTTTTTCTTTTAACCGTTTATATCAAATGCATTTGTCTATAAACGTCAGTTTGTTAGGATAAAAACAACTCTGCAAAGGTGAGACTTAGAAATATATAGCTTTATTCTCAATATTATAAGTCGAATGATACCGCGCAAGTATAAATATTATAATAATAGCTGCTAACATTACATGTTATATCATTGACAGCAAAATGTACATGCTGTTTCATGTGTATTTGTTATAATGTGATATATGCAACGTAAACCAAATATATGCAACATGATCAAAACGTTTACGCAGCATCCACATTTTGTAATAAAACACACTCGTCTCAGATTTCAGTCACAACTTTAATCAAGTATAACTATATAATTATAGTCCTCTTGACGCTTTTGCGAGAAAAAGTACTCGCAAATGTTCAAAGGGTAGCATAACATGAGTCGTATCAAAGTCACTCTGGACTTTTATTCTTGTTCCATGTCTTCGTCGTTCTCTAACTGAGGAATCTCGTAAGTATCCAAGACTTTATCAAAGAGGAACCTCCGCTTTAAAATGGCGTACTTTAAAGCTTCCTCCTGCTCATAGTTTTCTTCCGCAACGAGCTTATTCGCTGTATTTTTCACAGCTTTATACACCGGATCTTTTTTCATAACGATGAACCAGCCAAGTTTGCTACCAAAAACGTTCATCATAGCTTTTCGAAAAGTTTTTCATGTCTACAAAGACATGTTCCTTAGCTTCACGCTCACTCATATTTGCATCTTCCTCCATAAGTCCATTTACATCAGCCTCGTATTGTAACTGACACTTATCAAACGCTTCCTCAACAATGTCTTGCCAGGGATCAATATCGACAGTGTCCTCAGTGGTAACAGATACGTCATCGTCTTCGTCGTCGCTGCTATCGGAAACGGTTTCGGGGACAGGTCCAAAAATATCCTCTTGAACACTAATATCCGACATCGCGTCTTTTTCAGAGTCCACGTCGGAATGAGCAGACTTTTTGGGTCGTAACATATTATCTTGCCTTCCAAAATACTTTAAATAAATATCGCACTGGTGCATTGTCCTCAACGTCTCGAACGATACTGAGGAGTCGGGACAGCATTCAGCTTAATATTTCTCGAATGGTAGTGATAGACTCGAGCTTGTTGTAGTTCTGCCTGGGCTTTACTTCCTTAGAGAACGCCTCTTTTCTAGATCGCTTGTTGTTCTTCTTACGAAGGCTTTCCGACTTGGCCCCGGGACTTATGCGATTTCGTCTTTTACTGGCTTCCGCCATTCGCTGTAACTCCAGATCTATCAAAGTCCGGGTAGGCTTTGACTGACGTTCTAGCATACTCTTGACGATAGCCGTCGTCTGCTCAGCTGGTAAAACCATTCTTATCACCATTTTGGAATAATTCACCTGATTTGTTTTGCGAACACTTTTTTTAAACTTCCTGTACGCCGTCTTGTTATTTTTATCGAACAGATCCATTTTAAAATACACGTCTTTCCCTCTCGACATCCGCCAGTATTGTGTCACGAGATTTCAGTTTCCAGTCTAATTTTCAAATGATCGAAAATGTTATCCTACCTTGAAACGTTTTATCGCAGCATACGCATTTATTAGAATAATACGCGCTAGTATGCCATATTCTTAAATGATGCAAAAGATTTTTCCAAAAGAGGAACACGTAGGCGCATTTGGGATATTGAAATATACTATTTTCTAGCGCATTTCGTTCCATCTTTGCGGACGTTTTCTATCCCTCAAAAGTCCATCTCATTGTCTCTGTTGTATCTCAGGAGAGAGGAGGGGCAGTGAGGAGGCAGTGATGAAGAAACGAGGAAACAATGAGGAGGCAATGGGGAGCTATGAGGAGGCAATGAGAAGGTATGTGGAGGTAATGATGAAAAAATGAGGAAGCAATGAGGAGGCAATGAGGAGGTATGAGGAGGTATAAGGAGGCAGTGATGAAACAATGCGGAGACAATGGTGAGACAGGCAATGGAGTCATGCCTCGCTTCCTAACCTCTCACTCCTTAACTAACCTTATACTTCCTCATAAAAACTAAAAACGTTTTCTATGACATTACTGAGAAACGTCTTCGTTAACAGGACTGAAAATGCACCCTCCTCATATATGCACACAATTGGTAAAACTGTCGCTGTAAACATAACATCAGATATCGTTACTGTTTTAAAACTAATTCATCTTTGTATGCCCTTTGTGACATGATTAATATCGCGAAATCAAGGAATGTCTCTTGAAATATATGAGTTATCATAACTTTAAAAGAGTCACACTTTTAAAGTTTACATTCGAATAAAAATGAAATTATCGCCTCTTCTTTAAGCCTCAACATGATTGTACTCTGATATTTACTTTAGTGGCATACGCAAGTTGCGTCATTCCATCGTGTTATAACTTTCAAAAAAGGAAACCGAGAATATCATTACAAAATTATTATATAAACATAATTGAATACAAATGAGTATACGCGCGAAAAACGAAATCATAGGTATCGTTGAGTCATGAAAGCTTATCACGTGAATATCATTCTGAAATACCAAATACTCGATTCGAAATTAGACGTCTGAGTTGGTTAATGTATTATTAGTATTAAATTAAGCCTAAGATACGTTTTAAACAGTTGTATAATTATGTTCCTTTGTTATACATAAACCCGGAAATAATACCCTTAGGTTAGTTTAAAACGGCTGTATAGATTCCACTATTGTACATTGCATTTTCCCTTCGTTAAACGGGAAACAATCGCTTATATTTAAACAAATTTATAATAACTCGTTCATTACCTTTCAACCGAATCTGTTTTATCAATGAGTAAAGAAACTTAACATTGTTTAGTGTTTAAAACCAAGGTAAACGTAACCGCAGAAAGTAGTATGAATAGATAACATGAAAACTGAGTCAATACACATTTTACAAAGTATGACTTATACTCAAAATACTATCTCATATTCTTAAACCTTTGCTATTGTATGACTTCGTTTGAAAAAAAGTATCGCATCATCGCCCTCGTTGCCCCTTAAAATAGTTTCTTCATAGCGCTTAAAACCTCTTTTGCAGTCTTCATTTTTAGTGGTTGCACCCAAAGCCTTCTCGACAGTATGTCAGTTGCACAAAGCAGATATCGAACGTCGTCATTCTGCTCGGCTAGGTTAAACACCAACAAAAGATTCACAATATCTAACTGCTTACCGATGGCTGACACACGTACATTTGCTGTCTTAAATTTATGACGTCTCGGCCTCTGGAGAGAATAGGCGTCCTGCTCATTTAACCAGTAAAAATTCCAGGATGCTTTTGCTCAACCTAGTCAAACAGCTTCTGAGGTCCAGCAAATGCGACTTGGTTTCTACTGTTAAAACAATACCGTCGTAAAATATCACCCCTTTCTGTGTCAGCCATGTTCAACGGTACAATGATGATATTGCTGACTTATATCCCAGTTATATACCGAGTCAATGACCAGCAGAGCTCGTAAGGTATGTATCTAAGATAAGCGACTCTACTAGGTGTTAAGCCAAACCGGAGTATGCAGTTGCCTCCCCTGGTATAGCGCCCGTAATGTATGACAATATACACCCCACCTCTAGGGTTAAGGTTGAGGTTAAGGACTCCAGTAAAGGTTAGCTCGACTACGTCACACGTATACCATGGTTTAAGTGGCTAATGGCCCCAGGTGGCTCTTTCCCTCAGGTGGCTAATGGCCCCAGGTGCCTTATTTCCCCAGGTGGGCTAATGGCCCCAGGTGGCTTTTTCCCCCAGGTGCCCCCATATCTTCACTACTGATACAGTCTTCGATGAAACTTGTACAGTATTTAGATCTCCATTAGAGCTCGGTTCCTTTCGAAAACCAGCCAGATCCGCCTATGCATGCCTAGATTATGGGCCTTGAAAGTTATAAAAAATGCTATTTTTAGCTAACCTAGTTTTAGCCAGGTCTGTATGAGCGAATTCTATTTTTAAGTTTACATGTAACGTCAAGTCTAGCATTAAAGGGAGACAAGTTGCTTTTTGGCCCTGCAGTTGATTTTGTGAATTACTCTGCCTTGTTCTTGTTGAAAGCCCAAAGGCCATTTTTTAGCTCTAAGTGTCTGTAGTTTGTGCATTTATCTAAACAAAATTGGTTGTGAATGTTTGTTCAACTAATGCACCTGGGGTCATTACTGGCCACGACCAGTGTTTACAGGTTAGGTAAACTTAAATTGGGAAATGTTTGAAAATCTTTTTGTGTTCGCTCATCCATCTCAGCACCATTGCTTGTGAATGTTTGTTCAAATTATACCCCTGGGGTTATTACTGGCCATTCCCCGGGGTTCATATGTTTGGTATACTTAAACTGGGAATGTTTGAAAATCTATGCAGACACTTGCTATTTTGAATAAGGCACAATTTAGTGGTCTGCTACCATGGTTGTTCAAATTATGACCCTAGGTTCAAAACTGGCACTGCCCCGGGGTCACAAGACTTATTTTAGAACATTTTCAAAATATTCTTGTTTCAAACCTCAAGGCTCATACCTTTGATATTTGTTGTGGAGCATTATATGATTACTGTCAAGCAAAACAGTTGAAAATATACCCTAGGGCCAAAGCTGGCCCCATCCCTTTTGACCTTTTTTTTTATTTCTAAACCTACAGCAATAATACTTAGACCATGTCTACAGGTTTGCAAATGAGCATCAATGTTGTCCTCACATGCGCTTGACTTTGACCTTTTGACCAACTTTTTCATTTTTAAAACTATAGAAATTTTTACCATGAGTACAGTTTTGAAACATTTTTTTGTCATATGACCTTTATTTGGCACATATTAAAATTGTTCGTGCAACTAATCTGCTTACAACACTTTCTGTCCTCCGACGTTGAACGTGCAGCAGTTTTAGGTTACCTAAACACAAAACGTGAACTATATGTCTGTTGCCTTTTACCCATACAAACATGCTCTGGATTAAAAATGACCACAAGACCATGCCAGTAGAGCATAGGCCCTTATGGGCCTCTTGTTTCTTTAAGCGGAAGACAGTAAGATTACGTAGTAATTTAGTTATGTATTCATGCACCGCTTCAAGTGTTTTCGTTATTATTTGAAACTTAGATGCACTTATAAAACTTCATTGATACAGTTCCTTGAAATATTTGCACTAAAAACGAGTAAATAATATACTATAAAAAAGAATATCAGTGAACTTTTTCTCAACAAACCGCTAAGTCAACAGCTATAATTTTGGGTGAAAGGCGTACCACGGGTAGCGGCGTAAATAACACCCTTTTCAAAAAAGGGAGTATTTAAGAAAATAAATTAAAATACTATAAAACTCGGAAAATAAACAAAAGTAACAGAAATTTTGTTTATTTCAGTGTAAGATCGTATTTCATTTCACTCGTGACCATAGAAAAAACTATATTTTCATTCGTGGATTCGCCACTCGTGAAATTATGTTTGTCTATGACACCCGTGAAATAAATACGATCTTACACTGAAATAAACAAATATCCTCTATATATTTGAACTAAAAAAAATTATTTATTCATAAAATATATTTATAAAGTTAACAAATATATCGCATAAAAATAATGTTAAAATAATTCTTCTGTAAGAAATAATAATATGCAGTATGTTTTTATTTAATAGATCTATAAATTTGGGTATAATTTGCATGATGGGTAATCGGGTTCATTGCAACAAGGAACTTCATTGGCTTGCCAAATTCAATATGACAGCATCCTTGGTAAAAACGCGATTGCCGATTCCAGGAAAAAATGAGTGTTCTTCCTCGTGAGTATTTAATCAGTTAACCTTACATTAAGTGTAGTATGGAATAACATTATTATTTATGTTTTAAATACTTAAATGATTTAACGTTGTCTTTATAGATAAGAAATACTATTTCGCGAATAAAGTTATCCTGCGCGGGGAAGACACCCGGGGACACATTTACTGAGCTAACCAGGCGGCGGAGACTACAGACTTATCAACAGCTTAGGTCATTAAAAAGTGTGTGGTAACTCTAGACTATAATTAGACTATTAGTTATTTATGCAATATGGGGTTTGGGAATTTTAATCTGGGTCTTTAAGTGGTCCTTATGGGGGCAAGACACACTTCGGAATCAGGATACGACTAACGTCTGTCAACTACAGCTCCAGGAAACCGTCTGCCCCTGCGTGTCAGTCTGGAAACCCCACTACTCACCGGTCCCGTGACTGGCCAGACAAAAGGTGATATCACGTACTTTTGAGAGATATGGGCGTTTTTGCCCGCACTGAAATGACTGTTTTTCTCCGCATTATATCTATTATCTCACCCTTTATATCAGCACTCAAAAAGTTATGTCAGTCCCCTCAAAATTACGCCTATTGTTTGATGACTTCATTTCAGTGACGCAAGCATTTGTGAGAACATAAGGACGACTTATTCATTATTTTTTGCTAGCCCTAACCATGTTTGGCAGCATAACCCGCCTTTAGTGTTGTTTATGTATGTTCCTTAGAACTGATGTTCGTCAAATTCTAGGACGTATTTCCAGATTGCGGGGAAGTATGTCACGGTACCGATGCCTACACATGTGGTGAGGTGTGTAAACGGTCCAGCTCAGACGGTAGAGCACTCGCCCTGATAGCGAGGAGTCCCGGGTTCGAGTCCCAGTCCTGGTCTGGCTGCACACTTCTTACCCTGTGACATTTGACGCCTAAAGAGGGACCCGTGCTGCACGATTAGCCTCAAGGTCATTGCAATTAACCTTTCGAGAACGATTTTCAAAAAGGAGGGCGAATGCGCCCCACACACACTTAAAAACGTCCAAGTTTACTTTTTATTTCAATCAAGGAGAGGAAAGTAATAATATACGCCCAAAATTCGGACTGGAAATTGTTAAAATGTACTTGAGGGATCACCCCAAAGCCCCTTGACAACACTTGAAACTAAATAAATTTCTTTTCTGAGGGAGGGGTGCATGTTAAAAGGGCGCGCATGTAATGTACACCCCCTCTAACGGCGAATTCTGGATCCACCCCCTGATATAATACCCAAAATGGTTTTCCTTTTATTATTACTAAAAAGCCTTCCTACCCAACCAATTTTTGAAAAGGAACCGAACCATTTGTTTTGCCTGGTCAAATGGAAAATATAAATAGCCCATATTTGATTTGTTTGCAGCTTCATTTTGACTAAACTTACAGAGGATGTAGCTGTTTAACGTGTGTAAAAATGAGAACAAGTTAATTATCCCGTTTCAGACCAATGACGTCTTCGTTTCCCGAATTGGGTTGTAGCAATAAAAATGACCCAGACAGACGACCAACATCCTAGGTTAAGGGTAAAGACGGTGGGCAGGAGCTGGAGCCGGAGGAGTCATAGGCCGGTGACTACTACACGAACGGCGGCAGAGATTGAGGCTGCATATGCAGGCACCATTGCAGAACAGTGTAGATGCATCACTTATGTTGCAATATTGGATGTCTGGGTGGTCAGTGGTGATCACTGGCCACAGGTCAGCGATCAGACTTCGGGAAATTCTTATCAAGCTAATTGTAAAAAAGCATTGTTTTAAATGTAAAATTAAAGGAATGACCAATTACTTTTTTCACCCACACTTGTAAAAACTGCGCCCCAATATTGTTTTCGATTAGAAATGCCTTATATGAAATTCGTGATTGAACGTCATGAGACTTCCAATACCTTTGGGGCTGTACAACTGAAGCAGACTATGTATGTTAGACGTCTGTGACGTGAGGCCAAAACTCGTAGTGAATATCTTGAATGATTACAGCAGTTTCCACAAAAATTTGTTACACCGAAAATATTTTTAGATTTACTTCGATAACGAACATTCCGTTTGATTTTTAGACTACATCCCAATCCCAAAGCATCTGTTTTGATGGAACCTATCTTTGAAGCCTTTGAACAATATCTAGATAAAATATTAAGAAGGAACAAAGTGACTTGTCATACTTCAACATTTGGAGAAACTGTGTCCAAAGGATTTCAGCTAACTACCATACTGAAAATACTAATTAAGCCGAAGGGCAGACAATGCTGTGCGAACGAGCACTCCCATTTGCATCCTACTAGTTACCCAATTTGCAACTCTCGAAGACTACAGTAGGGATTATGGAGTGAAATCAAACAACCAATCCCTCGCGAGAATTCAGATAGTTCGTCCATCTAATAAGTCATTAAACTGTACAAAATCTGACATTAACACTCTGTAAGTGTTATGTATCGAATAAACATTTTACCCAGTACAACTTTTAATCTGGTGTGTATACAAAAAGAGCTGACCTTTACATTCAGAAAGACTTCAAGTGTGTTGAATCCTAAGTCGGATAGGAATTCGCCTCCATGTTAAAGAAAATGGTTGTGATGCTTTGTTTGGATGACTTCACTCAAACATTTGCCAAACACTTGATGATTGTTTATACTTTACCCAATGTTTGCCGAGTTCAAGTCGATTTCTACAGTTTATTGCGCTTGCAACACTTAAGGTATCTAAAGATACTGATCGTCGCTCTGATAAAGCCATTGAACTGTACAGAATCGGACATTATAGATTGTTTATATATAAAAAAAGAAGTTTACTCAGTACAAATTGTTATCTTTTGAGTACATAAAAAGACTCATATACATATGCATTCAGAAAGTTTCAAACCAATTGCATACAAGGTCGGATAGGTGTTCGCCTTCAGGATATATAATGGTTGCATGGTTGTGAAACCTTTGTTCGGATGTCGACACTCGAAACCTTTGCCATGGCCTTAAGTGTTTATTTACAATACACCAAATGTTTGCTCTGTTCCAAACTACGAGATCAATTGAAACTACCGAAGAAATTGCGAATGGTTGCATGGTTGTGAAACCTTTGTTCGGATGTCGACACTCGAAACCTTTGCCATGGCCTTAAGTGTTTATTTACAATACACCTTATGTTTGCTCTGTTCCAAACTACGAGATCAATTGAAACTACCGAAGAAATTGCGAATCACTGTTATCTCGCTAGAAACAAAAACTCGTTTAATAATGGTCATTCGGGTGTAAGCAGAAAATTCGTCGAATACTGCGATCTAAACATACTTAAGGGACTCCGTAGAACATTCCGAAAATGACGTACAAATTCGTGTTCATCAGTCGGTTATTCAGTTGCTAGCATAAGATTCGTCGATACTGCGACCCATACATACATGATGAAGGAATTGTGTTGATCATTCCGAAAATGACAAGAACGACAATAACACACACGACTGTGGTAACAAGAGCAAAGAGAACAAATGTTGGTAAGAATATTCGACCAACCCGTAGACATAAAATCATAACTAGACACACTTGCTAGGGTAATAGTCTAATAGAGTTCATTTGCCCAGAGATAACATTTGCCCAGAGATAACATTCAGATAAGACTATTGTATTAATTTTGAAAAAAAAAAATATGCATGCAGAATAACTTTGTATCTTTACTTTCAATGTGACTGTTAGCTAGACACTTCAATCAAGGTGGCCACATAACTATTGGAGATATTACATATTTAGCAATTATATCTTTACCTATTCAATTTTCTGTGTTTGCCATTATTATTTGTGAGCGAGATCATGTGCACAAGGCACACGCGAACAATATATATATTTTTTTTTTCCAATTGATGCACAGCTAGCATGGCAGCAACAACGTTCAATTCGGTCCTATGATGCAACTATGTTTTCTTAACCAATATAAGCTCTATTTGCTAGATTAATTGAATAACTGTTGTATGTTCACATGCTTGATTGAGTGTGGAAAGAGTTATGGAATGCTTGAAAACTGATGACAAATACATACCTGACCAGACAATGACGAAGTCTTCTTTAACCAAGATGATGGGGTTCTATCTTAATGTGCCAAGAATGTGAACGAATTAAACTTATGAAAGAAGGAGAACGCTTACTTTATGAGGAATGCGCAGCAACTGTCATGCAAGATACCAGCTTGACAGTAAAATACATTTAGTAACAAGATATATGTGTGTGCCGATTGTGACAAAAAAGTCCTAGTAGACTACAATCATAGCATAAGGTGAACCGGTGACAATGAAAAGAAAAATAATAATTTGAATTTACAAGGGATATTGTAAATATGGAAACATAAGTTTCATCTTCAAAAGGTTTAAAATCAGTAGATCATTGGTTTAGCAATTGTTACATTCATTATTGATACCGTCTTACATAACATGGCTGCCGACTGTATTGTAGATCTGTCATCTAGCGAGCTCTGCAAAGATTATCACATTCATAAAACTGTTATTTTGTTAAAACAATAAAGAGTAACAATCATTTCACGAGTCAACGTCTGCAAGTATGTTTAAAGTAAATTACAGCATGTGCTTTCATACTGATTACCTCACAAACGTCTTTAAAATAAGATTGATATTTCATCTTATTTAGCTTACGACCACCAAAAGCATGAAAAACAATTTTGAAAGAAGCATTGCAGTTTGAAATTGTTTTATATTCATCATTAATAATATTAATGATATTTGTCTCAGTGATCAGAGCTTACCTTCACGAGAATTCAATATTATGTGTATATGTTTACAATATATAAAAACAATAAATCCAAATGTCATTGCAGAACGCCTGTAAACCTTCAACCTCCAATTTGTAATTATCAAAATGGAGAGAATTAAACGAAAAATGAAAACAATTAACATTTTTGAAGCCAGACATGATCTGCTCAAAATAAAGTTGCAGACAGAACAACTATAGTGATATGATAATACACAGTGGTTCAAAAGGGCAATCTTACCGGTAATACAGAGGTTAAAGATTTGGGCGACTGTGTCAGGAATTCAGAAATCATCAGCATGGAGGACTGGGAGACTGAAGCCAACAGCCAATGTAGAAATTTGCTACAAGTAAAACCCTTAAAGATAGAAGTAAAAAGACATTGTCGAAAGGCGAACCTTCCACGACATCTTTCATAAAATACAACTTAAATTTCCGTTCATAAATTACAGATCAATTTGAGGGCATCACAAAGCGGTTTTACTGACATGCTTTGATCTAAATCGAGATATTTCCATTATTGCAGCGAAATATTGATGTTGTTGTCAACCGCTGCTATAAAGGCATGAGAAGAAAATGACAACATTCAAATATTGTTTGTTTTATCATAAATGACAGGTGCGCGGCCAGCATTTTTGAGTACATAGGGATGGCTTATTCATTATTTTTTGATAATTTGACCCAGACCCTCATTTTTTAAACATCACTTATACTAAAGAAATGAAACTTTGAAAGGGTTAGCCATCAACGAAAAACATGTTTTATGTAACATGTCATTTTACTGCAGTCGATACTTCTATATTTACTATGATAACGAACAGTCTATTTGATTTTTAAACAACATCCCAACCGCCAAGCATCTGTTTTGATGGAACCTACCTTAGAAGCCTTTGAACAATATATAAGTGAAATATTATGAAGGAACAAAATGACTGATCATACTTCAACATTTTGGAGAAACTTTGCCCAAAGGATTTCAGCAAACTAACACATTTTGGAAAATAGTTTTTTGAGCCGAAGGGGAGACAATGCTTGCGAACAAGCACTCCCATTTGCATCATACCAGTTACCCAAGTGTTTACAAAAAGAGCCGACTTTTTTACATTCAGAAAGGTTCAAAACAGTTGAAATCTAAGTCGGACAGGAAGTCGCCTCTCTAAAAATGGTTGCGATGCTTTTGTTTGGATGACTACACTCAAACATTTGCCAAACAGGTGATGTTTGTCTGCACCGAATGTTTGCCCAGTTCCAAGATTCTCTTACAGTAGAAAACAACTAATTGATGATGGCAAAAGAAAACAATCCTAACCCCCGAAAAAAGAAAACATGTGGACCCCCCCCCCCCCGCCCCTCCCCAAGATCAATCGAAAATACAGACGAAAATCTTTTCTTGCTAAGAACAGAAAATGCGGTTGAATAATCGGTTGTCCAGATGTAAGTTGAAAAAACGGTACAAAAAGGAGTCCGTAGGACATTCCGAAAATCATTTAAACGAAAATAGCGTAGAATCTTGTGGTAACCGGGGGAGAAATGGCTAATCACGGTAAAAAAAATTTCGTGTTCAACAATTTTTTTTCAGATGTAAGCATAATAATAGTCGTCATATACTGCGACCCATACATACATGAATAAGGAGTGTTCCGAACATTTCGAAAATGACAGTATGAAAAACATACACTACAGTACAGTGGTGACCGGGATTAAGACAACAATTGGTGGTTAGAATTATTCGATGAACCCTTAGACGGAAAATCAAAATTAGACATTCTACCTATGGCAATAGAGTACCTTGCCCAGAGACACTATTCTGATAAACTGTATTTATTAATGATTAAGAAGTTCGTTTCGCCCACTCCACTACGCCCATTCATAATCATTAAGAATTCACTTCTATGCCATCTACCTATTAAATATACACAATGCCGTAACAATTTACCATCGCGGTCACTCCGTGTCGTGTTGACTTTCGCACAAAATACCACGTGTCTACATAAGACAAAATAAGAGCATATTAGCGAACAAAAAAAAACGGTGCGAGATTTTGCCAAAATGAACTTTACATAAATAGTGAGGAAGTATCGGCGGCCGAAAACCAAAAACGGTTTTAAAGATAACTCTAAAAGAAAAAAAAACTATCAAAAGAAGCAATTGCTTCCGAGTAAGAGAATGGGAAATAAAAATAAAATAAAGTTTCTTAATAACTTATTAAAGAGTTCGATAATTTACGATAAAAAGGATATACTATTGTTATAATCAAAGGTATTTCTGCCTCATGAAACGATGGTAGATCACAGTTAATCTTTAAGCACATGCGAGGTGCAGTCAAAACGTTCCCGAACTGGTTTTATATTGCAAAATATTGACGTCTGACTATGACGTTACTTGTCACACGTAATTTCTACGGAAATATGTTAAATAGTATATAACCTACGTTATGGATCACTTTGAATTATTAACGATTACAAAATTGTTTTCCCTGTTATTAACGATTGATATGCAATATTTTGGCGCCGTTTTATCATGTAAATTTACATGACATCACATCAACTTCATTTCTAAACACACGCCCAAAACAAACCTAATCGCTTAAAAAATATTGAAGAAGTATGCATTGTTTGAAGCAATGGAGAAATCACTGGTGTACAAACGTCAACGTCATCCGAGTGAACGGAGCAACGGACAGTCATTAAATACTCTGCGAGAGTGGGAAGATACCAACGGACATATGGAAATTTATAAATTTGGTGGATTGATTACGTAAATGGCCCTGGACACTCGTATTTGATTGGCACAAGAACAGGATAGTGGCCGTATCGACACATGAAGCGCGTCATTTCGGTAGATCGGCGGAAATCGATCGACGATATAGCGGATGTGTTGTTTTAAGCCATGGAAATATACAAAACACATTGACAACTATTTATTTCTTATTGATTCCAGACATTTCTTATATGATTTGGGTTCAAATGGGTTGTTTTGAGTCTATGCCGCTTAAAAAGCCCTACCTTCGATTCATTACAGGAGTTAGATAAGGTGATTAGTTTCATCAAACCCATCGACAAACCTGTTGCCAAAAAAATGTTTTGACAGTGCTCCGTCGGACGGCCGTATTATGAAAACCTGTTTAACCTGTGCCATTTCACGGGGTTTATGTTTAAACTTTTGGCTAGGGAGCTTGTTTCTGAAGTCTTTCATATAAATATTAAGACCACCGATTAATACCTAAATTCTTATTCATAACCATACACATGTTGCAAATTCACAAGCTATTTCTTCGAAATAGAATTTTAAATACCTGGGCGTAACATAGTTTCATCCCCCCACCCCCTCTATGCAGAGGATCTTCCTTGGGGTATGCTCATTTTGTAATCCTGTCTCATCAGTAATTCAACACCTTGTCCCTAAAAAGTAATTGATTACTTCTGCAGCAGCCAATTGTATAAACAGATTTACCAAGGATGATAATTTTTAGGTTGTTTAGGTAACTTTTCTGGTAGCTTGTTGGTAAGTGATTGTATAAAAATATTTCGGGATTTTACCTGGATATTAACCGCGGTAATATTTGCCCTCTTCAAAAAAGGTAGGTAAATAACTTACCGTTTAAATTACCAGAATCAAGATGGCCGACTTTATGAACACCATTGACACTTCGGACGGGTTGATAGACAGCTTACGAACTTCGACAACTAAATCGTACGTCGAAGATAAGGCCACACCAAATTAATGTTTAGTTCCTCGGATTTTTGCCAAAAAAAATTGGAGCGAGCGAGCGAAAAAAATAAAATTAAAAAATTGTTAGTGACCGAAGCGAGCGAAGAGCGAACAATATATTTTTCCTGATATTAAATATGAATAAGAATGATTTTTCAAAATAATTGCCCTTTTTAATGCCATCTTGAACTGAACCTCTAATGGACTTTGGGAAAATATCGGAATACATACTATTTATTCATCCGTGTTTTGTACAAATATTATATGGAAAAATCTAATTTCTTAAATAATTAAAACGTACTTTAATATGACAATCATTCATAATAATAAATAACCCTGATTTTAGTAAAAAGTTTGAAACGACTTATATAAATCTACCTGAATCAGTTTAACATATGCAACTGTATTTAGACATAACTTAGGATTGATTGTGGATTTGTAAAAAATGATCACTTACAAAGGCATCATCAAACATCAGACTCAATATAACATAGACTAAATTTTGTTTTTATTATCACAGGAAATGCAATGACATGTGCTTATTAAAACAAAAAGAACACAGGTATTTTTCAGAGTACTTTTTTGGTTATTTAGATGTTTTTATGCACCAGCCAATTGTATATGCACCCCCTACCCCCTAAGTCGGAATAGAAGGGACTTTGACTTCCGGTCTCTCAAAACCCGGGTAAAATACCTGCAGGGACACACTGCTGGTAAAATCCCTGCCAAATGGCGCCGCAACCCCGAATACCTATGTGATGCCCATTCCCGACTATTTTCAATATGAAGACAAAACCACATTCACTAGGCACTGCGGGGCCACCTGAAAGGTAAAAACACAGCCCATTGCCTCAGCTGTTTTAGGTATAGCCCTGGAACAAGGGCCAGGGGTGGGCGGGGCAGCGGTTACAATTGACAAGTGTATTACAATCCCGGATTATGCTGCAAATAAAAACAAAATATAAGGTGATAAACGTAGACTTACTTATGTTGAGGTATATCCGGACCAGTGTTTATATCGCTATTTGTGAAAAGATATTTGTTCAAAACTGTTGTTTTATCAGAATTGGATACAAAATGAGCTTGATACATCAATTTGGACCAAACAATGACTCGTGTTCCAGTTAAGTTGGCCTGTCATCTTCAGCATCGTCGTAACGAGGTAAAATTTGGTCCCTTGTATTATGACTTGAATAAAATAGTACTAAGTTGATCATTCCGATTTCCATTCAAAACGAGCCACTAATTACGCAATATAATCGCTACCAGTCTCAGATACACATGCTTTATTGCATAATGATTGCTTTAATTAATGATCCTTTAGTGCAGGAGACGATCAACAATGACTTCAAGCATGCTTAAAACATATTTATTGTCAAAAATAAGATTTAATTTCCAAACTTCGAGCCACATTGTTTATACCGGAAGCCGCCATTTTGATTGAATTTATTGAAACCCATGCTAAACCGATCGATATACAGTATAAAAAACACTACGCATCGGTAACTTCCCTTTACGAAAACTAGCGAAGAAAAATTATGCTTGTTTATTTTTAGCCTTTTAATAAACAATTACCGGAAAAATCAGCTTGGCGATCAAAATAGAGGTGCGGGCGCACAAAAGAAATAAAAAAATTTTTTTTTACATTTTCAAAAAAATAGGAGCGGTAAATCCGCGGAACGAAATATCAATTTGGTGTGGCCTAATCGACAACAGGTGATAGCACTGGGGTTTTACACCTCAGGTCTTGTGATTATGTCAATTGACTGTCAATCAAGGGTCGAATTTAACTTTAAGGAGCACTCGCAAAAATTTTCGAGTGCTTTTTGAAGCAACTCAAATGAATCAAAGTGCTGAAAGCACTGATGGACTAGGGCTTCATTTAGGGGAATGTTGACAACCATGTTATAAGCATTGAAAAAATCGGCTCACATCACAAGGGGCCACTGTTTAATGGGCTAGCTTAAACTTTAGACTAAAACTGCTTGCAAGCTGCAAAGGAAATTTGAAAAATCTAGTTAAGTGTGTGTAGAGTGAGGGGGTGGGGGGCTAAAGCGTTTAATCAGATAAAGTCATAGTTCTATTGAATTTCTCAAAGACGTTAAATAAGACTTGTACAAATTAATTAACGTGGTTGGCACACATACTTCTTTAATTTGATCAAATCATTTTATATCAAAGCTGTTATGTGCAGTTTCAGAGAAGATTTTCAATGATGTAATTAAATACTATATAGAAAACCTGTCACCTCTTTTTCAGGGGAGCTATAAACCACAGGGCCATACTTTGAAGAATCTTTGTAAAAGACATCTACATTGTACACCTATGTCAGACTGCATACACAATGCTATTAGGAAGTAGTTTTTATTTAAAAAGTGAAGAATTATTTTCTCCCTCTTAATTTGTGCTTGGTATACAATTCATTTAACATGTTACCATGATAACTTAGTGCTGTTGATAAATATTAGGCACTATCTTCAGTCTAATGCTATTCATATTACTGCTGCAGACTTTTGTACATAGCAAAGCAAGTTGAGTAGACTTAGAGATGAGATGAATATCGTTTTTAAAGTATGAAATATTAAAATGTCTTTTGAATACTTTGACCATCAAATGTCATAACATGGTGTCAGCAGTTCATCACACTGCTAGTGAGAATGGAATACCAAACATAATTTTATTCTTTATTTTTTATCTATCATCAATCCACATGTAATACATATCACAAAATACTTTAACCCATATTCCGCTCCAGTGCAATACGGCCATATACCACTCTTGTGACGTCCCGTCATAACATGTTGCGCAATATTAAATTGACGTCATTAAACCAATGAGTGCATCCTTTAAATGAAATTTATTATGCAAAGATGTTGCTTCTAAGTGATCTAATCAGTAATGTATATAATAAAAGGGTTATTAGTACAGCGGTTTGATCCGGATATGTCATATTTGATTCTGGTAGTTTTTTGAAGATTTTGATTTTACTCGGCTTGTGCCTTGTGAAATCCCAATCTGCAAAAATCTACTTGAGTCGAATACAACCTTCTGGATCAAAACGCAGTACTTATAACCCTATTATGTACAAACCCTGTTACCCCGTGGACAGAGCATCTTTAACCCACAGGGCCATTGATACTTTGAACAATCATTGTAAAGGACAACTACATACATGTACAAGATGCTTAAGGAAGTAGTTTGGAAAAATTAAGAATTATTTTCTCCGTCTTAATTTGTATGCATTAGATAACTCAATAAATGCAGCAGTTGGCCTTCTTTTTATTGTCCTCTGTCACTGTACTGATAGCTCCCTATCTCAATAGATGCAAAAGGTTGTAGGTTCATGATTTTCCTGGTCCAATATGTCATACAGAAAGAAGATGTTGAATGTAGAATCAAGAAGCTTTTTTTTCAGGCACTCCAAATTGAATATTACTGTATCATTTGGAGTGCCAAGAATTTGTTGGATTCCTAGGCAACAGGTATCAGGTGTTGCAGTACATTTGGCAAATACTTTTCACCCGTCCTTGTAAATCTAAAAAAGCTTTTATTTCGCAAAAGTAGTTCATATAATTATATTAAGGTTGCTAAATCAGAGTTTGAATAATTCTGAAAACTAGATGTGCCTTTAATTGCAGCAATTTGAACTCCAAATCATAATGTCAATTAAGCTGGTTATGCAATACTGCAGTTCCTTGGTGTGGGGATTGCTATATTTACTTGAATAAACAAACAGTTCTTGCGTTGGAAAGTACAATGTATTAACATGCATTTTTCTAGCCCTGACTCCCTCCAAGCCTTAAATCTTAGATCAACATGTACTTGGAGCTATGTGTAATATCAATGAGAACTATAAATTATGTTCAATTTAGTGCCACTTATGATATTTCATTCCACATACAAAACCAATATCCTATGTTATTATAAAACCATTGCCAAGTTGGTAATTTGAAAAGACAAGAAATTATATCTGGTCAGGGTTTGACATAGTTTTTCTAGACAGCTGGACTTGTTTTGCAGTTACTTTGAAAATCTTAAAAAGCTAAACTGAACAAGACTGGAGCAAAAAAACTCACAATACCAAAAGGGGTTTTAAAGACTTACGAGATCATTCTCACATCACCTATACCTTTAGTTCTTATCTACAAACTTAAGTCAACATAATAATTAATGTTTTACATAAATACAGGCTTTCTACTGGTCCCTACTTTTCCCTACTTTTTTCTTTTGATCCCTACTTTGCCCTACTTTTTTCTGAAATAGCCCTATTATCCCTACTTTTTCATTTTGAAATGAAATGAAAAAAAGAAGATATTTAAAATGGTATTTCAGTTGTATTTTCAGTTGCAATTGATGAGTAGTTCAGGTGTGTGTGTGTGTCTCCTTGTGATGTCCATCCTTGAAAGACTCATGGTGCCTTGGCAAAACATTCAGCAACATTCTGGCTATGAGGTAACTATATGAAACCATACTGATTGTTTAAATAACTACTATTTTATAATTTCCATGTTCCTCTTGTAAATGAATGCATGCTTCAGTCTAGTTTGACACTGCCAAGAGCTTATTAATGTCTAAATTAGGTTTATAAATATTCCCAATGATGCATTAGCTGAGGGATTCCACAGTTGCCATGCTGTACTGATTCAAAAGAACATATTTTTTTATTGGTTTCATTTGTATTTTTGTGTTATTTTCCCCATGTCTATTAGACCATATATGTACATGTTACTTAAATTTTTAAAACAAACTCATTAATCAAAATTTTTACAAGGTTTAAATAAAACATTGAAATGTGATTAAAGCATTGGCAGCTGTGGGTATCAAACACTGCATTGACCAATTGCTCTTGTGTCTGAGTAGAGTTGCAGCAGTGTGACTTATCAATTTAGATTCCAAGCTTTTTATTGTCACTTAACAAAAATCTAACATGTGCAAATACCTTGGTATTGCTTCATCACTATCCGTCAGATGGTTGTGCATTTTGTCAACATGATATAATGTTAAGCTTAATCATGAAAATGACAGGTCTTAAAAATTCAAATCATTTCATTGTCATGTTGACAATAATGCACAACAATCTGTTAGCAAGCTTGGGTTAGGCTTGTTTCTCAGCTAGATTGTATTTACAGGTGTAACTATGCATGTTTGTCAAAACTAACCAGAAATAATGCCGCACGGAAAGACAAAATTTAACCATTCTTGGCTTGGGAAGACAGACTGTAATGGCCATCTGCTAAGAACATGGTGTGCAAAAGACTCTTCCTCAGACTTTGCTGGCTACTGCTTTTTGTGTAAGAAAACAATTCAATGTGGCAATAATGGTGCTGTACAGATGTTGCACCATGCTGAGGGCCAAAAGCATAAGGACATTGCCAAGATGAAGATCAGCACAAGCAGCACTCAAATGTTTTTCAATGTTTCAAAGGATAAACCTACAACATCACAAGGTGATGGGGATGTTGTTGCTGGATCTTCAAAAGAGATTCATCTGCAAACTAAGCCACAGAAAGATCAAGTAATGACAGCTGAAACACTGTGGGCCATGAAAGTTGCAGCAGCTGGTTTTACATTAGTGCTTGTGATGACTTACCATAATTATTTGCAGCCATGTTTCTAGGGGCAATCAGTGAAAAGTTTTCTATGAGCAAATCTAAAGTCTCATACATGCTTTCTGATGGATTGGGGCCATTCTTTAGGACAAATCTCTGTAAAAAAAATCATCGAAAGCAAGGTGCCATATACATTGCAGTTCGACGAGACTGGAAATTCACAAGGCAACAAACAATGTGATGTCTTATTAAGTTTTTTGAGTGCAGAAAGGGGAGAAATTGTGACACATTTCTTCAAAGCCATAATGTTTGGACATGCTCCTGGAGAGGATGTAGCTGAGGAGCTATTAAACAGTTTGGAGGTAGAGGATGGAATCAAGTTGCCACTCCATCAGTTAATGAGCATTGGTAGTGATGGGCCAAATGTTAACAAGAAAATTTGGAATCTTGTTGATCAACACTTGAAATCAAATGGCCTTCAAGTGCTTGTTGAATTTACACCATGTACTTTTCATGTGGTGCACAATGCCTTTAGAAAAGGCATAGATGTCTTTGGGGAAGATGTTGAGGGGCTGGCTGTTGACTTGTTCCAGTGGTTTAAAAGTCACCCTTGTCAGAAAGAAGATTTTGCACAAACACTAGAGAATATGGACCTCAATGGTGATGTGTTTGTTAGACATGTGCAGTGTCGTTGGTTAACTCTTATCCCTGCCTTGGAACGTCTTAAAAACAATTGGGATGCTTGCAAGCAATACTTTTTGAAGGACCTCCCACAAGTCAGTCAAAACAACCGCACCAGCCACTTCCTAAAAAAGAATGAAAGGTACAAAAGGATCTGCCAGGGATTGTCTTCCCATGAAATGTACATTCAGCTTTTGTTCATCATCAGCTGTGGACCATTATTCAATCCTTTCTTGAAGCTTTTCCAGAAACAGAAGCCATTGATTCATCAGCTTGACTCAGAATCGACAGACCTTCTAAGAAAAGTCATGAACAGATTTGTGAAGGATGACCTAGTCAGAAATGCCTGCTGTAAAAAGTTGATTGACCTTGACAAGAGAGAGAATCTACAAGACATGAAAGATATGGAAACGGGGGAGGGTAAAGAAGCCTTGGGTTCACTTAGTGAAGAGAGAAGGAAACCACTTCTGAGAGGGATGCAACAGTTCTACATAGAAGTAGCTAAATATCTTAGGAAGAAGCTACCATTGTCCCAGAAAGTGGTAAAGTATGCACAGTGTCTGCACCCAGAAGTGAGAGAGCAAAACACAGCCATGAAGTATGTGAGAGAGCTTGCACAAGAAATGCCAAGTATCACAGCAAATGAGGTTGTTATAGTAACTGATGAGTGGAAACTGTACAGGAATGAAGCAATAGAAAGTAGTGTTGTATATACCAACAAGGATGAGTTGAAGAGAGTTGATCACTTCTGGAACGATGTCCTCGGCATAAAGTCTGCAAGTGGAAACCCCAAATTTCCAACTTTGCAGAAATTGGTGCTGTCATGTTTATGTCTTACCCATGGGAATGCAGACGTTGAACGAAGTTTGTCTGTGAATAAGAAGATTCTAACATCTGAACGAACTCTTCTTTCTGAGAAAGCCCTCAATGCCTTGAGGCTTACCAGAGATGCTGTGGCACAGTATGGTGGAAACGTAACTGCTGTACCCATAACCAAGACAATGATGAAGTATGTTGCTGAATCTCATAAAAAGTATCTGAAAAGACTGGATGAAGAAAAACAGGAGACAGACTTGCTTAAAAAGGCTCAGCTTGAGCAAAAGAGGCAGAAGAAAATGGAAATGAACGCAAACAAAAAGAATGAGGACAGGAAAAGAAAAATCTCAGAAAAAGAGAAAGAAGTGAAGAAAAATGAAGCAGACCTTCAAGAAGATATGCACAAAGCAAATGACAGATTGGCAAGTGCCATCAAGAAAAAAGACTTCAAAGAAATAGACATTGCCCATGCATTGCTTGATGTGGCAAGAAGTAAAATTGAGAAAGCCACTGGTGCATTGGAGGCTTGTAGAAGTCAAAGAAATGACATTGAATGTAAAAAGAGTAAATTGATTGCAAGCTACTCACAGAAAGAAAAGGGACACAACTCAAGCAAATACATCACAAATTGTATGTATATGTACATGTAACATTTAACATTAACATTTGGCAGTGTACTGAAGCATGCATACATGTAACCTACTTGTACCTCTTGTTGTAGTTAGATTGTTCCTTTAAATACTACACTGTGGCATGTTTGACATAACCTTTGCCCTTGCAATATATTATAATTTTATGCAACATATTAACATGAACATACATCAGTTTAACCTACATGTACATGTAGCTCATACATAAACATGCAGTCCTGTTCATATAGCTTTTAGTGTACATCCTGGTGTTGGTATTCACAGCTTGTTTGCATTTACCTTGACTATGTAATAGACTAGAATCTAGTAGCTCTCGCCTTACTAATGTGAATGTTCTTAAAACTATGTGCTAGATATACTCATTGTATGTTTGTCTTGCTGATTATATTTGTCCTTATCATTGTAAATAACATTTTGTATTGGTGCACTTGTATTTAAAGAGAAATAAAAAAACAATTTCAGGTGCCTGTCTTTCAAGCATGGACTGAACTGAAGATACACACAGCCTGATGTGGTCTTGGTGATGGTAAGTCTTAACTAAAATGGTAAGAAATTCCTACTTTATCCCAACTTTTTAACATCAGAAATCCCTACTTTGCCCTACTTTTTGGTAAAAAATGCCCTACTTTTTCCCTATTTTTTTTTTGGTAGAGGCAGTAGAAAGCTTGTAAATATTGCAATGAATAAAACATATTGCAATAAGTGCCAATAACATAGCAATCAAGTATGATCACTATAGGCCTAAACATGAGATTTCAACATTTTCCTGATAAACAATAAATAATTTTCTCATTTTTTGCACAAGCTGAAAAAATGGTCTCTTTTTCAATACTTCACATATTTCATGGCTTTCATCATTCAAACTAACATTTCGCTTGTTATTTCAATATTCAATGATTGTGTAAACATTCATAAATGATGGTTAAAATTAACATTCATGCTAATCATGCCTATCAAAAGCACCTGACTCACCAATCAGTATCCAATTTTGGCAGGGCTTATTGGTGGTTCATTGAAATCAACCATGACCTCCCACAATCTGCACTGATCAACAGTAGTTAATAAATTGTTTCAATTGTTCTTATTTTCATAAACTTAGAAAACAACTGCAGTGAATAAAATTTATTCCTCATCACTGAGAGAAAGTTTAGAAAACTGAACGAAGCCGAGTTACATCAAGTAGGATATCAAATCCTACAAATGTATTCATCATTTTATATAACCGTATTTAGTAAATGTTAAATTTTTGGAAGTCTAAAAAGTTTCACTTTTTGTATATCAAAGAACATTTGTGTGTATAATATTGATGATATTTTGTGATTCATTTAATTTCATTTAGTGTTCAATCCCAAGCTTTCTTGTTCACATTTAAGTGCAAGAAAAGTCACTTAATTATGATCTCAATAAATTCATTATAATGTAAGGTCACATAAAGGATATATTGTGCTTTTTTAAAATAACATTTTTTCATCTGTTTAAAATGTCAAATGTAGTGCATTGAAATTTTACTATGAGTTTAAAGCTGCACTCTCATTTTGACAACTTTTTTATTTTTTGTCTTGGAACGAGCCAATTTTTGCGAAAATCCATGGAAACCAGTTATATAAGACTGCTGACCAAAATTTAGATGGCAGATTTTTATATTAAAGTTAAAAAAATGATGTTTTAAGCATTATTCTTTAACAGTTTAAGCCATAAAATATTAATTTTCGAACGGAAATATGACAAACTACGAGCTGATTGTCAGCAATCTGATATCATTGGTTTGAAGATGTTTACGCAAAAATTAGCTCTTTCAAAGACAAAAAAAGTTGTAAAAATGGTAAAACTGTGAGAGTGTAGCTTTAAACTACATGTATGACAGGAATAATTCAAGGGAATGATTTTTTGTGATTTCTAGCATTAAAATTGTCTGAATCGCATGAAAATTTATAAATTATGTAAGGTATTCTCACATTGGTCACAATTTTTGAACTTTGTGCTGTATTCTTTTTGTTTGTCTCAAATTAATACAGCATTGGCTTCACTTGTAGTTTATGAAAGGGACTATACACCAGATTGTCACCAAAAAAGTTTTTTCCTGTAACGAATATAAGGACACTTTTTTAATAAAATATTTTACTCTTTGATATCGTTATTGTTATTGTAAATAAAATACCAAAATGAAAAAAATTGCAGTGAAGTGTGGTATCCACTATGCTATGAAGACTTACTTTTACTGGGTGGAATTTTCCAGATGTATACCTAACTCGCTAATATCATGTAATAACATCAACGGCAGATCACGCATAAGGAATGAATTCTACTCGGTAGACATACCTAGTAATCTGTTTTTAATGGAAAAAAACATGAAATAACTGCTATTAATAAATCATTTGTAAATTATGGGGATCATCAGTAAGTTTCAATGCATTAATTGTACACATCGATACCAAGTTTATGTCAATTTTCTACAATCTTCTCTAAATTTTGGCTTTTTCATCATTAACTGAGTACAGCCCATTTAAACTTTAACTTATAATGTCTGTGACTTATCAAATATTTAATAGTAGTGGTCTACAACCAAGATTTGTTTTAATTATCCAGGTTTCAAACTGCGTATGCGATTGGAAAGGTAATCTTGAAAGCTCACTTAGTATAATTTTTACAAATAACATTCACCCTGCAAGGTACTCATATTTGGATGATACATACAGATTTGCACAGTCATTTATGTATACTTGCATTGATTGATAAAGGATACCTGTTTCAAATTATTAATATAAGTTATACTTTGCAATCTAAATCAAACTTATATAAATAAATATATATATAAAATCCCCGCCCTGCGGAGATAATCTGATGGTAAAGTCCCCACCAAATGCCCCGCACCCAAGGGACATTAGGTTAAGCCCCATCCACACTGTATTTTCCGGGAAGACCTGGCACTGCGGGGCCACCTGAAAGGTAATAACATGGCCCATTTCGCTTGCTATCCCCGGTATTCCCCCGGATGTGGGAGCCATGGTTATAATTGACTGGCGCATAATGATCCATAGTGATCCAATCTCATGCCAACAGTCTTCGCACTAATTTTTTTCAAGCACTAGCCCAGTCGGGCTAGCAGCCTGGAAAAAGCACTAGCCCGAATCAAGTTTCACTAGCCCGAACCAAAATAACTTTTTAACAGAGATATTTTAATATATGTGTAAGGTAATAAAGCTATAACACCAGTGAACTGTTTTCTCATTTTAATCTCTACTGTATTCCATCAACAATGAAAACACAAGGTATTCTGACATCTCGCAGTCGCTTTCTCCGTCACTATCGTCTCCATCATACATCATCTTCTCTGGCACCAGCGATGTCGTAGTTGACTAAAAGTAATGCATGAAATGGCATAAAATTTATTTGTCAAAATAACTGTTCAACCGAAAATAGTATTTAATAATTATTGTAAAATTCAGTACAAACAGTTATATTGTAACTGAGATCTTTTGTTTGATTGTGATACCTGGATTTCACTGGTACTTTGAGAGCTTGTGTCTGTCACCTCGTCTGCCTGGTCCATCTCATCTGCCTGGTCGAGATCAGAGTCTGCAAGGGTGATGACCTCCTTGGGTCTGGCAGGCTGCTTTATACGCTCTCCTACTCGTCTCTTCTGGCCAGATGGAGTAGAGGTCTGAAATTGTGAACATGTACATTGTATTAAACATATAGATTATTCAATTATTGTTTGTCATGCTTTTGAATTCATATAGTTTCATATACTTTTTAATGACTATATTAATTCCTGCTTTATTTAACCTACCATCCATTCAGCAATGGCTGCTTCAGGGTCGAACTCTTCGATGGTTGGAGACATGATGCTGATAGCCATCAAATCATTCAGTCGAGTGTTTCCAAGTCGTCCTCTTCTCTTGGTCTTGACTGGAACTTTCGTTTTCTTGCCTGTTTGTAAACCTTAGTTACCTCCTTTTTAGCATCAGGCTTGTCACCAGGAGCCTTTCTTTTCGGGGTAGCTCCTTCGAAATAACGTAGAAGCGACATCGTTCAGTGTGAAGAAATGACAGCTACACGAATAGACTGTATCCCTTTCTCAATTTTTCAAGCGTCCCTCAAGTACACGAAATGTTACATTTTGAATAAGCATTTATCGATTTGATGCGAATCGCGGTAAACCAGTCATAGTGCAAGCGTCTATTAAGCACATTTCAATAAGCATCTAGGTAGCCTGTTGTAACAGATTCGGATACCGTATTTTTTCGGATAATTATTTTTCGGGAAAAAATCACTCGACAGGGTGGGCTAGTGACTTGATTTTTTCAGTCGACCGAGTGGAAAACAGCTCGACTCGGTCGATGGTCGAGTGGGTTACGTCGAAGACTGGCCAAGATGATATCTGGTCTGACATCGCGAGGTTAGTTATTCTTAAGCATAAAAAAGCCTGGACAGCATTTGATAAAGACTGTTGTGAGGTTAAATCTTCATTACTTTACTATTCCACAACATTGGGTGATTAGGGAACTTTATTGAATATTTTGATTTTAATTTTGTTTCCTCAACTGATTAATTAATACAAATTCAATTCTATCTCCACAATATTCGGCACTGCATTGTTAAATAAAACTCAAAAGTTACACTTGTAAATTATTTAACCAAAAACCTTTCCCTCAAATATTTCACAAATTTATATTGATCTATCAACAACAATGCATCATAGCGTCTTCAGAAAAAGAACTTGTAAAGTATGCACCAGTCAATTGTAACCACTCCCCCCCCCCCCGCCCCCGACTTTCCGTCCAGCCAATCCCCGGTAAAATCCCTGCCCTGCGCGAGCGAACTGGTGGTAAAATCCCTTGAATTACCCCGCACCCCACGGATCTAAGGTAAGAGCAATTCCCTGATATATTTTGAGGGAAGAAAAAAACAACGCAATCACCCCGCATTGCGAGGACACTAGTTTTGGCTTCCATCACTTTAATGTTGATATTTATTTTTTTGATGTTTACAACACGACCAAAAAGGTAATATATAATGTGTTCGCTAAAGTTCTTTAGCTACGAGGACACCTGAAAGGTAAAAACACAGCCCTTGTTACTGGTATATCCCCGAGGGAGGCGTGGTAACAATTGACTGGTGCATTATAAAAGGGGAATCAAAATTGAGCATGCAAGATTGTTTTATCAATGGCGATGCTTTATCACAATGTCATGTACTTACACTGAGAGTGGCATTAAGACTTTTCTATGCACACAGGTAAACAATCATCTTATTCACAGATGCTGTGCACATATTAATACATTTGGCTTCATTTAGAATGAAACATCATAAATAAGTATGCGCATATTTGATATTTTTTATCTCCATTTTGCAAAATTGAAATCACATGAATTTTTCAAACGAACTTGTATTGCTTGAAAATTTACGTGTCAAATTAAAAATGCTACCCACGGTAAGATGAAAATAAATCCGTTTGATAGTGGTAATCATTCAATGGCGGCTTTATTGATAAATTTCCTCAATAAAACACTATGAAATTCACATCATCAGCATCCGGAAGTAGTGATAACATACATGTCTGAATCATTCGGCCGCTCTGATCAGAGTAAATTTTGAGGTCAATAAGTAGACTGGTACCCTGATTTACTTTTCCTAAAAAATACAAAGTTATACAGGTACGCGGCATATGGTTTTAAGTAAACATTAATAGTATTTGAACAATAAAATACCAAAAATCATGTTGTATTTAAAAACGTGCTAAATGCCATGCGATGATTAGTTAAAAAAACTTTGTATCGAAAAGAAAATATCATGGAAACATGCAATTTATGTCGAAAAAAAAAGAACAGGGACCGACTTCGGAATACCAACATTGTATACAAAGGATAACATTACTTTTTTTAAACCAACTTTCCTGGTTGTTTTCTACTAAGACCGCAAGCTTTATTCGCTTGACGTATGAATTCACAAGTCATTTCGAATGCGCGACGGGCACCGCGGTTAGCTGATACTGGTTTCTTTTCGGATAAAAGAGAAAGAGGGTAAGAAAGAAAAAAAGTCTATAAACATGCGACACCATGCGGAAATTCCAATTACAGAAACCAAGGGCACAGACAAGGGAAGGAACTTGAATAATAAAATGATCGAGTTTCAGTATTTATTTGCCTCAGTGTCACGATTTTTCGAGCAATTTCTTGTTACATCATGTGTATATCATGTATTGACTTGATAAAATACAACTAATTACAAACAATAACCAAATCACAACGTCGGTTAAATGTCTAATTGCGACGTCGGGCTGACATCGTGATTTTGACGTTGATACAAGGTTGTATTTAAGTCGCCGACGTCGCGACCTAAATCCAGCCTATATCGGACGTTGATCCAACGTCATGTGTTTGCTGGGTATATGCTTTTTTTGTTTCTAAAATTTAAGTTAAATAAAAAATATGTTTTTTTTTTGCATCAACCTATATTGTTCCCCTTAAGTTTAAATCGGTTTTGTTGAGGTAAAAGTGGTTCGTATTTGTTTACCACTTGTTAAACGGTGGCAACTTTTAAAACAACAATACACAACAATTTTATTCAATTACTAATGCGAAAGCTTATTGATGGAATTCCGGAATTCTAGAGAATTCATTACAAAACAAACGCCAAAAAAAACTTGATAGATTAATCCATGTGTACAAATTAGTTGCCCTAACCTAAACGAAATTAATCTAATTTGTACGAGAGACCTTTCATAAAAAGGAGAAAATGAATGAAAGCCGTCTAGATGGAAGGATACAATCAGTATCGTGGATTGATTGCAGGTCCCTATCAACAAAATCACCAGGAGGATTCTCGCTAATATGTTAGTAAGCCAATCCCGCTGCGTAATATGTTTCCTAAGCGAAAAAAAACTTGGCCTGATTACTTGGCCATAGTTTATGTAGAACGGGCATAGAAAAACTATATTGTCAGTCACCCGTATGAAATAAAGGGGCTGATTTCGGGCGTAATCAATGGGGAATTGGCACGTAAACAGTGAATTCCGCCAGGAGTATGGACGGAAAAATCATTTCGCCCGATATTCATTCATGTTTCATGTTGAATTTGGGCGTAAAATTATTGAAAGTTCCAGGCGTAAATTTATATACTTTAACATTTGTGTGACACAAAATTTCGTACTTCGGTTTCTCTATGCAACCTTTGGGGCGGAATATCCTACTTAAACATTTTAGTGGAGCGTATTTTCGAACTTAGCCTAATGAATTCAGCCAACAAATCCAAAATCATTCGAATGACATGAGAAATTATTAAATTGTTTGTATTATCATTTACATTTCACATAGCGAGGTAAAAGGTAAACTTTTTTCATGTTATTATCTTTACACTGCATACTCATTGTATTAAAAAAGATGCAACAAAAATATCACTACAAAGGGAAGTCAAACACATGAAGAAAAAAACATGAAACCATGAAATAAATTTACAATCATTTAGTCCACTTTAAATGTTACTTATGACACTTGTTGGGATATTACAACATTAATTACTTTTAGCAATTGAGCTAACCTCGTCCCAGTCGGCTATAAATAATAAAATTCCACTCGATTCGAGGCCATCGTGTAAAATACTGTGCTACAATATTTAACTCACTGATAAGCCTCAAGGGCTATCAATGGGGTACAAGATCCAGCTATTAATAAAAACTCGCCTAATCTGCGCAAATCTTTTCAGATCTCCCTCTGCGAACCTTAACCTTTATATATTCCGATCATGTGTTTATAACGATATAGTTAAAACTGTATGAGTTGTGTGTATTTTCCAAAAGATGGAACTTTAGCCGTGACTGATGAAAATGACATGGACTTCTTATACATTTTGAATCGTGAATGCATATATGATGTGTAGGACTGGTTGAACAACAATTCGAAGGAGTATGTGGTCATGAAAGATGGAGGTAGCTTTTCTATTACTCGTTTTACCAGGACTCAGGTTCTGAAATTGTGTTTTTCTGTTCTCAAATTTTAACGTCATTTCAGGTAAGTAGACGTCATAATATCTTATATATGCAATACGTCATGTTCATGCTCAATACACAAAGCTACGAACATCTTTAAACATGTTTTTAAAGAAATCAGAAAACACACACTTTCCTCTTAAGCTTTAGATGGAAGGACTATTGTAATCAAATAAGACTTCATCATAAAAAACAAACTGAAAAATAAACGTATGGCTTGTCAGGTTATTGCCAATTTAGCAATTTTTTTGCCAATTTATTTGTTTTCAAACATACGGAGTGATACATTTTCAGACAGATAGAAATTCAGCAGTATTATATTACACATTTGTAAATTTGTGATGGCTATATTAAACCGGAAACAAGGTATAGCATGTGATAAAGGATACTGCTCAATTGATGTTGAGACTTTGTAGGCGATGACAGATATTTATAAAATTATCAAGACAGCCTTCCTTGTTTCATTAAATTATGCATTTTTAATTGCAACTCCAAAAATGTTCAATTGATTAATCACAATTTTCAAATTAGTTGCGCTAGCCTACATAAATTGAATCTAATTTGTTGACGCGCCGTTTCATATTAAGGAGAAAATGAATGACAGCCGTCTAGCAGGAACCATAAAATTGATTAAAAAAATATATCAATAAATACGCCTCAAACCATGCCAAAATATCTAATCAACTTTATATCACCGACGTTATACCCTGAGGCATAGGTGCGAAAATATGAGTTTCGCGATGTCAACACACCATTAATGCGTGCATCACCTATATACTACCATACGACGTCTTGCGCAAAACAATTCTACGTATTTCAAGACTGCAATTATTTATCAACGAAACAATACAAAATACTACCTGGAACAACTACTGTTCTGTTATAGGAAATGCAATTAAGCACATCCTATCTTAATGTCGGCCGTATTGAATATCTACTAATTTTAATCAAGAGCTTCCTGAACCTTACAATGACAACTGGTATTGGTAACATTGTGTTGATCTTGCAGTAAGAAAATTACTTTAATTGTTTCCAATGTATGGAAGTTGACGAATTCATATATGTCAAAACGTGCCAATTTATTATTCTTTTATATTTCAAACTACACATCCGAACTCCACAAGGAAATCTCTCTCAGATCTCATCACCCAGTTAATAATTCTATTGTGCACAATATATTGAGGTTGGAAACCACATACATGTCAAAAAGTGCCAAGTTTTTATTCAATTATATTTCAACCTCCACAGGGAAATCTCCCTCAATTGTTATCACCAAGAGCTCGTAAATGCTTGTGTACGCTGAAAGACCATTTCATCTTTTTTTTTTTTGGACTGCAAACATATAATTGGAATGCTGTGACACGGAATCATGATTCTTAGTTAACGCCCGTTTTGCTTAGCTTTCCTATGTGGTGAACCCGACACAATGATCAAATGTAAGAGACAGACAGATGTTGAAAATAATCGTGTCTCTTTTGCCTTTTCTAAATTTCTTAATATTTATCCTTCTAGGTTTGTCCCTGTAGTTTCACTAGCATTATTTTGAATAAAATATGGACCAATGAAGTTCATAAACACGAGAGGGCCAAAATGGATATATATATATATATATATATACATATATATACTTAAACTCGCCAACTTATTGGGACTATAATCCTATCCATATTTATTGGGACCTACTAGATATAATAGTGATACAGGCGTCACTGTCCTATATACAGTATAGATTGACTGTTGGAATGCTATGTATATCAATATACATCAGAAAATCTTGAGACATAGGTACCTTTTTAGTGTCACCAACTTCTTGGGTCAGACCCATCATTTTACTGGGGCTTTAGACCCAATATGTTATATATAATATATAAAATGCATTAAGCTATTGGGTCGAATCGGTATGATTCCACGCTTATCTTTGACACTAGGGCTGAATGAATTTAAAATTTCAAAATGTATGGATTTAGATATAACATGTCTTACTTCTAGTAGACATGATGATCAGATCTGTTAACAAAATTGGATCAGGAACCAATTTCCAAATTGGCCCACCAAGAGGCTTAAGTCGTTTCCTGAAAGTGGGGACAGTTGGAGGCAATCAAAAACTGACAGCAAGACATTAGTTTTTTTTAACTGAATATTGTAAAAAGAACTTCTGGATATAAAGAAGTATGAACAATCAACCCTGTAACCAATTTGATATGTAAATAGTTTGGACCCCGTCGAGACAGCATCTGTAGTTGTTTCATCAGGATCCTATTTATTTGCTTTGAAGGTTTATATCACTTTGAAATATAAATAGGTAATTTTGCCTCCGACTTCTAGATAAAATAGAATGTTTGACAATATTGACAATATTGTCAGAAAAGAGCATCAAAATATTTTAGTGATAGTTCTATTATCAATTTTAATTATTACATAATGATTGTCCAATTTGTAGGGCTGTGGATCGCCGGTCAAGTGGCGATCCGATTCGATCCACGAGTCAGAGATGACGATTCACAGATCGAACCACGAATCATCAGCATTAATTAACGACCACATAAACACCTTACGAAAATCATTTTCTTTAAATTTGTGTTGTAGAATAATATCTATTTTGATATTTGTGTTATAGCTTTCATCATCTGTTCATCGAAATTCAGTTTGAAAACTAGATGGGTGTTGTTTTCGAGCATAGCGTCGAAAACAGATGTCTCCCCTAGCATATGTTTGACCTAAAGAATGGGAGACAACTTTGTCATGAAGTAAATTAGAGTAATGGTTCCTGTACAAAGCAATCCCTCTCATTGAACTTTATCATTCTATGAAGTTTTATCAAATTACATCCAATACTTTTCATGGTATGCTCCAAATAAGAAAAAGTAGCAAAGGGAAATAACTGTGTAATTAGGTAAAGTAGAGTTATGGCCCCTGCATAATGCATTTCCTCTCATTGAGCTTTACCATTCTATGAAGTTTTATAAAATTCCATCCAGTAATTGTCATAGTATGCTCTGGACAAAGTTTACACTATTTAACTATTGAACAAGGGGAGATAACTCTGCAACAAATTGGCTTAGAGTTATAACTCTTGCAGGATGCACAACTTTACATCGTCATCTATGTTGCAAGTTTCAATCATTTCCTTAAAGTAGTTTCTCAGTTATGCTCTGGACAAAGTACACTATAAAAATATTGAAAAAGGGGAGATAACTCTGCAACAAAATGGCCTAGAGTTATAACTCTTGCAAGGTGCACAACTTCACATCGCCATCTATCTATGTTCCAAGTTTCAATCAATTCCTTCAAGTAGTTTCCGAGTTCTGCTCCGGACAAAAAATTCCCAGAAGAATAAGAAGAAGAACTAGATAAGAAAAAGTAACAAAGGGACATAACTCTGTGATTATGTAATTAAGAGTTATGGCCCCTGAATAATGCATTTCCTCTCATTGAGCTTTACAATTGTATGAAGTTTTATAAAATTCCATCCAGTAGTTGTCATAGTATGCTCTGGACAAAGTTTACACTATTTAACTATTGAACAAGGGGAGATAACTTTGCAACAAAGTGGCCTAGAGTTATAACTCTTGCAGGATGCACAACTGCAGATCGCCATCTATTTATATTCCAAGTTTCCATCAATTCCTTCAAGTAGCTTCTGAGTTCTGCTCTGGACAAAGTACACCATTAAAAAATTGAAAAAGGGGAGATAACTCTGCAAAAAAATGGTCTAGAGTTATAACTCTTGCAAGGGGCACAACTTCACATCGCCATCTAGCTATGTTCCAAGTTTCAATCAATTCCTTCAAGTAGTTTCCGAGTTCTGCCTCGGACAAAAAAATTCCCAGAAGACTAAGAATAATAAGAATAAGAATAAGAATAACTACAAATACAATATGTCTCCCCCCTTTCAGAGAAGGGGAGACATAATAATAACAACACAGCAATGGAAAGATAGCAAATACTAGCAATACCCTTATGACTGTTCTTACTCAGTAGTTTCTTTCTCCTAGTGAATAGCTCACATACGAATCATTTAAGTCAAACGTTAATGCTGGCAAATTATTTATTTTACAAAGCGTGTGTGTATCAGTCCTGTCAACCAATAAGCCCGATTTATTTATTTATTATTTTATATCCATAAAATTATAATTAATTTCTTGTTCATTGTCATTCTGATTTAAGATTTCATTTCAAAACATGTTTTTGTGTTTTGAAAATTCATACAAGAATATCATCGAATCTTATATAATGACAAAGGTTCGTTGCTACCTATAGATTGATTCTTTACTTTCTGTTCAGAAATGAACAGTTTAAAATGGCAAGATAATGAACAAAAACGTTATACTTTGTATAACTTATATAATGTGCAAAAGATTGCGATCCACCGGTCTCGGCAATGACGAATATCCGTACACGATTTTTAGGCCTGATTCACGGATATCCGAGTACTCGGATACTCGTAACAGCTCTACCAATTTGGATGATTGGGTTAATCAGTGCAGATAATTCGAATTATGTATACTTTTTATCATGTTTTATACGTTAATAATTGTTACTGTATTGGATAGGGTTAGTATTAATGAAGCTCGTTGTGTTAATAAATCGCTAAACAATAAACATAACTTTTTGTCATAATTATCAACACCTAACCTTAATACGTGTACCACAGTATTTAACCTTTTAATCAATGATGCCATTAAAAGCTTTAACAAACTAAGAAAATCCAGCGTTTTCAAACATTTTGTGGCCATTATACATGTATTTGAGCGTTGCAAATACCTACAGATGGAAACTTTGTGAGACACCGCCAGCTGTGAGAGTCCCAGCATCCAAACTATTTTGCATAAGAATTGACACATCCCATAATTCAATCAGTAATACCAAACCGGAACCGGAAGAGTTGTCAATTTAATCAAGTTCACTACTGTAACCATTATTTACCAGCAAACATTAACGAAACATTAACTCAATGTTAAGGAAATTTCGAAGTCCCTCTGTAACAGTCCCTAGGTCTTGAATGGACCGCTATTCTTGCACACAGTTTGGAGGTCTTAAGAACCTGTGTAAATTACATCGAATGATATCGAGGGATTACTGCCAGAAGGAGCTATGTGCTTCTGGCAGCAACCCCTCGATATACCGGTATAGTGGTATATCATAACAGCGGTAGTAACATTTGCTAGTATAATCGTGAACTTGCAGTTAGAATGAGGTAAAATATGAAAGAACCATTTTAAAAAAATAATTCGGTAATCACTTAACCTATTCATTAGTGATTGTAATCAGCCCCCAAAAAGTTCGTCGATTAATCAGTGGTCAAAGTTGACGATTAATCGACTAAAGTCAACTAAAAGGGACAGTATTAATGTTTGTGAGAAAAGTTGCAAAACTTCATTAGAACTAATGTTGTAAAGGTTAAATGACTACTATAATACTCTTTGATGCTTGATACAGTATTGTTATCCCCCGACACAAAAGTTGGGGGTATATAGGAGGATATAGAGAACTTATAGAAAAATACTTTCTTTCAATTAAAAACTAGTGATAAAAGTGCAGTATTTTTTCGAAGGCAAAGACGCATGCCTTCTACAGTACTAATGAAGCATTTTCGGGTTTGGGCAAATTTCGTCAACGAATATTTGCGGCCGTCATCGTCAAGTCAGAGGGCTACTCGTCAACGATTCGTTGACTTTCTGATTAATCAGTACATCACTACTATTCATGCCTGAATTAATAGTGGGATTTTCCAATTTATTCCACGGAACAGTCTATTTTGATACAATAAGGACAAACTTTCCAAAGTGTTAAGATTTTTGATTTTTTTGGAAATTTCAGGTTGAGCAAACATAGTCCGCTTATCTGGGTCTACACCATTTGCCTATGTCTACTTTTGTCGACTTTAGGCATAAGTGCGTTAAAACAAAAGTGCAGATAGTTCCTTGAGCATTAGCCTTAAAATGGACTTTTCCATGCGATCTATAAAGACAAATTCAGTCTGAGATTTTGGGGGATTTTTTTGAGAAAAAAATATGAATAAATCTAAATTTTTTACAAAAAGTGAAACCCTGATCAGAGGGCTCCATCAGGAGCCCTCTGATCTGGTTTACACGTTTTTGCAAAGGACGCTGAAACTCGTCGCTAGGGCTGAATGGGCTAAGCGAGCACGTGTCACACTGACCGTCTACGCAGTTTCATTTTTTTTCAGGACACTAAACATTTTAATGGCTTAGCTCTACAATAAGCTGAAAAGCACAGGACTGCAGATCTAAAACGGCTGAAAAATGACGTTGTGTGGGAAAAGGACCTTATGGAGGGACACAATGTGCAAGATTTGACCAGACGCCTCGTTCTGCCCGGCGGCTGATCAAAGCCTACACTTTTTGTCACATAGGACTGTATAGTCTAGTAGAAAAACATTTTATCACTCTGTGTGCAGTATAAACTATAAATATCAACATAAACGTGTGAAAGCAGCTGCTTTATGACGTACGTCATGGTTTGTTCCGCAATAAGGTCCTTTTCGCAGATGACGTCAAATGTTTTTGTCGCTATATTAAGAGGCTGCGGCCACACATAATTTTGCTTACGATAGTTTAACCCTGAACCCGCCGATAAAATTATCGTCTGCTTAATCCAAACTGCTTCAATCTAGGAAATTGTGGAAATATGTCTTGGTATCTGTGAAGTTGCATAGGGGCATTTTCAATGCATCTAAAAACAAGAAAAATGTGTTTGTGAAACACGAATGCCCCCCAGGCGGCACTTTTGTAAAAAAACTCAAAATTTCAAAGGAGCATAACTCCATCAAAATTGCAAACAGAGTTACAAACCTTGCACAGCTGGAAAGCTCGTCACAGGGAAGACACATGCCAAGTATTAAAGCTCTATGATCAATGGTTGAAAAGTTATAGCCAAGGTTAAGTTTTCGGTTAAAGGGGCATAACTCCTTAAATATTGCAGACAGAGTTACAAATCTTGCACAGCTGGAAAGCTCTTGTCACAAGGAAGACACATGCCAAGTATGAAAGCTCTATGACCAATGGTTGAAAAGTTATAGCCAAGGTTAAGTTTTCGTGACACAGACAGACAAACAGACAGACAGGGCAAAACCTATATGCCCCCGAATCACAGATTCTGGGGGCATAAAAAGAGGTGGCGCCCACGTTTACAGGCCGTGTGACTATGATTGGAATTTTTAAAGTCTTCTTACGTGAGCTAGCCCCTTGAAGTACGTAAGTTCGGCCACCTAAGCTATAGCTAGTTTGTTTATTTGCACATGCTCGTAAGCCATGTCACCCTGAAATAATTGACCTAAACATGGAACAAAATATCAATTATTTGTCTAAATAGATCTAATAGTGAAGAAAAAAAAGCTTCCGGTCGAGATATTATCAATAGAAAACATTATGAGCAAGTTTGGCGACACAAGGTTCTAAATTCTGGCCTATAAAGTGGTTATTAGGTTATTAGCAAATTGTTGACCACGCTCGTTCACAAAAGCTCACCCCGAGCTGTGCTCAGGTGAGCTAAAAAAATAAAATCGAGAAACGCATTATGGACGGATTTTCCGGGGCAAAAAGTAGGTCAAGGTCAATGTCACATGAAAGGGACTATCCAATGAAGCAACTGTCCAAATATGGAAGCAATCCATTGAAGGATAAAATAATTATAGCACTTTTACCAAAAGGTGGTCCTGTGCGGACGCCCGCCCGCCCGGACATCACTATTTTAATAGACGATTTTTTTCGTTGAAAAATCAGTCCAAAAATGTTTGCATGGGTCCTACTTTTTAAAGTCATCAGATGTGCGTTTCCTTCAGCTAGACTCTCAAAGTAAGAGGAAGTCAGAGGTAGATTTTAATCTTGCTTAAAAAGAAACGATCTAGCTTTTAGCAAAATGACCTTGCTTGCCTACGAAAGATTATTCCCCAACCTTTCCAAACCTAGGTGCTAGTTTTAAGCGGTCTGTAAACCTAGGTAGGGACTGGATTTCCTAGCCTCAAGAAACACACCTCCAAGTTAATAATACATAAAATTCAAATGATTTGGGAATAAATCAGACAAAGCTAAAATTTCATTTTAACTTTTATTCTTAAAGAACTCTTTTATGAACTAGAAAACGTGTCCATAGGACACAGATGCCCCCACTAGTGCTTTGTCAAAAATGCAGATTTTTCACTAAATCAAGGCCCATAACTCCGTAAAAATACATTTTAGCTGGCTAAAAATACTCAGGTGCACAAATTGACACCCTAAATAATACATCCATGCAGTTTTAAGTCACTACTACAAACGCTTTTAGAGTTATGGACGACACAAACTAAAATGCCGCTTTTTCACTAAATCAAGGCCCATAACTCCGTAAATATAAATTTTGGCCGGATAAATACCCAGGTGCACAAGTTCATACCCTGAATAATACATCCATGAAATTTCAAGTCTGTACTACAAATACTTTTAGAGTTACGGATGACACAAACTAAAAATGCCGTTTTTTCACTAAATCAAGGCCCAAAACTCCGTAAATATAAATTTTGGCCGGATGAAAATACCCAGGTGCACAAGTTCACACCCTGAGTAATACATCCATGAAGTTCAAGTCTGCACTACAAAGGCTTTTAGAGTTACAGATGACACAAACTAAAAATGCCATTTTTTCACAAAATCAAGGCCCATAACTCCGTAAATATCAATTTTGGCCGGATGAAAATACCCAGGTGCGCAAGTTCCCACCCAGAGTATTACATCCATGAAGTTTCAAGTCTGAACTACTAACGGTTTTTGAGATACACGCGACACAAACTTTTCGGAACGTACAGACAGACGGAATGACAGACAGACAGACAGACAGACGGACGGACAAAGGCAAATCTATATGCCCCCCCCCCTTTTTTAAGAGAGGGGGCATAAAAATACATGTTGTACCATTTATACAACAAAAAGTAACAAAGAGCAAAGCTCGCCTAGAGCTAACTGTTTGAAATAAGTACATCCCCTCCATGTCGAGGTTTTTTGCCCTGGAGTTAGGCCGGACAAAGCTAATTTTGCCTACTTTAACACATCAAGGGGAGATAACTCTGGTCAGGGTCATGTGACCCGTACCAAATTCACAGAGGCGAAAGTTTACAACATGGCCATTAATTTCTGAAAGTTTGATAAAGATTTGTTGAATAATAACAAAGAAGAATCCCGGACAGGGCTTATTTTGCCTACTTTAACACATCAAGGGGAGATAACTATGGTCTGTAGTGGACATGGTGTTTATTATATTAACATATGATAATAAATATCATGTCCACTACACTGCTCTGTTTGCAACATAAAATATTGTAGTCTGGATATTGTTCTACAAATTACAAGTATAATTCACAAACTATGAAAATGATCTAATAATATATGCATAGTAGGCAGAGTTTTTTTTACATGAACATTAAACAGGTAAAGGGTTAAAATTTGGATAAAACATATTTTCATCATCTTTAATTATGAAGTATCTATATTCAGCCTTCCATTGCATCTCCATTTCAAATATAAGCTCCCTACAGCAAATATTTCAACTATCAATCAGATTTAAACTAAAAATGACTCAGTTCAAATCCTGTGAAATTTGACTAAAATTATCAATTGTTTGAAACAGTATCTATGCAGAATCTATGTTCAGCATACAGGGCACTTCCATTTCAAATATATGACGTCGTCTGAGAAAATGGGACCAATTGCGGAAAACATGGTGACATTATATATCAGCTGTTTTCACACATGTGTCGTTATTTTTTAGTTTAATCTTCACACACAGAGAGAGAAAATGTTTTCTCTACACGTCTATGGGTGACAAAAAGTGCAGACTTTGATCAGACGTCGCGCAGAATGAGCGGCGTCTGATCTAAGTTTGCATTTTTTGTCCCGCAATTGGTCCCATTTTTTCAAACTACGTCACATATAAGCTTCCTAGGGCAAATATTATTTCATGGAGCAACAGTGCATTACAACACTAACCCCAAAACCTTAACAGATTTCAGCCAAAAAGAATAAGTCCTATAGGCTATTACAGGTGTAATTATGAATAAAATTTAAAACTTAATTTCAATTAAGAAATGAACGCCTTCTCGCGTCTGTTCTCGGGTATATGAATACAACAGGTCGCGTGCAGAGTTCGTAAACCCCGAAGGGGTTTACATTAACTATGCATGCGACCTGTTGTATTCATATACCCGTTGAAATGTAGCGAGTAGGCGTTCATTTCTTATATTTATATTATCATTTATATTATTTCTAATTATATCAAAAGAATAATAGTCGATTTATTGGATGCCTCGAGCGATCACAGTAGCTCATCCTGAGCTTTGCTCAGGTGAGCTAAAACGCGTGACATGAAAAGTGTGACGGACAGACAGATGGACGGACAGACGGCTGGACAGACGGACTAAGACAGACGCCAGAGAAGTGATCGTTTAGTGTCACCTTCTGCCTACAGCAGGTGACACAAAAACCCTAGAACCATCAGTACTTCTGCCCCAGCTCCTGACACAACAAGGTTTTGTTATTATGGGCTATTACTCAATAATCGTCTTGAAGAGACAATTCAAAACTATAAGTCCCGTGCATGGAGGTCAACTCTCGTCTATTATTTCCCAAGACCATAAACATAATTCTGACAACAAAGCATCACAGAGTTATGGCTCTTGGTCAGATTAAAGCCCTTGTGATTGTAAACAGCTGTGTGAAGTTTCATTGCAGTAGCTTCAAGAACAAAGAAGTTATAGCCAAGGTTAAAGTTTTTCATGCCTACACCAACCATGACAATGACGACAACAACGACAATGCCAACTCCTATATACCCCTTCTCGAACTTGGTTTCTGGGGGTATAAAAATAAGCATCAACTACAGACCATGATCATCTATAACACCACATAAGGTAGTCCTTAGCTGAATGCGTTTCAATTAATGGTACTGACTAGATTAAAGATCACGGTGGCGATGACCTATTGATCGAGTTATTCAAGTTACGGTATTGAGCAGAAATGTTTGAGTGCACAGGCATTCTATATATCAGATAACTGTGACATTGACATTGATTTGGTCCCTAATTAAGTGTTGCCTTGGTGCCCGATAACATAACCTTCAAATTAAAGATAGCTACTGGTAGTATTTGAGATTGGTGACCCAACAATGTATTATACATTTTTTTATATATTCCATGAGAACTCTGAATAATTGTTGGGTCATAAAACAATTGACCCAACAATGTAATATATATATAACTTGCAAAACTCCAAGAATTGTTGGGTCATAATTTTTTAATCCATGGTTGCCCTAAGCTGAATAGTATTAAAGTTATTGAGCGGACAAGAATGGCTAACAGACAAAAAGACGATGTATTATACATTTTTTTATATATTCCATGAGAACTCTGAATAATTGTTGGGTCATAAAAAAATTAACCCAACAATGTAATATATATATAACTTGCAAAACCCTAAGAATTGTTGGGTCATAAATTTTTAATCCATGGTTGCCCTAAGCTGAATAGTATTAAAGTTATTGAGCGGACAAGAATGGCTGACAGACAAACAGACAGAGGGATGGACAAGCGGAAGATGCGCCATAACAAAATACAACCAAAGTTTCTTTGGGCATATAAAAAGAAATGATTAACAAGAGCTGTCACAGTCACATGACACATGCCCCAAAAGGACTGGGTCTAGCATGAAGGCACTTTTTCACAATTGTGCATGCAATAGGGGTTGGGAGTGCCCATTTACGCACTAATGTCAAAGGTGAAGGTTTGTGATTTTTTAAGATTTAACTTACTGACCTACTTTATGACCTGGCCCCACCCTTGATTGAACTTGATCAAGATATTATCAAGAAATAATCCTGAGCTAGTTTCAGGAAGATTGGGTAAAAAATGTGGCCCTTAAAGCCTAAATAGGATTTTTCAAAGATTTGACCTACTGACCTACTTTTTGACCTGGCCCAACCCATGGTCAAACTCGATTGAGATATCATCAAACAAATATTCTGACTGAATTTCAGGAAGATTGGGCAAAAAATGGGGCTCCTACAGGGTAAACAGGATTTTTCGAAGATTTGACCTACTGACCTATTTTTTGACCTTGCCCCATCCATGACTGAACTCGATCAAGACATCATCAAGAAAAACATCCTGAGCAAGTTTTTGGCCCGAGGTCTGACCAAAACTGTCACTTTTGTTTTGGCTTAAAGGGATTCAAAACAGTTCCTATCCAATTTTGTCTACTATATATGATCATTTTCATCAGGTTTTGCAAAAAAATTAATGACCCAACAGTTCTTAGGGTTTTGTAAGTAGTATATATTACATTGTTGTGTCAATTCCATTTGGTTAGCACTGCCTGATACTTCACTAGTCTTGGTCTGAGATTAAACTGTCTCACTAGTCTTGGCCTGTGAGTAAACTGTCTCAATGGTCATGGTCTCTATGGGAACAGGACTTGTATGAAAACAATTTATGACCCAACAGGTATTCATGTATAATATGTTGTTGGATCACTGATCTCCATTACAGCTTGTAGCTTTCTTAGCTCTAAAGGTAACCTTAAGGGGCATCTAGGCAACATTGTTGGTTAATTCGGAACCATATTAACTGTCACTTTTGTTTTGGCTTAAAGGGACTCTTTTTGGGCCCCTAGCCAATTTTGTCTACTATATATCATCACTTTCACCAGGTTTTGCGAGAAAATTTATGACCCAACAATTCTAAGGGTTTTGCAAGTAATATATATAACATTGTTGGGTCAACTGTTTCCATCTGGTCAGCACTGCACTGCCTGCTGCCTCATTAGTCCAGGTCTAAGATTAAAATGTCCCACCAGTCCTGGTTTGAGAGTTAATTGTCTTACAAGCCTTGGTCTGAAGTTCAAACTACATTGTTTAGTGAACAGGGGTGCCAGGGGGCAAAGCCCCCGAAAGCTCCTGGGTTTAAATGGAAATCAAGACTCAAAATGCAATCTCCTGCTACCTTTTGAACTGTCAAGTGTTATGTATTCAGTTCACAGTTGGGACTTTTCAATCAAATGAATGAAATAACCATTTTGGTAGAAGCTGATAATGATTATCAGCTTCTGTTCGAACGTTTTCTCCATTCACACAAGACTATTCCAAAGTCTTAACACTTTACTCCTAGGCCTGCAACAATACAGGTACTTCTCGGTTCGGTTCAGTTTCGATTATTACCCTCTCGGTTATCGATTATTCGGTTCGGAAATAGGGAACACAAGATAATTATAGAAACACTTTAAAACAACTCATTTACTTGCCAATATTCATCTAATAAGACTAATATATACATCTGTCAACTGTATCAACTATCAAGTTATGCTGCAAGCCTTCTTGAAGAAGCCGAAATGCTTCCAAAGTGCCGATTTTAAAGCAGCCAGTGGATCGCACAATTCAGACATTTTTACCTAACAACGGTAGGCAGAATATTATCGGCAAGCTGATTGGTCCAAATAAGCGGTATAGTCTAATGGGCCGTCATGGCCGTAAATTGACGCACCGAACCGAAATTTTGCGGCGCCAAACCGAAAATCGAACCGAGAAAAAAGAATCGAAAATAACCGAACTTCGGTGAACCGTTGCAGTCCTATTTACTTCATACATTAATTTTAGATCATCACTTCATTTTCTATAAATTTGTATTGTTTACAAATTTATAGAAAATGAAGTTAAAAAAAAGAGCACAAAATGAACTTGAAAAAAATGATGGTCTGAATACCTTTAAAAATATCATGGGAAATGGAGCATTTTGCTCTATAGGAGCACATACTCTAATTTCATTTAAATTTTCAACCACTTTAAGTTTCAAAGGTTTCAATAGGTGCACTGTGCTTGTGTGGAGGAAGGGTGAAGTCTGAGCATGCAAGAATAAGAGACCTGGTCCAAATTTCATAAACAATATCCGACTCAAGCTTATGTGAAAACTGTATTTGAGCTGAGAAAAAAACATAATTTGTTTTTGACACTTGCCCACTAATTCTTAATGTGTTTTAGAAACATATTGAGAATGAGTGGGCAAGTGTCCAAAACATTTTTTTTATTTTTTTTGGACACTTGCCCAAAATCCGGAATTCTGGAATTTTGTCACCCCTGAGTGAAACAAGCAGAGCAGACCCAGATCTTTAGGAGCTGCCTGATCTGGGTCTACTCTGTTTGCAAGGGCGTGAAAACACGTGATAAACAGGTAAATGGTTGAGAAAGGTGCTAATGAAATTTTCACATCATGTCACATCGTCACCTTAAGTCCACAAAAATGTTACTCCTTCAAAAATGCGAGGGCGTTACATCTTTGTGGAATTATAAATGCGACAGCATGTTGTTATAAAATAGGCACAAGTGGCTAAAACTGCTTCTGGATAAGAGTGGGTGTATCCTTGAAATGTTCTCGAGATATTTTTATCCAGTTTTGAAATACTTTAAAATATGATTTAATAAAATGGAAAGCTTTCGTAACACTGACACGATACTACCAGGAAACACGCTGATTAAACCCGGAAGTGGTACTGTGGCCGTATCTGCGATGCCCATATATTAGACATTCCCCCTGTTCTAGGAATCCAAACATCCGGTTGCGATTCTAATAAGTGGTCAAACATAGGAATAGATTGAGAAATGGATATTTTAGAACATGCAATACACACCTTATCTTAAGCTCTGATTAATTATACACAATTGCTAGTCAGGACTCGTCAGGATTTGTCAGTGCTTTACAAACATCTTTCACAACCAGACAGCAGTGTTTGGAAAATTTAAACACATACACACTTGTTGACAGTTGTTAGATAATACTTAGTGACGACAAACTTGCTTTGCCTATGTGTTATTTTTGGTTGTCTTCGTCTGCTTTCGGATTATACACTGACGAGCAATGAAAACGCAACAAAGAATATATGCTTCAATATCTTTTGAATGCAAACATATACACATCTCTTAAGGTCGTCATTTCATCTAGCAAAGTGTTAAGATTTAATGCCTGCAGAAAAAGAAAATTTAAACAAGGCATTGCCTGATAACGGGTGTGCAAGATGTGGTACCCAGAGCAACACAGTTACCACGCCTGTGTCAAGCTGACTGTAACTTCAATACGATGGCTACGGCGCAACACGACAATTTGCAAAGCCGATGACAACTTCCACCGTAGTCCCTAAGTCTTCTTGACACAGTTTCCAATGTTTTGGTTTACCACCGTGTCCTGACCAAGTCTTCTGTCGTCGATTGGGCTGCAAGGAATCGATTACGTTAACGTTGGTAGACATTCTGTCTTGACGGCGTTGCACGCTGTGTACCTTGTCATGGACAGTCTGAAACGGAGCCCGTGACGTTATACCGTTCAATTTGAAGACTGACTTTTCGATTGTTTTATCGTGTCATTGCCTATTTCTTAGAGATTTGCTATTTCAGGTGATTTTCATAAAGTAAATCAACGCACACGTGCAATAAAAGTAAAAACGAATTTTAAAAACGTCGCTAAGAAAGCGTGCGCGTCGCGGACGTTGAATACGCCAGAAGTCCGGCCGTAGTCAGTCATGGTTGATTTCAGAAAACAAAACCCATTTCAGGGAGTAGCATAGGTAACTAATATGAAATATGTCTTGGTCTGTTGTCTACGAAAATGCACGTTTTGTAGTTACACTCAAAAATACTTGTTGCATTTTCATTGCTCGTCAGTGTACCCACTCCCCTATTGTATGTTGATTGTTAACTCATATCAGAATGTCAACCAGCTTGGATCCGAATGGGACGTCCAATTACTCGGCGTCTCATTTGGATTCAAGTTGTATGCTTATGAAGTGATACGATGATGTACAGGAAAGAAATAAAAAAATAAACCATTATTTAGCATTTAAGAAACAGATTTTTAGGGAAGGAGCATTAAACTTCATAGAAAGTAATATTTAGAAAGTTTTCTTGCACTAGAATGCCTGATTTTTTTTCCTGGGATCTATACTGGCTGACATAGGAGTTATTCTATGAATTAAATTATTTTGAGTTACATGTTAATGTTCACATCTACCCAATAACTGATAGAGACACATTCTAACGCATCTAGAGAATGTAGAATGTGATATTTAAAAACACGATGAAACATGGAAACTTTGCTCCTAAGGAGCAAATTCTCCATTTTACATCATATTTTCAAAGCTATTCACAAGCAAAAAAAAAAAATTGAATTATTTATAGAAAATGATGTCATCATCTATATAATAGTACATCAACTAAACGGTTAAGGTGTTATATTGCTACGTTAAGGTTTGTTGTTACTGTGTATGGAAAAAAATAAGTATAACATATACCAATAACGATAGCTTTTCCACTTTATTGTGATGTCCCAATATATTGCAATATTGGGTCAAAATATATAATATAATATACAAATATACACGAAACACGGTGCGTGTATATTTGGCGACCCAACAGTGAAATTGCGACCCAATAAATGTGTTTAGGAATACAGGTTGCAATCACGTATTTGACCCTGCAGATACATTTAAAACAAACAATTATGTTGGGTCCTTATATGTTGGGTCTTTGACCCAATATTGAGGTATGCCCCAATAAATACACCGTGGACCCAATAATTCGGGTGTAAATATAAACAGGGCCCCAATATTTTAGAGGTTTTAAAATATATATATATATATATATATATATATATATATATATATATATATATATATATATATATATATATATTGCTCAGCTAATTATAAATGCTCATAAACAGAGATGTAGGTCAGGAAGTCATAGTCAATGAGTTATGCGAGGTAAATACTGATATATATTTCAACCCAAACAAGTTAAAACTGAATACATAACCCAAAGTTCATTACAAGAAGTCATCGGCGACTTAGGAAAAAAATTCTGAGTTGCTTAGGTGGGTTGATCCATGTGCAAGGCATTTGGTTGCCAAGGATTTATTAATAGAACAAATTTATTTATTATATGAATACAATCTCGAAGAGAATTCCTTAAGAAGCAATTCATTCAAAATGGAAAACAACAACATCAGTTTGATTGAAAATTTTGATTTACGGGAAAGCAAAGTGCAACCGTTTTAGCGCTGTAAATCAAATGTATACCGTATTTGTAAATACATCTTTTATATCAAGCGGCATTAAAGTGACACTCTTATTCAAAATCGATACATACCTTTGTTTATCAAACATCAATTTTGACTAATAAACCTTTAACAACATACTTAATAATGCATTTATGAATAATATCAATTACTGATAACAAGATTGTAACCGTGCATAGCAGCAAGTGCAAAAATATTAAATGATTGGTGAATGCTAAAATATTTACTGTGGTCTACTTTAGTCACGTAAGGTAGAAATAACGTGTTTTATGCGCATTTCTTTCAAATTAAACTCGGTATCCTTTAAAAGAACCATGACTGTTTTCGACATTTATTTATCCTGTTTGGAATATTAAAACACTATTATTAATTGTGGAAAATATGATTTGAGAGTAAGAGTGCGTCTTTAAGATATTCATATTGAATGATCCCATAGGATGAATAAATGAATACACTGTTAAGATTATGTTATATAGTTATCGGAGGGTTGGATTGATTTTTTAACCCAGGGGCATATTTACAATCTTCTTGGTACATCATTTGGAACTTTGTTTAAAATACGTTATTACTTGGGCGGGGATAATTTTGAACCCAGTGTCATAATTTGAAGAAAGTTTGAAGAGAACCACTATACACTACTATTTATCTTTAAAAAAAAGCAAGTGCCCGAATGTTTACCATTTGAACTTGGTAGGTGACCTCTAATTATTAAATGATATATACCAAATATCTTAGCTCTAGTGATGACGGTTCCTGAGAAGAGGCATTTATTTGATATCTAGTCCGCTGTTCGAATTATTTTGTTGAAATCTTCTAATCTATTGTATGGCGAGTTTTTATATTCACCTTTTTACTTAAGCTATTGCCTAACAGTTTAGTTATCTAGTTTCTTCAATATTTTACAGTTCTGAAAATAAAACTTGAGTGTTGTTAAAAACGTTTTCCTCTTTCGTTTTGCAGAAGATAAGACGAAATCGATGCATTCTTTGACAGGATGCTATTATTAAACGGCAGCTAAACTGTCTTTGAGCTAAAGCATTTTCACGGTTCGTTATAACTTTCGCTCTGTTAAAGGTTTAACGGTTAAGGTAACGTAGCGTTAGATTTACAAAGGATTTGAGCAACTGGCCCTAGGCATCCAATTTTCAGTGGATAAATCATCTAACTCATTCCATGAATTTACCAATCAATACCAATATATTGACCCATCACTCATTTGAATAAAAATGATACGGTTATTAGTTTTTGATAATCATCCAAAACGGGAAGACGAATAATGTTTTCATTTATATATGCATTGTGTGACTCAATGGCTAATCCTCCAATTTAATCGAATGCTAGTGACCAGTCACATATATAAAAAAATATTCCTAAAAGAATATTCCAAACTTAATAAAAAATTCTTTATTGCTCTCTCATTGGATGAGACGAAACCGAATAGATAAGGGATGAACTATTCAAATAAATGAAAACGAAATATAAAGTATCGGTCAATGCTTGTAATAATAACTGCGGTGTATCCGAAATTTCGATTGATGTGTTGTACTTGAATCAAAAGGAAAAAGCTGGGGAGAGATAGTGGCGATGTTTAACCACGACTATACCTTATATCTAACGTATTGAAGACTGGTCTGCTCGACGGTAGTACAATTTTAACAATTCAGGCCACGATGACCACTTCTATTTGCCCCGTTATAGAGACCATCTGATCAGAGCCAACCTCTTTACGAACAAATTCAACTTTAACATTAATAAAAGGAAATTCCAAACTTTAACAAGAGCACCGCGAAACGGAGCATTATACGCCCGAAGAAGATTCGGCTTGAGGTCTTAAATAAACATTTAGGTTATGCTAGTGTACTGCTTACTAGGTGTGAAGTGTTTACAACAAAGGCTTAAACTTCCAATATTGAAACGGAATTGCTAACGCCCCCCAGTAAAAATAGCCTTTGAGGTACGGACCGGGAAAGCATGCTTGACAAATCCTTTTAATGTAGAGATGATTTGTATAAAGTTATTTGAAAATTGCTTTAGTAGTAACCCAGTTATGGCCTGGACATGGAATTGCTAACGTCCCCCCATGGTGATTCTTGTGTTTGAGGTATGGACCTGGAAATTGCGCGCGACACATCCTTTTAATGTAATGATGCTTTGTATAAAGTTATTTGAAAATGACTTTATTAGTGACCAAGTTGTGGCCCGGACACGGATTTGCTAACGCACCCCCATGGTGATTCTAGTCTTTGAGGTATGGACCTGGAAATTGCGCGCGACACATCTTTTTAATGTAGTGATGATTTGTATAAAGTTATTTGAAAATCGCTTTATTAGTTACCAAGTTATTGCCCGGACACGGAATTGCTAACGGACGGACAGACAGACGGACAGACGATGGAGGCCATAATATAATACGACCCTTCGGGCGTATAAAAACAAAATAATTACTGGTATAGCCACAACCCGTCGCTATTGACACGCTTTGTTTATAGTAAAAATCATTGAGCATGCAGAAATCCAGAGTATTTTGAAAAATATATATTATCATATATGGCCATATCAGCGTTAAACGCATAAGGCATCGACTTAAGGAGTCGCAATAGAGTTCAGTGACACTCCTGTTTAATGCTTCCATCATTTTCTAATAGCCTAATTTGCGTTTGCTTGAAGACACAATGACCTTAGTGAAGTTCATGATACATAGCACTTACTTTTGACCTATATTTCTCATTCAGGCTAACACCAAAATTATACGTGTTCCGAACGGTCGCTTTGCAAATAGAGAAATACATTCACATATTAATGGATTGTAAACGCCGCTCTCACGGTGAGCTGGAAACTAAGGCAACCAAAATCAGTTGTAGTTACCATTATTTCTCGGACCAGCTACCAAATTGATTGAATTGTTAAGGTTTTTTTTACTGGTTATACATCAGTATAATTGAAGAACAGCTGTGTTTGTTTTTTAAAAAAAAAATCATTCTGCAGTACTTGAAATAACTTTTAAATAGAATGTGTAATTTGTATATTATAAGAGATACTATGACAAAAAACGAGTAGAAGCCCTTTGAATTAACCTTAATGAGACAATGACAATTTCACCATCACTATCAGTAAACGTCCTAAGTTTAACGCAGACTTTGTTTTGATATGCTGCACGTATCGTGCTTCCGATAATGTTTTACTTCCATACAGTGTTGTTCATTTTGTTCTAGGAATTTCGCCTTTGTCGCGGCTAGTGGGGCGTTGACAGAGGTGCACTTATTCTTGCTGCCAATTAACTGTATCAATGAAGCCGAGGCTGCTACTATACACTGTGCATGCATTACGTGCGTCTGGAAAAATCTTTCCCTGGAAGGCTATTGATGTGAATGTTATATTTTCACGAAAATCTATCTAATTGATCAATCTTGTAATACAGATTCCGTTATTACATTTTAAAAGCACAAACTAGAAAATAATTTGCCACGAATCAATTACAAGCTGCGTGACATCCCTGTCTGAGACCGTCAGATCCGCTTTTTAGTGAAGACTTTTGTCACCATCTAAATTTGTAATATAATCTATACGGATAGCACATCTGCCTAACATCAGCTATGTTCAGGCTTCTGTTTTTGATTTTTAAAGCAAAGATTTTGGCAAGCTTAAAGTCATATTACGGATTTTTTTTGTTCCGTAAATGCTTCGTTATTATCAATTGTGTATGCTCCATTAATATAAAGCAAGAAATTTTAAATAAGAAATGAATATTTTTCATATTATAAAATGTGTGAGTTTTGTAGAAATATCATGTTCAGTATAAAAAAGGTGAAAAAATAGTTGGATTTCGTCAGCGCGCGAGGAGATGAGGACCGGATACAAGAAAGGTTGTCCGACCTTTGGCCCATATGTATTGCCTAAACCTTAAGCGCACTGGGTCGGAGCATGCACCCTGTGTGTCGTCTAATGTGGTACACATGTTTTCTGGTTAATCGCACGCATGTTTGTGGCATAAAGCAGATGAACGTTGTGAAACGCGCCATGTACAAAAAGTTCGTAAACCGATCAATGACGTATGGGTTTTTCTTAAGGAAAACATCAAAGAGCGAACTATCGGCTCAATATATTAATCAAAGTGCTGAAAGCACTGATGAACTAGGTCTTCATTTAGGGGAATGTTGATAACCATGTTCTAAGCATTAAACAAATCGTTTCACATCACAAGGGGTCACTGTTTAATGGGCTAGCTTAAACTTTAGACTAAAACTGCTTGCAAGCTGCAAAGGAAATTTTAAAAGTGTGGGTAGAGGGAGGAAGGGTGGGGGGCTAAAGTGTTTAATCAGATAAAGTCATAGTTCTTTTGAAAATTTTAATGTCGTTAAATCAGACCTTAAACAAATTAATTTACGTGGTTGGCGTATGTTAACCAAAGTACACATACTTTTTTAATTTGATTAAGTTATTTTATATCAAAGGTCTGTTATTTGCAGTTTCAGAGAAGATTTTCAAAGATGTAATTATATCCTATATAGAAAACCTGTCACCTCTTTTTCAGGGGAGCTTTAAACCACAGGGCCATACTTTGGATAATATTTGTAAAAGACATCAATAAATGCAACAGTTGGCCATTCGTGTATTGTCCTCTGTCTCTGTCCTGATAGCTCACTATCTCAGTAGTTGCAAATGGTTGTAGGTTCATGATTCTCCTGGTCATTGGTCATACAGAAAGATGTTGAATGTAGAATCAAGAAGCTTTCATTTCAGGCACTCCGAATTGAATAGAACTGTAACATTTGGAGTGCCTAGAATTTGTAGGATTCCAAGGCAACATGTATAAGGTGTTGCAGTACATTTACTTTACTACAACTACTTTTACCCGTCCTTGTAAATCTAAAAAAGCTTTCATTTCGCAAAAGTAGTTCATATATTAAACTATAATAAGGTTGCTAAATCAGAGTTTGAATAATTCTTATATTTAGATTTGCCTTTAATTGCAGCAATTTAATGTCCAACTCATGAAGTCAATTGAGCTGGTTAAGCAATACTACATTTCCTTGTTGTGAGGATTGCTTTATTTACTTGAATAAACAGAGTTCTTGCGTTGGAAAGTACAATGTATTAACAATGTTACATGCAATTTTCTTGACCTGACTCCATCCAAGCCTTAAATCTTAGATCAACATGTACTTGGGGCTATGTGTTTTATGAATGAGAACTATAAATTATGTTCAATTTTGTGCCACTTATGATATATCATTCCGAATACAAAAAACACTAGCATTTTCTTTAAAACCACTAGCATTAATATCCTATGTTATGATAAAACCATTGCCAAGGTGGTAATTTGAAAACACTAGAAATTTTATCTGGTAAGGGTTTGACATAGTTTTTCTAGACAGCTGGACTTGTTTTGCAGTTTCTTTGAACATATTCAAAAGCTAAACTGATCAAGACTGTAGCAAAAAACTCACAATACCAAAATGGATTTTAAAGACTTGAGTGATCATTCTCATATCACCTATACGATTAGTTTTTATCTACAAACTTAAGTCAACATAAAAGTGTTTTACATTAATATTGCAATGAATAAAACATATTGCAATAACATACCAATCAAGCTTAAACATGAGATTTCAACATTTTCCAGATAAACAATAAATAATTTTACTTAATAATTTTCTCGATACTTACACAAGCTGGAAAATGGTCTCTTTTTGAATACTTTACATATTTCATGGCTTTCATCATTCAAACAAACATTTCGCTTGTTATTTCAATATTCAATGATTTTGTAAACATTCATAAATGATGGTTAAAATTAAGATTCATACTAATCATGCCTACCAAAAACACCTGACTGACCAATTAGAATCCAATTTCGGCAGGGCTTATTGGTGGTTCTGTGAAATCAACCATGACCTCCTGACCAATTAGAATCCAATTTCGGCAGGGCTTATTGGTGGTTCTGTGAAATCAACCATGACCTCCCACAATCTGCACTGATCAACAGTAGTAAATGCATTGTTCCATTGTTTTTATTTTCATCAAGTTAGAAAACAACTGCAGTGAATAAAATTTATTCCTTTCTACTGAGAGAGTTTAGAATGAACGAAGCCGACGGTTACATTTAGTGGGATATCAAATCCTACAAATGTATTCATCATTTTATGTAACCGTATTTAGTATAAATGTTAAAGTTTTGAAAGTCTAAAAGGTTTCAATTTTTGTATATTTTGTGCTTCATTTAGTTTCATTCTTTGAAATTTGTTTTTCTTAGTGTTCAATCCCAAGCATACTTGTTCACATTCAAGTGCAAGAAAAGGCTTTAAATTATTATCTGAATACATTTTTATATTAATGTTAGGTCACATAAAAGATAAACAATGTATTGTGCTTTTTAAAAATAACAGTTTTTCATCTGTTTAAAATTAATTCAAATGCTGTGCATTGAAATTTGATTATGAGTTTAAACTATGACAGGAATAATTCAAGGGAATGTTTTTTTTGTGATTTCTAGCATTTAAATTGTCTGAATCGCATGAAAATTTATAAATTACGTAAGGTACCGGGTATTCTCAAATTGGTCACACTTTTTGAACTTTATACTGTCTTCCTTTTGTTTGTCTCAAATTTAATACAACATTAGCTTCACTTGTTGTTTATTAAAGGGACTGTTCACGCAAGCTTATGCATCAGTCAATTGTAACCATGGACCCCCCCCCCGGTCCAGGGAATAGCGGGGACTTTTACTTTCGGTTCAGCCAACCCAAGCTAAAATCCCCGCCCTGCAGGGATGATCTGATGGCAAAGTCCCCACCAAATCCCCCCAGCACCCAAGAGACATTAGGTTAAGCCACATCCGCACTGTATTTTCCACGAAGACCTGATACTGCGGGGCCACCTGAAAGGTAAAAACACGGCCCATTTCCCCGGTTTACCCCCAGATGTGGGGGCCCTGGTTACAATTGACTAGTGCATACTGATCCATAGTTATCCAATCTCATGTCAAGACGATTTCTGGTCTGACATTGCCAGGTACGTTATTCTTAAGCATAAAAAAAGCCTGGACAGCATTTGAGAAAGACTGTTGTGAGGTTAAATCTACATTACCTCACTATGCCACAACATTATTGATTACTGATTTTCATTCTTGGCTAGGAGACAAAAAGTGAGCACAAAGCGTCTTCAAAAAAAGAACTTTATGCACCAGTCAAATGTAACAACGCCAACATACCCCCCCCCCTCCTCCAGGTCTGGGGAATACTTTGACTTCCAGTCCAACCAATGCCCTATAAAATCCCTGCCCTACCCTGCGGGAACGAACTGGTGGTAAAATCCCTGCCAAATAACCTCGCACCCCAAGGATCTTAGGTAAGGGTAATTCCCCGCTATATTTTGCGGGAAGACAAAACCACCGCAATCATCAGGCACTGCGAGGACACCTGAAAGGTGAAAACACTGCCCTTTTCCCTAGTATACCACGAGGGGGGTGGTAACAATTGACTGGTGCATGATAAGAGTAGAAATCAAAAGTGAGCAGGCAAATGCCGATGGTTTATCACACAATGTCATTGAACAAAATGTACTTACACTGAGAATGGCTCCAGGACATTTCTATGCACATAGGTAAACACTCATCATATTCATAAGCCAGATGCTGTGCGCATATTCATACATTTGGCTTCATTTAGAATGTAACTTCATAAATAAGTATGCGCATATTTGATATTTCTTTATCTCCATTTTGCAAAATTGAAATCACGTGATTTTATCAAACAAACTTGTATTGCTTGAAATTCAACGTGTCAAATTAAACATGCTATCCTCGGTAAGATGACAATAAATCCGTTTGGTGGTGGTAATTATTCAATGGCGACTTTATTGATAAATTTCTTCAATATAACACGTATAAAATTCACATCATCAGCATCCGGAAGTAGTGATAACATGTGCATGTGTGAATCATTCGGCCGCTCTGATCAGAGTAAATGAGTCAATACAGTAGACTGGTACCCGAATTTACTTTTCCTCAAAAAGTTATAATGTATAACGTTATACAGATACGCGGCATATGGTTTTTATTTAACATTAATAGTATTTTAACAATCAATACCAAAAAATCATGCTGTATTTAAAAAGTGCTGAGTGCCATGCAATAATTAGTTAAATAATAAACTTTGTATTTAAAAAGATAATGTCACGGAAACATGCAAATTATGTCGAAAAAAAGAACAGCCCTGTTAATAAATTAATACTATAATTCTATACAAAGGATAACAATACTTTAAAAAAAACAACAACAACAACAAATATCCTGGTTGTTTACTACTTAGACCGCACGCTTGATTCGGTATACGGACCCACAAGACATTTCGAATGAGCGACGGGCACCGTGGTTAGCTGATACTGGTCGCTTTTCGGATAAAAGAGAAAGCGGCTACCAGTGTATCAATAAAGAGCTTTGAACGGAAAATGTCGATGCGTACTTTTCCAATATGTTCATATTCTTATTGCATTTAATCTGACCGTATGCAAGAACATTCATGTAGTTAACCCGATTAACTTACTCTCTACGTACACATTTCTTGAGCTTCATTAAAAGAACATACAATTAGCTTGTCTTGTTAGGAGAACTATTGTTATTGGATGTTTTCATTGTAATCAGTTCTGGTACTACTTTGATTATTCAAATTCGCTAACGGCAATCCAATCAAAATACAGCGTATGAATACATTACGTCAGTGAACCCCCAGATGCGGCTTGAAAATGCAGACATCGCGGTTACGGCTATGAACTAGGCCACAAGTGCCCTAGTCCAAAAATAAAACAGTTCGTGAACAAAATAATTCAAAAGACGAAACATACAAGTTCCATTACTTTGCAACTTAAATAGTTTCAAAACTTTTACATTGAAGTCAATAGCAAAGGCAGCATGCATTACCACAACCATATCGTCTTCTAGATGAACGAGTATTCACGATCTAACAAGTATGGAAAACCATAAAAGCAGTTTTTCAAAAGATAACTATCCGATCAGTTTCTCAGGAAATAATCCCGTTGCATTTGACCAATATGACCTTAAATCATACTGGGACTTGTATCATATTATCATTGTTGTATGCTTAAAGTTTAATGTATTTAGATTCTGGAAATGTACTGGAAACAAATACATAGAATACAAAACATCTGACTGTCCTTTTTGACCAAAAACAGGTACCGGCAAATACTCATTTACTTGTCATCAATCTTACACGCTAATGTTTCAGTCTAATTAAAAATCAATGTTTTCACGCGTTTAATGAAAACTAGTCATACCTTAATTTAACAAAAATATTGTCCTTTTCACTTTAAAGTAATAATACTTATTGGTAAATGGTAAGACAAACATAAAATGTCGTGCTACCACCAACTGTTTAAACCCCTTTTGAGTTCTTATTTAGTTATTGTTGACTGAACAATGGCGGTTACAAGTGACTGTATCTTGATATTTGTTTGGTTTAACCTGTATTTAGGACTTTTCTGACTTTTTTGCTCTCATTGAATTGACTTTGGTGGAAACAATTGGGATTCTAGGTCTGATTCCCCCACGAACAGTGCGAAAGGCGACAAGTGGATGTAAGATTAAAATAACGATGTTAATATAAATGTCATCGGTGTTTAAAATGTTAAAAGCCAACCTCATTATTGTCATAGAAGTGTCCGTTGTAATATTCATCAAATTGGTAAATTACGTTTCAGACAAGTAAAGGATGGTAAGGTCACAATAGGTAAGGCAATATTACTTTTTTCCACGCAAAACATACATCATTGTTCGCTAATGAAAACATTGTGAATTTTATCCGCTCGTCAATTTGATTAAATAATTTACAGACATTAAACGTTCTGACCACACCAGAAGTATAAATCTAAGATGGCAAAATGTATAGCGGCATTTTGTTCAATGATTATCAACTAATTATAATGTTCATATTGTAACTATATAACGATCCAAACGGCAACGTATTGCCGTCATCATTATAAACATCAACGTCATCTATATAAATGTGTTCAACAATTGCGATATGAGCAATTAAAATTATAGACATTTATTATAAGATAAACATTTCAAATGTTTATGATGGATTTCATTTTTCACAACAATCTTTGAATCGCACTTACTTAACCATGATGAGGAATTGCATTTAGTTATCCGTGATAAGGGATTGTACTGATTGACCAACGATGAGGGATTACGTTTAGTACTCATGATTAGGGATAGTACGTAGTTACCCAGTATGTGGGATTGTATTTAGTATTCCATGATTTGGGATTGCATCTGTTACCCATGACGTGGGATTACTATTAGTTACCCATGATGTGGTATTGCTTTTTGTTACACATTATGAGTGATTGTACTTAGTAACAAATGATGGGGGATTGCACTAAGTTACCCATGTTAAGATATTGCACTAGGTTACCCTTAATCGTCTGAATAAAAATGCAGTTCGACGATGAACGTACAGGTTCCAATTATTTTGTTTAAGAGTGTAACTCTATATATACTTGTATTTATTGTAAGAAGCAAAAATTTGGGTGTTGGAAAAATATATCATTTTAACTGTTGATAGACTACACAAGCTTTTATTCGATTTATTTTTGCTTTTGCCCTTTTTGTTTGATTACCCGGCGCAGCGCCGTGGATATACATTTCGTTGAAAATATTTGCTATGGAGAGACACGTGATAAGTAGTTTTCAGCTTATACATGTAAATATACCCCCTTCGCCGATTTCTTCTAAAAAGTGGAACTAGTCAGTAATGATAGCTTTATTTCGTTCGTTTACTACGAGAGGAGTCGTGTACCAGACAAAGCGTGGGCCGTATCTATGAAAAGAGTGCTGGTACGTACTAAACAGCTGATCAGATTATTGATAATTATATAGAAATAGAGGAATACTGCAGACGACATACGAGGAAAACGATTCCTATTAGTGCTGACCATAAAGACAAAATCGGATGTTTTTAAATTATTAAAATAGAAATATTTCGAAGAGTTAGTTATTTTATGTTCTATGAATTCTTTGAACATATAAAGATTGTTGTTAGTTTTGAACACCTTGTTAATTAATATGTTTTTATGCTATTTTAAGAGATACATACAACTATGCCTCGATCAAATGGCCACAAATGATGTATTTCTAAGTCTCATATCATATATAATCATTAATAGATTTAGTGAGTTACAGATATTTTTGACATAAATTTCTTGCTTCAGATTTGGCTTTGATGTTAGTGTGAGTATTTTACACGAATATTGAAGTGTATTTCCATTTTTATTAGACACAATTATTTTACTTACTCCATTTATATTAGACACAATTATTTTAATTACTAGGTAGAAAGTGTATCTTACCACCTGTGTATAACTGTATTACCTATATCAAAGGAGCATAAAGTTTTCTTTTTGCGCAGTCCTTTGTTGGTCGTTTAAATTAAATGAATAAATGTCATGAATGAATAAAAAAAAATTCCGTGAATAACCAGTAAAACAAGAAAAACAGTGATATTCGAGTACTTGAAATAGGTATAACATTCGAAATATTTGGTTTGATAATCTGTTTTCCTCCATTCTGGCCCAAAAAGAATCCAACATTCGAGTTTTAAATAAGAATTTATATATACACACTGAAGGATTTTTTCAACGAGTAGTCTGCATTTGTGACCAGAGTCGACGGGACCGCGATTGGTGTTGCTGACGACCGCGACGAAGACGTCGAGAGGACTCCAACAATTGGTATTCATGGCCACTCAGTACTTAAGACACGGTACCAGGACATCATTTCACTGGTAGTCCATAGGATGTCATCGCCGCTGTAGTCGTGTACAACATCGCTTGCCGCTGATATAGTCTTGGAAGGAACTATCAAAGCAGTCTCCACACGTTCTTGGTCTTCTAGGAAGTTGTTTGATACAATTTTCACCAAAGGTATACACTGAAGATCAAAACTAAAACAAAGCTTTTATAAATCGGAAACTTCAAATCTGAGCGCGAGATAAAGAAATTTATTCTCCATTGATTAAAGTACTATCACATTCGCCGAATAGTTAATGTACATACTACAATACATATATGTATACATTTGATAAACTGTATCGCGTATAGTTTAAAATTATATATTTTACGATCACATTCGCCGAATAGTTAATGTACATACTAAAATACATATATGTATACATTTGATAAACTGTATCGCGTATTGTTTAAAATGATATAATTTACGTCTTAAAACTTATTACTTTTGGCTTAAATTTGAATGCTGATAATTTCCTCTTTTAAGCCGTCAACTCCCCTTGCTGCATTAACAGTAATTATTTTCCTTTTTCCAAATGATGGCAACATATTAATTTCTGCCACAAGGTTTTTTCTTTAATTACTCAGTCAGTTTTCCATGAGCTACGTGCGCCTTAACATTGCTGGTAAGAAATTGCCCCTGTTTCCCGCAACAGTAAGGTGTGGTGAAATGGCCATTGTCAACAGTTTCCGCCTATGTGACAAATGGCGTAGGTCTAATTGCTTTGCCGTGAGCTTTTGATGTTGAAGAGGACAATTATTTGGTAATAATATTTGACACCACTCTTCCATTGTCAAAAGGCATACCACTAAACTAAACACTAAAGAAAATTTGCCTTCTAGTTTTTAAGGATGAATTCCTCCAACAAATCTAAGGTTGAAAATAGCGTCCTTACATAAAATAAACTTTCAGTCCTTTGATTTTATGAAAATTTTGCAGATTCAAGTTATCTTTAAAACCGTATTTGGCTGTCTAGAAATGTTCCGGCTTGTGACGTATTTAACATAGGATCATCTGGAAGAAAAATTTAGCGAACATGTCATTATTATTTTTTTACAGGATTTAATGATAGTAGTCTTTGAAAGTCTGTGTCACCTGAGCTTTATTTACCAATCGACAATTGTAGACAAAATGGCAGCAAGGTTCGATTCAGTGAAAATGATAAATTGACATTATAAACATCATTGGATTCAGATATGTATATACACGTGGGACTTTACGTTGGGGAGTTGCTCTATTTCGAGAATATCTTGGTGAGGAAAATGAATTTGAAAACTTCTCAAGATGTAAGTTTAACCGGCAACTTCGTCTCTTTCTAGGGTCGATAAGAACAACGGAAGGTGAAATAAAAATAAGAAAGGTTCTTTACAATCTTTGAAATACAGTGTTTCTAAATACCTGAAGAACAATCGTAACATTGATTTTCAGTCTGATGCAGAGTTTGTCTTGTTAACAATTTCAACAAGTCGATGTTGATTTCAACAAGTCGATGTTGTTTGATTTGAAGAAATAAAGGGAAAGCTTTAGTGGACCACAAAAAGGAAATTGCTGAAGATGACAAGCTTAAATTTACTGACGCTGATGGCATTGTGTTTGACACCACTACGCCATCGACTTCAGAAATAAGTCTGGTTTGACCTAACGTTCTTTTTGTTCATTCGTGGCAGGAAAAACCTTCTGGAAATAGACATATCCACATTCGCTGTCCGTCGAGATTTATCGGGGGCCGGTTGCTCAAAACCTCCGTGAAGCTTAACCGACCTTTAAACTCCTAACGGTCCGTTAAATCTCAACATTACGTTAATTTTCTGTTGCTCATACAAACGTTAGGTTTTAGCGGCAGATTTAACAGTGAAACTGGTAAAGTTAAGCGTTAGAACCTCGATTAAAGTTACCGGAAGGACTTTACATGGCAGGCATATTTTTCCAAATGTCAGAAAGCAACGCGACTATCGACACACGTTTTATGTACAAGATCTAAATGATAGTGAATTGCATGACCAGTATCGTTTTGCTAATGATGGAGTCGCGTTTTTATATTATTAAAGGATAAGATGAAGAGATATTCACCGGAACAGGGCCCTTAGCGTGAGGCAGATGGTGCTCATTACCGTCCGGTTCCTCGCCACAGGGGTGTTTTTCAATATTGTAGAGGACATCATGGGTTACCGTGTTAAAGATGTTATTTGCAAGACAATTAGACGAGAAGTGTATGACATTCCGGTCACGAAAATAATCGTGTAAATGATTCTTCGCTTCGGCAGGCTTTCCATATTTGGGCGCGATAACGAGACACACATCCGTGTTCAAGCCTCTGCTGCTCATGAGCCGGCTTATGTGCAGACAGTCAACGATCATAAAAGTAAAAATTATAAGATTTTCATCTGCAACCGTCGAAAGATATTTTTGATAACGCTTTAACAAATTGTTTTCGTCAACTCGTCTTTTACCAAAACGGTCATAAAACCTGAAACTAACTCCATTGATCGATCTATAAATGAACATTACAGGTTTGGTCAATATGTGACATTTGTCATACAGTGTTTTACAATTGGTCCACCTAATTGTTATGAATGTTACCTTACACTGCTCACAACATTTACCTTACAATAATCAGGGACGGATCCAGGACTTGACGTTAGAGAGGTTTTAATTTTGGACATGCAGCTCTCAGTGCAGCCTCTCTCCCCCGACACAGCGAAACATATACACTTTACCTTTTACATGGGCTATCACGGAACCGTCCCCGATGATAAATATAGCTATTTGTATATTTAATCATGTCATTAATGATCACTTCTAAATATGGAATCACCCCATCCCACGTACACACTCTTAAGATACCGCTAGTGTTAACTCACACAAATATATTGTAACATTGAATACAATTGTATACAATTACTAGTATCCATTTTAATGTGTAATGAGATCAGATTTAGTCAGGAAAAGGCCTGCTTAATAGCTACAGCCCGTGCCATACTTCGCAATATTGCAGTCATGTTTAACATGTCCAATGTAGAAGATGGAGATGTCTTACAGAATATTGAAACTATTTCGAAGAACGTATGAACTGGATCAGCGACACGGGACTTCATTGATAACAATTACTTTCAATTATCATCATCATGCCAGATAAAAATCAAGAGCATGTACTGTTGTTGTTTTTTTGTTATCATTACATATATATTTACAATAAAAGTACGAAAAACCACTAGTTAAGAATAGTCCCTTAATTCAGGAGTCAATTTTCCCGTAGTTCATCATCCTATCATACTTATTAAGAGCTTTAGCAGAAAGACTATGTATGTTTGTTACAACTGCTGGACTAGTTTAAGACCATATACTATTTGACGTAACAACATACCTTGCAGGTTGAGAGTCACACTTTCGTTATTATATGATTATCTGGTGAGTACAAATAAACATATCATATTGAGCTTACACACACACACACACAACTTTTCCCGCGAAAGTTGCCCGTATGCTCGAGGTGCAGTGGTCATGCTTCTCTTCCAAACGGGGACATGCTGCCTCAAGTGTAGAGGGCTACTCTCCCTCCTGGGACACCACGGATGGTATGTTTGCAATATAACTCTAACCATTTGCAATTAATTAGCATACGCTGACGTATATTTCACGAGAAAGGTACAACATATCAACAGGCTATATAAATGAAATATTTTTAATGACTTAAACAACTGTGTGTTAAAGAACGTTTTGGCCTTTTGAAAATTTACCATCAAGAGAGACATAAAAGTTAATCAACAGTGACTGGCTATAGGTAATCCTGCAATTTATTTCCTTTTAAAAGTGGATCAAATGTATTTTATATTGTAACCCTGGCATTTCATCTTTCGGGTTAGATTAATTTTGAGATTTGTCAGGATTCTGTTCTTTTATTCACTTTCGGAAGTCATGGATAACTCATTACATGGGTCAGCAATGGAACCAGTAGTCCGCTTATGTATCCCGGATATGAACTCATGCATCGAAGTTGAAGAACTGAGTCGGAGGGGTACAGCGGAGAAGGCAGACATGTCGACTGGGGAAGGGGATGAAAGTGATGTTAGGATTTGCCGCTGGAATGTTGAAGGGAAGGGGCTGATGCCTAGGGCAATGTTTCTGACTGTGTCATGATCATAGTGCATTATTTTTGTTGAAGCGTCCCCGGCAGGGAGGTTAGTTCCGGGGAGAACAAGATGGTTGCAGGTATATAAGAATACTTGACGGCTAATTGGATGGATCCGTTCTTTCATTTTCATCGATGCCGCTGCATACTCAATGGCCACTGCCTTTCCTTTAGGTCTAGAGCATTTCCAGCCTTTTGGTGGCCAATGGATGGAGGGAGTAAGCGCGACCCTTTCTTATGGGCAATAACTCACGTCACGGGAGGCATATTTCCGATTAGGTGGAGGTTTTAGACATCTGTTGTATATCATCACATTGCCTGGTTAAGTTTAAAGATACTTGAGTGGAGTGTACTGAAAGGTTGCTGGACGGGACTTTGATGAGTTGCTCTAGGGTTGTTGGCGGCATTCTAAGGGGCGTTGAAATTGGTTTTAATCATATAGTAGATGGGACTATGCGGGTGTTGTATGTGACGATGAAGCCGTTGATGTTTATACTGTTACAGTGTTAGAGATTCCGGATAGTGTTGAATGATGGTAGGTTTGATGATGTTAGATTTGTTACTTCATTATCTTGTCTGGAAGGAGACCCAATGGACAGCGGGGAATGTGTCCTCAGGTCACTGTTGCTAAGGGGATGGAGATCTGGACCTCTTGGGAAGAGTGCTCTCCAATATGGATGGAACATACATAACTTGACAACATCAATATCAAACCTGTTGAAACTTCACATTATAACAATATGTATCTAGTTTATGCTTAATATAACCAAATTTAGCATTCAACTATTATGCAAATCAAATTATTAGCATAACAAAATATTAAGACATCAAAAATGGCCGAAACGACAAATTTCAAGTAAAAATACTGTCAATAATTTTGTCAAATCTTAATGAAACATGTTGAAACTTGAAACAGTAACACACTACATAGTTCTAACTATATATAACAATAAGCATTGCTGAACAATTATAAAAATAAAATTATAAGAGTACCGAAAAAGGTAAGCCTACAAAATTTGGCCAAGAATAAAGTCCGAGCCGTAATATCATACATAACTTGACAACATCAATATCAAACATGTTGAAACTTAACATTATAACAATGTATATCTAGTTTATGGTTAATACAACCAATTTTAGCATTCAGCTATTATGAAAATCAAATTATTAGCAAAACAAGATATTAAGTCATCTTAAATGGCCGAAACGACAAATTCCAAGTCATAATACTGTCAATAATTTTGTCAAATTTTAATGAAACATGTTGACATAAGCTACACCCGGTTAAGGGAAAAGTCCCAGGAGGAAGACTGTCCAGAGGATTGTGCCATCAAGCACAATCTGTTCTCACTAACAATATCTCAGATGTTATGAAGTGAGTTTTTGTGTGTATCAGGCTCCCAACAAAAGATCCTGAGGAGCCTTGAAGAGTGGGACAAAAACTACTGTCCATCAGGGTCCAACACGAGTAACACCGACATAACTACAGAAAGCAAAAGCAACACCAGTTACACTGACATGGGCCACAGCATAACTATAACATATTGAAACTTCACATTATAACAATGTGTATCTAGTGTATGCTTAATATACCCAATTTTAGCATTCAACTATTATGAAAATCAAATTATAAGCAATACAAAATATTAAGTCATCAAAAATGGCCGAAACGATAAATTCCAAGACATAATACTGTCAATAATTTTGTCAAATCTGAATGAAACATGTTGAAACTTGAAACAGTAACAAACTGAACATAGTTCTTACTATATATAACAATAATCATTGCTGAACAATTATAAAAATAAAATTATAAGAGTACCGAAAAAGGAAAACCTACAAAAGTTGGCCAAGAATAAAGTCCGAGCCGTAATATCATACATAACTTGACAACATCAATATCAAACATGTTGAAACTTCACATTATAACAATGTGTATCTAGTTTATGCTTAATTTAACCAATTTTAGCATTCAACTATTATGAAAATCAAATTATTAGCATAACAAAATATTTAGTCATCAAAAATGGCCGAAACGACAAATTTCAAGTAATAATTTTGTCAAATTTTAATGAAACATGTTGAAACTTGAAACAGTAACACACTGTACATAGTTCTAACTATATATAACAATAAGAATTGCTGAACAATTATAAAAAATAAAATTATAAGGGTACCGAAAAAGGTAAGCCTACAAAATTTGGCAAAGAATAAAGTCCGAGCCGTAATATCATACATACCTTGACAACATCAATATCAAACATGTTGAAACTTCACATTATAACAATGTGTATCTGGTTTATGCTTAATATAACCAATTTTAGCATTCAACTATTACGAAAATCAAATTATTAGCATAACAAAATATTAAGTCATCAAAAATGGCCGAAACGACAAATTTCAAGTCATAATACTGTCAATAATTTTGTCAAATTTTAATGAAACATGTTGACATAAGGCCCCACCAAATTAATAACTTGTTCATCGGATTTCCCGCACCTATTTCTTCAAACAAGCAAAAAAAATATTTTTATTTTTTTATCACCATCTAAAAAAAATATATTTCTTTTTACGAGCGCTAATTTGTTAGTAGAATGTAGCCTTTTCCCTTGCAAGCACTCTCAATCAAGCAGCCGCTCTAAGAAGAGTCAATGAACGATATACAAGCGTCTAGATGATCGAGACTAAGTTGGCAACATGATTACTTCCTGATTCATGAAAATTACGTAAACAAATGTCAATTCTACCACCATTTTAAATTTGATTAAATTTTGGACAAATGTGTTTGTTTTAAGTTGGCTTCCGCTTAAAGTAAACGTATATATACTGGGCAAGAAGTGCTGAATTTCATCTAGAATGACAGTGATTATCCAAAGTTTGAATTTGGTTCGGACATGTTTGACGGGAATTCGGATGACCGTTACCTTAAAAAGACGGGTTCCAATCGGTCATCTATACCTACTAGTAGTAGGCTACTACACCTGTCCAGTTAAAAACTTCAGGTGTGTATTTTAACTTCTTTGTTGTTAGCAAATATGATGTATTTTTTGTATCATTTGTTGCCTTCAAAAATATACATTTAATGATTTATGCATGTTTGTTTTTATTTGCCTACAGATCAGACTAGTGTTTATTTAATTCATATGCATATATTCATAGGCACGTACAGTAATAGAAAAATAAAGTTTGGCCAAGAAACAAGCACCACGTTTCTTGTGTTATCATCAAACTGTTTCAGTAATGCATAGTTTTTTTGCATACTACATTATACTACATTCAACATTTATGTATACCCGGTAAAATTGCTTATTAAAATTTCAGATTCCTCCGATGCAGCGGATCATGAAATTCCTGTCCCCATGAGGCAACGAGGGCGTGCTCGTGGTGGATGCCGTGCTTGTGCGGGCCTTGGTTGCCGATGTTCGTGGACAGAAGGACGACGCTAAAAATTAACCTGACTGACATTCCATGTGCTACATGCAATCCAATGAGTTTTACCATTCACAAAAAAATCAAACCAGCCGGATTGTGTATATTTTTTAAATATTAGTCAAAAAGGATTAAATAAATGGTGTCAGACTGTGTGATTGGAAAAAGGTATTAATCACACTTTGTGTTGCGAAGAAATGTTAGTGGATTTTTTAGATGTTCATGTGTATATTTAAACTATATATGGAAATCATTCAAGTGTTAAATAGTTATGCTGATCGGTTCTTTGTCGATGAAAAAATATTGCATATTCATGTATTTTTATTGAAATATTTTTTTGCTATATAAGAAAATTGACACAATCAGTATTTGCAGTACAAAAGAAGTAAAAGTGTCTTTTGTATTTCTATTACTTGTCTAAATTTGAACAAGATATCTAAAAAAATTAAGGAAAATCTGCAAGTTTAAAAAAGATAGGCGTTAAATTCTGAGAAAGCCTAAAATCAATCTGGCGCTGGCTGGAATTTTCTGTGACATATTTGGTGCTGAAATTGTTTACAAAACGGTGTAGGATTTTTGAAAATCTCTTCCAGAACTAAGATCGCTACCAAGGCCAATTGTGTAGTCATTGCAGTGAGAGTGAAAGCTGCAGTTTATATTTGATTGCAAATGCCTATATTTATTTTGTGAGTTATTTTTCAAGTCATCTTGTCTAGTCATTTCCATGGCATGAGATATGACAATGTATTTTAATAGAGATTTATTTTTAACCAAGTTTTCCTAAGGAAAAGTGGAAAACCTAGTTAATAGATTTTGATATGCCATTGGGCAAGTAGGTGGCTGTGACCATTGGTGCTTGTGTCCAGGCTTTAACTTAGCCATGCATAGGGTATTTTGGAAAAAAAAATGGAAAACTGTGATTTTGAGTTCTCTCATTTATTAAATAGTTTAAAGAAATACATTTGCTTGGTCTCAAATACCATTTGTTTGATCTCAAAATATTTGTATAGAATTATCTTTAAGTGTTATCATTCTTTCACTGGATGTTATCCTTTTACTGTTTACAATATCATTGTTTAGTTAATAAGTGAATAAAATGTGAGCAAAAGTAAGTTAAATGACTATATATATTTGTTCGCTCTTCGCTCGCTCCTCGTTTTTGCTAAATGCAAAACAAATATTTTTATTATTATCTCGCTCGCTCGCCTCATTACTTTTTTGAAAAAATCCGATGAACAAGTTATCAATTTGGTGTGGCCTAAGCTACACCCGGTTGAGGGAAAAGTCCCAGGATGAAGGCTGTCGAGAGGATTGTGCTATCAAGCACAATCTGTTCTCACTAACAATATCTCAGATGTTATCAAGAAAAATCTAAAGGCTCCATTTATGGCGTTTGAGTTTTTGTGTGTATCAGGCTCCCAGCAAAAGATCCTGAGGAGTCTTGGAGAGTGAGACACAAACTACTGTCCATCAGGGTCCAACACGAGTAACACCGACATAACTACAGAAAGCAAAAGCAACACCAGTTACACTGACATGGGCCACAGCCTAACTACAGAAAGTTACAATGATCAGGAGAGGAAAAGGAAGGGCTGTGGGCATGAAAGAAGTTCAGATGCCGGTATGGTTAGCCCTACACCAGAAAGACAACATATGACTTTTAACCAAGCTTGTGTGAACAGTCAAGAAAGATTTCGTATGAACAATGTTGACGCGAAGCACATAGGCATTCAGCTCAGTGGGAGTTTCAACAGTGACAATAACAACTATATATAACAATAATAATAACTAGGGATGGCAACGAGTAGTAAAATTGGTACTCGAGTACTCGAACAATTTTTCGATCGAGTACTCAGGTACTCGATTACTCGGAAAAAAATAGATTTGTTTTCCGGAAAGACAATATCGTGTAGTCATGTATCGTTCATGACGTATATTGTGCGTTGATCGTATTTTTGGTCATTTTCATCTTTAAAGTAGACTTTCATTAGGCCACTACTTTTATATAAATTGGTTTACAAAACCGGCGGGTCTAATTTTCTGAAAAGTACAAAAAAAATAAAAAATGAATTTCACTATTTTTTTCAACATTATTTTCCCGACCGTATTGATTTTGGTGCGAAACGAAAGAAAAACGCACAGATAAGAGTACGAATGCAGTAGATCTCGACTGGTTTGTTGTTCCGTGGCCGTATTTGCGTAGTGATAGCATGTGAGCCATTCAACTGTTATGGCAGCGCCGATGGCAATGGCGGAATTGACGATAGCAGTCATTCTTTGTATGAAATAATTAATTAAAATATGCAGGAGTTGTTAAAATAACAATAGCAATAAACATTGGCAAATTTAACAGCCGACACAAACAATAACTGTCACGTGATTGTTGTTATTCCCCGCCAATTTAGGTCATGAAAATATTGTTGTTTATAGATAAAAAATAAAATTGTCAGCGGCTGCCATCGAATTAGTAGACACAAATATCTGTAAATTATTTGTGAGAAAAACATTTTATAACATTTTTTGGTTAAATATCAAATAACAGTGCACTAAGTGTGAGTGGTGAAATTGAAAGTAAAATTGTTGACACCGGTGACCTAGTTCACAAGTTCGGTCGATGGTGTTTATGGATTTGAAATCACAAAATGGTTTGGAAATACTTGTTATTGAGTCAATGTAAAGCTTGTGTTTATTCTAGATTACATGTTTATTCATGTTTGGGTTAATAGTAGAGTAAAAACAATGAAAGAGTTGAACACATGTCTCAATGACATTTTAATACTAATGTCATGAGTTGTGTGCAAAACATTTAGATAAAACAACACGGAAAACTATTTTGAATAAGTCCATTTCAATTTTTAATGAACTTGATATATCACTATAAATGAGATTTGTTGTTGTAACCAAGGAATACTCTTTAAAATGAAAAATAAACAAGCATGAAGTATGGATGCCCTGTGAACTCGTGTATACACAAAATGGCGGAGTTGGAAGAAGATGAAAATATCCGATACATAATTATGGATTTCTCTGTTACTATCATTGGTACATAAAGTTAAGTCACATGCTAGATTTCTTATTTTGTTATGTGATTTTAATGTACTGATGTGGTAATTTGCTGCAAGATTTGAATTTGAAATGGATTTGGTGAACATCCCATGGTAAATATCCCGGTCCGAAAATATCAGAACTTAGCATGGATCGAGTTACACACAACTAGGACCCACCATGGTAAAGGTTATTAAAACTCAAATCTAGGTCTAGTTTGGTTTTTAGTTTTTCAGGAATTGCTTTCACAAAGTTAAAGCTCAAATGGCTTCATAAAATGTTACTTCCTTATTTACAAAATTGGTAATTATTTCACTTTATTGGCATTTTCCAATATTGAAATAACTGAAACAATGTTTAGAAAATAGTATGTATTGTTTTAATGCAGTGCAATTTTTTGTATTTTAATGCGTAAAATTGCATTCTCTTTTTTCTCAATTTAATATTGTTCAGTTTAGTGTTCTGCATTCATTTTTGCTTTAACATACCCTTGAAGCTTAACAATTTATGTCTTGCTGAGTGATATTCAATGTATCTTTGATAAAAAGTGTAGTTTATACATGTAAACATGTTTTATAGTCAATTTCATTGATGTTTTATATGCACAGTATGTAAGATTTAAACTGTGTGTTTAATTAGAACTTTGAAACTTTGGAGTGTATTAAAACATGCATTAATAGCAGTTTAAAAATTTAAAATGTCATGTAAATGACATAAATTTTCAATGTTTTTATGTTGTTCTCTGATTTTTACCCTTTAAGAGTATGTTTTGTGACTTTTTTCCTTTTTTTTTTTTTTTTTTTTTCGACCGCCCGGTGGACATTTTTCCCAAAAATTCTTGTAAACCAAAAAATAAAAAAGGAGTGGCCTTATGTCCTTTGAACAGAAAATTTAATAAAAGGAAAACAAATGCTGTTTCGGCTTTTTTTCATTTCACTTTTATGATTTTATATATAAGTATGCACTGCTAATTAGCTACAATATAGCTGGAAAGTTACACCCGGATGTTATTCGAGCGTCTATATAGTCGAGATTTATAATGAACATCGATCTGAATTACAATGAACGAAAATTAATAGCATACATAGAAAACAATAAATGAAATACTTCGTACTGTATTATTGTTGTTAACCTCATTAATATTTAAAATTCTTGATTTAAGATATCAACCAATCAATTGTGATAATCATTGCAAAAAAAGTTAAAATACGCCCATTAAGAAATCAATGCTCGTAACGGTCGCTACTCGTTCGCTCGTTAGCGTCCATTGTTTGGTGAAAGGTCTCTAATTGGTAAACAATAGAATTGCGTAGGTAATAGTTCCGCTATCAAAACTTCGCTAACTGACATCAGTGCTAATTAGAAATTGGGGCCCTTTGTTGACAGTTTGCAACTCTCAACTAATTTATTAGGGTCAATTGTGTACACAGCGGGGAGTAGCGGGACCGTAAATTGTCCTCTTGGCAACTAACCAGACCTGTTACTTCGTATTTTGTGATTTTTATATATGTTTTCATTTTTTTCCGAGTACTCGAGTAGTGATTTGGTACTCGAGTACTCAGACGTTCGATCGAGTACTCTGGTACTCGTGGTCATCCCTAATAATAACAATAACCATTCAACAATAATGAAAATAAAAGTATTAGCATATCAAAATATTAAGTCATTCGGGTTAGGAAACAAAAAACAAGGAAACAGGAAACAAATTAATCATTTGAAAACAATTTCTTATTTAGCTGTTTAGAGGCCCGCACATCATCTCACGGAAAACACCTGACCCACGTACATGGCCTCCAAAAAGGAACCGACGAGTTCGAGGCCTGTCTCATCGGGAACTTTAAGGAGTTCAGGCCGGCGAGGGCGGTATTTACGATGAAGAGAGACATAGGAACCGACCCGGCAGTGGAGGAACGCGAGGAGGATGAGTTAAGAGTATGGGTTTCTAATAATTAACTTGTTCTTTTAACCTTTATGACTCAAAATGATTAAAAAGCACACTATTCTAAATGTAAACAAAAGTAAACATTATCAAAGATAAAAAGCCATGCTAAAACAGCACTTAAAAGACACGGGACAGGTAAAATAAAGTGTACACACATCATAAACAGTTCTTAAAAATGCTCAAAAAAGGAGAAATACCAACAAACAACTATACGTATATATACAAAAACATATATGGAAAGAACCCGTAAGCAGAGACACATGAAAAAACACCACGGCTACATACAACCAATCTTTAAAAATTACAGAAGGTATTTAAAAGTATAAAAGATAAAAAATTTAAAACAGTTCTTAAAAAGACACGGGCCGGGTAAAATAAATGGTACTAGAATAACTACAGAATGATAAAAAAATAACTGACAAACAGGTTTAAATGGCTGATAAAACTTAACATCACCAAGCTGTTACTTATCATTCAATTGAAAATATCAGTACTGCACATTCAGGGATGTGATTGACCTGGCAGCCGGAGGGCTGAAACATTTTCGGCCATTTTTTTTATTTTTTATTTTTTTTTAAGGGGGGGGGGGGTCTCTGGGGCCATAAGATCCGCGGAAGTCCGAGATTCGGGATAAAAGGGGGGAGATGTCCTCTCACAGAATACAATTCATGCAAATTCTACTGTCAGCCAAGGAATTCCGCGAATCCGTGGACAAATCACATCCCTGAAACAGTTAATTTACAAGTGAATGATTCATTCACTTGTAAATTAACTGTTTCAAGTTTCAACATGTCTCATTAAGATTTGGAATTTGTCGTTTCGGCCATTTTTGCAAAATTTACTATTTTGGTTATGTTTCATTAAGATTTGACAAAATTATTGACAGTATTTTGTCTTGAAATGTCAGTTCGGCCAATTTATTTCTGATTTCTTTATTTTTCTTGTAGTTTTGCAAAAGTTCTTAAGCAGTTTTGTTCGGTAAGTTGCTGGAAGAATTTTTTTTATACCATGGTTGCATGACGAATAATACGGGAATGAATAAAATCATGTACATTTATTTTTGTTTTCTTTTTTGGAACCTCTGTTTGTTACCATTGCTCTGAATAAACAATATAACTGTGTACAAAAAGTAACATATAATGATCATAAATGAGGGATGGTATAGGGTTTTCTTACTTATGATATACACAACCTTAAGCAAAATCACTATTTGCACCTCTATACTAAACAGGTATAATAGACGTGGCCATCCTTTGTTGCCCTTGGACACAAAGACGCCTTGAATTTGTTAAATTCTGCCTTGGCCCTCATTTTCTCCATCTTGTGAGCACTTTGAAAGTTCTTGGTCAAATTCTTACGAAGCATGCTCTTCGCACAATACGGACACACGCCATTCATTGTGATTTTTTACTCAAGGTCGGCTAACACTGTTGAAGTTGTAGTTCAAATCTCGTGTAAAGGAAACTTTATTAAAAGCATTACCGCACTGTACAGACCGAATTCATTGCAACGGGCGTTTCCCTTTGCAAAATCAATAACCGCAAGATATCGATACATACGTATGCTTCAAAACCTGTTCTCGTTAAGTCACCATGTTTCAGACATGGCAAGACACGTCATAACAAAGCACATACTAGAATCAGTGAAACATACAAAGAGAAGGGTCATAGTTAGTGTTTCCCTTCCGGATGACATATTCCCCACTAGAATACCCTAACTATAACGGCAGAGTTCATTTTATTAATGTCAAAGCGCCGAGGGACCGGTGACTATTTGCCACCGGAAGTCAAAATGAAAATGAAGAAAAGTTGTGCCTTTTTGCTCTGAACATTATTTTTTAATTTTTTTGAGAAACGGCCAAAAGGACTTCAGATTCGTATTCAGAGCACCAATTTACTGCATAATTCATATAATTCAGTCGGTATTTTATTAGAAAAACAAATCTAGCCCGAAATGCGACCGAGCCCTTCTAAAAATGTTTTAGCCCTGAATAACTTTATTGATATTTGCGATATCGAAAAACGGTTTTCAGATTCATGTTCAGCGCACTAATTTACCCCAGAAATCAGATTAAAAGTCGGTATTGTAGTCAGAATATTCAACCCATTCTCGAGGATATTGAGTTTTCCCATCATAGCATCATAGGCTTCGGTTGGTAACATAACATGCCCTACATGGTTCTTGTTCCCATGCAGCCCTCGGTGTAGCAATAGTGGCTTCAAGGGGGTCTATACCCGAAGAATACTAAACAAGCACAGAAAACAGGCAACAACAGAAACCATATATATCAGATCAGATGCAGGATAAACAGGTAGCAATGAACAGTCAACCAAGTTCTAGTAATACAACAAACATACAATGTATAAAAACTAAACAATACAGGAAAATTGTGAATTTCTGGCTCTGTTTATTTATGATCTTAACCAGCTTGAGCAGGTGTATATACTGCTTGACAGAGGTATACATAACACTCAAATGTACTTTGTCACATCGAAAAGCGGGTTGCTTGAGCTCAATGTTAGAGTTAAAACAAATAAATCTACTTATCTGAAAAAAGAAGTAATTTCCGGGGTCACGATGTTTTGGAAAAAGCACTAAAGATAATTAGTCGAAAGAAAAAAACACTATGAAAAAGTGCCGAAAAGTACAGGAAAGAAATTTCTTGACTGCTCAAGCGGCACTGGTATCGATAATCACCAGATAATGAGTGTTCAGTCGCCTGTGTCGATACAGTGTATGTTATATAATAATAATCCAATATGGCGATTTTATAAACAGGTGAAAAGCGCCAATGTCCTTCAATGTATAAAATATAAAAAATCAAAACAAATGAGCGATATATGTCAGAATTCCAAGTTGTTATCAGATATGAACGCACTGAGCTTTGTTGCTAATTTGAAACAAAAACTTAACGCCAAAACGCTCAAATTTAGTGAGATATTTACTAAGAAAATAGGAGCCAAATTTCCACAACTAACCTGAACTGCCTGGTTTTCCCACGTGTTTGCAACTCTCACAACAACTGTCAATTAATTTATTAGGACAGACAGACAGTTAAGTGACTTGCACATAGTACAGGGATTCTTTCTGGCTTATTATACATCCTTCAATGATACATACCGCTACAATGGCATGATCAGGGTCGATAATGTATACTTTTGTTTACATTTATAATAGTGTTTTAATCATTTTGAGTCATGAAGGTTAAAAGAACAAGTTAATTATTAGGAACCCATACTCTCTCTCTTGTTCCGACTTCTGTTCCATGTCCTTCCCTACGTCCCTGTAGACCGGGGCAACTGGCCTTAATGGTCGCCATACTTACGACGAACTCCACACTGCCCCTCATGAGCCCGTGGACATGCACCAGGTGCCTCCCTCCATCGGAGGTAGATGCCCCCAAACAGCCGAATGACATTGTCACAACACATACATATTATAATACAATTTGTCAACGTGTATGAGCAATGAAAATAAACAATAATAAATACACATTATAACATACAAATATGTAGAAAAAACACACACAAAAAGACAAACGAACAAAATCAATAAATAATAAATGAGAAGGAGAACATGGTTTATAAATGAAATTTAGTATTCACATTAAGATAAGCTTGATCTTATTTTAAGAGTTTCTTTAACAAAAATATATAGTTTTATAAGTTCTGTTCTGTTAGTTGAATTTATTAACTGGATATATTTAAATACTGACGGCTTTACAAAAGAGTATTACTTTAAATATTTCCTTCTAAGATCATCAAAATAAGTATAAGTGAAATTCATCTCCGAAATCCAAAGAATTACAGCATTGACAATATCTTTCAGCTCTAAGTATGTTATTTCTGGCATATCCACCGTAAATACGAAGTGGATGATTAGATAGATGTAATAGACTAAAGTTAAATCTTAAACGTCCTAGTAAAATATCTAAGTAAGTGTCATATGCAAAACATGATTTAACTGTTCTATATATATTCAATACGCTACTATTTTCAACTTTTCTGAACCAAAAGTGTTTAAAAGTATCGTATAATCTACTATTAAAAGCTTCAATGAAAACATATCTACATCAATTATTAGAACATTATCAAAGACGTGGCTAAAGCCAAAATCATCTAAAAAAAATAACATTGTAAACCCTATTGCGACAACCTTTATTGCTCTAATACACAGCTCGGTTACAGACTGTTTCGATAATAATATTGTCAGTGGTAACAATCTTGAACCAATATTTTAATATATGAATGTATGGAAAAACAAAGGGTATCTGCCGAATTCCCCATAAAGACACGCATTGCAAGTATTAGTTCTAACTCTCAATAATCTTTTACAAAAAAATTAAGTGAATTATCTCTATTTCTTTAGATTTAGTAAATCCTCAGACCACTGCTGAGTAATTTAATATGAAGCCAACAAAGGCGTCAAAAAGTTGACACATAATCTTGGGTTTAAAATCAAAATCATTACTCTTGTGAAATAAAACATTACCTTAGGGCTTTTTTATTTAATTCTATGTTTTACGAACACCGCCGCTCAAAACAAATCATTTTTGAAATAAAAATAAAATTGTGATTTCTGTTTTTGACTCTACTGGCCAAAGGCCAGAAGAGCTTATGCGATTGTAATATGTACGTAGTATGTTCGTCCGTGCGTCTGTAAACAATTGCTTTTGAACACGATACAGTCTTCATTTTTGATTGTATCTCGATGAAACTTGTACAGTAGCTAATCCATTAGAGCTCGGTTCCTTTCGAAAACCAGCCAGATCCGCCAATGCATGCCTAGATTATGGCCCTTGATAGTATAAAAAAATGCTATTGTGTAAACAATTGGTTGTGAATACGATACAATCTTCATTTTTGATTATATCTCGATGAAACTTGTACAGTATCTAGATATTCATTAGAGCTCGGTTCCTTTCGAAAACCAGCCAAATCCGCCCATGCATGCCTAGATTATGGCCCTTGATAGTATAAAAAAATGCTATTGTGTAAACATTAGCTTGTGAACACGATACAGTCTTCAGTTTTGATTGTATCTCGATGAAACTTGTACAGTATTGAGATATTCATTAGAACTTGGTTCGTTTTGAAAACCAGCCAGATCTGCCCATGCATGCCTGGATTATGGGTCTTGAAAGTATAAAAAATGCTTTTTTAAGCTTTGTCTATTTTTAGCGAAGTCGACATGAGCGAAGTCTATTTTTAGCCAAGTTTACATGTAAAGTCACAATTGCTTGTGAAGGTTTGTTCAAATTATGCCCCTGGGGTCATTACCAGTGCGGCAAATGCAAAGGACCTCGGCGGAGGCCCAGGGAAGAGTTATCTTTTCTTTGTAAGGGACGGACACCCCCCCCCCCCCCCCCGTTAAATTGAGAAATATTAAAAACCATTTTGTCTGAAACCACTATGCAAATCCTTGCTATTTTGAACAAGGCTTTATTTAGTGGTCCACTACCATGGTTGTTCAAATTATGCCCCTTGGGTCAAAACTGGCACTGCCCTGGGTGTCACAATTTGTTTCAAACCACAAGGCCCATACCTTTGATATTTGTTGTGGAGCATCATATGATGCAATTGAAAACATCTGAAATAATGCCCCTTGGGCACCCCTTTTGACTTATATATTAATTTTTAAAGCTACAGTAATGCAATTTTGACCATGTGAACAGTTTTGCAAACAAGCATTAATGTTGTCCTCGGATGTCCTTGACTTTGACCTTTGACCGACTTTTTATTTTTAAAGCTACAGAAATGACATTTTGACGATGAGTACAGTTTTGAAAGCAAATATTTTTTACCCTCAGATTACCTTTACTTGGCACATATTAAAATAGCTCATGCAACTAATCTGCTTCAACACTTCCTGTCCTCTGATGTTGAACGTTCAGCGTTTTCAGCTAACCCAAACACTAAAAGTGAACTATATCTGTTGCCTATTACTCAAACGTACATGCTCTGGATTGAAAATGACCACAAGAGCCATGCCAGTAGAGCATAGGCCCTTTTGGGCCTCTTGTTTTTTTATTTCCGCCGATGAAACTTTATCGCGGCAAATCATTAAAAGCAGAGTACATCGATATAAATCATCATCAATATAAAATTATGATATTTATACTGCTATGTGTTTTATTACTATGTAATAAAAATTTTACTTAGAAAGAGTAATTATGTTATGCTGTCACCTTTGTAGTGTTCTCAGCTTCTGAATAATTTGTTACTAGTTAGTTATGTTTAAACATTATGATGGCCACCGGACTAGTCACATACACCCAGGCCTAAACTTAAATCGGGGTCCAGATTGTCTTAAAACCCATCCATAAATAAGTCTGAGTGTAACTTATTTTTTTAATAAAAAATATACTTATAATGCTCCATTCCTTTCTTTACAAATATGATTCAAATATGCTGATGTTATCTACTGAGACTATCACTTTCAATGAAGAATATCACAGTGACTTGGAGGGAATGTGCTGAATTTTGACCTCTACAAAATTTAGTGACATTTTACCGAAAATAAACTAAAATATATATGTTGTTCTTCAGATTCATCAAAGGGGTCACTCATACCAACTATCTAGCATAAATAACTATGAATTACGGCACTTTTACAAAGTCAGAAAATCTCGATTTGTCTAAATAGAGTAAAGTGAAACAACTCCAATTTCATCGAAATATGACAGCTAAGAACAACATGCCTACAAAGGCACCCAAACGAAAAGTTGCAACAAAAACATGCAGCCAACATGCAGATAAAACTTCAATCTTTCAATTGCAACCAATATTCTCACCTGAACATGCATCTAGTTGCATCTGAAAATATCGCAAAAAAATCTCAACACAGACTTGCACTGCATTAATGAAAATAAACCAGTCTAGTTTTTTTTTAATATTGTACTTAATAATACAATCAACCTTACTAATATTTCATCAATTACCTTTCAATAATAAACGAACAAAACAGCCTTTACTCGCGAGATAATGTGTAAATTAAAAAAAAAACACATGCAGATTTGGTTACATTACACTATTACTTCTTCCCCGAATTCGCCAACCACGTCTGCTTCATGAATAATTCGGGGAAGAAGTAATAGTGTAATCGATTATGACAAGTCTAAAAATGTTTGATTCTATTTTTATGCCCCCTTTTGAAAAAAGTGGGGTATATTGTTTTGCACCTGTCGGTCGGTCGGTCGGTCTGTCTGTCTGTCGGTCGGTCGGAATACCAAATGGTTTCCGATCAATAACTTCAGAGCGCTTTGACCTAGGGACCTCATACTTGGTAGGTGTATTGGTCATGGCCAGCAGATGAACCCTATTGATTTTGAGGTCAGTGGGTCAAAGGTCAAGGTCAGTGTGACCTTTACATGAAAAACGGTTTCCGATCAATAACTTGAGAACGCTTTGACCCAGGGACCTCATACTTGGTAGGTGTATTGGTCATGACCAGCAGATGAACCCTATCGATTTTGAGGTCAAAGGTCAAGGTCAGTGTGACCTTTACATGAAAAACGGTTTCCGATCAATAACTTGAGAACGCTTTCACCCAGGGACCTCATACTTGGTAGGTGTAAAAAACGGTTTCCGATCATCAAGGTCAGTGTGACCTTTACATGAAAAACGGTTTCCGATCAATAACTTGAGAACGCTTTGACCCAGGGACCTCATACTTGGTAGGTGTATTGGTCATGACCAGCAGATGAACCCTATCGATTTTGAGGTCAAAGGTCAAGGTCAGTGTGACCTTTACATTTTGAGGTCAAAGGTCAAGGTCAGTGTGACCTTTACATGAAAAACGGTTTCCGATCAATAACTTGAGAACGCTTTCACCCAGGGACTGCCCCTTTTGAAAAAGTGGGGTATATTGTTTTGCACCTGTCGGTCGGTCGGTCGGTCTGTCTGTCTGTCGGTCGGTCGGAATACCAAATGGTTTCCGATCAATAACTTCAGAGCGCTTTGACCTAGGGACCTCATACTTGGTAGGTGTATTGGTCATGGCCAGCAGATGAACCCTATTGATTTTGAGGTCAGTGGGTCAAAGGTCAAGGTCAGTGTGACCTTTACATGAAAAACGGTTTCCGATCAATAACTTGAGAACGCTTTGACCCAGGGACCTCATACTTGGTAGGTGTATTGGTCATGACCAGCAGATGAACCCTATCGATTTTGAGGTCAAAGGTCAAGGTCAGTGTGACCTTTACATGAAAAACGGTTTCCGATCAATAACTTGAGAACGCTTTCACCCAGGGACCTCATACTTGGTAGGTGTAAAAAACGGTTTCCGATCATCAAGGTCAGTGTGACCTTTACATGAAAAACGGTTTCCGATCAATAACTTGAGAACGCTTTGACCCAGGGACCTCATACTTGGTAGGTGTATTGGTCATGACCAGCAGATGAACCCTATCGATTTTGAGGTCAAAGGTCAAGGTCAGTGTGACCTTTACATTTTGAGGTCAAAGGTCAAGGTCAGTGTGACCTTTACATGAAAAACGGTTTCCGATCAATAACTTGAGAACGCTTTCACCCAGGGACCTCATACTTGGTAGGTGTAAAAAACGGTTTCCGATCAATAACTTGAGAACGCTTTGACCCAGGGACCTCATACTTGGTAGGTGTATTGGTCATGACCAGCAGATGAACCCTATCGATTTTGAGGTCAAAGGTCAAGGTCACTGTGACCTTTACATGAAAAACGTTTTATGCCCCCTTTTGAAAAAAGTCGGGTATATTGTTTTGCACATGTCAGTCGGTCGGTCTGTCTGTCTGTCGGTCGGTCGGTCGGAATACCAAATGGTTTCCGATCAATAACTTGAGAGCGCTTTGACCTAGGGACCTCATACTTGGTAGGTGTATTGGTCATGGCCAGCAGATGAACCCTATTGATTTTGAGGTCAGTGGGTCAAAGGTCAAGGTCAGTGTGACCTTTACATGAAAAATGGTTTCCGATCAATAACTTGAACGCTTTGACCCAGGGACCTCATACTTGGTAGGCGTATTGGTCATGACCAGCAGATGAACCCTATTAATTTTACGTTAATGTGACCTTGAACTGATAAACAAGTTCTGATAAACAACATGAAAAAAACGGGTTTCCTAATGGATTTTCATCTTTATACCTGTAAGTATGCCTAAGGACTTCAAACATGGTAAGTTTGCTAAATGATTTCCTTTTTATAATTATTCTGTTTGGGCTGGTCATTAGGAAAGTTGGGAAGCTATTGCCGAACACCAGGCTTTTGCGTTGTCGTTGACCTTATTTTGTTAAATTTTATCAGCCAGCTCTTATTATCTCCAAATTTTGTTAAATTTTATCAGCCAGCTCTTATTATCTCCAAAAAACTTACATCCTGGTGATGGTAGGGGACCATTAGCTCCTGCTGCTGCCCAGTTTGACCTACTGTTAATGTCAATTTCACTAAGAAGTTGGCCTGTGATAAAACTATTTTCAACTAAAATCCCATATAATTAATATACTGTTCAAGATAATACTTACAATGCTTAACATAAGCCCCCATGTGGTTCTGGGGTTTGTCTGCATGGCATAAGAATCTGGACCACTGCTTACCCCTTGCATGATCGTAAAAGGCGACTAATAGGGGCTTTAAATATCCTTTAACAGCTTTATAACATCTTGTATTTTTATATTTGTAGAAAAATGAACACACCAAGTTTAATCAGTGGATGTTCCCTTCAGCTAACTGGACTGTTTGCCAGGCTGCAACAAGGGAAAATAAGTGTAGAAAACGCTAACATAGAACTGATTAGAATCACAGATGACCTAGATAAGGCTGCTAACAATTGCAAGTCATCATTAGAAACAGTTATAATGGAGAATAAAAAGCTTAGACAGCAGAACCAGGGCCTCCATAAAGACGCCTACAATAAACAGGAACAGATCCTCCGCCTACAATCAAAAACTCTGAAGCTGGAGTCTGAGAGAAATGAAGCCCTAACTGAACTTGCAGAACTGAAGAAATGGACTGAGGATGACGACACAGTTCTTCTGGATGCTAGCGGAGGTGTTCTGGATGCTAGCAGAGATGTTCTGGATGCTAGCAGAGAAGTTCTGGATGCTAGCAGAGATGTTCTGGATGCTAGCGCAGATGTTAGCGGAGATGTTATGGATGCTAGCGGAGATATTAGCGGAGATGTTCTGGATGCTAGCGGATATGTTAGCGGAGATGTTCTGGATGCTAGTGAAGATGTTAGCGGAGATGTTCTGGATGCTAGTGGAGATGTTAGCGGAAAAGTTCTGGATGCTAGTGGAGATGTTCTGGATGCTAGTGCATTATAAGACATATGGCCAGACAAGAAGGAAGGACAAGAGAAAACAGATTGACTTCGAATGAGTATCAAGACATGGGATATAATTGCTCTTTTTTTTAAAGATGTATCATTTTGGTTGAATATAAAATGCTTTTTGGAACTATTTGGAACTATTTGGATTCTGACAGTGACCGGATGTGTGACTTTGAAGACAATGACAGCTATTTTGTGTAGTTTGGTGATAAAGATATGACTTGAAATACAGCAAAAATATTTTAAAACTGACACCTGATATTGGCAATATCAGGTGTCAAGTTTGGTAATACAAATATTTTATAATTGCAGGACAGTTGATTTTTAAAGGGTTGTATGAGATAACTGAGATTTTAAAGGCTGTGTTGGATTGTTCTGGTTTTGACAATTATTTCTTTATTAAGGTGTTAAACATATGGCTAAAGTTAAGCCAAAGTATTTTTATTTTAATTATGAAAAAGTGGCCACTTTTATGGTTGTTGTAGAGATTGTTTTGTAGAAATATGCCATGTTTCTTTTAGAGCTACATTGTAAGGTTTTTTGCATAGTTGTCATCATTTGAATAGTTGCTGTCAGTAGTACTTTGATTTAGTCTTCTTCAATGAATATAGGCTTAGACTAGAAGTTGATTTGTTTATTTTGAACCATTTTTTACCGAGATCTTGTTAATTCAGAGCTCCAGAAAGAATAATTTTGTACATGCTATTTTTTCCTCGACACCACATTTCCTAGTTGTTAAAATTCGTAATGGTGCTTGTCAAAATCAGTCTTTAGGCTGGTCTTTGTAAAGAACTAAACATTTATGTTGTACACATTATTTTGTGGAGCTCTTCAAAGTAACAGTTTTTTAAAAACAACTATGCTACCAATCAATACAATGTAGCTCTTTTACTTGTCATGTTCATGTTTGATTAATGAAAATAAACTTTAGGTCCAAGTATACCATGCCGAAGACAAAAAAAAGATCGCTGAGGAAACAGAGGGCTTTAGACAAAATGCGAAAGCAGAAAAAGGTACTTTTGTTTCTTAAGGTTAAAGCATTTATATCTATACTGAGCAAAAAAAGAAATTTGACATACTAAAGAATCAGATTATAATATAGGGATTGTATAAATTATGTTAGACAGTTTCCTTTATATACGACAAACCATGATTGACATCAAGTCTTAAGAGTTGAACTCGGGCATTCAGCACAGAAAAGGCAATAAATTAGGTAGTGTAACATAGCCATTTCTTATGAAAACTTACTTTTTGTCACAGAAATACAAAATATTTCATTAATATTTGTTAACAAAAATTGTCATAGTAAGAGAAAACAAAAAATGATTGATCAGATTACATGACTCTCGCAACAGTTGCAGTTCAAAGTTTTGATCTTGTGAAATTAACTCCTTTTGAACTCGGGCATTCAACACAGAAAAGGCAATAATTTAGTTAGTGTAACATAGCCATTTCTTATGAAAACTTACTTTTTGTCACAGAAATACAAAATATTTCATTAATATTTGTTAACAAAAATTGTCATAGAAAAAACAAAAAATGATTGATCAAATTACATGACTCTCGCAACAGTTGCAGTTCAAAGTTTTGATCTTGTGAAATTAACTCCTTTTGAATTAAGCATAGAGTGAATTTTATGCTGCTGTAACTAATCACTGGTTTAATTTTAAAAGTTGAATTCTTTAGACTGCACCTATCAATGAATAAGGACGAATATCTGTAAATGTTACTGCAGTTGAAATACTAATTTCAGGGCTGTATGCACGTTTTAACATACAAGGAAAATCCCATAGGAAATAAATTTAAAGCGATGTAAAGTTGAGTATATATGAGTACAAGATACTTTTTGGGTATGATGTTGACTTTGGTTTGTGGACAAAAAATTCTGTTGACTTCACATATTCACTTTCTCAGACTAAGTGCTGTTCTTCATTTTCAAAAATTGCTCTATCTTTAACATTTTATGTTGTTCGTTTGTAGTTCCAATTGAATGAGATTAACATGATTTTATGGTCAGTGATCTAACAAGAAAATATACAGTTGCCTCTAATCATGTTATCAAACAAAGGAGATCTTTATCAGATGCCTGCTTGATCAGTTACTGATCTTGGACTCCTTATTTGAAATACCATTGTGTTAATGTTTAGTGCTATAATTTCTGCCTGACATATGTCATAGCTTCTGCAGGTTTGTCTTTTAAATTTTACATTAAAGCATTTTTTATGATTTCAGGTGGTTCCTGATAGCAGTATGGATATGCCCCTTGAACCAGTGAATTCTCAACTAGACAGTCAAGCCCCTGCACCTCAAACATTTAGTGTGCCTGTTGAAACCGAGCCTCAGCATCAGGATATATTCTATGGATTAAATCCAAGCAGTGTTATGATGGGATATATTGACATACAAGTGCTGGACTACTACTCTGCATTGTTGAAGGCTCAATGTGCACAAACACATGGACTGATACCACCATCAGTTCTTTATCAGCAGCAACTATCAAATGAAAACATACATACAGGACAGATTGTACCAGAAGGTGTGGATGCTGTGCAAATACATTTTATAAATGACCACTACCTTGTGAGTGCTAAACAGAATGACACCATCACTGTTTTTGATTCACTGAAAAACACGAATAGAGTCCAACGTCTTATCCCACAACTTAGAAGAATTTATGGTGATCTTGGTAAACTAAGCATAAAATATATTGTCCCTCAAAGTCAAGGCACATCTGATGATTGTGGAGTATTTGCTGCTGCAAATGCTTACTTCTTAGTCAACGGTGAATCACTCTGCCATCTTATTCTGGACCAGGATGCCTTAAGAAATCATTTAAAGCTGTGTTTGCAAAATGGGACAATAACAGACTTTCCAAAAGAAAAGGAAACTTTCAGGAGTGATTCATTGAAAAGTTACTTTGATGATCAAGCCAAAAGAAAGTTACAGAAACAAAATCAATTATTAAACAATTCAAAAAATACCAATGTGTGTGTTCAGTTAATTGCAACAAGTAAGCAAGCAGAAAAGCAAAGGAGATGGCGACATAAACAAAGGGAACTAGATATTGACTGTGCAAGACAAAAGCGTGCCTATGAGCAACGTAAAGCAAGACAAAAACAAAGAGAACATGACATAAATAAAGCCAGACACAAAAGGAGTGATGAACAAAGTAAAGTGAGGCAGAAACACAGAGATCGAAACCTTAATGAAGCAAGAAACAAAAGAAATGATGAACAAAATAAAGTTAGACAGAAACACAGAGAACATGACGCAAATGAAACTCGACGCAAACAAACTGTTGAAAAAAGGAAAGTAAGACAAAAACACAGAGAACAAGACGCAAATGAAACTCGACGCAAACAAACTGTTGAAAAAAGAAAAGTAAGACAAAAACACAGAGAACAAGACGCAAATGAAACTCGACGCAAACAAACTGTTGAAAAAGTAAAGTAAGACACAAACACAGAGAACAAAACCTTTATGAAGCCAAACGCAAAAGGAGTGATGAACAATGTAAAGTAAGACACAAACACAGAGAACAAAACCTTTATGAAGCCAGACGCAAAAGGAGTGATGAACAATGTAAAGTAAGACAAAAACACAGAGAACAAAACCTTTATGAAGCCAGACGCAAAAGGAGTGATGAACAATGTAAAGTAAGACAAAAACAAATGACTGCTAATCCACAAAAGGCAAAGAAAAAAAGAGCACAAGAACAGCAGAACTATAGAAAGAAAGAATTTGATTTGCAGAAAGCTTCTGTGAAGTTTACTAAAAATATTAATCAGTATCCAGAATATGTATGTACTTGCTGCAGTCGAATGCTATATAAGAGATCAGTTGTATGTGTTGACAATGTGTCTTTCAAAAGAGCAAGTAGTGATCTGTTAGCTCAATGTTTGTCCATCAATGATACTGCAGAAGGTAAAAGATGGCTCTGTCAAACATGTCTACGTTATATAAGACAGAATAAGATGCCACCCCAGTCAGATGCCAACAATTTGAAATTGCCTTCTATACCTGAAGATTTACAAGATTTAAGTACACTAGAAGAAAGATTATTATCACAACGATACCCATTCATGAAGCTCTTGGCCTTACCAAAAGGTAGACAGAATGCTATAAAAGGTGCTGTGGTTAATATCCCGGTAGAAGTAAATACAGTTGCGGAAAACTTACCGAGAACCCCCTTAGAAGCTGGACTTGTTCCATTAAAACTCAAACGCAAAGTTGAGTATAAAGGCCACTACTCTTTCCAGTACATCAGACCTGAAAAAATTCTTGGTGCACTTCATTGGCTTATGCAAAACAATGTTCTATACAGTACAATACAGCTTAAGCACACATGGGTGGATGAATGTGTAGAAGAAGATGTTGATACATGGAATGAACTGACAGGTAATGTACCAGAAGGTGAAGCAACTGAAGGTACTCTAGTGGAAGAAGAAAATGATAATGATACAGTAGAAGAAGACAGTACTAATGAATCAGACACAGAGGAAATAACACCCATTTCTGAGGACCCCTCGCACAATGTCCAGTTTGAAACCTGTGTACAACCAACAGATCTATCACTTGATGCCAGCAGAATAGTGTCTATAGCTCCTGGTGAAGGCAAAAGACCATTGGCCATACTTGGAGATGAAAACTTTAAAGAACTTTGTTTTCCAACATTATTTCCCTCTGGTAAATTTGGGTACAAATACCAAAGACCAGTTCAATTGTCTGTCAAGAAATATTTTCAACGAAGAATACTTGAGAAAGGTGGTCACTTCGCCTCAAATATCGAGTACTTATTTGTTGCACAGTTCCTATCTGAATGGCACCAGATCCTCTCTTGCATGTCAATTGCCTTGAGGAAATCAAAAAGTGGCCATGACGGCGAAACGTTCAATGCTGGATTCTTCAAAAATAGAGACATGATTCGCCCATTGCTTACCAAAGATGATGCTTACAGGTTTCTGCAACCAATAAGAGGCAGTCCACCATACTGGCAGAAGGTGATGTTTGAACTATTGGCTGCTGTAAAACAGTTCAAAATTTTCACCTGGTTCCTTACCCTGTCTGCTGCAGATATGAGATGGGAAGATACTCTGAAGGCACTTGCAAAGCAACAAGGAAGAACATTATCCAATGAAGAAATCCGAGAAATGACTTGGGAAAAAAGATGTTCTCTACTTAGATCTAATCCTACAACAGCTGCAAGACATTTCCATCACAGACTACAGTGTTTGTTTACTGATGTAATCCTGTCACCAGCTTGCCCCCTTGGAAAAATCAGCAGGTACTTCTACCGCATAGAATTCCAGCAAAGGGGATCTCCCCATGCCCATGCTATACTGTGGGTAGAAGATGCCCCTCACCCAAATGACTCAAGTGAAGACATTTGCACCTTTGTAGATTCATACATCAAAGCCAATATGCCAAAAGATAATGAAGAACTGACTAATCTAGTAAAAGATGTTCAGACACACAGGCATACGGCCACATGTTCAAAGAGAGGAGATGCGTGTAGGTTCAGTTTCCCTAAACCAGTCTCTGATAGAATTATTCTTTCAAGGCCAGACCATGATGAGAATGAAAAAGAGAAAAGGAAGACTGCTATAGAAATACTTACTAAAGTGAAAGATTGCTTACAAGAAGATGACTATGATAATGACAATCTAAATGTAAACGACCTTCTACAGAAATGCAATGTCACCAGTGATGTGTACTATGAAGCCCTCCAGAATGCTACAAAAACTCCAACAGTCTTCATGAAACGTGATCCATGTGAAACATGTATCAACAACTTCAATCCCGACATTCTTTGGTTGTGGAAGGCCAATACAGATCTGCAGTATGTTACTAGCCCATATGCAGCTATAGCATACATCACAAGCTATATCACAAAAGATGAAAGAGAGGTTGGCACTGTTCTCCAGGCTGTTAGTAAAGAAACAAGAAACCTTCAAGTAAATGAACAGATGAAGAAAGTGGCTTTTGCATTTTCCAATGCTAGAACCGTAAGTGCACAAGAGGCTGCGTACAGAGTCCTGGGCCTTCCTCTGTATGTTTCAAACTTTACAACTGTCTGGATTCCAAGTGGACTCCCGGAAAACAGAATCAGAATTCTGAAATCCAAACAACAGTTGGATGCTTTGGATGATGATGATGAGAATGTGTTTTCAACAAACATCATTGACCGCTATGCTGCTAGACCATCAGACCTAAAGCAGATGTGTCTTGCAGAGTTTGCAATGTGGTATGGTCTCCAAAAGAAAGACACAAAGCAAGATGACAATGACCATTTCCAAGTACTTTCAGATCCAACCTTTGAAAAGCAACCCCCAGATTTGTCTAAGAATCACCCTCAATCTTTGCCAAGTAAGAGTCCTGGATCTTTATCTGATCACAAACCTTCAGAACATTCATGCTGCACACCAGAGGTTACAACATGCTCTAAATGTGACCAACAACCAAGCCACAGTTTTGATGAAAGTGCCGACAACATACACAAATCGAGTACTCATTATACCTCCTGTGACCAAACAAGTCAGAGTCCTTGTAACATGTCAGATGTTCAATCTGACCAGTCCAATAGTGACACATATGACGCCCTGCCTTCTTCTGAGAGTGATTATTATATTAGACCTAGCACAAATACAAGTAAGGAGCCATATCTAGTGGTTGACCAAAGTCTGGACACATGTGTTAATAGTCAAAGTGTGAAACAGAAGAATATAGACAGTACCACGCAACCAACTCGGGAAACCATTGTTTTAAAGGGATTGGGCACAATGAAAAGACGCATGTCTCCAGCTGTAATAAGGTACCATCAGTGTTCACAGTCAAAAGACCTACAATTATTCTGTTACAACCGTATGCTCCTCTTCATGCCATGGTCTGATGAAAGAGAAGATTTGTTAGGAGGTTTTGGAACTTACAGTGAGCATTATGAGTCAAAGAAAAATGATATAGAAGACAGATTCAGACAGATTATGAAAAATGAAGAATTAGTACAGGAAGCCTTGTCACAGTTTCAGGAATATGGCCCACCTCGACATGCCTGGGATGAAATAGCCCCTGAGACTGAACACACTGAAGCCGACCTTATTGAAGAAGGTTATGGATCAGATGAAAACTTTGCTATACAAGATCCAGATGCAAATGAAAATGCCACATTCACACCAGCTAACCAACCTGTTGGTGATGTTCTTCGCTCAGTCCTAGAAGTCAATCCTGATCTACTGAATGAGACAGAGTACAGAAAGTTAGTGCAGTCCTTGAATTACCAACAAAGAATAGTATTTCAACATTTATTGAGCTGGACTTCAAATGTCGATGAACCACAGCATATCTTCATTACTGGAGGGGCGGGAACAGGAAAGTCACATTTGATTTCTGCAATCTATAACATGATTAACAGAGAGCTCAGAAAACCAGGTGAGGACCCAACCAAGCCAAAGATTCTGCTGATGGCACCAACAGGGACTGCAGCATTCAACATTGGAGGTTTGACAGCCCATGCAGCTCTGCAGCTTCCAACAAAACTAGAGGAAACATACACAAAGCTATCAGATTCAACCTGCAATCGATTACGAGTACAACTCTCACATCTTAAAATAGTTATCATTGATGAGATTTCAATGGTCAGTGGAGTTGCTTTCAATTACATTGACAAAAGATTGCAGCAAATAAAGGACTCAGCACTACCATTTGGTGGTGTCTCTGTTTTGGCTGTAGGGGATCTGTATCAGCTCCGCCCCATAGGTAAATATGTCTTCGAACTTCCGTCGAACATCATGCTAAGGCTTGCAGGATCTGTATGGAAGAATCTCTTTTGTATATTTCAACTGAGCCAGATCATGCGTCAAAAAGATGATATTAACTTTGCCTCACTACTTAACAGGCTCCGTGAGGGGAAGCAGACAGTGGACGATGTAACCATATTACAGACTAGAAATATTCAGCCTTCTGATCCACAGTACAAAAGACAGGCTCTACATATATTTGCTACAAATGTGCAAGCAGATAAACAAAACAGTGAGAGACTTGCAGAAATGGGACAACCTATAGTTGTACTAACAAGAGGTGAAAAGAGACCATCATCTTTGAAAGACTACACTGTTTCTGAAAGGACAACTGAAACAGGGGGAATTAGTAAGACACTAGAACTGAGCAAAAATGCAAGAGTAATGATCATTAGAAACATTGATGTACAAGATGGACTTGTGAATGGTGCACAAGGGACTATAGTAGACTTTTTCCCCAATTCTACTAAAGTTCATGCTGTTCTAGTTAGATTCGATAAACCAAACATTGGTGCTGCAGCAAGAGCATCCTCTTCGATGGACTTGTCCTCCTACAGTCAAGATGTAGTTCCTATCAAACGAGTTGATGTTTCATTTTCAACATCGTCAAACAGATCAAGTCTTCAAATCACATGGTCTCAATTTCCACTGAAATTATCATTTGCATGCACCATTCACAAAGTACAGGGATTATCAGTTGATGAACTGGTTGTATCTTTTGAGAAGAAGTTTGGTGCTGGACAGGCATATGTTGCCCTCAGTCGTTGCAGATCACTGGAAGGCCTACAACTGCTAAATTTTGATTCTAAAAAAATAACACAGAGTACATCTGTACAGAAAGAGATGACACGGTTACAGGAAACCATGCTGTTGCCAAGCCCATACAGCTGTTTGCAGGATCCAGTGACCTGTGAGATTTTCACTGTAAGTCTCCTCAATGCAAGATCATTGCGTCTGCACTTTCCAGATGTGATAGCAGATCCAATTTGCAATTTATCAGACATGCTGATGTTCACAGAAACTCATCTGTATACTAACGAGGCCCCTAGACACACCATTCCAGGCTACAGCAGTGTTCTGGCAGCACAAGACACCCATAAGAATTATCATGGACTGGCTTGCTATTTCAAAGAAGAGTTTCGGTGTCAGCGAATAGTGCTGCCTGAAGTAGAGCATATTGAGACACTTGGAGTAAGACTGCATCATGATGCTAGTTCAGCTCTAGACTTAATACTTATCTACAGGTCACCGTCAGTGTCATACTTAGAACTCTTGTTTGAGCTAGAGATTGTACTGCATACAATTGAAAGTGCACAAAAAACAGTTTTCTTAGGAGATTTTAATGTTGATGCTCTTGGACCAGACTATCAACCATTACAGTCATTAATGGACAAGTATTCATTCACATTCAGACAACCAAAGGCATCACACACACTTGGTTCATGTTTGGACCATATATACCTACCAAGAGAAATTCAGAGTCGCTACAACAGCTGTACCTACATTCCAACCTACTTTTCAGACCATTATTATGCAATCACCACATTGGAAAAACCACAGTAATATTTCAACACAACAGATTTGTAACTAGATTGGACATTTGCCATCCCCTGTTATTCATTCAGTGAACTGTTACCAGACACAAACACATTATATACCATGACAATAGGACAGAAATTCCTTGGAAAATAGTGTACAGTTATACGTTGATCTATGTGCACCTATGCTGAAGTGTAGACAATACTTTTAAAGGTATGTTTAACAGAATAATGTCCTCATCTTAAGTGTATATGATCATGATAAATGTATACGAAATGTTTTTACTTGACTCCCATCAAACAGAAAGAGTCCTAAAAGTATCTATGCAAGCCTGTGCAGTCTAATCCAGGATTACATTTTCCACCATTATGTGGTTAAGATATATCCATTGCCAGTGGAAAATGTCATCCAAGATTACACTAAGCAGACTGCGCAGGCTGATCTGAAATGGGGTAGGGGGGCATTTGTGTTTCACAAACTCTTGTTCTATATATATTAAGAAAAGAAAATAAGTTATTGGAAGGTGTATGGCTGATCTGCAGGATACTAATTTGATACATATAAAATAAAAACAGTACATTTTGTCACCCATGGCTTTTGTTAGCCTCGTCAAAAACCTGGCGAACACATTCTCGTCGTGAAGAATCCACATACATGTAGTTTTTGTCAAATGCCAAAGGTTTTCTCGTCGAAAGAAAGGAAACATGATGTCAAACCAAACATATCGTCAGGAAAAGTTTTCCTACAACTTGTAGAAATGAATCCATCATGCTCTAATAGTTCAATTTGTCGGTCACCGTACCAACAATACACCATACTAGAAATTATTTTGCTATTCTACAGCTGCTACGACAACTGCCATTTTTCAATACGAATGTTTTGAAAAAGGCCTATGGCAATAAATGACAACCAATTGACTTGATCCTACTTTTTTGTAAACCACATGGTATGTTAATGTTGAAAGCAACATTGACAGGCTCAATCAGCCTTTTCACACCATGGTCAGCGATCTGGGGCTCGTGTACAACCAACCATTTTCCCTTCTGCAGATCCGTTACCTTTGCCTTGGAAGGTTTTTTCGAGGATGCATTGTCGTAGTTTGTTTAAATACCGATACGACATGTCTCTTCTTTGCAATTGATAGGCGATTCCTGACGGAGTGCATCGTGGATTTTCGTGAAAAATTCTCCCCTTTTCACTATATGAATTGACGCAAAGAACATTCTTAAATTATTATTTAGCAAGTACTTAGGCATCTTCCCGAAGATGGCGATTTTTGTCCCAGTTTGACACTACGGGTAACGATACGTTTGGTATTAATAGAATCATTTGCATCGTCTAGAATTGATAAATACTCTTCTGAAATCAACACTATCTGTTAGTTTAAATAAGCTTCAGTTTTTTTGGAAAGGTCGTTTGGAAAAGTGTCAAACGCCGGAAGTTAAAATTTATGAACCGTGAGTATTATCAATTTGAAAAATGAAGAACTAAATGTAGCCTAAAATGGCAACAAAGTCGAGGACTATCGGGGTGTGAACTAGACCTTACTGTCTGGAAATGTAGGTTTCGAAATCTTGATTACGTCTACTCAAAATATCGTAAATGGATCTGTTCTTGAACATCTAAAATTTAACTCAATTTATTCCACTACATGAGTTTTACTAAACCAGGAAAGTTAAGCTGTCTTTACAGAATTTATCCGAATATTTTAGAGTTATCCTTCTTGACAAGTTTGTGAGCGGTCAAATTAAAAATGGCGTCAAACAACAAAATCACCATAAACCCACCGTATCTGTATGTGTTTACCGTGGAAACTCTACCGCTGACTGCTTCAGCAAAGAAAACGGTATCAACATCGAAAATGGATGCTGTACACCAGTTTGGATTCCCTAGCAGGTAGATAAAATTAATTATATTCTAAAATAAGTAAATTCTATAACTGAACTAACTGTTTAATGGACCATACTGGATGTTTATTATATGCCGGATTATATGATTAATACGGATCTTTAGCTATGTATGCTTCTTCACTCATGAATTCCACCTGTCTAAAACAAAACAAAACGAAACAAAACATGTTTCTTGTTATTCCTATCCATGTAACATAGTTTAAATAATATTTGGTAAAGCAACATAGTTTAAATAATATTTTGTAAGCCATATAAATTGTACTGTTCGTAAACTTATAGCAATGTAAGGCAAAAAAGACCGCAAAACTCGTGGCTTCAAATTCGAACCTTACTGCATGTAACTTTTCAAAAAAAAAAAATCTTCAAAGATTTTTTTTATTTATAAGTATATTTGTGGGAAATTCCGAAATAATACAAAGTCACTGGTTTGTTAGCAGTATTTGGCTCCGCTATTCACGGAGCAAGGAGGGTGTGAACTGTGCTATGTGCTATCTGTTTGGCGGGAAGGACGTCGCTTCCAAGCAAAGGTCGCTAACGGCTGTAGCTGTGACAGACCATAGCAATATCGGGAAACTCATAAAGATTCATGGGCCGTCATTACTGCACTCAGCCTCGATTGAAGCAGCCCATAACTTTCTAGCTGTTTTCGACAGAAATACATAATAAGAAGTCTCTCTTCAGCGTATTGGAAACAGGTGAAAAAGAAAAGACAAATCCTAGTTCGTATTGAAAAGATTGTCATACTCTATTGGAAGCAAAACATTGCCATCCGTGACCATCATCAAGAAAACAGCAATTTCATTGTGCTTCTACAGCTTCAGGCGATCGATGCACAATACAGTCCTTCACTTGACTGACTGAAGTACACGAAATATATTCACCTCCCCTGATATTTAAAATGAGCTGATCAACAGCTGTGGAGAGCTCATCAGCAAGAAAATGGTGAATGCTTTCAACTCAGCTCCATTCTTTGGCTTCATAGCAGACGAGGCAATCGATGCGGCTAGTATGGAGCAGATGACTCTTGCAAATACACTATACACTATCATTTTAATACTTTCCTACGTTTCTTTCTCCTCTCTATCCGCAGAGTACATAAAAAACATGCTCAATATCTCATCTGCTTCAACAAAAACCTCTATCAAAAATTTGCAGTTATGACTAGAAGCAGTCCAGTTACACGGCGCCTCATCGAGATCCAATATGACACTGTTTGCATGCGAAAAGTTATATTACTTTACAACAGGTCGGAGCACTAAACCACAACCGCGGCTGGCTACCCAGCCCAGTTGATGTACGTATAACACCATATTGTACACTGAAGTCAAGCTAAATATGACGTTATTGTAACTGACGTCTGCGCGCATTTAGTGCCAACATTGTTCTACATATTTTTCGGTGAATAATTATCGTTATATTATTTAAATTATATATTGGAGTGAATATATTTGTTTTGTTTATTCATAGTAGTAAATCATACACTGGACTAAATGGTTAAAAACTGTAAAATGGGTAAGTTTTTCTAAAAACATAAAAAATAAAAATTGTTTGTTTTACATCGTAAGATCAGAATATCTTTTACTCACTAACACATTGAAACTTGGTTATAAAAAGGTCAAAATGTAAGGGCAACCTCTATGTTTAAATATATGGGTCTACCTTTTACCCCCTAATTTCTTGGTCAGATGTAAAACACCAGATATAGTCCAGTGGCTTAGCAAAATGTTTGTGCACTTTTGGAAACAAGCATGAAATTTTGCACACATATACATATGACCATTACAGACTTTTTCTGCTGTAGAACCACTTCGACAGCGCCACCTGGTGCCAGGTGGCGCCACCTAGCGCCACCTGGCGGCAGAGGTGGGAGTTTTTTGCTTATATATTTATATAAATGACCATAACTTTTAATCTAGGTAACATTTTTACATTCTGTTTGCAGCATATATGTCTTGTTACATAATAGCATACAATGGAAACACTTCTGCAGCGCCCCCTGGTGTCATGTGGCACCAAATAGCGCCACCTGGCGGCAGAGGTGGGATTTTTTGCTTATATATTTACATAAATGACCATAACTTTTGATCTAGGTAACATTTTTACATTCTGTTTGCAGCATATATGTCTTGTTACATAATAGCATAAAATGGAAACACTTCTGCAGCGCCCCCTGGTGTCATGTGGCACCACATAGCGCCACCTGGCGGCAGAGGTGGGATTTTTTGCTTATATATTTACATAAATGACCATAACTTTTGATATAGGTAACATTTTTACATTCTGTTTGCAGCATATATGTCTTGTTACATAATAGCATAAAATGGAAAGACTTTTGCAGCGCCCCCTGGTGTCATGTGGCACCACATAGCGCCACCTGGCGGCAGAGGTGGGATTTTTTGCTTATATATTTACATAAATGACCATAACTTTTGATCTAGGTAACATTTTTACATTCTGTTTGCAGCATATATGTCTTGTTACATAATAGCACAAAATGGAAACACTTCTGCAGCGGCCCCTGGTGTCATGTGGCACCACATAGCGCCACTTGGCGGCAGAGGTGGGATTTTTGCTTATATATTTACATAAATGACCATAACTTTTGATATAGGTAACCTTTTTACATTCTGTTTGCAGCATATATGTCTTGTTACATCAAAGCATAACACATAGAAACACTTGTGCCGGGTCACATGGTATCTAAGTGGTGCAGAAGTGGCAGAAGTGCTTAATAATAAAGTTCGATCTACCGTAGTTGAAATATGTTTATTCAGTTTTCAGACGATAATATATGTGCATTTGTGCAAACAACTATGTTATTTGTTGCATGTGCTCACTGCTACTAATTATATATTATTCTAGTAGAAGCATTAATGGCAGGTATCACCATCTAGTGGCATAGTTGACTCATCTTACATATATGCAAGTGAGTTACCTCCAATACATAGTCATGCTTAATTGTCTTGATATATATAAATTTCACTGTTTCAGTCACAAGCGACAATTTAAGTCCCCTATATTGGGATCAAGTGTTCTTAATAATGCCACTAATTGTCTATGGAGAATGCAAATGTTAATTAGAACACGACATGGTTATGTCATCTTATAACGAAAATATCCACAACATTGCCTCCAAAGCCTACCAGATGTGTTTGCATTGGTATGTCAATTGCTTTTTGTTCGGTCACAAGCAATCATTTATCTCCCTTAATTATGTCAATTGTCTATGCATAATCCATGCACATGCATGAACACAGCGTGGTACATGACAACTTAGCACGAAAACATCCACAACGGCCTGTGGTGCACACTTTCTTGCAGCCACATTTGATGAGCTCGCGACATCCCTTTGATGCTTCTGGTAGCGGGGTCCAATATGGCTCCCATCCATCGTTTGTTTTCGTCCAACCCCACGCTGCCGGATCTGGTAGTTTCATTTGTGATCTGATCGATTGCCCCCACACATGGCCACCTTGATAAGTAGCTCTTTTGGCATGCTCAGTGAAAGCTGCTTTCGTTGGAGGTAGACTGTCGTACTTGAATCTGCCTTTTCTTGTGAAGAGATCTTTCCTAACTTCATTGACGTCTTTGAGTTGGCTGGTTCGGTCGTAGACAAGAATGACAAATCTCTCTATCAGAGAAGTAGCTTCTGTACTAATGACATCAGTGCCGCTGCACAAGTCTACAAATGCTTCTGTTATCTCTGGGTACACACGCCAAACGGCACACATGGTTTTCTTTCCTTTCCCAGCGAATGCGGACACCGTATCACATCCCGTGAATGCGTGAAACATCGGCAACGATGCAGCTTTCGGTGAGCCTAGTGCACACGCAATTTCATGGGCTGGTAGATAACAACATCCCTTGCCTGTGCCAAAGGCCACCCATAACTCTTCGACACCAATTCGCTCTACATATGCAATCGCTAGAACGAGGATGTCAGTGTCTACGGTCCTGGTAAGGCACTTTTTACTGCCTTTGTTTGCAGCATCACTGGCATGAAGAATGACTCTCGTGTCCGCCTCTTCATGATTGCATGGACTAATGTAGGCACAGTCTGCATTTGGTTGTGAGCAGAGTACGTCTACTCCATCAGTGGCATACACCTCGTGTTCTGTTTGTTGTCTGTTTATAACAGCGTGTGTCAAAAAGTCAAACAGCTCTACTTTGTTTTCTGCCACACAGAGAAACTTCATCCAGTTCGTCGGAATTTTAGATGTTCCCAAAACTCTCCGTCTGATCCCTGTTCCTCTCTTCTTCCTTGTTGATTCCTTCAGACTGTCAGGTATGTATGCATCCCAAACCACATCCACGCGTTGTGCATTCTGTAACTGTCTGTCAATGTATGGCAAAAAATATGGCAGAGGCATATTCGTTGAAGGTTACCGCTGTTCTTGGAGCAAGTAAATGCACTACTGCGGCACCATCCAAAATTATACAGTCCACTGTAGGTCCATCAGTCTTAGGGGTAATCAGGCTTTGCAGGCATGGAATCAAATCTGACTTGTTGCTTGCACGCAGCTTCCCATGATCTGAGAGACTTGGTGCGTAGGGATGATTCTCATACATGAAGAAGTCGTCTTGGTTAACTGCTCGTGTTTGGCAGGATACATACAGCTGCGACATAAGTTCGCGATCAACTTCTAGGTCAGCTACTTGCAGCTGTGAACGAGATGGATTTTTTTCTGTGGTCTGCTGAAGAGTGGCAATTGCTGTTTCGCTATGGGGTCTGAGATGGGTTTTTCTGCCTTCACTAGCCTCTGCTCTACATAGGCATCGTACGCTTTCACGCCTATTTGTTCTATGTTCCTGACCGTCTTAACTACGGACTCACTGACTATGTCCTTTGTGTCCATGACTAGAAGATCAGCACTTTCTTCAAGAAAGGGATTCCCCATGTCTTCAATAGTTGACACTAGAGACATTACCTGCTTGGCAAATGCAGTTTGTACTGCAGTCTGCTCATGGTGACCGGTGGCATCATCTTGAGCAGTGAACGCGGTCTCAAATTCAATTGTTATCCTTGCTAGCTCAGGTCCTGCAACCATCCAACGTCTGAACGCACTCGGATTTTCTGTGAGGCCTACTGCACCCCCAGATCCCTTCACCATCGCATTGTTCTGCTCATGACCTTGATCAATTGCCATTCCAGATGATACACGAGCAGTTTTGTGAATCACAAAGTTACCATTCTGGAATTCAGTGTGTAAGTCTGGATGAACCTGTGAAAGCGTGTTCAAGTCTCGAATGTGAACAGGTAGCCATCGGGCATAGTTGGTTTGATCCAGTGCAAAGAACCACGGAGTCAGCTTGTTCAGGGTCTCTACGTAGAGGCAAAAATTGCCATCGCGTTCAGCTCTAACGAACATCAATACCATGAGTTGCAGTTTCAGAGTTAGCCACCAATATTGAAAGTGAGGGCATGCCACAACCCGTTGCTCCTCCCAGTCATACACGGTCATAGCACACGCTCATGCCAAGCTGAAACATCATGTCAACCAGTCTCTTCTTGCGTGTTGCAGCGTGTAGTTTTAGGCCAATATATAGAGGCAGCGGTGTTTCACGATCCGCTTTATGTCTGACCTGTCCAGAGGTAGATGCATGCCTGGAATGTTTTACAGCATTGAAGAGGAACATCTGTGATATGGTTAGGGCTGCTTGTAGGTCTGAGCCTTCCTTTGCGGACTGATCCTTTATGCTTTATGACCCATTGAATAAGGACACATTGTCGAACATGTCTAATCGCACTATTTCAGCCGCCTTTGCAATATGGATTGCATCCAGATCATAGTCTCTATGGCGATTCGCTTCCTGTACAAGATTTGCTACATCAGAGTTAAACATGAAAATCACACCTTGACCCTGACTACATTTACTCGTATGTGCTGAGAGATCTGGTATTTGTGACAAGATTTTGTCCTTCAATCGTGTTGCATGCACACTGTCCTTAACACCCAGTTCCTCCATTCTGTTATTGTACAACTGGACCAGGTTAGCTAACCTGAACGAAGGTCGCTCTTCATCACACCTAGCCTCGTCAATGTATGCAAGCAGTTCAGCAAACACAATGCCATGGATGTTACCATCGGAGTTACTCTCATGTGATTGTTCCAAAAACTGTGCATGTTGTTTGTACAGAGACGTCAAACAGTTTGCATGGTATTCTGCTTCAGTAGCTACCATGTCGCCACCAGCTAATTTGGTTAACAATGTAGAGTCGCAAAGATCAGTCGCACATTTTCGCACTTTTCTGTCCAAAGCAAAGGTTGAAGCCACACGCTTGTATCTATCTGAAGACGAAATACTCTTGTCACAGAAAAAGCATAATTTGTCTGAAAAAACGCTGAAACTTGCAGATGGATTGCTTGCTGATCTAGTGATTTTAACATCACTTAGTCCGGAATCATTTCCTGACGTACTGCTCTTCACCTTGCGCTTCAATACCCGCTGTAACTTAGTCCTGTTGTACTGAACCCTGCAGGATTTATGCCAGGAAGCTTCGTGCCGTTTTAATGTCTCAACATCCATATTCACCAGGTCTATGGTAATTGGTAAGACCTCAGCATTGCGAAACTCCTTCAAATAGTCCACCAATGTTGTGTAACCTTTTCCAGAATCACTTGCTTTGGATTTTGCTGGACATTCCAAATGTTCCGAAGTGTTTGATTGGCAAAATATGCATAGATGCCATTTAATAGACACGTTTGTATCGTCTCTGCTGTCCACCTCAGCCATGGCTAATGAAAGTACTACACGTGTTCCCGCTAATTTGTCCAATATAGCCGTGATAGATTTCTTCACTGGCCCATCTCTATCCAACGCCTTGTGTTCATGCGAGCTTCATAGTAGACACAAACCTACAACATCAATTATAAGATAAATAAGAACTCAATTAGGAAGTGACACAGATAGTCCAGTGGCTTAGGTCCCAAAATCACAATGTTTGTGTATTTATGTTAGTATATAAGCGAAAAATCCCACATCTGCCACAAGGTGGCGCTATGTGGTGCCACATGACACCAGGGGGCGCTGCAGAAGTGTTTCCATGTTATGCTATTATGTAACAAGACATATATGCTGCAAACAGAATGTAAAAATGTTACCTAGATCAAAAGTTATGGTCACTTATGTAAATATATAAGCAAAAAACTCCCACCTCTGCCGCCAGGTGGCGCTAGGTGGCGCCACCTGGCACCAGGTGGTGCTGTCGAAGTGGTTCTACAGCAGAAAAAGTCTGTAATGGTCATATGTATATGTGTGCAAAATTTCATGCTTGTTTCCAAAAGTGCACAAACATTGTGATTTCGGGAGGTAAGCCATTGGACTAATAACATTGCAGGCCAGAAAAGCAGTGTTCGCTATCAAATCTTACGAAAGGCCTTTTGGTCGCTTTAATAACAAAGAACTTTTTAAACTGTTTGACTCTATGGTGGTCCCCATTCTGACATATTGAGCGTAGATCTGGGGCCTGAAATCGTAGAGCTCAAAGTTTGTTCTGTAAAACTTTTCTCGATCTAAATATAAGTACTAATAATTGTATGGCACTAGGTGATTGTGGTCGTGTTCCACTTTGTGTGATATATTATTCAAAATGTATTAAATACTGGTGTAAAAGTCTGCACATGCAAAACCATCGCTGCCCTAAACAACGTTATGTAAAAACGTCAAGACGATATTGGGAGAATGAATTGGGTAACAAAGGTTAGAGAAATAATATTTCAGTATGTGTTTGGCTTCGTCTGGCTATGGCAAGACAAACGCGACATTAATTTTCAAACGCGCAATTTAAACTTCGCTTAATCGACTGTATGACTCAGTGATTACAAAGAAATGTCTTACAACCAAAATGACCTTATTATCTGTCTGTGAAAGTGAGAAGCCTAAAACTGTATAGCCTTACATTTCCATTAATATCATTTCTTGCAATGCAGATATTTTGATCGCAGTCGTGGAGAAGTATGTGAAGATATTCTGGCCTTTGCCACATGCGAAGCCACCACCAGTTAATCTCTCGCTACCGCTTTCCTCGCCAACTTCCGAGCCGCCGGAGTGAACGTCCATGAAATGAGAGGCCAAGAGTACGACGGGACTGCAAACATGTCTGGCTTCCACCGCGGTATTAAAACCAGTATTCAGCAGGTAGTTCCCAGGGCTCTTTGTGTAATGTGTAACGAGTCAAAAGAGCTCCACGTGAGAAGTTTGATGACGACCGCCCAGAAAATTTACTTATGTTTAAGCTACTCGGCTAAGCTATTATAATCTGCTGTTACGATTTCAAGAATAACTTGGTGGTAGTGATTAGCATCGGCCTGAAATGGAAAGGGGGACCAAGCTCAAAACTTTGTGCGAGACCCTATGGGCTGCGACTGCTGATGCCCTTTTCAAATTCAAAGCTGCCTTTGAGACGGTTGTGCGCACTCTTGAAGATTTAGCTATGCACAATGATGCCATAGCTGGCTAATATAGAGCACCTGTAACGCAGTTCAGCTACATAATTACGCTTGTGACCGTAGAGTATGTTCTTCGTGTGTTCTCTCTAAACAGGTTCCGGCTTGTTCGTGCGACCTGCTGCAACCTGCTGTAGAAGCTGAGGTTATGGAGACTCATGTTGAGGCAGAACGAATTGATCCCCTAATGGCAAGCGCCATTTAAAAAGCCTTGGAAATGGCCAGCTCAATTGATGTTGAACCAACGTTTCCCCGTGCTGGACGACAGCAGAATCGCCCGAATGCACCGGCTGACAACGCATTTGATTACTGGCGGGTTAACATGAATCTGCCGTTTGTTGTCATCCTACTGACGGATCTTCAACAACGACTTTTACTAGAAATGGAGAGGTATGATACACAGTACTTTCTGTCAAATCGCATACAGGATCTCATTGACCAACGTGCCGAGGAATTTTTCACAGCAGCACAAGAAGATCTGGCCGTCTACAAGGAAACGTTTGTGATCGAATGTCAGCTTTTGAAAACCCTATGTGAGCATATTCTGATTCCAATAACGCCGTCTCAAGAAAGCGAACTGATCGAATTGCCGGAAGACCAATACCCAAATGTGCCCCGGTATTTCCATCTACTGCTTGCGATGCCATTTTCGATTGCCTCCGCCGAACGATCGTTTAGTAGCATGAATCGTCTCAAAAGGTATTTGAGTTCCACCGTGACTACTAAACGCATTTCTGGGCTTGGTATTTTAATTGTGCATTGAGTCAGAGAACGGAGAATGCAGCAACAGCTGAAGACATATTTGCCCAGAGTAAGAGTAGGCGTATGGCATCACTTGTTAATGACAAGGTAAAAAAATGATATCAGAATAAAAGGAAGATCAGCTAAAACTAGCATTGCTTCTCTGTGCTAGATAGCCTACTAAGACTAATTAAATCACTTGGTAACTACAAAATCGGCAGCCTCGAACCTATAAATCTCCCCAAATACACCCCAGAGCTCACAATGTTAGTTTCATTTTTCCATGGGGTTGGCCACTGAACTTCCCCCTCCCACCTGCTACAGGGGGATTCCCCCTCCCTCACCCGTGCGTAACATTAAGTAAAGCCTGGCTACGCCCCTGCCTGCTATGTGACAGCATCAGGTCTTCTGGTCAAAACCGTTCTGGAGACATCTTGATTTGCCCTGTCCGTCAGTGAGTCCGTCTGTACGTCACACTTTGTTTTCGATTAATTGACTTGAGAACGCTTAGATCAAGAAACTGCATACATGCTATGCAGGTGGGTCATTACCAGTAAATGACTTCTATCAATTTTAGGATCAGAAAGTCAATGGTCATTGAGGTGTAAAACGGGGGCCAGGAATTTCATACTTGGTTTGCAAGTTGGTTATGACCAGTACAAGTCCTCAATTGATATTAAAACCAGTAGTCAAAGGTCAAGGTCGTGGTAACCTTCAAGTGAAAAAGATATATTTTGGCGGTGTCCTTAAGGTAAAAAATTGTTTCCGCCCAATAACTTCAGATCGCTTTCACCCAGTTACTTTCTACTTTGTATGCCCGTTCGTCATGACTAGTAGATGACTCCCAGAGCAGTTGGTTTAAGGTCAAGGCTGCGATCCCGTAGGGAAACATACGACCTAAAGCTAAAGTCCAGAGACGAGTGTTACTCTCATCCGTAATTTTGTGATCATACGCGCACTATTTTCATTCCTTGTATTTTCATTGGCCCGAAGGGTAGAACTCATTTGTTTTCATCGGATGAATTGTTGTGTTCATAGTCCAGGACATATAAAAGAACTGTCATTGTTGTGACGTGTCATTGATGTTCTGATGGTCGTTCTGTACACTACCAAAAATACAGTGGATATAGTAAGCATAATTTATTACTCTTTGTATTTACATGTATTTATTGCACTATGTCTTCAGGTATTAGCGATGATAACAAGAAGAACACAGAGAAGCAAGCAGACCTTGGAGTTGGCGAAGGTGTGAGCTCCAGTAATGGTATCTTCCAACAATATTCACATGATGTTGCTTCAGGTGGTAAGAAGACTGTAACATTTGAACGTACATTTGTACACTTCCTTGGCCCAGGGGTTGAAAAAGGAGGAGCCAAGGTCGAAAGCAACCCACAAGGGGAGCTATGCTACTCGTATGATTGGGGTGCTAGTATTCTACCTTATAATACAACTAAGGCCGCATGTACCCCGTCTAAGTTGCTACCTTATATGTCAAAGTGTAACAGCTATCGTATCACTGGTCATGGCGTACATATACATGACCTCATAACGTCCCGCGACGAGATCCAGGCGGATGGTCGCATAGTGACCACCCCTATGCCAGATAGTATAGAAGTATTCTCAGATAAAAATAGATTACTTCGACCCAGTAACATAGTGCCAATAGGCACTAAAAGTATATTTGAAATCAATAAAGGGTTTCGTCGCGTCGAACCCGAGACATGGGAAGAGGGGTTACTACCCCGGGTTAAGGTCCAGTTCCCCAGTGAGATGTATCAGAGTACCCGTAACGAGCCCCAACGTGACTTCCGACTTAAGGCATTTGATGTATACAACGGCCTTTTCGCTATGTTCACTTGGAATACTGGTAATAGTCTTAAATTTAGTGCTGAACTGGACTCAGGCCGCATCCCCGTAGGCTCGTTTGCTGAAATGCACGAGTTGCCATGTAATAAGACAACACTTAATCTGGCCAATAAAATGCTCGACACAGTGTGGGGTATTCAAGCCAACATGGCGACCCAACAGAACCGCTCTCCCATCATCCCCCCCATGCCTGTCTTCTTCCGGTTTGCCCCTTTCTTTACGGCTAGGGGCCGTGCCCAACGTAGAGCTCAATGTAAATGTACTTATACGTCCACTATTGAGTTCTATTTCTCTCCACGCATGGGGGTTGAGATGTTAATGCTAGGTAACCAAGGTAAACGAATGAATGAGGCCTATCTTGACCCATGGGACAATTCTGCGGCAGACGTACTACGGTACAATCCTGGTGTTCATGCTGAAAACTTTGTCATGCCCTTAACTGCTTACATTCTCCAAGAGTCCGCACAAAGAACCGGAAACGACGCTCTGGTCCCCAAACCCGTTGTACTTGACAATGACGTATTCATGCAGACCAATATTGAAAGTGAATTGACTCAGAAAGGTTACGTTATAACAGACAATATGATTAATGACGTCCCCGTGACTAGAAACATTCAGTCAGAAGCCGGTGACGGCAACAAAAAGGCATTTGACAATGAGGTTGGAAAAGACTTACGTAACCCAGAGTTCTATGCTTCCGCTATGGAAGGCATGGGGTTCAGTCAAGACGAAATTAATCTCTTTGGTGACGTACTTGACATGGAAGCTGACACTGAAAGTCCGGCAGTAGACTACGTAATGAAAGAAGGTATCTTGACCCAGACAACTAAAGGCAACAAAGACGACGTGATCGGTCCCCTCCTCCCCGTCCAAGCCATCCCAGGAGTTGATGGTGACATACGAGTTACAAACACTCGTAATCTCAGGCCCGCAGAGGCATGGCGAGCCATTGGGGTGGAGGACTACCCTGTTTGGACTCGCCAAAGACATGGTTATAACTTTAGTTATGTACCATGGCCAAGACTTGATCAGTACGGCTCAGTTACTAAAAATCTATGTGACATCCGCGATGTCCAAGCCGTCCGCCGTCTTAATGAGGCTGGTATTCTCAAAAAAATGAGAACTGTAAACAGGGCACAAGTTGTCCAAGATATGGAATTTGATGAGGGTACTAATAAAGATATTACTGCATTGTTTGATATGCCTGCTAGTCAGCTGCAAGAGAGTACGCTTACAACTCCTTTGCAGGTCACTGGTCAAACATCGATTCAACAAGTGATGCCCCAGGGCGATTCATTTCCAACACTCAGATTGTCCATCACCCCCGAGCAGGACGAAGCACTTGAGGCACAGACCCCAATGAGTTACACCCAAGACACTCAGGCCGACGTCTTCTCTACACCACCGCATAAAAAACCAAAAATCGCCTAGATGGCACAAAGGTCAGACCCCAATGATGTTACTCGTAATAAAATTGTTATATTTGAACCATTAAAATATTATGCGATGAATGAATTTGCTAATGCATTTCAATGGGCAGCGGAAGATATGTGGAAAAAAGTCCACTTAACTTCCGGTTTCGATTGGAATACATTGACTAGATATATTAGACAAGGTTTAAAAGCAATGAACATTCCAGTAATACAAGACATGTCTGAACTAGATATTACTAAAATACCGCAACGAAATGTTGTTCAAGATCCAAAAAGTAATGACAGAGTATGCTATCCATCTATTGCAGGGGAAATAAGTGCTGTATTTAATGGTGAACTTATGACCCCTACTCAACATCAATGGGGGATGGGTTAGATTGGACTCGTTTCAATTTCTATCGCATGTGTATTAGTATGGATAGGTATAATAGTGGGTTTAAAATCAGAATTGTTGATGCTAGTCATTTGGTCTTCTTTGACTTAGAAGGAAACTTAGTTTGTCAATATAGAGATAGTGGAGAAGACAGGCAAAAAGTAGGGTATGAGTACACTGTAGGTATATACATGATAGAAGAAATTGTCCCAAAAAAAGTATTTAAAAGATTAATGATTAAAATTGATGACTTAGGTAACACACAAAAACAAATACTTGCAATTGAAGGCTAAGTAACTGATGTAGGTAAAAAGTTAGATAGTATGGAAAAAGGCCGTATTGAATATCTAGCAAAAGAAACTGAAATGCAAAAATCAATTGCAAGCATTGAAACTGAACTTGAACGTGTTGACAAACAACTCATACCCACTGAAATTCAGCAATTAGGTGAGCGAATTGGGAAGTTAGAACATAAGCATCAGACTGACATTGCTACCATCCCCGAGCCCGTAGATATGATTAATGATGTCGTTAGTCGTACACGTATTAGGATACTAACTGATAGGGTGGATACCATACTCAGTCAATTGACAAATTATGACACTAACACTGTTGTTAAAAGGCCTTTTACTGAATACACTGGTCCGGTACCAAAGGCTGATGGTGGTAAAGACCCTAACCATCAAAAGCCAAATGATCTCTTGAATAGGGTTAACGGTATCATTGGTCGTATAGAAGATATGGTTCGTGAACTACAACGTCACTCTGATCTGTTTAGTGCTATGCAAGAAAGAATTAATACACTAGATGTAGAGAAAGCAAATGAAGGGATGGGGGAGGCGTGTCCGTGTCCATTACAAGCATCATATACCACTGGCAAACGTCCTTATTCAACACTTGTATAATTTCAGATTTGCCAACGCCGCCAACCACTTCCAAAAAATACCAAAAACATACTCAAAAGTACCAAAAAAGGTGTGGGAAACCGAGATATACAACTCAGACATTACACAAGGTCCATTGTATTCAATAATTCTACTGCTACCTGACGACTTCGTCAACCTACCTGAACTTCTTCAACCACAAAAACCCCTTCTGAAAAAGGACGGAGAGTACGTTCGTAATAGAACTGGTGAAGTATGTCGGACATATTTTTCATCCGACGACATCTCTGCCAGACTCCTGTACTCCATTCCCACTGTGCAGTGGTCCTCCCCCGCGTCCATTTACAACGTCACACAAGATACAGAGAAGAGGCTTGCCGATGCGGTGAAAGGTGTATTGAACAACTCGCCCGTCGTTGCCTCATGGCACGACGGCCATTCAGACCAGTCATGCACCTACCGAGGACTCCACCTACATATTCTCCTCCAGTCGCATGTGCCCTCATTTCCAGCGGGCCACTGGAACTTCATGAAGCTGACGACGACAGTGAAGGAGATCAGGAGTTTTTATCCTGGGTTGATGGTCAGATATCAGCGCTGCGCCAATCTGGATGGGTTGACAGGCTACCTGGTCCAAGAGCCGAGAATACTTATAGGAACCAACAACAAAATGCTCCAAGAGAAAATACAACAGAACTCACTAGTGTCCGAACCCGGCACCGTAGCCGCGATGTGGAAGGCCGAAGATCAGGAGGAGGCCCTCTTCGGAGGGTCCTGGGAGGACACCGAGGTAGCGTCTACGAGCGGGCTGTCTTTGGCCGTCAGCCCGTTCGGGCAACTATTACAATCGCGCCGGACAGCCCTGACAGCACTTCCGGATCAACCATATCCGACCTATCAGGAGACTATGAGGGCTTCTACGCACCAGGGACGCCAGAAAGTAACCATCTCGGCGACAGCCCGCAAAGTGGACCACATCCTAGCGATGATGAAAGAGTGTTCGAGCAGCACCTACGAAGAGGTCCTCGAACACCTCAAATGCCGCGTACCAGTACCCCACGAAGAAATACAACGCTGGAGGACAATAATGACGAGCATGAACTCGCAACGCATGCTTCAGCAGGCTCAAGCCGAAATGGCGATAGATAAAAGAGCAACAAACAGTACTTACGTAGATACGTTAATCGAAGCAAACTTTGGACATGATCAAGATCAAATGTCAACACAAGAAACTGCAAAGACATTTATAGAATGGTGTAAGGAACAAAATATCATGCCCGCGCAGTTTATGCTTGATCTATACTTAATACTGGCTAAAAAAATCAAGAAGATCAACACCTTTATGCTTCACGGTCGTAGCAACGCCGGGAAAACGTATTGGATAAATTGCGTGATACCACTCCCTAACATCGTGGGGCAGACTGTGCCGTCAGCGGACTTCGCTTTTATGGATTGTCCTGGAAAGGAGGTCATTTTAATGCCTGAATGTCCAGCACTGACAAAACCAGAGCAAGTAGAAGAGTACAAATGCATCTCTGAGGGCCAGAATAAGAAAGTAGGTGTTAAAAATAAAGCACCACAATTCTTGCTCAGGACACCGTTGTTACTGACATGTAACACCAAACCATGGAGTACTTACACTGAAGAAGAAGAGCCTATGAGGAACCGCTGTCTAGGGTTTGAGGACTTAGTCCCATCAGAGGTGCTCAAAAATGCAGGAAATCCAAACATGTGGTTCATGCCCCACTGCTTCGGGTTCATCAAAGACGAATGTGATACAGGAGTTGACTTTGGGTATGAAATGCAGACGGACTCAGACAAAAGGTCAGAAGTAGAAGAATCTCTTGATAACTTCATCAAAAAACAAACAAGTGACTATGTATCGATTGAAGAATGGATTGGGTCAGAAGAACCAGAACACTTTGCTAATTCAAGGTATCCCCCAAATCCAACAGAAACAGACAGGTATCTATTTTTAGAACCTAGCAGATTGGAAAATAATTATCCCATATCATGTGTCATCCGGGAGATGAAGGAGCATCTAGTCAAATGGAACCAACAAGCTGGAGACTATAGCTTCAAATGGGATAACGACACTTGTATCCTTCTAAACTGCCGTGAGGAAAGGTACCGTGTACAGGACATCCCCGCCGATATAATGGCGAAGCTCAAGTACCATAAAATTAGGCTGGTGCGCATCTTCAAAATATTTGAAAAAGAAAAATTAAGTCTGGTTCAAAAGGACGGGTATGTTGTCAAACAAGCAATCAAAGAAATCATCCACATGATAAGCCGTATTCAGGAGGCACATGAGAAACACTCGAAACGTTTCGCCCCAAAGATAACAAGTACCCCAATCATACCATGTGCAACGTGGATAGAAGATGAGGTCATGTCGGATTGGCCAGAGCCAGCTGTCCTGCAAGTAGACCATGCTGCACCGACGCCACCTCTATCCCCCATCGCCAAGAAAACGAAGCCAGCCGAATGTGGAGGTAGTTATTATGAATGTTCAAATTATTTAGATGTAACATTTGATCCAGATGAGGAAGCTGACTTTGTCATTCCAGTATATCAACCTCAGAGAAAGTTAACAATGTTCATTCATACACACTACATTAATAAACCTCCTGCAGCCAAACTTACAAGTGCAATATTCTTTCCAGATGCCGAAGCAGGAACTAGTCGAGGTCCTGATCAGACTTATCTTAAGACTGCCAATATCACTCCTGAGGAAGCTTCACAGATATATAAGCAAGCGTTGGCCAATGTCAGATGCTCTGTCCGCTCCTGGATCGCCGAGTCCGTCAAAACGTACTTGGAAATACAAGAAGCCGAAGGGGATGAAGATCCGGCTGCCGCCGCCCTCATCCGAGCCCGCACTCACGAATGGAGAAAACTCTCCGAAATTGACAATGACCTTGTGAAGTATCTTGGTTTTCAGTGGCATCAGCTGAAAGATGTACTCGTGTTATAAATGCCTGAGATTAATTATCTAGATCCGGGGGATCCCGGATATGACCCTATGGATGAAGAAATCAGTGTAGAAGAAGCCTTAGATTTATTAACTATAGATGGACCTGTTGTAATACAAGTCCCAGATGTTGACGATTTGCTTGCAAGACGTAGTTTATTACTTGTGCTTATTGACGATTACATATATGAGAGCCCAGAATTTGATAGGCTACTTAGAATTTATGGATTTACTGACATTGATGAGTTGTTTTATCGGTTAAGAGAAATTAATATAATGCTCAATGTGTATTCAAATGAAGAATAATTGTTGTTGTTGTATAAATGTATTGTTATTGTTATTATAAATAAATGTATATATGTTCAAAGAAACTTGTTCATAAAAAAAAGAAAAAAAGGGGCACAAGTGAGAATGGTTTTATCCATTCTTGCTTGTGCCCTTTTTTTAAACATCTAAAAAAAAATGGCGGGAAAAACCGGTCCGCTGAATATAACGGTACTTAATAAAAATTACGGATGAGTAACACTCGTCTCTGGACTTTAGCTTTAGGTCGTATGTTTCCCTACGGGATCGCGAAGCGGGCGAAGCCATAAACAACGACCTAAAGCTAAAGTCCAGAGACGAGTGTTACTCAAGGTCGTGGTAACCTTCAAGTGAAAAAGATATATTTTGGCGGTGTCCTTAAGGTAAAAAATTGTTTCCGCCCAATAACTTCAGATCGCTTTCACCCAGTTACTTTCTACTTTGTATGCCCGTTCGTCATGACTAGTAGATGACTCCCAGAGCAGTTGGTTTAAGGTCAAGGCTGCGGTGACCTTTAGGTGAAAACACGGTTTCTGCTAAATAACATAAGAAAACTTGCAACCGGGGTCCAAATGCTTTAAGGTATGCCAGCCTGATGAAACGCTTAAAGATTTTGAGATGATAAGGGTTATTTGCATGGTCGCGGTGACCTTAAAGTGAAAAACGATATGTTGGCGGGGGCATTAAGCTAAAAAATAGTTTTTGTACATTTGCTTAAGACCGCTTGCACCCAGGAGCTCCAAACTTGGTTTGCTAGTTGGCGAACAGGTTTTTGGCTGTAGGTAAACAGTTATTTTTTTAATTCCCTTCTTATGTTCCATCGACGATGTTTGTTACAATGATGCTTAAAAGATCTAGACAACTGCTGCCTTAACTTTTAGTTTAAACATGTGAACATCAATAAAGGCTACCAAGCGACGAGAGTAAACTAAACATATAAAGATATTTGGCGCAAAAACTGCAGATTCTACCATACAGCTGCTGCAGAAAAACTATGCTAAAACAATGATATGAATTATTAAATAATAGCTCATACTGATTACTAAAAGAGCAATTACTGTGTTTTATAAACGAAAGCATTTAACTCTGATGAATGACCAATGCAGATATGCACGAACAAAATATAGGGCACAAATGTGTTAACGATATGATCTAATTAGCTACACAGCTTTTTTTCTCAAAATAAATGCCTAGTTTAGGAATACAAGGTAAGAAAAAGGTTCCACTTAAGAATATCATGTAATTTTATTTCAATACGTTAAATGTCATGGTAACATATTAATAAATGGTAATTTGATTTAACGAACGGTAAGGTAATATAAAACTTCCTTTAAATCAGGGCTTAATTATAAGGCTTTCTTAGGTTACTAAGGTACGGTTCTGTAAAAGTAAATGAACTATGCAATCAATGTTTTGTAACCGAGAAATCTTAATGTTTAACGGAAATTTGTACTGATTTGATATCGTTAAAATGTAGCGTGAGCACTTGGAATTATTTTTTTAGGTTCTTTTAAATAGATTGCAGTTCTGGCAACAGTGCTAAAAATATATATAACGTGGAATTATAAGAGTCAGTCTGCGTACTACATGATTATTCACAATCTGGTTAAGCTGCGTGTGTTCTATCATACAAACGCCTGTGTTCTGAAGAAGAAAACCGATTATTATCAGATACTTTGCGTCGTTGTTAATTTAAACTTAAGTTGAAAATGTTGTTAAAAGCAACGTTGTTAACATTCAATTTGCATTGCTCTGGAATTTTAAAAGATACATATGTTAATTATACACAGTTATCAACTTGTGTTTATAAAGCACATGCAAAACCTCGAGTTCCAGGAAACTCGATGCTATGCCGTGTTAGAACATTAGTCTGACATGGGCTTTTTGAAGCTTAAATGTCTCCTTGATATCCTGTTTTATATTTCACGAATTCCATTTGCATTAATATCTTCTGTACATAAATAGAACTGATATTTCAGGCAAGTAGTTAACGGTTATGTCACCAGGATCCAATTTAAAGCATAAACGATAAAGTCAGTGTGCCCTTTACTAACAAATACGGAAATAGCAGACATTATAGGGAACCGATGTGATTTAAACGTGATTCCTTTTTAGTTTACGCTCTTTTTAGCCATGGTATTCATATTGAATTGAATTTCTCCATTAATGTGTCCTAAAACCGTAAGCAAGTTTTCAGGAATTTCTAAATATGGAAATATATTTATATTAATATAAAAGGGCAGAAGGATCAAAATTCCAATCCGTGTATTTATTATGGTAATACCGCTGTTAGTCATTTCTTTGTACAAAACCCAGCCTTTAAAATTAACTGTTTGTTGCTTCCTCTCATTCTGTCATTTCTAAACGCAATTTCAAAAATCAATATTTCTCGTAAGTGCAAAGGTTAAACTCCATTGGCTGATTTGGAAAGCATTTTTCGATATTCCTGTAAATGTTTGGCTATTTGTTTTTTAATGAATATGTTGCTTTTTTAATTGATAAGTGAAATTCATTTGCTAGTTTACTAAAGCCAAACTCACAAATGCAATTTGCTTCGTGCTTAATACTTTTTTTTATGTGTAAAAACGGTAAATATGTGGGAGTGCAGCTTTAAGCCATTTAATTCCACTTGTTTCATTCCGCTAGGGTATGGTAAGCTATCGAATGAATTTCATTCAAATTTGTTAGTTCTCTGATACAACAAATGACCAACGACAACATTTAAATAATAAATACGAGTGTTTTATCCAGTCTTAAAACGGCCAATGCCTTGGAATTCTCGCCCGTACCACGTTATCGGCGTGCTGCACAAAATCTGAACCCCTTTCATGCTCATGGCAAAATGAATATTATCAAGAGGCACCTGACGAAACTCGTGATGATTTTAGTCAATACGTGGATCAAACGCTTTAACATCGAAGGATTTAGGCCCAATATTACTGCAAACAAACTTGCAATTTCCATCAGAACTAATGGCCCTAAAATCACATAAGTTACAACATTTCGAAAGATAAAGACGAACCACTGTGGTTCGAGTTAATGTCCAGGACAGCGGGAATGCAAATGTGCTGATAGAGGATCTTTATTTCTAGCCCAGCGTCATCTTCTGTCGCCCATTGATGTCTAATGGTAGCTTAAGAAACCGCAAGGCTGACCATGATTTAAACTTACAAGACAAAAGGTCAATAACGGATACGCGTCCGATCAGGCAGTTCATAACGATAATGACAAGGACTTTAATCCGTTTTCCGTCCACGACTCTTTAAGTTGATTTGGTCAACACACTCATGAACATTCATTGATGGTCGTTCCTAGATCATTAAATTTAGCCACTTGGAATGCCAATGGAGTCATGTCCAGTGCAAATTATTAAAGCCGCTTCTTGGAAACGAACAACATTTAGGTGTTTGGGCCTTCAGAGCACTGACTATACAGAGTAAATTTGTCATTTCTTGATTCTATTAATAACACATATATGGGCTATACATTTCCCGATCCCGAATTCGATATTATGTCCCAAAGGAAGGTGGAGAAATTCGGTCTTTCTTTTCTCTGGAAAAAAAGACAAACCACATAATACCGCCTTTGGAGCTCAATTCGGAAAACATACATGATATCCTTAAGTGGTATTACGACAGCACCAGATGCATATATTTTTGTCATACAGGTATGTACCACGTAAAAACATCCAATTTAAATGTATAAATGGTTATCTTGAAGAGGTAGAAAACACTGCATGTTAATATAATTATAAGGGAACCCTTTTTATTTAAGGAGTCCTTTTGTGAAAAACTACAGAAACAGGCTCAGTACCTGAAAATGAACATTCGTCTCCAATCCAAACATGTTAGTTCAACTTAAAGTATGATCTGCACTTGTAGTAAACTCATGTGATATCCGATACTATTTTGCTAAACATGATTCCTGTAGATAATTTCTTGTTTTCTGTTAGTTTGTTGTACTCTACAGCGTATGTGTCAAAAAAGGTCATTTGGGGCGAAAGGTGTAAAATCACCAAACATTCAGGTATCTCCTTCCAAAAGAAGGCGGAGGACAATCATGAGAGGCCCCATTTCCCTTTTTTGAGGCCCTGATAAGGGGTGCCCCTTTTTGTGCGTGGCATTCACAATTTTCAGTCCATTAGTTTTTAATCATCTGAACATTGTTTTAAATATAAGAAGGTGCACTGTGTACATAATTGGACAACATAAATTTCCATATGCCAACATGACCAAATATGAGGCTGCTGAGGCCCTTACTGGGGTTTTCCTTAAAATCATATAATATTATCTGTATATATTTCTAAGGCGAAATGACGTATCTGTTTTCATATAGCATTTAATTATGATTTGCTTTATTTCAGTTGATACAATAATTACATTAACATTGCAAAATTATGTGCATCATACAAGAAAATGAGGACAAGTGTTGATTATTTGATATGTATTGCGTTTAATGTAATAATAAAAAGACCAAATTCATCAACAGTCAATTGGAAATTTAAGTAGGGCTTCTCCTTTATAACATTTCAACAGTTCTTTTTTTTTTAAATACATTTATAGATAATGATACACAATGTAACATACTTAATTTCATTCTAAATGTGAGGCCCTGACATGTCAAATTCTTAAGAATCTCTAAATGCTGTAAAAAATGTTTCGTATTTTGACAACCAATGGATAAAATCATAAATGTTTGATGTAGTATTTTTCAGAATGCTTTTCTAACATCATCATATTTACATGTAATAATGCAGTAAATATTAATGTAACTATTATACTGATAAAAACAAATAGTCAGTACAGAACAAAACAAGAGCGGTCACACACAGCTAAATCCCCCGCCTCATGGGGGCATTTTTTGTAACGAAAGCCAATCAATGGTAAGGGTAGCTTCTCAGGAACATAAGAAATGCGTAAAATTAAGAAAGGGCAATAACTCTTTCAAAAAAGGTCAAATTAAAGCCTGACAATGTACGCTGCGTCACTATATAGTCATCAATATGTGAAAGTTTGGTAGAAATCGCATGAAAAACGTAAGAGGAGTTGCGAAGAAACCAATTTTAAATGTAAAATAAAGATAGGGCAATTACTCTTTCAAAAACGGTCGAATCACGAAAGCCAGACAATATGCGCTGCTTTACTTTATGATCATCAATCTGTGAAAGTTTGGTAGAAATCGCATGAAAAACGTAAGAGGAGTTGCGAAAAAAAAACAATTTTAAATGTAAAATAAGCAAAGGGCAATAACTCTTTCAAAAATGGTCGAATCGGGAAAGCCCGACAATTTGCGCTGCTTCACTTCATGATCATCAATCTGTGAAAGTTTGGTAGAAATCGCATGAAAAACGTAAGAGGAGTTGCAAAGAAACCAATTTTAAATGTAAAATAAGCAAAGGGCAATAACCCTTTCAAAAATGGCCGAATCGGTAAAGCCCGACAATATGCGCTGCTTCACTTAATGATCATCAATCTGTGAAAGTTTGGTAGAAATCGCATGAGAAATGTAAGAGGAGATGCAAAGAAATGTATGTGGGACGGACGGACGCACGGAATCGCGCCTACCATTACTATATATCCTCGCATTTTCAAGGCGGGGGATAATAAATGACATTGATAATGATGAGCAACTTAAGATATATGTTGAAAATAATAGACAAAGACCCCTTTTTAAAACAGTATGATATTTTTTCATAAAATAAACTATTCAATATTTTTGAAACCTTTAAAAAAAAAAAAAAATCAGACGTATACTTATGAATTTGAGGCCCTGAATGTGGATTTAAATATAATATTTTAAATAGCATCTAATCTATGTTTCACACTTTTTATACAGATCATCCTGTTGAAATAATGCTGATAAGCTAAAAAAAATACATATAGCTATAGCTTAGGCCTAAAATTTGTAATTGGTTCGGGTAACCCGAGCCTACCTACGAAATAGTTGCCGACCCTACCATTTTTATAGTCAGATTGTAAAAAAATAGTGATACTGATATGCCCCGGAATATTACAATATTTATTATTGTTAAAGTTTAAAGAGTTTATCTTACCTGTAAACGTCCTATATATTTATATCAATATTTTAATCTGAGTGACTTTGTCGGTAGCGAAAACGAAATAGAACTAGCCCCTTAGATATAGGCGCGCTAGCCCTGGTTGAGCTTCGCCCCGACTGTTAGCATGTCCATTGTAAGGCACTTAAGATAACTATTTTTGCCTTCCTCGAATATAAATTGTTTATTGTTAATCAGATTATTAGATTCTACTAGAAATGATATTGTGTGTTGTCATGATTTAGACATGAGATAACATTTTACTTAATTCAAACCTTGTTATAGCGGTATTTCACAGTAAAACAAAGGCTTATATCCACGAATATTCAGTAATTCACATTTAAAAACTGGCACTTCCTTGTTTGGGTCGCCATTTTTGCTAAGATTCTTGGGAGTTCTGGTGCCAGAAGTGACCTCGATACGCTCTAGGTAGCATACTTTCACTTTCGAAAAATCACACTTTAATGATGTTTTCACGGCAGGTGATGATGGTTTTCATTCTTTCTTATGTTTGTTGTCAATACCGATGAAATAACTCGCCTTTATACTGTTCCATTAAGTAGAAACTTCGATTCCAAAATATTTCAAAGTTGTCGATTCATTTTGGCCGCCATTTGGCACAAACTTTTGACCGCGTGCCCCAATTTGTGGGACGTCGCCCAAATTTGCCCATAAATGCCCTATCATTCGGGTACGCCCATCTTAGACAGTATATAAGGGCCAGATTTTTCATATAGAAAGGAAGGTAATCCAGAATAACTCAACTATAAGACCCGCCACGCTCCATTTCTTGACATTTCCTAAAAACAAAGGTAGAAAAGCATTTTAGAACAATAAGTTCAGATAGGAGCAATACTTTTATATAATAATAAAAGCAATAATTATTATAAACAAATAAAATACCACATTTTACAAAGAATAACGAATGCATAAAGTCATATTTACCTGATGCTGTTGTACATGTAACACATGTCGCTTGCCGTGCCAGAAAGCCTGCCTTTCAAACGATTGTTTTGCTGTGACCGCGTTATTTTCATACTGTTTCCATCCGATGTTTGATGCTGTACACATTGATTCAACTGTTACTGCAGTGTGGTTTAATCCAGTACAAGATACACAATATTAAACATTCGTTAAACCGTTCATCGTGTCCTGTTATTTATAACTGAGTTATACACAAGTACATGAGCAGAAAGTACACAGCGGTTCGACTAAATGCCGGAAAGTTGGGCACGAAAGGATACTTAAATCTTCGTTTTAAACACTACTGAGAAGAACAAAAGGAGTTGCTTGCTCAGCTCATCCCCAGCATAGCGGTCGGGGGCGTAACAATACTTGTATTTCAAATGAAATAATTAACCTTTAATTACCTACTAAATAATGCAGTTATGGAAAATATTAATTGCTGATAATAATATTGTAACTGTGTATTTAATAGTAAAACACACATATATTATATATGATTAATGGGTCCTTTAACACCATCCTCCTTTTTTTGGCCTTACAGTAGTCAAGTTCTTTGACGTTGTTTACACAATATGTAAATATTGACCAAATTATTTTTAAAGAGTGCCTATTATGTAATAAAGAGTGCTTCTATCCTGCATCTTGAGTATATAATCGAAATAGTTAATATTGCAACCTCAGCAAATTTAAGGCATATTCCTTTTACAAATATCAATAATTTGGGGCTGTTGAATATTGTCAAAAATTTCGTTAATTCATGTATGTTTTCCAATAACTTCTTATTGTATTAAATTCTCAAATACTGTAAGAATGGTAAATTGTTCTGGAATTTCAAATGCAATAGCCTCGGCTTCAATAGATAGAATTTTAATTATCATCAAGATTTTTAATATTTTCGGTATCCACTTTATCAACTCAACATCTTAAAACTGTGGCTCACTGTTTTCCGGAAATATTGTTTACTCTTTGAAATAAGAGCCATCATCACACGTTAAACGAATGGTTGTGAATGGTCACGAATAAGAGGCACAACACAATGTCATTATTTTGTAAAACTGTTTTAATTAATATTTATGTCAACATGTACTTAACAAAAATCATATTTCATTTAAATATGGGTACAATCTTAACAGTATTCATGCATTGATCTATTAATGCAACATTAGTTATGTAACTTATTTGAAAAGTGTTTGCCAAAATCAGTATACCAGAAGCTCCCAGTATTTGCAAAAGATAATGTCTGAAAAAAATTAAAATATTTTCTTTTATATGTTTAACATATTTTTCTTTTTTACAGACAGGTTTATGTTCATTTAGTAGTAAATTTTATTTAATAATAATGATTTTCTAGATATTTTACCGGAATTATTAACCAAATTGAATTTGGGGTCGGGGTGCCGTTTTACACCTTTCTTTGGTCAGATGATCTTCTTGACCAAAGTATTAAGTTTTCATGGCATTGGCGGTCTTAACCCGCAGTATATTTTAAAGTTTCTCTCTCACCGTACACTATTTATACAAAAATATCTCATTATCAGATGATTTTGGAATCAATGCTTTAAATCAGTCACATAATACAATTTATCAAAACAGTCAATCGGTGTGAGTGCCGTTTACAAACAACAATCATGAACTTTATATTAATGAAACATAATTGTATTAATATTTTCACATTACATAATATAATCAAAGCAGTCAATCTGTGAGAGTATAGCTTTAATGAGGAAAAGGCCAATGGTTATAAACATAATGTTGTATTCACTATTGTAAAAACGAAAGTTTTCGGGTTGATTTCACGGAAAAGAGTGAAATAGAAGTTAATGGACTATAATATAGTCTTACTTTTGAAACAAAAGAATCTTGATGTAAAAAAGCCAGGAACAAAGTCTTGACAATTACGTACATCCGCAAGGGAAGCGTGTTAGGAAACGACATAATAAATCATGGTTGACATGCTACAGAAGAATTTCTCTTAATCCTTAAAATAAAACAATTGAATACCAACCAGCCTGAATACTTTCAGGATTTTGCCAAGTGTATTCCTAACTCATATGCTGTTACTAACATTGGTGAAAATGAAATAAGCTGTTTCACAAAAAGTGGCAGTTTTTTCAAACGGCAATGCAATAACAAAGATAATAACAGTTCATAATGACAGGACATGGGAAGTATGTATCTGTGGCAAGAGTATTAACCTTGAAGGTGTTCATTTTATAAATAAGTTTATCTTTGAAAAAGATAGTCTTGGAAGTAATTGCAAAGTAGTTGAAAAGTAACAAATCCGTGAGGGAGTTGTAATGAATAAAACCATTAAAGTAAATCGCTTCCATACTTTAGAACAGCTTCAGGATAATAGCATTACACCGAAATTAAACTAGAGATTGTTTTTTTGAAAAAAGCCATTGTCTCCCCCAGTGTGTGGGTTCAAGTGTTATTTAGTTAATGAGCGGTAAGAAGTGTGGTGTACAAACCCAATTGATTTTCATCTAAAGGTCACTGTGGCCTTGACCTACTGACCTCAAAATCAATAGGGGTCATCTACTTATCAAAACCAACTAGCAAACCATGTATGAAGCTAGTTCCTGGGCCCAAGCATTCTAAAGTTATTCAGCGGAAATCGTTATTTTATCTAAAAAACATCACCTTGACTTTCGACCAAGGGGTCATCTTCTAGTCATGACCAACTTGCATACCAAGTATGAAGTTCCTGGATGCAAGTGTTCTTGATTTACTGTGCGGTAACCGTTTTTTCACCTCCAGGTTACGGCTACCTTGACCTTTTACCTACTGATCTCAAAACCAATAGGAGTCATCTACTAATTATGACCAACTAGCATACCAAGTATGATGTTAATGGGTACAAGCGTTCGTTAGTTATTGAGCAGAGACCAATTTTAAGCCGAAAATCACCGCTAACATATCGTTTTTTAACCACGACCTTGACCTTATCTGAAAATCAATAGGGGTCATCTACTAGTCATTAACAACTAGTATACCAAGTATGAAGTTCCTAGGCCTAAAGGATCTTTAGCTATTGAGCGGAAACCGTTTTTCACCTCAAGTTTACCGCGACCTTGACCTTTGATATACTGATCACAAAATCGGTAGGGACCATCTACTAGTCATGACCAATCAGCATATCAAGTATGAAGTTCCTGGGTCTAAGCGTTCTATAGTTATTGAGCGGAAAACTGTGATGAACAGACTGACGGACATGGCAAAAACAATATGTCTCCCCATGAATAGGGGGAAATAAATACCAGAAAACGTGAAGAGGAAGATGTTGAAAGAATTAAGCATTTAAAAAAAACGTGCAAATTCTTTACTTGTGCAATTACTGTTAGAACGGTCAAAAAAAATCCAGAGACACAAGGGGGTGGTCAAGATCTTTCATTGGCACATGTCTTCAACTATACAATGGATGTCCAAAAAGCTATGAAAGTCTAGTCTTTTTAAAAAAAAAAAATGTTGATTCTTCAATCAGCTTCTTCATGTAAAGAAACACTGAAACAAGATCCTGGATATGACTACAAAATGGTTTAATGGATGGTTGATAAAACAAAGAGATGAAACACCCCAGAAAGTGGAACGATAGACGGGCTGATATATGATGAGATATTAATTCAAAGTCATGTTCAAATTAATAAAAATTATCATATTGTTGAATTCGTTTGGTTTACTGATATTGAAGAAGAAAGAAATTTGTGCAACACACTGAGAAACGGAAATGCTGATTTGACACCTAAAAAGCATGCCCTACAGCTGTTATATCTTGGCATTACAGATATATGTGCTTTCCCATAGCTCACTTCATAGCATTCAAGCTTATGAGCTTTATGGTTTATTTTGGTAATCAACAAAACGTCTATGAACATATGGTTTTAAAAGTTTGTATACATGCATGAATGGAGCATCATGTAACAAAACTTTCATGCATATGTGCAGGAGGAAACAATTACAAAATAACTACAAATTCATTTTACTTAGTCCTTCTATATCTCATCAGGAATTCTTATAATGGATATCTCACATACCATAAAAAGGTTAGAAAACGCATCATAAAAGTGGTTTCACAAACAAATTTGCTCGACTATTAACACTTCCCGGTGGATATACACCGTCTTCGTGGCTAAGTGGTTAAGGCGTCCGCCTACGGAGCGGGAGGTCGAAGGTTCGAGTCTCACACGGGGCTTGTTCTGACATGGCCGGTTGCCGACCCAGCAGCTAGTTAAATCGAGGGGTACCGATTGCCTTCCTGCCAGGCGCCTGGTATTTGGGATAGGAATCGGGGTAAAGATGTTCACGAATGTAGGTGTCTCATAAGCCCAACGGGCTGGCCCTTAACTAAGAGGGGTGACACTATAATAAACAAACACACTTTACACTGTACAATGGCAAATGTTCATCGACTGCTACAAATGGGACCATGAAAACAGCCAGATTCTCAATTGAAATTGAGGAACTATCTTGCAGAAGACGTGTTAAATGCTCCGTGTAATGAATCAATTAAAAAAATAATCTTGGATATTATAATCTTGGTTTTGAAGATGAAATTCCTGAAACAAAACATATGGTTGAATATAGCATCCTTACATAATTTAGCTTTTAGTCCTGTGATTTTATGAACATTTTGCAATCATCTTATCTTTAAAACCTTCTTTGACTGACTCGGAGTGTTTGGCATGTGACGTCATTTTCTTCAAATATTTTACAGGTAATCATTTGGAGGAAAATATAAGGTAATAAATGTCGCTTTTTTTAATAATGTTTTCTTTATTTGTTCTCATTTGTTTTAGTACAAAGCTGCTTTGTATTATGAAACTCTACGATTTACTGACCGTTCCAAGGCGTTACCTAACAGTCCTTGATAAACATACTGATGTGTTTTTTTTTATATAGTATATTATACACTGTGCTGTTCGTGGAGCTAGGCGCTGTTCTCCCATGTGTCTTGTTTGTGATTTTCTGTTTTTGCGCTGTTTTTGGCGTTTACCCAGTGCCATTTAACCGGGTTTATGTTTAACTTTTTGTTACTGAGAATGTTTCTGTAGTTTTTCACATAAGTATTGGAGAAAAAGAAAAAATAATCAATGGCGTAATACAACTATTAGAACAAATTTCCCCGATGACAACAATATTTAGGGACATGAGACCAATCAAAACGTACAATTACACTCCTTTACCTACTTAAGATGTTAGCAGATGGTTTCTGGAATGTGAAGGACACATATAAGTCTATTGCGCAAGACACAAATGCCCAAGAAACTGATAGCAGTCAACATTGTGTCATGAGACATACAATCTTGTATCCAAGGTTTCCTTATGCTTTGTGTGTCCAGAAAATGTCGTGAAAAACATTACATAACACCAGGACTTATCGATCCAGTTGTAATTGAAAATAGTTTTAATCAACAAAGGTCCACCTATAACGGTGCCAACACAAACCCTAATGCCTTGCAGTACCGAAACACCATAAACAGCATATTGATGGGAAAAAATTTCAAAGTTGCTGAAAATCGAATGCATGGAAACCCATCTCCAGCGCCATTCCATTTACTGTTGATGTGCTACTGTTTCAAACTGTGTTTTGCTTAGCATGCTTTTTAACGGATTGCTTACAAAATAACACTTTTCAAGAATTTTAAGAATCCAAGATTATCAACTATCCCCTAATTTAATTATCAATTCTTCTTAAAATTGCTAATGGGTTTTTCTTCCACTGGCAGCTTTCAAATCATGTATCACACAGAATGTTGTTCCAATTTATACGCCTCATAAAATCCATTGAGTAATTGTATCAAACTGTTTTTATATGTAATCATACTGATTCCAAATTAAATTTAAGATGGGATCGAGCACCGATAAATTCCCATATATTCGTAATTAAAACATAGAAACAAATATATGTGTTTTAAGTGAAATAAAGCGAGGATCAGTTTCATCAATAATGTTACTTTAGCATATATTTATAACTATCATTCAGCTCAAGCTATCAAATTCCTTGGACAATTCGACCATTATTGCGATAATATTACAAAGATATGTAAACTTATTATTCGTAAAACTAGAACTTATTGCACATCTTAAATATTACGCAAATCGCCGGAATTGTACGATTTATATTTCAGTATATGCGTTATGACGCTTCTCGAATCCTTTTGGGGTCATACGCCCAAAACAGCTTTGCAGCCAATTCTGATACGGAAAGTCATTTTCCCGCCAAAAATGACTTATGAGATGTTAAATTAAACACAATTGTTTTTCACGCGTACATAGTATATAAAACACAATAATAATTTACTTTAATGTACCATCTTACTATGAAACAACTGCATCAATGCTGGCAGAACTGGATATCGAATTAAAGATACAGAATAACGTTTGTGCAGTTTACGATGAAGCATTGTATGTTGATCAGGTTTCTTAAATTGATAGGGATGGTAACGAATGCAAAATATCGTTTATGCAATGGACAAAAACTCATTACAAATGGCCTTATTAACGTGAACTTTGCTTGATTATCAAATATTGTGCAGAACAGAAGCGTTCACTAGCACCGGAAAGTCATCACGTATGTTGCTACTATCAGAGGAAGACACAAGAACCATATTAACAAGATTTGCAATGTTAATGGGCTTGACGAAGTGAATGTAACCTTGAGCTACTGAAAAAACAATCATTTTAAAACTATGAGAATCGTAACAACAAGTATGTCACTACAGATACTTACGTATCTATCTTCAAATTAGTCTAATTTAAATTATAGTGTAAAGGAAAACAATCGGTGTGTACGGCTTCAAGCTGAAACAATAAACTTTCGCTATGAAAGTAAACAGCTGCTTGTTACATTAAACACTTACTCACCAATACACTGAGCCCTTATATGACAGTAGAGCCATTGGTACTATTTAAACTGGTATGACTCTTACATTTTTTTAAATGCCTACCCTTTGGCCATCGATTAACTGTATACTGTTAGTAGATGTTAACACTAGCACCGCAATGAGGTCGGTATACCTGGCAAGGGGTGGGCCAGGCGATTCTCGGCCCTGAATCACAGATAATCAAAGGAAATCTCAACTAATCACACGAGCTATGAACAGGAAACAAGAGAAAACGTAGAAATAGAGCGGTCATGAGACAGTGGATGCGGCCAAATCAGGTGGCCCCCGCGGTCCAGGACTCTGGAGATGACGGAAGGCGATGGAGATGGTGGACTTGCCACATTATGCCTCCAAAGCCTGAATTCTATGTGGTCAACCTGAATGTCGAGTAGATACTCGACAACACTGCTGAGTTCATCCAAGCTCCATAAGCCGATCCGCGGTACCACGTCGACATCCAACTTAACCATATCCATCATCCCTCTCCAAAACAACAGCGTCAAGAACAGCGAAGTGCATATCTGGCACTACGAACATAGCAAAAGGCATATCGTCCATATCTGAGATTTAAGTTGTTGTATGACCTATTTATTTCCCGCCTTAATATCACGTGATGTCTGGCGCATTATATGACGTAAGCGTGAGTATACCTTAGACAGAACCTTTGTATGACACATGTGCCTTGATTTGACCATATTGGTGAATTCAAAAAGATGATGCCAAGAAGTGACGGGTATCAAAATTAAACATCGAATGTCCAAAGTGATTTTAGTCCATTTTGTATCCAATATATTCAAGTTTATTTTCCAAAATTCTCAAATGGATAGGTTAACAATTAATGTATTTGTTTTAACATTTAATTATGATTTTATTAAACTTTTTATGAACTTGATGACATATTTTAAAGGAACATTGAGTCTCAAACAAGAACATGATACTGTTTTTTTTTCTGTTTAAGTAATATCAAGCACATATTGATTAATATTGAACTAACAATATGACCGAACATTGATGACACAATCACCAAAACCTGTGAAATATAACATTTTAAACAATTTGCTGTCCTGTTATTTCATAACAACACTCCAATGCGTATAACATTACAAAGTATTGTGGGATATAAGTAAACAGACATGTTAAGAAAAATGCAAGTCAAAATGAAGGTTATTGCAGAATACAGATTATTCAATACATGGCACTTTTTGGACTGTTTTTGTACACTCAGGACATTAAAGTTAATTTGTAACATTATCAAATGTCATGACCAACAACATTATGCAAAAGTCAATATGTGTCAACAAATCTTCAAAGAGTACCCCAATTGTTCAGTAAATTTGATAATTATCTTTTCATAAATTCATTGCTATTCAAGAGTTACTCTATTAAATAACTCTCTATGGAAAAATAAAGTGAAGCAATCCTGCACTTATGATGATAATAAGTTACTTTTGCTTATTTTAAATGATTAGTCAAATATAAGTACAGCTAGATTGCTTATTATTTAGTTTACTCAATCTTTCAGTTTGGAAAAGTATGGATAAAATCGTACACTCAGGACAACATCTAGTATCATGATTTCAAGCTTAGGGATGAAATATTTTATCGATTAGCACATAATAAACTGTCTGTTATTCATTAGCAACATTGTTTTAATGAAATTTGCCTTTATCTTATCTTAAAATGCGAAAGTCCATAGTATATATAAGTAAATGGAGTTCTCAGTAGACATTCAAAAGTTTGCTTTAGTAATTTGATACACAATGGTGACAAATTAGCATCATCTCTTAGTATCCAGTTGAGAAAATCAATCTTAAAATACATTCAAAACATTGCTCCTGTCATAGGCAACTGCATTTTCTTTTGATTTCTTTCTCACCCGTGGGGACAATTACTTTTTCATTGTTCTGTTGTTTATTTGCTATTTCCTGTTTCTTCATCTTTCTGTATTTCCTTTTTTGGATTCTCTACTTACTTCTAATCACCTCAACATATTTCTTATAAAGCTTTCTCCTTCCTCTTACCTTCTCCCTGTAATTGTTGTTTACAACAATGAAAATTTATTGGCTCTTAATTCAGCAATCTTTGTAGGGTCTGATATTTACCTCGACCTCATGGTTCGCACAGTCCTGGAAAAGTCCTGGAATTTGGTTTCGTCCTTGAAATGTACTTGAATTTAGGGGTACCTTGAAAAAAAGCCTAAAATGTACTTGAATTTAACTGAAAATCCTTGAAATTTGACAAATGTCCTTGAAAATAGACAAAAACCTAAAAAGATTGACGATACTTTCGCTTTTTATTTAAAAAAAATAATTTTTCGGCAAAACTCTAAGCCGCCATTTGCAAGAAATTTCGGACATATGGGGACCCGGGTACGGTACGGTCCGGTATTTATCATGTGCGCAAGTGCGTATTACGTCATCGGTTTTTGTACAAGATGGCCGCGCCCGAACAGACAGCGTCTTCCAACTCGAAAATTTGATTGATAAGTCGACAATGGGGAAGTTTGGGAGGAAGTGTAGCTTCCAACACAAATGGATGGAAAAGTATAAGTGGGTAAAATCAACAACAAACCCCAAGAAAGCACGTTGTACTGTTTGTTTGAAAGATTTTGATGTCTGTAACATGCGTGAAAGTGCCCTTTCCTCGCATGCACAAGGATCGAAACATAAGAAGAACGAAGAAATAAAAGATTCGATGGCATCAACTGAAATAGCTTTTCTTAAGGAAGAAGGAACAATATCAAATAAAAATGAAACAACACCCACAGATTTGAACAATAATGTTGATTCCAAGTTGGAGACCAAGTCAAAAGACTTCTAGAAAAAGCAGAAGAGACGGGAAAAAATTCATTTGTCACTGAAGCGAATGCGCTTAGGAGATGTTTTAAAGAGAAGAAAAGAGCAGTTGGAGACCTTGACATGGAACTTTCTAATAGAAAAAAGTGATTTAAAGTAGATTGTAGACTGTTTGATTGTAGACATGCCGGATGATGATTATTTTGTTGTGTCATGTTATACGTTAAAGAACATTAAAGTGTTAATAAATGTATTGTTTTACTCTGTATTGTGTGTTTCTGGGTTATAATAATGTTGAAGCTACAAGGTTAGTTAATATTAACTGCAATATTGAGGATATGCACTATAAATACTTTGTCATTAAATATTAAAATGGTACACTTTCAACCGCATAAAACGTCCTGGAAAAATCAATTTTATCCTTGAAAAGTCCTGGAAATGTACTGGAATTTTGAAATGGAAATTCTGTATGAACCATGGACCTTTGTTCCCTTAATCTTCTCCTCTCAGACTCTTTCTTGGTATTACATCGACACTCTTACTTAATTCAACATTTCTGCTCCTAAACCTATATCTAAAGGGGAATTTAACAATTGGCCTATCCATACATTCACATGAAATCATTATCTGAAAGTGTATGTGATTTGTTCAGTGGTATGTGAAAGAAGCTCATCAGGTATTTTTTATGACCTGAGTGTACTACTGGTCTGTAATTTCTTACAAAAAATACATCTTAAATAAACTTTTCTTAAAGATAGGTATGTGTCCGTTTACATTTAATTCTGGTCAATGAAGATATATCATCAAATGAAAATAAAAATCAGTCTTTTATGCATTTATTTTGTATATTTATAAAAAAAAGCTTACCTGTAACCCTTAATACAGAATGAATAACCATTTTTCTGTGGTAAGGAAAACTTCAGGGTAGCTAACTATAACATACAAGAAATGCCTTATTTATCTCATGGCATTAGCATCTCTGTCAAACAATTGTGTCAAAATGGTTGTACACTCAGGACAGCATAAAAGTTCCAGAAAAAAAAAATCAAAACACATCAGTATGGCTATATGCTATTTGGAAAAAAAAGTCTAGTGTAATAAAATTGTAAGAACTAAAAAAATAATGGTAATTGTGTTTCAAATCGTACATTCAGGACAATGCTGAGTCAAGTATTATATTTGGCTGTAGCTTATTCATAAAAGAAAAATAATGCCTAATTGTTGTTTTATTTCAAGGTTGAAATATTACATTGATGAAAGAAAATATTTTCATACATAAAATTATACTCAAATTGTAATATTAAACCTGAAATGGTGAGGTTAGTGCATATTTGCACCCTCAAAATTATTTAAGGTTCATGTTCATTTCAAGACTCCCTTAAATTATTCAATCCAAGATGGCTGATAATATACATATGTATTGATGGCAGACATACTAATGAATGAATAGCAGCAGAAAATTTGGTCATATATCCTATATCTTATCGTATTATTTATATTTTAAAATGGCTGAGAAGTTGAAATGTCTTGCGAAAATCAGGACATTTTGGCGACTTTTTTTTCCGGCATTTTTGAACAGGTGAAACTAACAGAATAAAGAGCAGCAACACTTACCATGAAACACACTTGATGAGCTAAAAGTTGAGTTCATGGACCTCTGTTATAAAAGCTTATAAACAAAAATGGAATAGGCTTCATTTTTTTAAATTCACCTATATATGGGGCCATTGTAGGACATATTAGTCTATGGCAGCCGTGAAGCAATTGTGGCTTAGTTACAATATTTTGAGTCATTGTATTACACATTAGCATTAATAAGACATATCAGTAAACCCAAGGGTTAAACCCCTGTCATATGATGGCTCCATTTTGAGCCTTTGTATAGCATTGCAGCCTAGGCTTTAACCAATTGTTATATGATGGCTCTATATTAAGCCTGTGTAACACACGGTGGTTGTATAACAAAGCCTGGAACTTTTGTATGACAATTGCTAGCCTATTTACCAAGTAAACCCAACTGTAAATCCTTTGTCACATGGTGTATGTCTTTTGTATAACTAAAGAGCCTTTGTTTGACATAATTTATGTTTGTCTCACAACGACACCATCATATAACCCTTTTACACATGGTGGCTCTGTTTGAAGCCTTTGTTTGACAAAATGTGTTTTTCTCAGAACGGCTCAACCATTTAACCAATTGTCATATGATGGCTCTTTTAGTTCTTCAGGTCAACGGACCGAGTTTCAGCAGTCTGCCAGGTTAAGATCTGAGTCATCTTTGCTCTCGTTTAATAGAACAAATAATTGACAGTCAAGAAATAAATAATTGCTAACAATAGAACTGGTATCACCAGACTTGTTTGTTTTAACTTTATAAATATACGAGTGGACGGCATAGTGCATATAAAGGAAATTGGAGTGAGGGTGAGGATCAAATGGACGAAGAAAATGAAGACGCTTATATAGATGAAAACAACAACAGCGGAAAAGAAATATATTTAGACCAAGATAGACATGATGATTTACCTATTATTATTATTATTCTGGAACTATTGCAGACGACGAAGAGGTGGGAAATGCATAAAGCCGTCGATTTCTGAGAGATATGGAAATATGTGAATTACATATACATGTAAAGGTTTTCTTTTGTTCTTATTGTCCTGATGTATTTTTGCTTAAGATCGTTATTTGGAAAAGGAAAAAAATCTTTGTCTGAGTCTTATACTGGTCTTATACTGCTGCATCTAATTGAACATTTATGATATCCACATTTTGCTACTATTTAAATCTATGCTCTATCATTCAATGTTAGAGAATAATATCACGTGACATGTCCATGGTAATACAATTAAACATATGTATATGGTAGTGTAACATAGTGGAATGTAACCTTACCATATGCTGTGATGTAACCTATTTCACATTCTATTGACAGGAATATGATTTAATACATTTGGTTCTTTATAACGCCGCTTTTTTAACTAATAATGGACAGAAAATATTAGCTATGATAACCTATTTGTTTCTTACACAATTGTAAAATCTATGGGTGGGTAAATGACACCTATTGTATTGTTTGATAGTTAAATTGACTATTTTTGACCTAAATTTTAGCCTGAAAATCATTGTGTTCTGTTATTTTGGAGTGCCATTATTACAATGAATATTGAGGAATTGCACTTTCGTAAGGTTGAATGCACTTTGCGTATGCGGCAACTGAAAATACTATTGTTTTCCCTACAACTCGATGTTGTAGACTATGTAAATTCTATTGAAAGAAGTAACATCACACTTATTAAGAACTGATATACCAAGTCAGTATAATCATTAATGGTAATTGAAATCGTACATGAAATATGTATTGACAATTAGTAAATTGCTGAAAAGAAATAAAATGTAAAATTTTTGTAAAAAATATTGTTTTATTTGCATTTTAATATAGTAGAAGGTAACCTCAAACATGTCCGTGTTCCGCAACTAGTTTTGATGGGGATTTTTTGTACAATTTCTATACCAATTGTTTAACCTCATGACACTTTAGTTTTTTCTGAAGGAATTTGTTTGAGGTTGGCTTAGTATTTAAGCTAAAATGACTGGCCTAAAACATAATTGTGCATATATACTATATAAAACTAGCTGTCAAGGATTGTTAGGTACCGCCTTGGAACGGTCAGTAGAATGTAAATTTATTTGGGGTTTAAACCAGGTTGTGTGCACAACTTCAATCCCGAATACACTAATAACGTAAATGGTCAAACGTCATCAAATTTCTTCGTTATTTTTCGACACTAAATTAGAATAGTACAAAACGACAGGGGCAAGTCCAGTAGCTAAGCAAAGAACAAATACCCTGTTAAAAGACACAATGCTAAGGACTAATGGATACTGATCAAGATACACACAGCATTCAAACAGCAAGGACTGATAACACATACATCAAATTAACTTATTTAATTGATGTCCAGATTAAACCCTTGGAACTCAAACTATCGTATCGGTTAATCTGACCCAGTGCCGCGAATCTTTCAATTTCAATCGCGTATGAATATAATTGGTCAAACAGATAAAAGACAAATAAATGTTTCTTCTTTGTTATTTTCTTGCGAATAATATTAATGGTAAATTCATCAACTGTATATTTACGCTCTGAGGAGAAAAATAGTACAGTGTGTATATACCACGTGGTATAGTAAATAAAAAGTTATCTTTGATTTTAGTACTCATTTTAAGCAAATTTTTGCCTTCCGATGTAGCATATATGACGTAATTTATCACGTGGTATACACACACTGTAGTAGACACGCCGAAACAAATTATAAGGAGATACAAAATCGAAGCCGCCGGTCTGTTTTACAATGTATTATGGGATGGGAAGACGGACTGCAAATGCATTTTAATAGTTTTATCAATAAATGTCGCTGCTACTTCCTAGGAATGTTGCCTGTTTTAATTATTAGTATTATTTATCTTTCAATTCGTCTTGTATCTAAAACATAATGAATGTGGGACATCTAAAACAAACCAGTCGTGCATAAATATTGTTCGAATCTTCTCGCTCTCTCTCCCTCTCCCTCCCTCCCCCCCCCCCCCCCCCCTCCCTCCCTCCCTCCCAAATCACTTATACTTCTTTATGCATGCTCATATAAGGAACCAGTGTAGTAAAGTTTTATATTGACCGTTTCAGAAACCATTTTAAAATGTACTTGAAGACGGTAGCTGCCAGTGTATTTATTCTAATGGAGTTCCTGAGCATTTTGCCTTGTGTAGCAAATATACTCATGAATGAATATCCCATGTTTTGATTAACACGTGTTTTTCATCCTCTTTAAAGTTTATAAATTATTATTTTTAATTAAACATCACCCTCCAACGATTCAAAATTCTTAACAGAATAACTCCAATGCTTTTCATAATAAAGCCATATGTTTGAATTGTATTATAACCGGTCTGTGTCTTTGTGAGAAAATTTCTTAGCCTTTCTCTGTATCTTTCTTCTTTATTTACTTAGGTTACATTCAATAATCCACATTCTTGATCCCTCTTTTATAAATGCTATGCGCCAATTATTAATGAGCCGCATGTGCTTATGGGGAAGACGATACTAATGGTATACATAATGTGTTTTATCTCGTTTGCTTTTTGTATTCTATATTTTATTTAGTATGTAAATATTAAGTTCATAATATTTTTGTTTAAGTCACCTGAAAGAATTTTTTTGACAAAGAACAAACGTTTATATCCTTAGAAAATCATTTACGTTTATACAAACTAGTTATCTGTAGTGTAGGTATGTAGTGTTTCTCGATTAACAAGGCAGGCTTTATTATTATGTCGTTGAATAATAGTTTATTGTCTCGTGACCTTAGTTTACGGTGAATGTTGGCCGTTATCCATGGAAGCTTGAGAACCGGTATATGATCAAAATGTATACCATAATCAAACAGCTCTGTATCAATACAAGTTGTGCATTGGTCAGGAATGAACTCAACTATATATAAACATAGAATATGCGTTTGTTATTCTTATTCAAATAAAACTTCAGAGAAATGCCCGATACAACAGTCGTCATCTCTTTTCTAGAGCTTCATATAGCCGATTGACTAAACAAATGTATACATTTCATTTGTAGCGTCAGGTTGTTGTCCCTGTTGGCCAATTATGTTAATCAAAACATTTCTATTTTCTATTGGCATAACAAATAACAAACAAATACAGAGAACTTAATTGAAGCGTGGCCCAAGAGTTGGCCTCATGACAAAAACATTCATATGCTTTGGCTTCTGTGCTTGTTCCTATTATATCAATTTGGGGAAGGGTGAGTACATATCGTCGGCATTTTTTAGATCTATGCCAACGTTTAAATGTTATTTTTCTTCTTATCCAACCTGAAGCCGACTACGATTTAGTAGTGGACAAAGCAATTGACCGCACACGCATAAGCAGGATTTTTAAAGGTACGGCTGTAGTTGACATAATTGACGAAACTTATTTCTTTATTAAACCGCACAGCCATGAATTTACTGGGACAGTTTTGGGACATTAACTAAGCGATTGTTGTATTCAGTATCGTAATGAACACGCATTCCAGTAGTACGTTCTAAGAAAGCTTATTGAAGTAAATTGATCATTACTTTTACAGTAGATCCGTAAGCAAACTGCAAATGTGTTTTGGGAACGTATAAAATATTAAGTATTTTGAAATTGCGTTTTAGCTTCAAAACAACTGGATTGTAATAAACCAAATCGTTCTGCCAATCATATGAACGAAAAAAAGTAATTGAAAACGCCAAAGGTCATTTACCTCAATTAACATATTCTAAATAGTTTAATCAATATAAATTTCTTATTCGTTTTCTGTCAAGATTTGTGCACAAATCATCTTCTAGATTTAACATGTAGATGGTAACGGATTAGTAGTTGGTCAAAACTTAGACCAATGATATTTCAACGTGATAGTGTCGCTTAAAGTTACTTCATTTGATAACACTTCTTCGGGAATGTTAAAGTTGTTGTAACTTTAGGAAACAAACATATTTCCGTCGTTTCGACAGTAAAAGTGTTTCAATGATTGGTTGTCCCTGTAGCTTTTATCCCTTGCATTGAATTTTTAAAAAAAAATGCAGATGGCCCAGGCAAGGTTATGATGTAACAGGACTCATTAACCTGTCTCTACCGAAAGTTCAGAAAATACTTGGTCGTTAAAATGAATATTGATTTCCAAATACAAAATCAATTTTAGAGCAAAAGCCTGCTTAGAGAAACATGTTGTCGGATAAATATTATGTTAAGTAATGGTTGATTCAATGATAAATGTTAGGAATCACTCTTTATTTTATACATTGCGCAACTTTGACGTTATTTCGTTGGGTCATTTGACGAACATTTGTACATGTGTTTCTTTCTGATCAAGTGCAAAAAATACTCGAATGCAAATATACCATTACTTGTCTTGAAAATGTTTTTCGCAACTGTAATGGAGTATACCAAAGCAAAATCAAATGCAATCTGTCACGAGCAGTTACTGCAAGAAATGCAATAAATTCCAGTTTCATAATATACCACGCATTAACTTACATAACTTCTTAAACATACTACTTGACTCTGAGAGAGCAACCAGGTATTTTGAAACCAGTATGTAGAAGTACTTCTCATTTCATGATCAGAGCTGAACGACATTTTGCTCATTGAGTAACAGCGAGTATAACGTTACTTATTCGATGTTAATAAATATGTTACTATATATAGTAACACATTTGTACAGGGATTTCGCGATTATTTGCAAGACTCAGCGATTATCAGTTTTGCGGCCCGGGCCGATTATCGATTATCATTTTGCGGCCCGTAGAACGTTCGCACGTGAATTAAATTTTCGCCTTAAAATGAATTTTGGCGACTGTGAAATAATGTCTTGACTAAATAATCAAAATTAATTTATTGATCTGCTTGAACATATTTATTGTTAAAATCCTAAAGAGAGGCAAACGCGAACGCAGTTTAGTAAGATATGCTAGTGTTTGATAACCAGTGTGGACCATTAGGGTGGCGTTTTTCATTCTGCGTTGACATTCAAAAAACAAAACAAAGGGAGCGGCAATAACGAAGACGCAAAATTGAATTTACTTAAAAAACAGCAATTGTTCATACATGTTGACATCATTAATACGAGGTATTGGTTTATTTAAGTACAAACAATCGTTCTACTTGCTAAGTGTTCATGTGTTTATCGAATTGAATTTAGTTATTCAGACCATGAACAGAAAGATGTCAGTGATTCGTACAGAAAAATTCGGATAGACGTTGTGGACTGTTCAAAGTGATCAATTGAAAATGGAATGGGAACATAAAAGTGACAACAAAATGCTGTTTGCCTATTTGGCTCACTCTCAAAAACGAAATAAAATAATTATATTTAATTTGAGAGTGAGTTAACTCATCGTTGTCAAGTGAGAGCAAAATAAGCACATTTGGATAGCAGGTAAACTTTAAAAAGCAAACTGTAGACTTACAAATAAGAAAAACATACATATGTATTAAAGAGGTTAATACACGGCGTAGCCGGGCCGGGCCGTTGAGTGAAAATTGGCCCTCGTGCTCATAATGTCCCTCGACTACGTCTCGGGCCATTATGACTCACTCGGGCCAATTATCACTCAACGTATTAACCTCTAAATATAACATTTTAATCAGCAAATGCGTTATATGTTAATGTGCATGGCTTTGCACATCGATAGCAATCGTGCTAACCGTTTTGTTTGACAGTTATGTGTTTATACTCACTACCATCTAAGCGCAAGATGTTAAAGGAGGTGGATCTTTGACATAAAACAAACGATTACGCAACGGTGTTTCTCGGAAGCAAATTAAGGATTACGGTGTAAATCCTGTAAAGAACATAAGCTCCACTGACATGTCTCTGAACAGCATATTATGTTTCGCTTGTATTCCCCAGTCTTTTAATCAGACGCAATGCTGTTTCCAATTTGCAACGATCGCTCTTTTGTCCGTTTTTACTTTAACTGATTAAACCTGCTTAATATCAGGCGCGATAATGTCGACACCATATCTGAAATGATTGTTTTGTCAAAGTTGATTGTTGCAAATGAAATCGCTATTCTAGGAATCCAGTGGGCGACGTGAGAACTTTGTTGACATTCAATGGAAAATCAAATCACAAAGAATAATTTTAAAATGAGTTGTGTGACAAAACAATATCCTTTAATTAAATCTATTTTGTAACTTAAACCATTTCGTACTTACTACTAATAGTTGATCACATCAGCAACTCAGTGAGTTTTGTTTTTCAAATAAGACCAGTACCTTTATTATCCAAATAACCAGATCTTCTTTCTACCGATCAACAATCAATTTAATTCAACATTAATAACGAATTCTGATTTGCTAAAACAAAATATCTTCCGTTTGCCGAACCCCCCCCACCCCCCACCCCCACATCTTTCCTGGTCGCATTTAGGAAATATATATATACGAGTGATTGTGGAAAGAGTAAAAACCACAGCTTTCAAAGCATTGGCAAGTGCATGTACATATTATATGAGCTAAAGATAAATAAGATTTCTTTTATTTTCACTTATCTGTTACATTTATTCCGAGAAACACGTTGATTTGAAGTGAGTTATCAGTGTTCTTTGATCGGTATGAGTTATCTGCGGTCACGTTTTAACTTCTCTTTTTGATATCATGAAGGTGAAATAGTACATCATCAATTTTAAAACATGAGTTCCTGAAGTATATTTTAAATTCGAGGAATTGAGAAATCTTGATTATGTGGGTTCCTGAAATGGAAAAAATTAATCGTGAATTCGTAAAATCGTGATTTAGTTAAATCGTGAAAATTTGAAATGACTACGGGTCTGTCGTAAGTCGGTGAAGAAAAATGTATTTTCAGATTTCTTACATTGCGAAAATATATAAAAAATCTAAGGTATTAATGGTAATGTTTTTTAATATATGTTTCATATTAAGCATCAAATGATTGGCGAAATGACATTAATGGTGGTCGTTATGGAACTTCTAGGATTGTAAACATTGTCTGGATAAGTAATGTACACATAAAACCCTGCCAACTTTATTTGAATATCAGTCAATGATTACCGAGAAATTGCGCCGATAATAATGTAACGGACCGCTGTTGTCGGCGGATGTGCGTTCCAAGCATTCCGATATAAACGGAAGTACGTTCATAGTACGTATGTTAACTTGGTTGGTAATATGCAAATGAGCAACGCCCGGGCTCTGTGTGAATAGAGAATTCAGCGTATATAAAGACCAGCGGACCCCTTCAGGGTCAAGCATGCTTTTTCTGAAGGGATATGTTGGCCTTGCACGTTACAAATGGTTGCAGCGGTGGGATGATGACAACTGCCAGAACGGAGTTGCCTTACCTATAAGATTCCCAGACAAAGACATGGAACTTCTCGGAGGGGAAAGTAATGTAACGGCCCGCTATAGTCGGCGGATGTGCGTTCAAAGCATTCCGTTATAAACGGAAGTACGTTTATAGTACGTATGTTAACTTGGTTGGTAATATGCAAATTAGCAAAGCCCGGGTTCTGTGTGAATAGAGAATTTAGTGTATATAAAGACCAGCGGAACCCTTCAGGGTCAAGCATGCTTTTCTCTGAAGGGATCTGTTGACCTTGCACGGTACATATACATTATCTTTGGTGGCAGCGGTAAAAGATATAAAAAAATAATTAAAACATAATGTTGTTTATTAACAAAATATTTTTGTATAGTTTATAAACAGCAAATATTTCCATTTTTGAATTGTTGACAAACAAATATGGAACCAGTAAAGTTCCTCACAAGGCAACAGAGTAGACAAGGAGAAATAGAAAGGGAAATTCAAAGAACAGAAAATGTTTCACAACAAAATGAAATCAGGTCAGATAACATGCATGTACCTACACAAAATTTCCCTGACCCAATTTACAGTTCAAATCATATGCAAACTTCACATTCATGGACTGATGGCACAAGAAGTAGTCATTTACCACTCAGGCATGATGCTGCAGCCTGGCAACCAAGTGAAAATGTTCATTTTTCAATGAGGGACATGCAAAGTAAAATGTCAACATTAGAAAACACACTGAAATCAGTAACAAATGAGTTAAAGAGGCAATTCAAAACATAAACTCACAAAATCAAAACACAAATAACATGCATACTTACACAGAGCTCCGGCTCAGACAGGTACATTGAGTTCGTCATACAGGCAAACATTACATGGCGACAATTCAGACAGTAATGATGAAATTGATCAAAGTCCCCGAGATTTATGGTCACAAAGATTAGGTAGACTTAGGCATAGGGATAGCCCAAAGTTACCACCTTTTACTGGTAAAGAAACTTGGCAAGTGTGGTTTAACAGGTTTTATGATATATCTAGACGGTACAGGTGGTCAGATGATGAGAAATTGGATGAAATTTTGCCAAGGTTACAGGGAGCTGCTGGTGATTTTGTTTATGGCCAACTATCACAGTTAGCAAGGTCAAATTATCAAACTCTGTGTGCTGAGCTCAAGAGTAGATTTAGAGTTGTGGAAACTCGCAAAACTGCTTGGATACAATTTAGCAACCGTTTGCAGTTTGATGGTAAAAGGGTTGAAGAATATGGGGCAGAATTGAAAAAAATCTATGATAAAGCCCATACCAGTAGAGGTGTCAATACAAGGCGTGAAGATTTACTTCGCCGTTTCCTTGATGGTTTGTTTGATCACAAGGCAAGATTTCACATTGATTTTATTAAGGAACCGCATGATATTGATGAGGCCATGTATCACACTGTCTAATTTCATGAAACAAAACAAAGACATAAACAAAATGAACAAATAAGAATAGCTTGTGACAGTAGTTCAGTCAAAGACAGTAACACAGATAACACTGACACATTTGCACGGGCTACATCAGGGAAAAATAAGGTTATTTAAACAGACCCTGAAATATAATCAAAACAAACAAGCACTCAAGTAGACCTAGAGCAATTGCGAGAAATTGTAAGAGAAGAATTACAAAACAAAGAAAAAACGGGTAATTCAGATACACAACAAAACAGCACGAAATACAATTACTACAACAGGACAAATAGAGGTTACAACAGAAAGAACTGGATATATAGCAACAACAATCAGAGACAAAATAGAGGTTGTTTCTATTGTGGAGATTTTTTTCATTTCAAACGTGATTGCCCAAAACTAACAAAGGATCAGGCTGATTTTGTTCAGGACAAACAGTTAAACTAGAAAGGACACACTCTAGAGACCGGCGTAGTGTCCACAGCCAAAAAGGTTTCATTTATAAAGATGAAAACATTTCACACAATGCAGTAAGAAGGGATTTACCCCTTACTGATACAATATATATAGTGGGTTTAGTTGAAATTGTATCAACAAATTTTGTGTTAGACACAGGGGCAATGAAAACAGTGGTTTTCACCAACATTTATAAACAGATACCAATTTCAAATAGACATGTAATCACAAAGAAGGGTACACTAGTTCATGCTGGTGGTGAACAGTTAAATGTTCTAGGAAGATGTCACTTGTCAATGAAGTTAGGATCTGTAAATATATCAAGTGAGGTCGCAATTCCAGACATCAGTGATGATGTCTTATTAGGAATGGACATACTAAATGGCAAAATGGGCAAATCAGCAGATATCATTCTCAGTCAAAACAAGATTATTCTTGATGGCATAGAAATTCCGTGCCATACAAATAAAACAAATCAGATCAGGTCTGAAATAGCGGCAGATCATTATGTTATTCAAGGGGAATCTGGGCATATTATTGATGTTTACATTAAGCGTTTTGAAAGTGATGATAATGTAGCAAACCCAACAGTACTGATTGAACCTTCGAACAACTTCAAGGAATGATTTCCTTTGGTCATGGCTGCAAGTTAAGCAGATATATACAATGCCCCAACGGCAAAGGTCAGAATTATGAACCCTTTCAAGACTTAAGTATCGATTAAACAAGATACAAATGTAGGTACTGCAGAATTTCTGCATGAGCCCGCCATTCCATTGTTTGACAATATTGAAGAATCCAAAAAGGACAATTTTTAGTCAGTCAGTAGGTAACAATTCATAAATCAAACGTAAACGATAGTGTGAAAAACTAGGATATTTCACTGGTTACCATTCAACATCACTTGAAGTCAGTATTTGAAAACTCAATTTAGGGTAAATCAAGTGAACAAGAAAAGTTGGCCGATTTACTCATTTCTTATCAGGACGTTTTTGTTTCAGGCGATAATGATCTGGGACGTACAAATCTAGCAGAACATATAATTGATACTGGGGATGCTACCCCTATCAAACAACTATTTAGAGGCCGTGTATTGACTATCGAAGAGTTAAGAAGGTTACAAAAGTAGATGCATTCCCCATTACAAAAGTTGAAAGATGCATTGATTCTGTTTCGGGTTCAATAGTATTTAGTACCCTAGACCTTATATCAGGTTATCACCAAGTCCCAGTACGTGAAAAAGACATCCCGAAGACTGCTTTTTCAACAAAATATGGCCGCTTTGAGTTTACAGTTACCCCATTTGGTATGTCTAATAGAGGAGCTACGGTTCAAAGAATAATCGAACTAGCTTTAAGCAAACTTCAATGGGAGATATGCATCATATATATTGATGACATTATTGTTTTCGCAAGAACTTTTGACGTAATCATTGAAAGACTCAAGCTGATTTTGACAGGCTTCAACATCTAATTTGAAACTAAAACCAAAGAAATGTGAACTGGTCAAATCTGAAGTCACCTTTTTAGGCTACCGAGTTAACTTAGAAGGGATAAGGCCCGATCCAACAAACATTGCAAAAGTATTGCAATGGTACACGCCGAAACATGTCAAGGAAGTTAGGCAATTTCTTGTTATTGCAAGCTTTTACCGCAAAAGTGTAAAAAAATCAGTACAATAGCAAAACCCTTAAATTTCTTGACAGCAAGCTGATATGGACAGCCAACTGTCAAGAGGCATTTGACAAACTTAAGAAAGCACTGACAAGCTCTGATGTTATGTCCCTACCTAGAGATACCGGTGACTTAATACTTAATGTTGATGCATCAGATAACGGCATTGGCGCCGTACTATCTCAAAATTAAAAATGGCAAAGAAAAGGTTGTTTCATATGCCAGCAGAACTATGAACAATGCTGAACAAATTTACTGCGTTACTGAACGAGAATTATTGACCATCAGGTATTTCACTGAATATTTCAGACATTACCTTCTTGGTAGAGAATTCAAAATTAGGTCAGATCATTTGGCCCTGAAATACCTATTCAGTTTCAAATCCCCAAAAGGCCGTATTGCCAGATGGCTAGAAATATTGTCTGTATACAACTTTTCAAAACAGCATAGGAAAGGCTTAAAACACGGCAACAGTGATGCCATGTCAAGATGCCCAAACCCGGCAGATTGTAACTGTCCTGACGTTGACAATGCGACTTCTTTGAAGTGCGGAGCATGCAAAATAATGTTTTAAAAAGGCAGAACAAATGGAATCAAGCCTTATGTTCCAGGAGGTTACAAGAAACCCGATGAACCGATCAAACTTGGTCGATAGAACCATTGATAGCAGTATTAATGCACGGTCAAATTTAAAGAGTAAATATAATAAGCTTTTATGTCAGTCATTTGTACTGATATACATATGCCTCAGCACATTTTTTACCATTTTGTGTAACACTGGTTAAAGCTCAATCAGTGAGGTGAACTCAATTTTAGAAATGGGTTTTTGTTAAGCCAGTACACTGTTGGACAGTGTCAAAAAGCCGGTAGGATTATTGATGTCAAATTTATGCCGTGCTGTTAGGACTCGGTCAGAGTCTGATTTTTATCTAATTACGTGCCATGTGTTAATGGTCGCCGTTTACATGACATTCAGGAGATGCAAAAGTCTTCCAATGATATAGGTCAAATTATAAAGTAAAAGAATGAGGGTAAACCTCCGTCTGTTAAGCAGGCAAGTGCTTACAGTCCTGTAGTCAGACATTATGTTATTGAGTGGGACTCAATGATTATGAACAATGGTCTTTTTTTCAGGAGATTTAAAAAGGTAGATGGCACAGGGGAATATTTACAATTGGTTGTGCCTACAAGTTTGCAAAAATGGCATGTATCATATGCATAACAGTGCGATGTCTGGTCACCTGGGTCAAAATAAAACTAAGGAGAAAGCCTTACAAAGGTATTATTGGTTTGGCATTAGAGAAGACATCAATTAGTGGGTTTTACAATGTGACAATTGTGGCGCCAATAAAGCGCCTACTAGAAATCCGAAAGCCCCCCCCCCCTGGGTAGCATACCAGTGGGTGCACCTCTAGATCGATTATGTACATATATTTTGGGACCGTTACCATAAATAAAACGGGGCAATCGTTTTGTTCTAGTTGTTACTGATTACTTTACAAAATGGGTAGAAATTTTCCCAATACCAGATCAAACGGCTGAAACAACAGCTAGAGTCATTTTGAATAAGGTCATTGCACGTTATGATGCTCCTTATATTGTCCATAGCGACAAAGGAACATATTATGAGAAAATATTTCTAGAACTCTGTCAGTTATTAGAGATCAAGAAACAGGAACCACCACTAGAAATCCAAAATGTATTGGTCAATCAGAGAGATTTATGAAACTTTGAACTGGAATGATTAAAGCGTATTCATCAAAAGAGCAATCAGATTGGGATCTGAATTTAGGCTGTTTAGCAGCCGCATACAGAGCAACACCAAATGATAGCACTAAAATCACTCCAAGTCTATTAATGCTTGGGCGTATGGTCACCCGGCGAAATTGCATGTGGTACATGCACAAATGAGCAAATATCATTATATGGAGAATATGTTGAAAAACTGAAATCAAAAATGCAAAAGGCACATAATGTATGTCGTAATAACGTACATACCAAGGCAAAACGACAGAAAGATAATTATCATACACAACAATCATTCACAAAATACAAAAAAGGGGACATAGTCTGGTACTTGAAAAATCCCCGAATAAACAATAATTGTCCAAAACTACAAATGCCATACTGCGGTCCATTTCTGGTTACAAAGTGTTTTGAACAGTCAAAATGTTCGATTTCAATTGTCAAAATACAAAAAGTGTATTGTTGTACATCATGATAAGCTGAAAATGTACACTGGCAAAAACCTACCAAAATGGATCTTCACAAAAAAATGCAGATAACTTACAGATGTAATGTTATCAAAAAGTAAATACATCTAAAAACAACAACAAATAATATATGTTGTTTAGTGCTCATAAAATATCATATCTGTTTGTATATATTTGCAGATTGTCGGTCAATGGCAACACACGTCCTATCTCTACAACAAACACACAGGGCCGTGTTTATAGGTGTGGACAATGCGACACATTACCTTGCCAAGGAGAACGCGGGAAGGTTATGCTGCACTTTTATAGGAAGCACATTGCAATGGACCAAGTGCCTTTCTACTGCTCAATTTGCAAGTTCGTAACAACGAGCAAGACGGAATTGGAAAAACATGTTGATCCAAAGGTGTATCCAGCACACCAGGCAACAGTGAATGCTATGATCAGTGCTGGAGATGCAGTTAATATAGAGCATTATTGCTTCAAATTCTAAAGTATTATTTGATAAGTGGGTGCGAAGTTGTCAGGCTGTCAAAGGAGCAAAGTCAAGACATATTTAATTCTAGGAAGAGGCCATCTCCCCAGATTAATCAATCTGTGGACATTTTGTCCAGTGCCGCTGACTTAGCGGGCATCGATTTTGATGAGCCTTTGGAAAAAGTAATCCCAAATATGTTCGGAGATGTGGGTATCCCATCCCCATCAATTTCTTTATTCATCCGTGGGGGCCTATTCTCAGCCACTGCACTTCGATCACCCCATTCATCCCCACTCACGGACACCAGATTGTACAACCTGGTTCCATAAAAAAGATGCCCTCATCCCCTCCCGCCCCCTCTTCATCTTCTTCATCGTCAAGTTTATCTTTTTCTAGCGACTCATCTTCATTCATATCCGATGTCCCTACCAAGATTCCATCTAATGATGTCTGCCATACCTGTGCAGCAGTGAAAGAGGACATGGACATGCTTAAAAGTGATGACAAGACCATGGGTCTAGCTCTAGAAGCTGTTCTTGAAGAACTAAAAACTTTATCGAAAACAACGAAAACAATATCAACCGCCAAAATAACTTTCATTGGAATAACGACAGGAAATCCAACAACAGTAACTACAAGCCCTACAACCCAAACCACCAGAGATACAACAAACACTACAGGTTTTAAAGCCATAGTTATTTAGTTTAAACAGTATATTTGTGTTGTCGTCCATCATACTTGATGTTAAATAGTTGTTTTTGTTCAGGTATTTGTTATATTTGTCTGATATTCTTTTGTGAGGACAAATTTATTAAGCGGAGGGTAATGTGAGTAAAGGCTTTTTTCTGAATCCGAATGTTTACGGTAATAGCATTTTACGATTATTATGATTATTTAGGATTTTCTGTACAGACCACTAATACTATATGTTTAACTGACCTTCATGATTATATTAATCCATTATTAACTATCTTTAAGTAATTGTTCCATTATAGTTGTAAATTCTGACAAAGTTCTCGTATTGTTTCATAGCATCTTTATCTCGTGCTAGTTTGCTGTTGCGTCACCACTTCATGTGTTGACGTATTGTTTGTTTACTTCAGACGATACATGTATAGATGATGTTATTTTAGCTGTCAACTTACTATTTGATGAGTTTTTATATATTTTCATCTTGTGAAAATATGCCTTTAAACAGGTAATTGATATATTAATGTTTTGTTAATTGATTGCAAGCCAAAAATCCATGTGTTTAACTTAATTTAGTAAATTCTGCCAAATAGTTCTGCCGTGACTTGCGGAATTCCGCTACTTAATTCCACCATTTTTCGCAGCCTCACGTTCTTTCATTCCAAAATCTTGCAGTTTCACGCTATTTTTTCCCAAATTAAGCTAATTCTAGCGGAACTCGATTTCATGTACAAAACCTTGTGTTTTTCTTACATCGGGAGTTCTGACAAGAGATTGTCTTGAGTCAAGGTGCATATTTATTATTTAGGTTTCCTAAATAAGCAGAACTCCTATGCTGTATGCATAGTAATGTAATGGGATGACATTGTATTTTTGGCTTGACTTTGATATTTAATGTTTATTTCTAAGAATGAAATAACTGATGAAATGATATTGATATTTGCATAATAGAAATTGCTGGAAGTAATATTTATGAGTTATATGCAAGTAAATTACATATATGAACTGTTATTCCAGACTTTGTACTAATATCTATGTGATTAGAGTGATATGTAATACGTCATGCTACCACATAATCGCTTGACCGTCACAATACCCTCTCCTTTATATGAAGTACAAAAAGGTCATTACTCTTTAATAAATCATCGAACCGGGGCATATTGACGAAAATCGTGTCTCACTTTGGAAATGTAGCAGTTTAATTTAACTCAAGACCGTTTTAAGTGAGAAATAGCGTCGACACGAATGCTACTATGTTTTGTATAAGAAGCAATAATCTAAAGGTTAAAGTCAAACCACCATAAGCTTGTTTTAGTGTAGCATGTTGCACTATGGCGGTTTTAAAGTATCAAAACTGATTGTTTGTGTCCGACCACACAGCAGGAAATGCAGCACGAGCAAAACACACGCTAGATAAAACAAGTGTGTCATCTTGCATCAACCACTGAAGTTAATGATTGAGAAGACAAATCGTACAACCGCTACAATATTCATGCGAAAGCTTCAGAAACAAGCTCAGTAGCGAAAAGTTTAAACATAAATCCGGTTTAATGGCTCTGGGTAAACGCCTAAGACATAAAATCACAAACAAGAAACATGGAAGAACAGCACAAAACTCCATAAACAGCACAGTGCATACCTACATAAAAACTAGGTATGTTTATCAGGAATTGTTAAGTACGGTCAGTAAAATGTATATTTACTGGAAGTTTAAACCCGTCTATGTGCACAAACCTCACTCTTATCCTAACAATCCTGAATAAAGATAAAACGCAAAAGGAAAATCTTATGTATGCATTAACTTGAGGAAACTTAACAATAAAACAAATAATAATTAACTTATAGGTAAACCCCGAGTACTTCTATGATTAAAGATCCGAACTCTTTTCTACAAACAGACTACACAGCTTTGTAAATACCTGATTGAAACGGTAAGTGAAGTTCAATCCCCAGCGGGCGTTATATTTCAATAAAGGCTCGTTATTGTGGTTTGTTTTTGTAATTATTGTGCCTTTGAAGAGGATCTTGGTCAATGGTCAAGGAAATGTCATCATAAATTGAACGCATTGGCAGAGAATTTTCCCGAAATAGTTGAAGAATTTTAAGAATGTCAAGCAGATTAAGAGATTACTGAATAAATCAATCGTAATTACAATTAACAAATGACATTTAAAAGTATGCAACAAATTTCGTGAGTGTTTGACAGTGTTGTTAACGCGACTTAATGCAACCGTCAGGTAAGTAATGTTTATATTGGATATTATCACCTAATATTAAAGCAATGAAAACAAAACACTTCATGTGCAAAACCATGTTAGCGCCATATCCCAATACATTAGCACGATATTTATGTCTACACAATTCGTTACGCTAATCCTAGTTCCTAAAGTCGAACATTACACCAACAATCGTTATGGTATTAATATAAAGGTAAGTAAATCCTAAAATCCTTAAAACGTCCTCTGTGATATACTACACTCAAACCCGATAAGTTTATGTTTTGATATATGTAATTGTATGGAGACTTTTGATGTCCTCCGCTTCTAAAAAAAGATGTGCGCAAACTTCTGTATAAAAATATTAAACAATTAAGAGCACTGAACTCTGATAATACTGTTTAAATACTAATCTTAACTCAGCTCATAAATGCTTGAAAAATGTGTTGGATGAAATGCTAGGAAAGGTGTACATGGACTTTGAAATAACAAATAAAACCCAAGGTGTGATCAGATCTGGTATCTATCATATAAAATTGTTGAAAGTGGCGAATTCTGCGAAATCGACGGTTTCAGACATATTATTTCTATGAACAAAATTACAACTGTTTAATATCTTGAGGTGGCTAAGGAAAAGCAAAAAGGAATCAACGGTAAACACCTGATAACTATAACAGTTAAAATAATGAGTCATGCTATATATAGGAATAATTATTTTTTGAAACAATATTTCATTTGCTGCGACATTTACTTTCATTTTAAATGTTTTAACAATACCGATTAACATGACATTGTGCAACATCCCAACATCAACCTTATCTTCGTTTTAAGACTGCCGTGGCAGAAAAGAATCTTGCCGGAATCTTCAGGTTCATCAACACAAACTTTTATGTTTTGTGGGAGTGACGCTTTGTAGGCAAAAGGTAAATTTTATATTCATTGATAATGATTATTGTAGCATCAATTATTTGAAACTGTCTTCTTTAAATTTCCTTATTTTTATAATAGTTTTTTTTCTCTGCACTTAAACAACTTCATTAAATTATAGTTTAACATTTGGATCTTAATATTTCTCTTTAGCGCAGTTCGAAGAGTATATCAGACAAATACAATCTTTGGCAAATACGAGTAAAGTTAACAATTGAAACTTCAGAATGAAACGTAACCGAATATCTTTGTGACGTTTATGAACAGGTTTGATGAGACACAAACATTAAATTAGTTGTTGACATGATTCCTTTGTCAGAAGCATGCTCATTAAAACAAAACTTAGGTTACCGCCTGGCGAATTCAGTGAACTAGATTTCTAGGGTCATTCATAAATCGACGTCAGTGAAACAAAGTTGTAGTTTGGTGTGGCCTGTATCTAATAAGCAGCACTCGACACTGATATTGTCAGTGGTCACTAGTGATCGCCGATAATCGATTATATTGGCAGACATTCGTAACTCGGCGATCGCTGAGCTCATCGTTCCATAATCGAATAATCGGGGAAAAAAAGTGCAAATTATTACAGCGAAATGGTTAGGGTCATTCAAGCACAGATTCTTATGAGACTAGGCTTGATCGACCCCAGCTGTGCTCACATATTGAAATGAACGTCAAGATCAGTCGATGTAAAAACAAGAAATATCTGAAGAATGGAAATGTTTGCCGTCCAATTTCAAATATACGTGAGAAAAGTTTTGCTACTTTATTTTCCAATTATTTGTTATTTTTTATAACTAATGACATCCAAAAGCAATTTGTTTTGTCTCATTTTTTTCAATTTAATTTTCAAAACCAGTTTAAGTCATTGACAAATTTGTCCAAATGACAAATCATATGTATCATACCGGATAAGACATGGTTGATAATTGCCCCATTAAAAAATAATTACCATCGGGCAATTATTCTTCGCACTGGGGCAATTATCAACCGAAAGCCATGATCAACCATGAATTATTTTATAAATAACATAATAATGTAATAATATAATATTCAAATAATATTAATTTATTAGTCAACTTAAGTAAACCACACTATGAAATGTTCCCTTACTTCATCAACCTTGGAATATTACTTTTTTTAAATCATTTTTAGAATTATTCAATATGCCAGAAATAATACCTGTTTTCCGACTTAAGCATTAGAAATGAAATAAACATGGACACTAAGGTCCTTATTGGTATATACATCAGAAAATGATGCTTTTGTGATACTGTCCGATTACAGCCGATTAATCGGATAATCGATCGATCAGATTCTCCGATCAATCGATTATGAAAATCCAAGCCGATTGCCCATCACTAGTGGTCACTAACTTAACGCTGTGCATTAAAAATAAAAGGAATAAGATCAATATGTAGATGTATTATAAGCGTGCCCTGTTATGCAAGTATCGGCTCTACCACTTGAAACGATTCTTATTTGCCATGGCATATGAACGGCCACCAGCTGTTACTCTTTTTCATAGAACTAACTTACGCCATTTACTTTATTGGTCTTGCTATTACGACGATATTTTGTTCTATTTTTATAGAACAATGCATATATTTGACCAAAGGTACTCGTCACATTGCCTGGATACAGTAATACATTTTTTTGCATATTTTTAATATTTTTTTAATTATTTATTTTGGTCATAATAGTGAATATGTGTCATTTAAAAAAATATTCCACAATTTTTCATGAAAGAAAATTAGTATAATATATAAATAAATATAAGGTAAACATGTGCAAAAATTCATCAATTCCAAACGGACCTAATCAATAGAGCATAGTTCCTAAAATAATTGAGATAATCTGAAAAAAATACTGTTCTGATAAGGTAAGATTCCCATCTACAAGAAAAATATAACTTTTATGCTAGTAAGATTGACCTTTACGGCATATTTAAACAAAATGCACCGACAAGAAGCTGAAATTTGCCATTACGAAAGAACCGGGAGGTTGAAAAACAACGGATTCCCCCCCCCCCCCCGCCCTAAAACACGTAAAAAACAGACTGACATGCAAACTTTCCGTATGCATTACAAAGAGAAACTTAAAATATCATTCCTACCGTTAAAATCTCGTTGAGTAAGACGCGTATTTATCCAAATAGAACGTTTTTTTGTCGCAGTATTTCTACTTTCACTTCGAATCACCTTCTATCAATTTTGACCTTGACCGCGCACTCGGCTATGACTTAAATACACGAAGCGTTTTCATTGGACGGCTACCATCGACTTTCCTTGCTTTAATGACGTAATTGGAAAAACATTCAAATGATGTCCAAAGTGCACCAAAAGCTATATTTCAAAAATTCTGTTTTTGTTGTTCACTAAGTGAAATATATTGCCATCTTACGTACATGCTCTGGATTGAAAATGACCACAAGAGCCATGCCAGTAGAGAGTAGACCTCTTATTTATAGAAGTAAACGTATAACTTGATCAGTGTATCTTGTGTTTGGCCAAACGGTATTTTACTATTGCAGAATCAAGCTGTTGTGTTATAAGCTAGCAGCATACATATTTCATCCAGCCTAGTAAAGGGCCACATTCAGCTGACTTTTGACGTCTGTGAAAACTGAAGGTGACCAATAAGAAAAGCTCATAGAATGATTGACGTAAATAGAAGTCTTGCAAAAAGTGGGATTTCTCTGGAATTCTCCATTTAATTTAACATTTTGAACAGCCTTTATGACCTTTACGTATATAAAATGACAAAAAGCAGTGGTATATTATGAGAACGTAGCGTCATTTCGGAATGCACGTCGAATATGTATACTAGGCTTGTTCGGGCTGACGATGTATTTGAAGGCGAGAACAAATAACATTTGTAAAACAATGAAATGATAATTATCAAGCAACCACCGGAAAGTATAGGATAAAAGTGAAGATTTACCACCATTGTCGGTTTACCGAGAACAGATCTGATGAACTTCCAAAAAGTCCGGATAATCCAAGCCTGCTTTGAGTCAAGCTCATGTCCAGGGTAAGCACTTCAATGGATTGCTAATAAACATGAGTTAAATGGACATGCTTCAATAAAACTCAGACGATCTGTGATGCACCTTTCCGCCTAATAGATTTGGAATCTAATCTGAGGATCAAGAAAATTTACAATATTTTTACCCTTCTGTGCTTTTCATCATGTTAATGAAAAAATATACCGGAAAAAACGTTTTGCGACAACATCATTAGATTACCTTGTGTGTTTCTCCTTTTATTCTATATCCCCATTCACTTGCTTAGTAATCATTATTATACTATATTATTGCATAGGTATAAACCTTCACTATGGTGGTTGCTATTACTAAACTGCTGTGACTGGCTTCCTTTAGTCCAATGTGATCATTCAGTCCAATGTGATTTTTCGAGTTTTGCGCGTTCAATATGATGTAGGCGAGATAATGAAGTTTAATTTTGGTCGTACTGATAATATTCGAACAGTGCTAAGTAAAAACTTCGCTTTTACACAGTTTGGTTTTACTGACGGTAACAGTGGATACCTAAGCATATATTGCGTATTCATATTTTGTATTATGATGGGGGTTTTCTTTTGTTAAATATCTGTACCCTTTCAAACAAAGCAAAATTTAAACCTCAGTTTGTTTCAATGGTACTTTCCTATTTTCAATGAATTAAAAAATGATACAATAATATCAAGTATAATACGAAATAGAAATACGAAATTCCAGTAGAAATGTTACCATTTATATAGCATTTGACTATAATAGTTTGTTTTTTTAAACTGGTGAGTATACTGGTGAATATTTTTATAAGCCATGATTATATGACATTTGAAGGAAGCAAACACTATTTCCAGATGTTTTATTGTTCATAATGGTTGCTTATTGATGCATTTCGGAAACAAGTTCAATTCACATGAAAATTCTTGCCTGAAATTAAAAAAGAAAATAGAAACTCTTGGATAGTCTGTTACATTGTCTGTTCCTGGAAATAATGAAATTAATAATTTGCCTCGATAGAAGAATACAGCAATAACCAAACCTATTGTTTGGTTCATGACAATAATGCTTTTTCGTTATTCACCCTACTTGAAGTGCTATGATGAAGTTTATCTCTTCATCTATGTTTGTGTCTAAAGGTTTGGACTAACAATTTCAAATTTTGAAACAAACTTATGTCCTTGTAGCTCGAAGGGAACTACTTATTTCAATAATGAGGTGTTTTTTTCGGATAACAAATAACCGCCGGAACAGGCATTTATGCTAGATCAATGGATTTTGTGGACACTGACATGATACAAATTTGTTAAATGTCTCAAAGTTGAAACGCATAGGCTTTCAGTTAGTTTTAGGGAGGTGGTGTGAAAACCGATATTTTGAATTGAGATCATTGTAATAATAATGTCTTTACTCTAGGACTGCAGGTCAGGGCCTATATATCAGAATGTCCTATTTAGTATTGTGTTGCAATAAAGGTATATAAGTCCTTATCACATTTCCAATTAGTATTAGCAATAACTATTTATAATTAGTAATGCATTTATCCCAAATACGCAGTAACGGTGTGGAAGTTCAAATCAATAGAACTGCGTGAAAAAAATTCTGACTTAAAACGAGAGTCTTGACTTTTTCTGGATTGGATCATGTGACTGAAATCTGTCTTATTACAGAATTGAAGCTTGAAGCAAAAATTGAAAGCAAGAAAGGGTACGAATAACCCTTAGTTTTGACAAAAATAAGCGATGAAACATAACTAAAATATATTTACTGCTTGACTCGTCAATGCAGTTTGATTCATTTTATTTACGTCAATCTCGGACAGATTATTATACATAGCATAACTTCTGCTTTTTTCTTTCATAAATCCCTTAGTTATGTTTTTATATTTAAGAAATAAAAAAAACAGCTACTCTGAGACGACAGCAAGTTTGCCTGTTTCCTGTTGATTTTAGAGGATTTTGGGCCTAATTGGTCAACATGTTTATCATAATTAAAACTACGGTCTTAACGTATTCATGTCTATTCGTCCCCTCCAAAATAACAATTTTTTACTGTATCTTTGCAATATCCATTCTCAATATCAGACTAAATCTGACAAGGCGTTCACAAACAGGTGTCTGTTTATACATACATTTAGAAACAGGTAAGCCCATCGTGGAAACCTACGCTACAATAACCCGTTAACTTTAAATACTATACCGGAAGATAATAGGCTAGGGAATCTTCGTAACACATAAATATTTATATTGAAAAGCATTTTTTTTCTGTTTCCGTATTGCAGGACGTGGTAAGCTCCACCGTATTGTTAATGTAACGGGCGCAGTTTGAAATACGTAACAGTCAGTTCTGTTTTGCAATTCGATAATTAAAGCAAAGAAGGGACCTATTGCTGAGAGTAAACAATACTATGCTCATTAAAATTAATCATAAAGTCAACTTACTTGGCAATGTCCTAATTACTAGGAGTAGGCAATGCTATCAACAATTAAGAGACCTCCTCCCACCACCCCCACCCATAAAAACAAACTTATACAAGTTTAATAGCATACAAGAAACAAGTTTACGAGTGAGAATCGAGTGGAATATTTCTAAGAGGTCGGCGCGGTCACTTGAAAAAGCAAGCTTATTGTGTAAAGGAGACAAGACACGACGTTGCAACTGCGGTTTTACCATTGTATACACTAACGGAGATTGAAACTCAGTTGTTGTTTTATATATGTATGTTGAATGCAATTTTAACTTTTGAAGGAACGTTATTTGAATAACTTGGAATGAAATTCATCTTTGAATAAATTATATTGCACACTATATTCTGTTTGTTTTTTCTACCTTTCAGCGAAAAACCATATAGTGACTTCCGCTCGAAGACAAATTTACTTATTAGATCAAGAAAGGAATCTTTAAATAGATTGACGAAATGTCGAGTTTTCTCAAACCGGCAATGAAATAATGATACTGCATGCGTAATAGAGATAAAAAGTAAAGAAACAAAAAACAGGATTGCGCGAGACAGGAAGCCTTAGCAGATGTTAAGCGGTGCCGCAAATAACACTGACAAATAAGCGGTTCAGATTGATGACAAGAAAACGAGTATCGGTTATCATGATACTTGATGTTTTCAATAAGAATTGCCAGAATGTGTATTATTTTTGGGAATGTGTTTGGTATTTTTTCCAGGTTATACTGAAATTCAAGCAGTCAACACTAATGGTGTGGTATACGTCCCAGTTTATTTACAACAAATGTGTTTCATAATTTAAAGTGGTCAAAATTATGGTTACTGTTATCAACAACAACTACTATATCATAATAGTTAAAGAGGATTTCCTGGTTGATTGTATCCAACAGCATGAATATTTGACAAACTGGATAATTATCTTTTGAGAAATTACTCGACTGCTTTGCCATACTTGTTAAAATAATCTGATTTCATTTGAGACGTATACAGTGATATGGCTGAAATGCATGGTACGAATTCCTTTACCAATAAGCGGATGTGACGGTGTCCGGCAGGGATGTCACGCGGCTAGGAATTAATGTCTGGCCAATTATTGTCTAGTTTGTGCTTTTAAAGTATAATAGTGAAGTCATAATTACAAGAATGTTCAATAAGATAGGATTGATTTCAGTGAAAAAATTAAAAACCACTAAGCCGGCTGAAGGAGACTTTCACCGGAAGCATATAATACTTTCAACGTGTAAATCCAGGAGCTTCGGTTTCCTTGAGACGTTCATTCATAAGCTATATTAACAAGTGCAACCCTGTCAACCAAACCGTCTTCTCCTAGGTCTGACATAGGCGTTATTCATAGAAAAAAATACTGACAATGTCTTTTAATTACATTTAAACTTTAAGGCCATAACAAAACTTTCAATGATAGCTGTTAAGTGATAAGCATTGAAAACAAATCATAAGAACAGCAAATGTAAACAGATCCCTTGATCAAATTAAACGCGTTCATTGATAGTGGGGGTAAAAATAACATGATCCCAGTAAAGTAAATTTAAAAGTCTTTAATTCGTATTAAGGTCTTTATTTCCATAATTATATATACAAATTACGATTATTATTAATGTTTAATTTCTCAGTTTTGCATTATGATGTATAGGGAAAACAAAACAAGGCAGCTCAATTTTAATCAAAAGATGCATAAGTGGTAAAACGTGAAACTTAATGTTACGAATTGCTGACTTAATCGGTTGTTTTAAGTTAAAGCTACAAGAACAATACCTATATATATTTATATGAACCTACATAAACAGCCCCGTATATCGGCACAAGAATAACGCAAGAAACAAAGAACAGCAACACAAACATACGCAAACCAAAAACACGGATCATCATACAATATATAGAATATATAAAACTAGATGTGTTTATCAAGCTCATTTGCTTTGCCAAATGGAACAAAAAACCTAGCCTTGGGCCTAACATTAATTGAACGAGAGACATGTATAAAACAACATAAACAGCTCTTCATTCCCAAGTATCACGTGAGAGTATCACTGAACATTACTATATGTTGGTGTGATATTTGAAAACTAGCATCATTGTTGGCTATAATTATTGTGCCGTGAATGAAGATCACATGTTCTAGCTGTTGATCTTGTCCCGGTAATTCTCGTTGCATGCGTGAATGGTTTTTGTTTTTACCCTTTCCAGGAATCTGATAATTCGGGTTATATGTGTGCAATAGTCACCATCTATTTGCAATATATAACCCACACACTTAAACTGCATAGTTTTACATTAAATATGGTGATTGGTTTGTCTTTCATTAGTCAAAAATCACTTCTGCCTCCCGCTTGTCAAATTAATGTCTAATAAAAGAAACGAGTTTGTATAGTAACTAAAGGGGAACACGAAGTTGCCGTTGATCTTACCAAACCGCAGATTTCAAAGTATATCCTAGGAAATAATTGGAAATATTACAATTGGAACAACAAGGACAAACCCAGTATACCATGCACAATAAAAGCAAATTTGCCTCATATGCACTAGCTTTCTGCAATTAATATTGCCCCGATCTTCACCATACACGAGGAGTTTTGGTAGGGACGAGTTGTTGTTATGTAAGAAGATGTTGTATAAGAAATGTCTGGGAGTAATATAGACTGTTGATGCTATTAGGAATTGTGATGATGATGGTGAAAGATATCTTTTAAATGTTTTTAAAGAAAATCGTATGTGTTTGACCAATGTTAGTTTGTACATTGATTGTACTAAAAATAGCTTTACTTCATCAATTGCTTTTGTCTTTGTAAGACTGAGTAAGTAAACAACACGTCGTGTCAGGTTTGATCCTTTTACTCAACTTTCATATACTGTATACAAAACAACGGAAGTGACATCGACGTTAAGTCCTAATGCCGCGACGTCACGTCATGTAAGTTCGTGCGTAATGTTATACAAATACAATTAATGACACTCCGCGGCGGCGAATGATATTAGTCTCTTGCACAGACGGTGTCAAACAGCAATTCTAGAGCATACAGTTTTACGACAGGGCGGGTAGTGTGATGTCCATTTTGTGTCCGAATCCGCGCTGCACGAACCAACCCATCGTTTCCGGTAATTGTCTCCTCCTAAACTGCTTGTTTCCATGAGGGCCTCGGTGTCTCGTTATGGACCTGGACAACGTCGCCAACCTTGATCGTCTGCTTTGTTTAAAGTGAAACTCTTATTCAAAATCAATACATACACATGTATAACAATCATTATTTTTGACTGATAAACCTTTAACTACTTACTAAATAATGCATTTATGGAAAATATTAATAACTGGTAACAAGATGGCAACCGTGTATTTAATAGCAGATAGCGCAAAAATATTAAATGATTGGTGAATGCTAAAAGATTTACTGCGGTCTACTATAGTATTATAAGGTAGAAAGACGGTGTTTTGTGCGCATTTCTTTCAAATTAAACTCGGTATCCTTCATATAAACCATTGTTTTCGAAATTTGTTCATACATTTTGGAATTTTATAACAATGTTATTAATTTTGGTAAATTTTATCTGGGAGTAAGAGTGTATCTTTAACACCTTTTGCTTTGGAATACTTATTTTACAAATAAACTACACATGAGCAACGAAGGCAAAGTTAAATTGAAATTGAAACAGTCTTACTTCCTTCTTGCAGATCGGGTGTTCATATCAATGAGCCAGACATAATGAATAGTATTAGTACAAAGTCGCGTCTACGAACCCCAACCCGTGTTAAATATCGTAAGTACGACACATCAGTCGCACTTTAGGTGTTGTTTTAACAATATAACAAACACCGTTCGATGGTTTTGTCGATGCGTTTTATAAAATATATTTTGTTTCTTCGCATCCCATGGGAAAGCGGACATATAAAACACATTGCGATCGGAATTTTCCTATAGAGAATATGACCGGTCACTCGCATTCGATTGTTTTTAACGATTTGCCTCGAAATCTCATTAAACATATAAATACGAACATTATTCGTCCCTTTGTCAATAAAAGAACCGTTTTAGATGTTTATCAACAACTGATAACGGGATCATTTCTATTCAAATAAATGATGTGCCGCTATCCGATTTGATTTGTAAATTCTAGGAATTAGTTAGATGATTTATCTCCTGAGTATCGTTTGTCAGGTTTTTTGACCTCTTTTAGAAGACACACCGTCGAAATCTACTTTAAAGCTGCAGTCTCATAGATTTACCATTTTTACAACTTTATTTATTTTTTGTCTTGGACAGAGCAAATATTTGCGTAAATGTCTGCAAACTAATAATAAAAGATTGCTGACAAAAAGTCAGATCTCAGATTTGTGTATTTCCGTTCGAAAAGTAATGGCTTAAACCGTTACTAACGGTTTAAGAAAAATGCATAAAACATCAATTTTGAACTTAAATATAAAAATCTGCGATCTAATTTTTAAACAGCAGTCTTATATAACTTGTTTCCATGGCTTTTCGCAAAAATTGGCGCGTTCCAAGACAAAAAATGAAAAAGTTTTCTAAACGTTCAATCTGTTAAAGTGCAGCTTAAAGTGTGGATACTATAACCATCTCACTCGAACGTTTACTACCATAATACAATTAAAACTATTGGGACAAGCCCAGTGTTTAAATTCGAATACAACCCTTATTCAGAGGTATTGCACATTAAGTGTCACAAAGATTAAATATAAACAAACTTTACACGTTTTCTTTTTATGAACCACAATAGATAGGGGATATATATTTGATATAAAAAAAACATGTAGTTTTTCTCTACCAAAGTCAAATAGTGACGATTTGGTAAAAACTGGCCAATGAGTTTTATTGAAACTAGTTTCGGAAATAGCTTTAAAAACCTTGTCAAGAACTAAAAAAGCTAGAGCTATAACATAGTACACAAATCATTGTCTTGTGGTATTTAAGGTGTTAAAGAACTTGGTTTAAATTTGTCCATGCACAAAAAACACTTGTTTTATTGAGGATTATATACCATGTGAACACTTTTTTAAAACGACTGCTCAGAAACATCAATCAATAGAGCGTAAGCAGTTATAATTATTTATTAATGTCCTCTACCAAGTTCGTTGAAATGATGACCCTGGTTTAAACTGGCCATGCTTTTGGTGTTTTATTCAGTCACAGCATTCCAAATACATGGTCACACTCCCAAATTGATGATAATTCATGGTTTTCAGCGAACACAATCAGTGACGGGATTTTGGAGATGAAAATAGATTTTTAATAGAATTTGGATTTGTAATATAAGTGAGTAAGAATCTGGCTTATATTGCCATATATAAAATTATAGTTTGTCAACTCCTATACATTGTACACAATACAAATCCTTATCGAGTACAATGCTGTCATTTTGCAACATATCTTATTAATTTTTAAAACAACTGTCATTTATTTGGAGCCACCTGATTTCATTTTTTTCACATACGGTTTAAGGCTGAATTTTAAAAATTCTTAATGCTGATAAATTAGCTCAACATATTCTTCTTTCGTGTCTGCTGTATTACATAAACTCCTTAATAGCAATACAATGCATATGCAAGAGAAGCAACAAAATATGAGAAATAGTTACAACCCTTTTGTTCTCTTTCTTTTTTAGTTTGATCTCTTGTTTTTGTGAAAGTTATCTTTCCGTTTCTCTGCTCAGATTGCAGTCAATTATGACTGACATTGTGATGATGATTGACATGACTAGATAAGTGAACGACCTAAATGACACTCGCGGTGTATACTTCCAATGTTTTAGCAATGCGCATAATGCAGTATATTTATAGTGCTGTACGATTTAATCCACCCGGTCATTAACTATTCATAAGTTTATATAAATAATGGCAACGTTTTGTTAATGGGCATGGGTATTTATTCCATGGCATCCTTGCATAAACAGAGACACTATTAGTTCTTATAAATTATAGCAAAAACCTAAAACAGACCGATTTTCACATGTGGAACTTTGTTTAGAAATATTGGCGAGAATCCTTTTTCGGTGCACTATTTAATTGTTAATCAATTGTTCCATCTAGACTGCTGTCATTCATTTCCCGTTTATTAGACAGCGCGTTAACAAACTAGATTAGTTTCGTTTATGCAAGCCTAGTTTGAAATCATGTGGTAATCAATTCAGGCCTTCCAGCAGCCACTAACAAAAAAGTAGGAGGTTTTCTGTCAGAAAAGAAGGAAATAGTAGGAATATTTTTTACAAAAGAGTAGGAAAAAAAGGAATATTTTTGGTTAAATATGTAATTATTGATAGCTATTAACTTGCCTAGAGGAGATGTTTTTAATGCAAAATCATACCATTTTATATGCCACTTTGAATATTTTAGTGAATAATGCTTGGTCGGTTTCTGTTGCTGAACTGTGTGGGTGAAAAGATGATGTAAGTCAAAGTGGAACATGTTGCCACCCCTTTCAACAACAGAAACCAGCCAGTTTGACATCTTTTGTTCATTTTCTGCAAATAGAACTAGCACAAAGATCAAACTTTAATATTTTTGCGGATTTTATTTTCAAAAAAGTAGGAATAGTAGGAGTTTTTTAGAAAAAAGTAGGAAAAAGTAGGAAGCTGTTGAAAAAGTAAGAAAAAAGTAGGAAAAAGTAGGAACGCTGGAAGGCCTGTCAATAAAATACTTTTTGCATTGTGTTTTTTCTATATCAAACCGAATAGTATTTTTATTGTTCTAATAAATTAGATATCGAGTGCGACACCTCTCCATAAGTACATATTTTTGAAGAATTGATGTCATACACATATTTACTGTGATGAAGAGAATTGCTCTGTTAAGGAAACATTATCTTTGTATGGTATTCTTATAGTTATTGCCCATTTATTATGTTTATACTAATGTCTTACACCTCTTTTAAAAAAATCTTTTGGTAGTGACATTTAAATTTCATACACATATTGACTGTGTTGAGGAGAAGTGCTGTGCAAAAGAAAAACTATTTTGCATTGTATTTTTATAATTATTTCTCTTTGACTATGTTTATACTTATTTGAGATTAATATGTCTTAAACGTATTAACTTCAAACTTCATATAAATACTGAGTTGAGAAAAAGTGTTGTGCAAAAGAAACATTATTATTTGTAAATGGTACTTTTAGGTATTTTGTTCTTTGATTATTTTCATACCTATTTTTTACTTGGACAAGTCTTCTCCCGAACTCCATATGTGTTCTTAATCTTTTCCATTCCCTTTTTTACACTAATTAGACAAATACTATTCAAAGTTATACTAATTAGTCCACGCATGACCCATAATTTTCCTGCTGTTATACAACAACGGCCAACCGATCAGTCGACTGAATTCAAACTATGCTTAACTTTTAAAACTAAATATAACATTTCATGTCTTATTTAAAACATATTATAGTCCGTATTTCTTTAAAGTAGAGCTTAGGACATTCAAGTGCCAACATTGCAACAATCGTTTGAAGCACCAAAAAATAAAGTGTTTAATCTTTTCATTTTTGAAATTTAGTTTTGAAGATCAATACTAAGGAAATAGAATATATACATCCGAGGCCACATGTGTATGTGTAATTAGGAGTTACGCAATTAGTTAACGAATTAATACTTTCAATAAAAAAGGTATTTGCACTTTTCGAAAATGTCTTTCAATTAAATAAATTCAATTTTGTGTCAAAATAGTCAACGCTACCTAATCAACAACATCTGTTAACCCTTTTTTGTGATTGCAGCTATTTGAAGAAAGATAGTTACATTTTTTTTTGTAACCAGGAAATGATTCACTATTTCTAATTATTTTATTGTCAACCCTTCTTTTTTGAGATATATCCTCAAGAAACCACAAGACATTGTTCATTGGGTAGACTGGGGCATTTTGACACAAAAACATTTTTTTATTGTCGGCATGAAAACAAAATATTGTTATACTCCTTAGTATCCCAAAGCATAGTGCAAAGTATGTATGCTTTACTTCCCAAAAAGAGAGTTCCTCAAAACTAAAAAAAAAAGTTTTAAAACAGATTAATTGCTGTTCTTCGTCAACCTCTTTTGGACTTTGGAAGGCCCTTTAATTGAATGATGCCTCCTATTCAGGCCTTGTGCATTTTTACAAGGTCTTTTGTAGTGGGTCCCGGCAAGGTCTACTGTATTATCGTATACATTTCGTTTGCTACTCGTTGAAAATGTTCACATCATCAATATGATTACGTCTTCAGCTTCCTTTTAAACCTGACTGATTTCAGTAACAGGAAATACTGTGTTGATGGCTGAGACAATGTCCGTTCTATGTTAACCAGGCAAACCAATACTGACCAGACTATATACGCAAGCCAGTTGCGACGTCTTTTCTCACAGTAACGCATTACATCGTGGGATTTGCCTATATATTAGCAAGAATCCTCTTGGCACATCATTGTATGTGATTTTGTTGATAGGGGCCTAATCAATCCACGATACTGATTGTAAACTTCAATCTTGGTGGCTTAAATTAATTTTCTCCTTCTTATGAAGAGTCCTCCAATAAATTAGATTCATTTCGTTTAGGTTAGAGCAACCAAATTGAACACATGGATTAATCAATCAAGTTTTTTGGCATCTTTTTGTAATGACTTCCCTAGAATTCGAGATGGCAAACATCAATGAGCTTTGGCTTTGTAATTGTGATCATATGAAGTGTTCTAATATAAGTTGCCAAAATGTTCAACAGGCTGGTAAAATTAATATAAAACACTAATTCTCCAATAAACCCCTTAAACTGAAATTAAACATGACGATGATTGTCATCCGACCACCTCGGACAAAAAAACTCCAACAAGTGACCAGGCAAGGTGAGGTTACTATTCTCATCATGTGTACTTATATTCTGTACGGATCGATGAATACGTAGTTATTTTGTTCGACGTAATTGAATAGTTATGTTTAAGTAGCTCTTCGGAATAGAATACCACGTAAGCCGGTGTTTACAGGTGTAGACGGTGTTGCATTTTAGTCAATGAACAGCTGTTTTTCTCTATCAAACTTAAACTGGTTCTTATGAACTTTAGATGTAGTTTAAAATTCTGAAGGATTTCCCTTCCAGAATGTATCTTATCGGCCAGTGTATTAAACATTGATATCAATTTAAACATAAAACTCCCTCCTCTTTTACCGACTTTGACCAGCACAAATATTGAATAAAAATGAAGTAGTTTTTTTTTTTTAAATTTATGTATGCATCCGCTCAATCTTGATTTGAAGGTAAACTAAAAACAGGAAGCTTGATGGAAAGTTATTGCACATTATACCAAAAAGACACATCCGTTACATATGCATAATGTATTTATATATATATTGTTAATATTTGCTTTGAAAACCGACAACATGTTTTGTATTGTTGACCTGTTCTTATAATTGAATCAAACGACTTAAGCATTTTGCATCGACTTTCATGTTTACAACATAATCAATGCATTCGTTCATTACTAAAACGATCCGTATTTGGTTCATATCATACTATAATATATTGTTAGAATAATTCTCACGCGTGTATGCTCATGGCTGTCAATTGCTATGGATATTTTATGCAAACAAATGGTGAGTAGTTATAATTATTGTGTATGAAAAGAAATTAGTAGTTCAATGGGTCAAAGAAAGTTTCTAAAGAAGAGTTTAGTTTAAGCAAATTTGAGACGAGAATGCATTGAGAATGGTTTCGTTACCCGTGATCAAATAAAAAGGGTCCAGTTCGAAATGTTTTTATTGCCGCGTTGCCACTTAATCGTGCAATGTCTTTTTCGGTAAGTCTTTGATAAGAAAGTTATATTTACCAATATCTTAAAATTATGTTCTTGCTGTTACTACAATTTTCTTATTATACGATTAGTAAAGAATATCAATAACAGCAAGGATATGATAGGTTGCAATATTGTAGTGTTTTCATATATACATTGAAAAAGACAAATGGAATATAATTGGAAGCTTTACATTTTGCTTCACTTTGATTGATTGATATCTTTATGAATGTAACATTCTGATGTAAAATACTTGAATAAGATCCCTATTGTTGAACATTGCTCGGAAAGAAGGTTATTCACGAAAAGACAAACATTATAGATATGCACTTGATTTCAAACATGGAAGGACTCAATTCTCTTTGATAAAACAAAGTTAGTTTGGATTGGAATACTAAAATACTCTGCCAGCTCCATTAAAACAAAATTTAAATTGTCATGGGGTGATACAAGATTTAAATAACCTGGAGTACATTTGGATGTAGATCTTAATAAAATGTGTGAACTTAACTTTGATGAGAAACTGTTAAAAGTAAAGAATAGCATAAGATATTGGAAAAGAAGAAAACTAACACCTATAGGGTGACTAACTGTCGTAAAGTCTGTTTTATTTCCACTATTTACACATTTATTTATTAGTCTACCCAATCCATCAAATGCTTTTATAAATTAACTAAATGATTAATTCTCTGAGTTTGTTTGGAATGGAAAACCTAAAATAAAAAGTACAGTATTTGTAAAAGACTTTACTGAGGGTGGTATACATATGAAATATGTTGCAAGTTATATGTATAGTTTAAAGATAAAATGGCTTAAAAACTATATGATACATAGTGATAGTAAATGTTTCAAAGTGATGGCTAGGCTCTTTGATGTGGTTAAGATGTTTAAGTGTGGAAAAATGTTTTGTAAACATATTTGCCAAACATTGTCAAATATTTTTTGGAAAGATGTATTCAAAGCAAATATGCTATATATAGATAAATTACGTGTTGAAAAGTAAAACAATTTTTGCATATGCCTTTATTCTATAACCATCACTTTAAAATTGGAAATTATGTATTTATAAATGCCTTATTTAATAAGGGATTACACTACGTCAAATACTTAATTGATTCTAACGGTAAAATGTATGGTCTGAGTGCTTTAGAACTGGTGGTTGGCAAAACATATTTTTTTACATTTTAATGGACTAAAATCTGCAAAAGATTCATATATAAAGAAAAAGAACATTGTCTTAAGAGACATTGATTTTGCATTTTGTAGTAATCCATTTATAAATGGTTATTTATATCCTTTTTTGGTAAAACAAGACCTTAATAGTTTTCTATACAAAACATTTATTAAAAACACTGATATACCAACTAGTCAACAAAAATGGTTATTGTTATATGAAAATACCAATATAAAATGGAAAGTTGCATATAGTTATGTATTCTATTGCACAAGAGACTCGTACATGCAATGGCTACAACTCAACTCAACTCAATTCAATATTCTTTTATTATATCACAGTTTACATTTAAGTAAAAGCATGTGAAAACGCAATATATATATGTTAACACAGGTATAAATATGTGGGTTAATGGCGGCTACACAACAGGTTTAGAGTTTATCATTATACAAAACAAATATAATTATTAAGTAAGGGGAATGTGGTTAGTTTAGATATTATTATTATTTATTTTTTTATAACAAAACAAATTCATTTATTTGAAATAGGATACAATATAATCGATATAGTTATGGGATATCAAATGAAAAACTATAAAGTACATGATCAGATTCGTTTAAAGTGATTAACTAAGATTTTAACAAAAATTGCTGTTTTCCTTAAGGTATCCGGGTTCATACAATTTAAAACTTCACTAAAGTGTAAGACACTAGGTCTTGAGTAAAAACGACTACTTATGTATTGTTTTCTGGTAGGATTAAAAAATGGACATGTAAGTAAATAGTGCAGTTCGTCACCGATACAAACAAAGATAGTTCACAGAATACTACCAACAAAATCGTTGCTTTATAAAATGAAATTAGTAAATGATAATCTATGTTCTTTTTGTGGACGCTGTGAGGAAACTTTGCTTCATCTTTTTTGGGATTGTAATAAAAAACAGCCTGTGCTACAGCATATTTTACAAAAAAATTAATTTCATTAATCCGAATATTGTCATAGATAGTATTTTTGTTTTGCTAGGATCTGGAAATTATAATTTCAGTTTTGACATAATGTTCCTTGAAATCAAAAGACTCACTTTTCTCTGTGAAAGAAAAAGCATAATTCTAACAGTATCAGGGTTTAATAATAGCCTTAGACTGGCTCTGAACATTTATAACAACACAGAATTATCAGATAAAGGATAGTTAAATTGGACAGATGTAGAACGTTTTCTTATATAACTACTTTTCTAATAATTATGTTTTACTAGAATAATGTTCAATATATTACTTACATTGACAATATGTGATATACTTGCATGTTGTTTTTGTTTTGTTGTGTGTGTGTGTGTGTGTGTGTGTGTGTGTGTGTGTGTGTGTGTGTGTTTGTTTGTTTGTTTTTAATTATTATTTTCTTTCCTTTTTTCCTATTCAATGTAATCATGGATACTTCTTCGGCGTTTAAAGCGCTAAAATGTAGAACGACTTATTATTCAGTGATGTTTACTAAAATCATAAATCTCTCAACAAAAGATCATCAACTTAGAAGTTGTTCAACAATATATAGTTGTTTTGTCTATTCTTTGAACTGTAAACTGTACATGTATATCTTTAAAGGCTGTAAAATAGACCCATTTTTTTATTACTTGGAATGTATAACTACAACATATAGCAAGTGTTTACGTATAAATGTTACTTTGCTTGATCTGTATATACTTTGTACTTACTGTTTGAAGCAAGTGTTTACGTATACATGTTACTTTGCTTGATTTGTATATACTTTGTACTTCATGTTTGAATAAATGAAATGTCCAAGAAAAATTTAAAAAACAAAATAAATCAATAAATTTAAAAGTAAAAATCAAACAAAAAAACGACAAAAACAACACAGAAACATACAATGAACACACTTTTTATTTATTCTTTTAGAGGAATCATTTCAAACAAAAAAGAATCACTATTGATCAGGATTGTCCCACTTTTGCAAGCTTCAAGTAGGTTCAAATAAAATACACTTATTACTTGTTACTTTTGAGATACGGGATAAGATCATCTTGTATGAATAACTTTGAAGCAAAACCCTAATTCCCTTATTCATATAAGGAATTGTTTTTCATGTGCTGGAAAAACACCAAATTTTAAGATTACTATCTATTTATTTTACGTAGAAGATGAACTAAAATGAGGCGCTGAGAGCGTTAAAAGGCTGTAGGCGTGACAAGCCTGATTTCACTTGCTTTACAAGTTTGTTCACAGACTTAACAAATCGAATCCAAAAAACTATTTTGAGTGGCCCCAAAGCGATAAGTGCCTGTCATTACTGAAAACAACCAAAGGAAAATTGTTGATTGTTTTAAACCATTCGGTCTCTCAGGGCAGCTTATGTGCAAAACACTGCAACATGTATAAGAAACCAATCCGTGAGATACTGTAAGAAATGTAAAAAATCGTAACAAACGACGGCCTAGAGATAAAGTTCCTCTGCCAAGTTGACTGCATTTAAATACAATTTTTAAATGTATGAAACAGGAACGTTGCATATGATTAATGAGTTGACAAGAGCCGAAACAAAGATTAATTGAATGCCATGATCTGAAAAAGAAACACGCCATCATTTAATTTAGTCACTCAAGCCAATATCGAGTGGGTTTAATCAAAGGAAACCAGGGAATCATGTATAATGGCAACAGTTTAGATACTCTCATAAAAGCACGAGTTATGGGCCTTTTGTACAAGTGCGTATTGTCTCTGGCACAATGTATACCGAGTTTCTTTTGACTATCTTGAATGGTTCCCGTATTGATGTTTATGTTTGTATACGCCGACGACAACACCAACAACGCCAATGCTTTGACAATACCTCGATATGTCTTCGTTACACATATAGAAAAAGTAAATAAATAAAACAGGTCGCAATTGATAGACCACACCGAGTCTAACTAGATTGTGCATTACAATGTAGTGCGTAGGCTGACTTTCATTGCGCCATGTTTTGTATATATTTAAGCGTTGTATCCAGAATTACAAGGATATTTATTAACAAGTACAAATCTAAAGAACCTGAAATTAAGGCCACACCAAATTAATAACTTGTTCATCGGATTTCCCGCACCTATTTCTTCAGAAAAGCGAAAAAAATATTTTTATTTTTTTATCACTTGCGCCCGCGCCATCTAGAAAAAACAGTTATTTTTTACGAGCGCTAATTTGTATAGTAGAATGTAGCCTTTTCCCTTGTAAGCACCGGCTAGTCTCAATCATGCAGCCGCTGTAATAAGAGTCAATAAAAGATATAGACCCGGATACAAGCGTCTAGATGATCGAGACTAAGTTGGAAACATGATTATTTCATTTCCTGATTCTTGAAAATTACGTGAACAAAAGTCAATTTTACCACCATTTTAAATTTGATTAAATTTTGGACAACTGTGTTTGTTTTAATTTGGCTTCCGCTTAAAGTAAACGTATATATAATGGGCAAGAAGAGCTGAATTTCATCTAGAATGACAGTGATTATCCAAAGTTTGAATTTGGTTCGGAAATGTTTGACGGGAATTCGGATGACCGTTACCTTGAAAAGACAGTTTCCAATCGGTCATCTATACCTACTACACATGTCCAGTTAAAAACTTTAGATGTGTATTTTAACTTCTTTGTTGTTAGCAAATTTGATGTATTTTTTGTATTATTTGTTGCCTTCAAAAATATAAATTAAATGGTTTATGCATGTTTGTTTTTATTTTGCTACAGATCAGAGTAGTGTTGTTTTTTTTTAATTCATATGCTATGCATGTACAGTAATAGAAAAATCAAGTTTGGCCAAGAAACAAGCACCACGTTTCTTGTGTTATCATCAAACTGTTTCAGTAATGTATACTACATTATACTACAATGCACATTTATTTATACCCGATAATATTGCTTATTAAAATTTCAGATATCTCCAATGCAGCGGATCATGAAATTCCTGTCAACATGAGGCAACGAGGGCGTGCTCGTGGTTGAGGCCGTGCTCGTGGAGGCCTTGAGTCAATGTTCGTGGACAGTAGGATGACGCTAAAAATTAACCTGACTGACATTCCTATGTGCTTCATACAATCCAATGAGTTTTTTACCATTCACAAAAAAAACCCATCAAACATACGGGATTGTGTATATTTTTTATATATTAGTCAAAAGGGATAAAATAAATGGTGTCAGACTGTGTGATGGGAAAAAGGTATTAATCACACTTTGTGTTGCGAAGAAATGTTTGTAGATTTTTTAGATGTTCATGTGTATATTTAAACTATATATGGAAATCATTCAAGTGTTAAATATTTATGCTAATTGGTTTTTGTCGATGAAAAAATATTGCATATTCTTGTATTTTCTTGAAATATTTTTTTGTTGTATAAAAATTGACACAATCAGTATTTGCCGTACAATAGAAGTAAACGTGTCTTTTGTATTTCTATTACTTTTCTAAATTTATAAGATATCTAAAAAAAAATAAGGAAAATCTGCAAGTTTAAAAAGATAGGCGTTAAATTCTGAGAAAGCCTAAAATCAATCTGGCGCTGGCTGGAATTTTCTGTGACATATTTGGTACTGAAATGGTTTACAATACGGTTTAGGATTTTTGTAAAATCTGCCAGAACTAAGATGGCTACCAAGGCCATTGGTGTAGTCATTGCAAGAGTGATAGCTGTAGTTTATATTTGATTGCAAATGCCTTTTATTTTGTGAGTTATTTTTCAAGTCACCTTGTCTAGTCATTTCCATTGTATGAGATATGACAATGTATTTTAATAGAGAATTATTTTTTAACCAAGTTTTCCTACGGAAAAGTGGAAAACCTAGTTAATAGATTTGGATATTCCATTGGGCAAGCAGGTGGCTGTGACCATTGGTGCTTGTGTCCAGGCTTTAACTTAGTCATGCATCTATAGTTTTTTTTGAAAAAAAAATCAAAAAGGTTTAAAAAAACTGGAAAACTGTGGTTTTGCGTTCTCTCATTTATTAAATATTTTAAAGAAATACATTTGCTTGATCTCAAATAGCATTTGTTTGATCTCAAAACTAATATTTGTATAGAATTATCTTTTAGTGCTATCATTCTTTCACTGGATGTTATCCTTGTACTGTTTACAATATCATTGCTTAGTTAATATTAAAGTGAATAAAATGTGAGCAAAAGTGAGTTAAATGACTATATATATTTGTTCGCTCTTCACTCGCTCCTCTTATTTGCTAAATGCAAAACATATATTTTTATTATTATTTCGCTCGCTCGCCCAATTATTTTTTGGAAAAAATCCGATGAACAAGTTATCAATTTGGTGTGGCCTAATTAAAAAATATCATTGCACACGCTCTGTCACAATCTTTTATACAAAATATTAAATCAGTTTATAATTCCGTAAAACATTCATTCGGTTGGCAAAACATTGATACCATTGTTCAGTTTTTCAAGTTCATTTACTTTTACAGAAAGTAATTTTATCATTAAGCCCTTACTGAAATTAGTTTAAAATGATCTAACAGTTCGTTAGATTTAATTTCATTTGAAATATAGTGTCGTTTGTATTATGGCATTCAACGAAATAAAAGCCATATTTTTGCCATTTTTTGTAGATATCATCAATGGTCATTTTAAGACATATATGCAATTGTTTAATATAAAAAAGATAAATACCATTTAAGTTATCAGTATGAGATATAGTACAAGGCTTACTTTTCATTGCTTTTGCCAATTTTTTCGCATCATGAGCTTTGCGATAAATTTAGACATATTTACAAAAATTGTAGAGTTGAAAATCAGTTACAAGGTACAAGAATCATTATTATTTGTCTGGTTTATGTAAACACGAATTATTAGCTCAATGAACTCTTTTCAACATGAAAAACAAACATACGTAACATGAAACTGCTACTGAAAACTATGAAATTCTAATTTCTCTGGATAGAAGAATACAGAAGTACTTAAACATTTGATGGGCTCTTTATTCGCCGTAACTGGGTTTGCTATTATGAAGTTCATCCTTTCAACAATGTATGTGGCTTAAGGCTTTGATTAAAATAGGCAATTTTTAGAACAAACTGATTTCGATGTAGCTCAATGTCTTCGTAGGGAACTGCTTATTTCAATAAGGTGGCTTTCGGATAAGAAATAACGGCCGGAACAGGCATTTAGGCTCTATCAATGGATTATTTTGGCACCAACATGCTACAAAATTGAAATTGTTTCAACATTTAAACGCATCGGCTTTTAGTGGGGGGTTGGTATGGAAACCGATTCACTGGGAGAATGATCCAAATACAAGTCATGTTTTTCATTAGCAAATTCGCATATAAGAACAAAGCTTATTTTAAAACATTATCGGCCTTCACAGATTGCACAAATGGTCATTGTACGTAATATTGACGCCAATACTAAGCTTGATAAACATAACGTAATAATCAGTCTTAATTTACTAACGTTTTAAATTTACTGATTTTTTTAATTTATGCCAATTTGTAACAGTCCCTATACTAGAATGTACATAATTGTATTGATTGATGTATTCTCTCTAGAGCTGCAGGTCAGGGCCATTATATCATATTGTCCTATTTAGTATAACTGTGGACGTGCAACAAAGGAATATAAGTCTTAATCACGTGTCTAATCAAATACAGCAAAAATATCTATAATACGTTATACATTTATCTCAAATACGCTGTAACGGTGTGAAAGTTTAACCCCGATTATTGGAACTGAATGTCTCACACACTGTACACTGTACACAGCAATCAATCGTTTACAAAAACAGACGTCTTGATCTTTCCTGGATTGGATCATGCTACTAAAATCAGCTTCACGCATATAATTGAAAATAATGGCAGATTGAAAGCATGAACGGGTATAAACAACCATTAGGTTTGACAAAAAATAAGCGATGCAACATATTTTTAAAATATTTACTGTTGGGCTCGTCAATGCAGTTCTCTTCGTTTTATTTATGTCTAACTCGGCCAAAATATTGTCGTGCTATTATATTTTTACAAAAAAGGATCTTGTCGGTTATGAAGGATTTTGAGCCTTAAAAGGTTAACCTTTACATACTATTTATAAAACTACGGTCTATATGGATTAATGTCTAATCTTCTTAAGGGTTGTGTTATATAAATATGATGTTGAGTGCTTGTTAAATATTTTTTTGGGTAATGAAACAAGCATTTTCAAGATATCACTCGCTATAAATAAGTGCTTATAAATATTTAAAACTAATTTTTAAGCATTTTAAATGCTTAACCTTGTGATACTCTCCAAAAACATTTGCATCTTGCAATGGTTATGTCATTTGACAGTGAAAGAAAAGGGTCATAGCATATAACAAAATAATTGTCCTCTTATGCTACGTTTACACTATGTTCCCGGTGGCCACGGCAGCCCCGTTTCAGACAACCGTGGAGAAAACGGGATAAACGTGAGACAGTGCGGGGGAACGGGATATGCAAACGTGACAGACCGTTATTGCCGTTCATGCCGGGCCAGAATTTTAAACTGTCAATAAATTTGCCACGGCAGCCACGGTGTGGATGAGAAACGTAGTAAGTCGTAGTAAAACGGGGTAAACGGCATCTGAAGTTCCTTTCTAGTTCTGTCACGTTGTGCTTCGTTTTGTCACGGTTTTCACGGCAAGCTAGGGTAAACGATAGCCGTTTCGTTACGTTTCATTTGCGGTGAAAACACAAAATCTTCTTCATCTTGGGAATTCATGTTTCATGAAGTATTCTGATACAGTGATTGCTGTTGCCTGGGGGATTTTCTTTATACCGTGGACACAAACGTAATCCAAAGCTCTGCGGTGTTCGCGTTCGATGCATCGGAGGCCTTGACAAAACGTGGAAAACGCATCAGACCTGGATGAAGACGTGAACAACGTGAGGGATCCTATCAGAACGTATCGCATTCCTGGTAGACCGCGCCCGGACCTTAGTGCGCCTTGGACGAACCACTTTTTCGCCCTACGGCTTGTCACGGTTACCTTAATAAAACGTGAGGAAACTTAGCACAACCTAACACAGCTTGTTTATGGAGACAAAAATGGCCAAAATCCCACGGCGCAATACGTTTCGGGCAAACGGGGCTGCCGTGGCCACCGGGAACATAGTGTAAACGTAGCATTACACATTGAAAGCTCTTGTCAAAACACTAACACTAACACTAAGGCTAACATTATTTGGCATACAGGCGGAAACTGTTGACAAGGGTTATTTTACCACACCTTACTGTTCCTGGTACCAGAGGCAATTTCCCGCCAGCGGTCTAATGGCGCACTTAGTTTATGGAATACTTAAGTCATATATGTATTTCAAGAAAGCCTTGCGGCAGAAATTTACATTAGCCCGATTCTAAAAATTGTATACGTATTTCAGGACAAGCACTTTTGCAAAAACTAAGATTAACCCGATATTACATGTCAATATAAGAAAACAGACACAAAAGAGAAAAAAAATGGAATAATGGACACAAATGGAGTATAGTCTATCAATAGTTAAACGAATTAAATGTTTTCAAAGACCCCAGATTTAGTTTTTAAAACGAAAGTAGTAAATCCTGTCTGTTTGTTGTCGAGACGTGGCATTTATACTTAAACGATCATGGATTACTAATTGTTATATATTATAAGGAGTAACTCTCTGCAACCCTATCATGGGTAATAAGTTCAATCCCACTTCATGTGTTACACGTATTAAATTCAACCCGTCATTATAGGTAGCTAAATACAATGCCTACTTTATAGGTAACTAGGTGCAATCTCTCATGAATATATGCGATATTATGTAACTTTGCCTATTACGTAGTTATTCTAACACAACAAATGGTCTTAATTAATCTGTTTAAACCTTTATCATGACGGTCCATTTTGACGGTGACGTTGATGTCTATTATGACGATGGTAACATCTTTAAAACATCAGAGTTTGGAGTGCAATAGTTACAATACAAACGTCGTGGTAATTACTTTCCTGTATACCATTAACAATGATACAAATGCATTTCAACATAGAAAATGCAAATTTTATGCGACAAGTGAAACACAACACACAAGGAGTAGAAAATCGGCGGCAATTAATAAATAAAATGCCGTCTTACATTATACCCATTGTAAAAGTAAGAAAATAAGTCATGTTAGAATTATTATGTTTAATAGATTAATATTTTTGTTGCGGCTAGAACGTTTTATGTTTTGTTATGCAATTAACCAAATTCGACACTCAGAAAGAATTCGGAATGTATTATATCGGGAAATAAATGTGAACGGTTTTTATTTTCATTTGCGAATATTGATGTAATTTTTGTGTGAAAAAAGTTGCCCTTATCATAGTAAACTACTAATTATCAATTACTAATCTGAAATGTAATTTGCCAATTCTATGAATATTTTATGGACTTTTCAATTACATTAATGGGTTGGCTAATGACCTTTTAAAGGCTGATGACATAAATATTAACAACATTACTTTCATCTCGAATCCAAATGTCTCCTTGGGGTAACAGATCAAATAAAGACCTGTACATAGACAGCACTTACATATTTATATGTAATATTGTCTGGCAATATCCAAACTCTATGTCCAAATTAACGGTCACAAGGCGTTTACAAACAGGTAAGGCCATCGTCGGAGTCCACGCTTCATTATTCCGGTAAGTTAACTTACAATACTATACCGGACGATTATAGGCTAAGGAAACTTCGGAGCTAAGGAAACTTTGCAACAATTGAATATTAATATTTTACAGCAATGTTTGTTTTTTGCTGTTTCAATATTGTCGGAGGTCGTTAGCTCCACCGTTTTGTAGATTCAATGGGCTCCGTTTAAAATTCTAAACAGTCAGTTCTGTTTCGGGTTTTCTTCAATTCAATAGCCATACCAATAAAGGGACCTATTGCTGAGAGTAAGCAATACCATGCACAATTAAAACAACCATATGGTTAACCATACCAGGCAATGGCCTTATTGCTGAAAAAGGCAATACAATACAAACTAAGTAATAAAAAAACAACCCACATTTATTGTGCAAAAGAAGCAAGAATATCTACAATCAATGACGGGACAGCGAATGCAGTTTGAACTAATCAAGGAACTTTATTTTAATGACTCCCTCTCGAAGACAAATTTACGTTTGGTATCAAGGGAAGGAATCTTAAAACAGACTGAAGAACTGACGAAATTTTCTTAATTCCGTCAACAAAGTTCTAATACTGCATGCGTCACAGATTAGGTAAAGAATCCAACACCGGATTTGCGCGAGGCAGGAGGCCGTAACAGACGTTGACCGGTGCTGCAAATTAGACTGCCAAATTAGCGAATCAGATTAATGCCAAGTAAATGAGTGTCTGTCAGCTGGATACTTGTTGTTTTCAACAGGGAAACTCAGAAGAGGTTCGGTTATTATATGTAATTGTGTTAAAGGTTAGAACATATCTAAATTTCAGAGGATTGAAGTTGCATGTTTCGAATCGTATACTTCAAATCGTTAAATTTATGTTCCCTTACGAGTTTCCTTTATAAATATATTTATCATATCGATATTTCGCACCTGTCGTTTTACCTGTAGAAGTTCACAAACGGTTAAGATGCACATGATCTAATCGTACACAGCGCGTTTCACGACGTACACTCTGGCGAAGGCGCAACGCTCCCTGTACGATATTTTGCTATGCTACGATATCGTCCTTTTAGCGCTACCCACATGACTGAAATCAACTGCAATGCATGCTTATTCTGTTTCCGCGTTGAGGATTTCGAAATAATTCCTCTCTGTGGTTTCTAAAATAATCGTACGTCATATTACATGAACAAAGTGCGTTTCCATGTTTGTTTACACAATTTACAACGTATGCAAAATATATGAACAAAAACCAACATGTCCGTGGTATCATTTATGCTTTGCCCAAAACCTCTCCTAACCAGTAGGATTTGAATATCAAAGACAGAAACCTTATCATATTGGATGTTGAGTTGTCGTGCTATCTGTATAGATTGAATACATATTAAGATACTGACGAACTCCTTTACTAATAAGCAGATGTAACAGTGTCAAGCAGGGATGCCACGCAACTAATGATGAATGTGGGGCCAATTATTTTCTAGTTCGTGCTTTTAGAATATAAAAACGAAGTCGTAATAACAAGATTGTTCAATAAGAAACCACAAATGCCTGCTTCATATGAATTTCTCCGGAAGGACACAATACTTTTAAAGGGTAAAACCGGCAGCCTCGGCTTGGCGGTTAATTGTCAGCTTTGACAAGTGCAACCCGGTAAACGCAGCTCTCTTCTCCTGGGCCCTGCTTAGGAGTTATCCAAAGTAAAAAATAACTGAATATGTCTTCAAATTACATTGACATTTTTAAGGCCATTACAAAAAAACTTTCAATGATAGCTGTAAAATGGTATGCATTGAAAACAAAAACATAATTACTACATATGTAAATAAAAGCCTAGATTAATTGAGTGCGTTCATTGATTGTGGGGTCAAATTTGGCATTTTCCCATGGAAGTTAATTCAAAGCTCTGCAACTCAGATTTTCGGTTTTAATTCCCCTGATTATATACAAATAACAATTATTATTAAGATTCTATTTCTCAATTCTGCATTATGATGTTTCGGAAAAAACAGCACACGGCAGTTCAATTTATACCCAGTGACGCATAAGCGGGAAAACGTATAACTCAATAAACAACTCACGAATTGATTGCTGTAACGGTTGTTTTGTTAGTAAACGATTCAAACTACAAGAAAAATAATTTATGTATATGGAAACTACCCAAACAACCCCGTACAATGACACAGTGCCAAAGAAAGAAAGAGAACAGCAGCACAACATATAGAATATATAAAACTAGATGTGTTTAACAAGCTCATTTTCTTTGCCAATTGAACAAAATATGAAGGTTTATGCCTAACATACATTGAAGGAGAGATATGCAACTTATAAAACAACATAAACAGATGACTTTCAAGTATCACAATACATGTATTGACAACTGTTTTGATTACCGCGTTTGAGCTGTCGGCAAGACTGTAATTCATGGGAGTTTAAATTTGTTCATGGGTTTTCAACCTAACACTTGTCCCAACATTTATTAATCATTGCAATATTAACATTATAACAACAAAACCAGAATAATAAATGGGCGCATGGTGTGATCGTTCTAAATATAAACATCCTGAAAATCGCCCGCTGGTAGTTGCGTAATGGAACCTCTTAGGATACATTAAATTGACGAGAGTATGATAGAAAGATTAATCAACGGTTCTAACAATACTTTATAAGGTGTGATTTTACGGAATCTGATGTTAATTGCTTAAAAAACTAGCATAATTTTTGCCCTAGATGTTTCTGCCGTAAATAAAAAGCATACGCTTCTAGCTGTAGATCTTGTTCTGGTTATTTTAATTGCATAAGTGTATGTTTTTGTTTGATTACCTCTACCAGTAATATGGTAACGCAGGCAATCTGTTCGCAATGGTATTACCCAAAAAAACACACACGAAAAAAACGAATTTATACAGTTTTTCTAAAAAATAGCCACGTTCATGGCGCAATATACACAACAGGGGGGGGGGGGGGGTATTATAATGGGGACATTATAACAGAATACGAATAATGACATATTTAATATAAATTTAATATAATACCGCCTTTGCTCTGTCAGTGAAACAGGACTGTATTCATCCTCACTTTTGTTTTAACATAAACTTAATCGTAGCCAGTGGTAATGGTATGGTATAAAGTAAAACCGATCATACATATTTATAAAATTACCTTAAGGACGAATCGACCTGATACTGACATCACCTGCAATTACTCAAATACCAGAGGCAAAAATAACTTGCAAATACTAACTACCAGATACAGACATCATCTACAAGTACTCAACGTCCAGATACAGACATAACTTGCAAGTACTCAACTACCCAATGCAGACATCAGTTGCAAGTACTCAACGTCCTGATACAGACATAACTTGCAAGTACTCAACTACCAGATGCAGACATCACTTGCAAGTACTCAACGTCCAGATACAGACATAACTTGCAAGTACTCAACGTCTAGATACAGACAAAACTTGCAAGTACTCAACTACCAGATGCAGACATCACTTGCACGTACTCAACGCTCAGATACTGACATAACTTGCAAGTACTCAACGTGCAGATACAGACATTACTTGCAAGTACTTAACGACCAGATAGACATTACTTACAAGTACTCAAATACCAGATGCAGACATAACTTGCAAGTTCTCAACTACCAGATGCAGACATCACTTGCAAGTACTCAACGACCAGATACAAACATCACTTGCAAGTACTCAACGACCAAATACAGACATCACTTGAATGTACTCAACGACCAGATACTGACATTACTTGCAAGTACTCAACGTCCAGATACAGACATAACTTGCAAATACCTAACGACCTGATACAGACATTACTTGCAAGTACTTAACGACCAGATACAGACATTACTTGCAAGTACTCAACGTCTAGATGTTAACATCTCCTGTATATGCATGGACCTTGTCGGATCAAAAATGCTTTCTCTTCCAATGTACGATGGATTCAAAGGACAACTTTCTATACGTATATAAATATATTAATACAATCTCATTTAACCATGAAGGAAGTAAGACTTTGAGTTATGAGCAGCAACAAATAAACTCGGCAAGGAAAACCGGGCTTTTGTACAAAGACTAACTATATTGAAAAACTGTATGACTTACGTTAGTTACCTAATATATTTGATAAATCTATACACCAGTTGCTGTCGATTGTCAGGCTAGGTCACTATGTTAAATGTTAGAACAGTGCAGATGTTATTACAAGTAAGTTTCACAGGTTCCTGGTTGTTCTAATACACATATGTACCTACACAATTAACAGAATCACACCGCTTCCTTGCATCTCGTATCTAGTATTCTATTCTATTATTTTGAGTGTTTGCCTCAATTCAACCTTGATGCAAAGTGCATTCACATTAAAAAACAAATGTGAGTGTTTGTGGCTCGTTTGTTCAATGATGAAACACATATTCTATTTAATCCTTTTATTTCAACGCCATAATTTTTCTTGAGACAATCCAGTCAATCAATTAAGATAATATCATGCACAGTCATGTGATGACGTATTTTAAGATATTAGGTTATCTGGTTGTTAAATAAACAATTGTCAAATTACCGTTTTAGAGCGGTGTTATCTGTTTTTATACAAAAATCTTATGAGCCTTGAATTGATGTACTCTTTCTTTTAAAACGAAACCAGCGTGACAGATTTAGCTCAAAGGGTATTACTGTATATCATGCACTTGAGAACGATCCGGTTATTTTTCACTTATTTTTTTAGACTTGTTTTCCGTGGTAACTAAGGTCTGTTTGTATCAAAGCAAGCACAAACTGGACATTTTTATTGCCATTCTTTATGACGATGCCTTCAGCTTATACGGCTAATATGACCATACATGATATAAGCACAGTTGCTGTATATGCACTAGCTTTCTGCAAGCTCAACGATCTTTACAATATGCGAGGAGTTTTGGTACATACTATTTGTTGCTATGTTTTAACAGGATAACAAGCACCGTCCTATGCTTTTGTCAACATTTTACAATCATATTTTTGGTTTCTTCTCTACCCATTGCAAAGCGGAAATAAACAAATCATTCCGAACGGAATATATTAGGAATATGACAGGTCACTCGCATTCAATTGTATTCAAAGATATGCCACGGAATCTCATAATGTATAAAAATACGAACACTATTCGTATGTTTAAAGTAAAAGAACCGTTTCAATTAATTTACAACATTTTATAAGCTTAATCAATTTGTGGGACGGAGAGAGTTAATATCGTTCCTCGTGTTCATAGTTTGATGTACGTTGTTTGTTGCATCCTGCTTTATTATACATTATTCTTTGCATGTTGTATTTGTCATCGATCTGTACTTTTTGTATTATCTGTATGCGACCTGCATTGTATTTTAATAGTATTTATTGTTTTGTGCATATATAACGTATCTAATTGTCATGTAATGTTCCCCATGTTAATTATTAGTGTTTATGTTCCAATTATTTACATTTAAAATTTTAACACCAGAATAAATATTTTTAAACCTATGATTTTTTTCAAAGTAATGCAATCTATTCAGTTATAATAACTATCTTGGGAATAGTTTAACATCTTTACATCTACTAAACATCATAAACAAATAACATTCGCCTACTATCTATACAAAAGAAAACCCTTGAGAATCAGTAATTTGCTAGGATAAATAAGCATTACTACTGTTATAATACAAAGTAAAATTCAATTACTAAAAATGAATAAAGTATAACCTAAAACTTCAAGTTGAGTTGTGTACCTTCCACCAGCCTCCATTTGAAAATGAAAACATTGGTATTGCAATTATAATCAATAACATTGAAATGAAAAATATTGTTACGATTATTTCCGTTTTGTGATTTTTTGTTATATATATATTGATATAGTTTAAGATATTGTACCTCATAATTAAACTTAGTTGATGTTATCCTCGGTTCCCGACTGCCGACTTTTAGGTTTGGCCACATGGCTTTTTTACTTCCGGGTGTTAAAAAAACCACATGTGTGTTGAGTTTAACTAAACAAACTTAATGTAGATTTACAGGTATACAAATATAAGTATTTATATTATGTGTATACAATTATTGCTATGGAAAGTGTGCGTAAACCGAGGATAACTGGGTGACAGCTTAGATCTAAAATACTTAAACATATAGATAAACTGATAATATCAACTATTTGGTAAAAACTGTGATAGTTATGGTAATTATTTTTCGAGCAAATGTCATTTATGATAACATCAATATTTACAACTGTGATTATCTACTTCTATTCATATAATAGTACAATTGTTTTAACTTGTATTTTAGTGATAGTAGCATGTGCCCTTTGTCTCGTTAAGGTAATAACTTGTTTCTATATTACTATTACTGCCTTACGATAACATTCGCGATTGTTTTGAGTTAACCACATACTTTTCGGGATAATTATATAGCTATCTAAGTAATATTTGTGAATCCTTTTCGGTTAAAAATAATATAAGACTGAAAGGTTAAAAGTGCCTACATATGGTACCTCATCATGCTTTACAACACTTACAGAGTATCTAATTGAGGTTTGCGAATTCCACTTAATAAGTAAAAAAATAACTGGTTAACTAGATTCGTGCTTCAACTCATATATAAATGCATTTCATGGTTCTAGCAGTAACTTGCTATCTAGTTATGATTTGCGAATTCCCTTTCGCTATCGTTATCATACGACAGTTATATGCCAGTTAAAAAGGTATATCGTTTCGGCCAAACGTGTTTTTGAAAATTCATATTAAAAATCAGGGTTTATAGAATTTAGTTTTTCCACTTGTATTTGGAGCTATTGATTGTGTAGAGTCTAGGTTTATGTGGAAGATTATAAGCATCTTCCATGGCAGAGAGTGTAAGACCGTAAAACACCCTGCGCGAGGGTTGGGATGATCCTATCTTACATGAGCGGCTATGGTAGATGCTTTTTCTCCCACCTCAGTAAAACAAAATTAAGTAAAAATATATTTTTGCTGGAACTCTTTTGTGCGTAATGAAAAGAAATGCGTATAGATATGTGATAACTCGTGGTTGTCATGGATATGCGCGCAGTGATTCAGATTATGTTAATAGTCTAATCGGTCTTTAGAAGAGAAGAGTTCTGAGAAGAGTGAAGCATTATTTCTTGAAAGTTGCGTGAACACATTTTTGTGGTGACATTTGAAGCGAGAAATAAATAGTTAGCATTCTAAATATTGCCACAACACATGGTTTCTATGATGCTACAGGCGACAGTCTTCAACAAGAGAGGTAATGACAATGTGATGACAATTATAAAGAAGTTCCATACGGGTACTTATTTGATCTTTACCCGTGGGCAAGATAAGAACTTCTAACATTGTTAAATTTTTGAATCTACTTATCTGAGGTGGAAGAAAACGAAGTTACTTGGAGTTACCCTTTTTATCTCCATTGCTTTAGAAAAAAACACACGAAATCTGGCATTTTTAACCCACCATCTAGGTTGTTATCAATAAGTGTCGAGCGCATTATTGTTTATCTCTTTTTGTTTTGTTTTCTCCTAAGAAATTTAAAATCATAAATGTATTATATAACTTATAGAATCGGGTCTAACAATAATTTGGGCTTAGTATACAAGTTTAAGAAAAAAATAGGGTTTTTATAACATTTATCTTATTTCCAAAGAATGTAAGCTTTCATTTACACCATGCGTTTATTAGCTGTTCGTTCTACATCCATTATAGAGACCAAAAGAATTGACGTGTTGTAAATTTATATTTTTATCATACATTTAACACCGTTACTCAAAAGCATCGGGATACTGCTTAGGAATCCGAAAGAGCGATATATCGGATAATTAACGATATTTTAGAAAATTGTATCGTTCGCAATTTTTTTTTTTTGACATGTATGTGTACATGTTTGTTGAATTATTATTTAAAAAATGACAAATAATTTGCGCTTCATAATTAAAAAACAACAACATGATACGTTTTAAACAAAATGACAGCACACGTATGCATTTGGAACATAGCGCTTCAAATTTACTCGAAATAGCGACTTAATATGTATTCCTTTTGTTTTTGCAATGTCTAAAGAGTGCTCATCGGTATGCCAAATGCCTCGGCGAGTTTTGTCTTAGATTTTAGTCCACCCTACACGTTTCTTATTGCGCCATACTTCTCCTGGTAGCTTTTCGAATTGTTGCGCCGCCATTTCCTTTCATTAACGATCCAGTTATCCTCCCAGGTTGATTACCGGGCCCTTCTTCGGATTGTTCGGTAGCGGGTTAACTGAGCAATGTGGCGCTCATGTGATGAGATAGACATTTTCGAATGATATTAAGATTAAATAAACCAGCCATTTTATACACACTACATTACATCACTAAAATAAATCGCTCACTTTCTGACATCGATGTTTGTAACACACGCGTGCTTAATGTCAATCTTTAACAAGCGCTAATTGTGCTTCAGGATCACATAAAGCAGATGCCCGAGTGCTATTGCAGTATGGTGCGAACACTTATTAGATTATCGAGTTCGAAATCAGATTGTTAAATAGGTGTGAAATACCAAATCGGGACCGTAATTTTTACTTCGATATAGCGCTTTTTTCGGAATAGCGATTTCGGAAATTAGATTAAAAAATTAGAAAACAAAGAAGGAATGCAATCGGGTTATGATGATTAAGCATATATTTCTCTTCCTAAAATAACCTTGTTGATCGAGACTTATAACTTCCGGTTGAAATAATTGAATTTTGCTAGAATTTCTGTTGCTAGTCTATAATCGGCATTTACAAGAGATCAATATAGGACGCTAATTTTGAAGGTTAATCGGGTCACTCCTTTAGTATAACAACCTGTGTTCGTTGTTGTATTAGTATGATTATTAGTACGGCAGCTGAGGAAGGTGAGTGTTGATCTTTTTTTATTCATTATTATACATATACTTGTGTTATATCCACGAAAAATTATTTTAGTACGTACTTTGGATGATGGTCAACGCCCGGGATGTTCCTCTTGGGCCGCGACGTCGACAGACGATGCAGAAATCATGAAAACAGAGGTGCGTGTCTTTGATATGGGAAATAGGACAATATTTTTTATGGACAATGCCTGACGTGACACTCGTCACGTTAAGAAAATATACAGGCATTGTTTCGTTGTGAAATTTTATGATAATGAATGAACAAATAGCTTCAGCAGTACTGTTAATTACGATGATAAGGGGTTCGCATGATCCTCGATATTAAATGATTTTTTTATTATGGGGATATTAGATGTTTATTATTTTATGTGTTAATACATTCCAGAAATCGAGCGTGTATATGTGTAAGGAGTGTCACGTATTGCATCGATTGGGGTCATGCCCAAATTTATCAAACTGTGGGCATGATTTTATATTGAATGATTGTGATAGTTGTATAGAAAGAATCAGTAGTTCATATGGTGGCTCAGTGCATAGGAAGGAAAGAAGTCGTCACTCGGAAGGAAATATTGCAGAGGGTTGAGAATGACATAATTAGGAAAGGGAAAATGTTGGAGGAGAATGTCATTTTGGATACAGAGTTGAAAGAAAAAAGGACAAAAATAAAAATAAAAAAATGTGAAAAGAATAAATTTATATGTCATGTTTGTAATAAAACCATGCACTCAAAAGACTATTCTGATAGACATTTTAACGGGGAAAAACACAAAAAGGCGGTCAATGCAAAGGATATATTAGATTCAGAAAAGGCATCGGACGATGTCGATACTGTTGCTGATCAAGGGAAAGGTGTTTGTATTTTTTATTATTATTTATATATTTTTTTTATTTTTTGGGGGGGTGGGGTGGGGGGTGGGGGGTGGGGTTGCTTGAATTTCTAATCCGTTTATTTCCTTATAAAAACAACAATGTTATACCGTATGTGCATCACAGAAATACAAAGACGGTCTATGAGCATATCGTGTCTTCGAAATAGCGCTTATGGATATAATTTTATAAATTAAATTAATGCTCTTAACAAAAAAAAATCATACAGTGAAAAAAATGTTCTTAAAAATGTATGGCAAGCAAATCATAATATAAGTGTTCAAAGTAGTGACGGGCTTTGATTTTCTATCACTATAACAAATACTTTCAAAATACAGTAGCATATTTGAATTAAAACTATATTGGCACAATTATATTCTTTTTGATCTATTTATAGCGTAAGACAATATACTTTATGTTGTTGAACAATTTGTTTTACCACATTTCTTTAACAAAGCATTAAAGGTTGACTAAACATTGGTTGATGCCGAACATTGGATTTAAAGGTGTTCATAATCCTGTACTACATTAAAACAATACATGCAGTGTTATCTGTCAGTATTCAAGAGAATAAATTTAAATTCTTTCCAAACAGATTATGAAAAATATAATATAATTTAACTGTTTACTATTGTTTATTGATATACAGACTATATTAATATTATGATTTCCATTTCATGATTTTTTGTAAACATCAACTCCAATATCTATGGATATAAGTTGTTTTGTAAACTACTTGATAAAAATGATGAAGTTTCTTATTTGTCATATCTACAAGCGGTTTGTTTTGAAACTGAAGTCGTTGTGTTGCGTTAACTTTGGTATTAGTGAATATTCCAAGTAACTGGAATAGCTTTTTTACCGTATTTGTTTCTGCAAATGTGTGTTGTTTTTTTTAGTTGTTTTTTAAAACAAATTTGTATGATACCAGCATTTGAAAGAATATCATTTATGAATATTAAATCGACTCGATTTAACTTTTAGAAATATTGCTTTCATTGTTCTGTTTTATAAATTTATTTCCCCAGATTATTTCTGTATACGTTTTTAGAATCTTAGGCATGGTTTACAAATATAATTTGTAAAATCAATTGATATTGAAAATAAATGTTTATAGAATAGTATTGGAGCTATAGATTTTATAGAGTCTATATTCATATGGTAGATAAGGATACTCTTTCCGAATTGATCAAGCAGTACAAATAGTATTACTTTTTATTGGGCTTTTGTTTTACAGATTAGGTGTGTTACCCAGTTTATCTCCATTGTTTTAGAAAAAAGTCCGAAATTGGCATATCTAGGCCACAATCAAGATTGTTTCCAATTATTGTCATGCACTTTATTTTACGTCTCTTTCCATTGAAAGGAATTTTAAAAATCATTAAATGTATTATCTTACTTAAAGAAACGGCTGTTACTATTTTTGAAAAAGTAAGTCTTTAACAACAATTATCTTATCAAAGAATATAAGCTTTCGTTTTCATCATGCGTCACTAGCTGTTCGCGGTTTTGAATTTCGTTAGTCCAACTTTTTGTCCTATTTTTTTTAGATCTAACTATTTACCAAAATGATCTATTATTTCTAGAGCAATTAGTATCTGGTTTGTATTTTTAGAATTAAAGTAATGTCTGCAAGCTTAGTAAGTTTTATGTGTTTGTCATGTTTTTTATATCTTAATATGCATAACAAGATTTTAGTTAGTTTGATAGATCTGTCAAATCCAATTTGTAGATAAAACGAATCAGGTATTGGTCATCGTAAGCGCGCCACGCGAGTCCGCCTTGGCCGCATATTTTGGAATAAACCCTTAGTTGCCTCTTTATTAACTGACAGGTACACACTGCGATATTGATATTGAATGCGTCTTTTCATTTCTCAATGTCCGTGACCTTATCCTTTCGGACACGTATCAAGTCGGCCGTCGTTGGAAATGTGTATTGTTGCTCCGCAACAAAGTTCGGATAACTGGACCGAGCCTTTCAAAAAAAGCGCAAGATTAATATAATCGCCGTATAATAATTATGCGCTTGAGATTCGGCACACGAGTGGCAACGTCGTCGCCCGCTAGGCGCATTATTGTGGAAACGTTGGGCTTTTCGGCTAAGTGGGCGACGACAAGGTTAAGCGTAGGGTCCTGCAATGTATGCACATTGATATTGCTTGCGCCACCACACCCAATTTTGATGCCAGACTCACTTCTTAGCGATTTGAAATCAATGTCTTTTGGGGCATTTAATGAGATACCTCCATCGTTTCGCTGTTCCGGCACCTCATCCGTCGTTATTGCTGGGCAAATCTGTACCCGTCTTCTTTTCGATCCCCTTTCGCTCCCCGGCATCAAAAGATACTTATTTAGATACTATGATTAATTTAGATTTCAAAGAGTGTTTTGAATTGTAGCGGCCGCTACAGTGTCGCAAAAGAGAAACGACTATCGCGAGATAACGTCACGTGGTCTAAATTTCTCTCGTTTCCGGGGAGAAATAATTCTCGTAGATAACGATTACAAACAAGTGTAGCCGAACGCCTTAGGCGTATTGAAACTAAGAACTTTGTCGTAGACAATGATTTGAATTATCTTTATGCAAAACAAAATTGTTATTATTTTCAAGTTCAGATGTTCTCTTATAATAAGGGTTTTAATTCTGCTTTATAGGAATCTTTGAAACCAATTTAGTAATAATATCAGATATAAACGGCCATTGCACTGTATCAAAGATTTTTTACACTAAAAATTGATAAGCACCTCATTGGTTGAATAGATTGATTTAAGCGATGACGTCATGAATTAACATGATGATTAAACGTATATTCCTATTCTTTAAATGAACTTGTTGATCGAAACTGATAAATTCCGGTAGAACAAAACAAAAATGTTTGTAAGAAATTTTGCTGCTAGTTCATAACCGATATTTACAAGTGATATAGGACGCCAATTTTAAACGATTTCGAGGTCTCCTTTTTTGTACAAAAATGAGCGTAATTGTTGGTTTTTGTTGTACATGTAATTATAAGTAGGGCAGCTGAGAAAGGTGAATGTTTATTATTATTGTTATTATTCATTATTTATAATTATATCTAAAAAACATTTTTTTCAGTTCGTACTGTGAAGGATGGTCAATGTCCGGAGACATCAAACTGCGGGCATGTTGATTTATTATTGAGTGATTGTGACAGATGTCAATTAAGAATCATAAGTGTATACGATGGCTCAGTGCATAGGAAGGACGGAAATGTCGTCACTCGGGAGGAAATATTGCAGAGGGTTGAGAATGACATTTTTAGGGAAGCGAAAATGTTGGAGGAGATGGTTATTTCGGATGCAGAGTTGCAAGAAAAAAGGACAGAAATGAAGGTTTGTATATGTGATGATGTAAAATTACCATGAATTCAAGAGACATTTTTGATAGATATATGAACAGGAAAATATACCAAGGAGTCGGGAATTGCCAATGGGATATTACAACGGGACATAATATGCGCGGTTGTTCATAGTGTTTCTGACTAACATACAGACCAAACTTACCAACATATAGACTAGACTGACAGCCAACAGGCTGAGCAGAAATGGGGAGGAGTATTAACTAAGGGAAATAAATTTTGTACTGCAACAAAAAAGCGAAGAAAAGAAATTGGTCTAAACATGTCGAAACTAACAGTCATGCAAATATTTTGTCTGGTGTACGCATTGAGTGTCAAGTCTGCTCGTCTTTTTTTGGCTCTGAGAAGACGTTTAAGCAATCACATAAATTGAGTGTCTTATAATTGTTCTTAATAATAACTGTTGATGAAGGTGGTGAGGTTGATCAGGATAAGAAGGGAAGGGACAGTCGGTTGTTTGTTTGTTATTGTTTTCATTTGTTTATTGTATTTTTTAAGCACAAGACAGAAGAGGAAGGAAAGCACGCCAGTGGCAATCAGGACGCAGAAAGAGGCTAGGAAAGGTGAGAGTTGAATGAGTTTTTTTCTTTAGAAATTGCTTTAACTTCAAATCCGTTTAGTACATTTAAAAAAATCATACCGTATTTACATAACACACAAACATACAGAGGCATAAAATGAGTATACCGCTTCTTAGAATAAGCGTTTATAAATATGCATTACTAGAATGCAATAAATGCTCTTAAAAATCATTCATCAAAGGAAAATTGACAGTTTTTGTTCTTAAAAAATGTATGGCGAGCAAATCAAAATGTTAATTTTTCAACATATTTCTGCACATTTATCTCCTGCCACCTATGAAATATGCTTTATAAATACAATAACACATTTGATTTAATATTATATTGACACAATTATATTCTTTTGATCTATGTTATAGCCTACGGCAATATATATTATGCTGTTAAAGTATTGTGTACCAAATCTTCTTAACAAAACATTAATGGCTGACAAAAAATGTCAAGCATTAGGTAAAAAGTGTTTATAATCATCCATGGCATTACATAATACATTAAAACATAAAAGGATAATCCTCCTTAGCAGAGAACCTGTCTCAGCAAAGAACATACCGTAAAATGTGGTATTAGTCAGCTGTGGCTGATAGCGTAATGTTTCAATATATACGCCACTTAGAAACCTATGAATTCATGAACGGTGCACTCAACAGTTGTATTGCAGAGTGAGCTACACTTTTTTGTACAACCCTCTTGCGATGGTCTTTTGTTAGCTAGTTGTACTGATTTTATCGAGAGGAACTTTTACCGAATAGTTTGCCGCTAGAAAATAAAATTCCCCAGCATTGCAATAAGTGTGATTATAAGTATCTTACATGGCCGCTGTTGTAAGATAGATTCATCCCAACCGAGGGTAGGTTGTTTTGCGGAAACGTGGTTTACAGTTTATGTTCGCCTTACGCTTAGGTTAATTAAGGAATTGTAGTATTGACAATCGTCCCTGAAATTTCATGAATGAGCCAGAAGCGACACATAGGCTCGTATGCGATTCGCAGTGATTATTATTGGTAAATCAGACTTACAGGAGATAAGAAACCGGCCGCCTCGCGATGATGCTTTATTAGTTTATAATATTGAAATAAATAAACTAAGGTTTCAGATTTCTGAAATCGCATTAAACCAGGACCGTGAGAAAGGATTGACAAATTCTATTACTGGACGTCTCGGGGAAAAGAAATATGTTTTGGGGCGGCGACGACTTCAATCTCCGACTAGCTACCGACCCGCAGAGCGTGCCAATCTTTGTTGATGCTCATTTTTGCTTTTAGCACAAATATTTTAATATTAAACTTTCATATTTAAGAATTATTTACTGCCTATTTATAGCAGTACCATGAGTAAATGCTTTAAAAGAAATTGTTTTTCGTACTAGATAAACGCTATTCTTACTCAATGATGATAGTACACTGAACGATATAAAGATTGCGTATAATGAAAATAATCATGTAGACAAGCCACTGTTCTCCTAATGGTAAGTCAAGCAATATAATAAAACAGTCATTAAGAATCCTGATAAGATACACATCTAACGTATCATTAACAAGTTTGTTTTTCAGCATTGAACGTGACTTTGAGCCGACCTCCTACCGCAATAGCTCGGTCACCGCTGCCTGCTGGCTGGATCCCTTGTGGTACTCAACATCACATGTATTGCCATTTTTGTCAGCGGCATGCTGGGGAATGTCTGCGAGTGTCGTCATCGACAAGTAAGACAAAGTAGAAATAGTTACTTAAATTATGTTTGTTTGCTGTAGCCGATACAATAAATGCCTTGAAAATCAAAAATTCATCTATGATAAAAAAAAATATTTGAAGAAAAAACATAGCATATATTTCCTTGTTTAATGTTGAGTCCTAGATAAGTGATTAAATTCTCGACCTACCGTCAAGACCGTGCACATTGTAAATAAGCGTTACAAGGGTTGTAAAGTTAAAGTAAACATGTATAAGAACAAGTTGTAAAGAAACATAAAGTATCTCAAAAGGAGAAAAAACAATAGTCACTATGGTGATGAATAGGCCCCTCATCGTCAAAAGTTCAAATGTCAATTTAATATGTTGTGCATAAATCTGTATCATATTTCGCCTAGTGTTTAGTTTTGTTATCTCTAAAAGCATACACATGACAAAAGGAAAACTACATAATGACATCACAACGTATAATATATAGATATAGAACACCCTATTTGACGTCCTAACAAGCTAGTCGTTAGAATGCTCGAAATGCGTAGTTTTGCTGAAAAGTTGATTTTGAAACCAATGACAAAAGGACGGCTGCCCCAAAACAAACATATTGTTCTTGAGAAGATAAGATCAAAGATACAATGTATACCAATTTCAGTCTTACTGGTGTTGGGGTGTTAAGCAATATTTCAGCGAATTGCAATGTGTTGCTTACTCGAAGAATCACGACACCTTCAAATCAATTAGTTCACCTATATACTATAATTCGACATAACAATTAATTATCTTTGCCAAAATCATTCAGCTTAGGTTTGTGTTTTATGTATTTGAAGATGCACTCTTACTACCAAATAAGTTTAACCACAATTAGTAATATTGTTTTCATATTCCAAAAAGGATGACGAAATATCGAAAACAATGATTCCTATGAAGGATACTGAGTTTAATTTGAAAGAAATAAGCATAAAACAACACGGTTTTTCTACCTTATGAGACCATAACACCACAGTAATTTTTTTAGCAATCACAAATCATTTAATAGTTTTGCGCTTTCTGCTATAAAATACACGGAAACAATCTTGTAATAAGTAATAGTTTCCATCAATGCATTATTTGGTAAGTAGGTAAAGGTTTATCAGTCAAATTAATGTTTGTTATACATGTGTATGTATTGATTTTGAATAAGAGTGTCACTTTAAGATAAATCATTTATTTGGTATCAAAATTAAAACGATTTTATAATTTTGCTTAAACCTTTCAAAAAGTATTCAGAAAGTGAACATGGCACTCTAAGTCCTTAGTTCACGTATGTAAATTTGTTTATGTTAGGAATTTGTATAGCCTTTCGACTTTATTGTTATCTTTCGAATGGCAAAATTACGCATTTAGTTAATACCTTAATCGGTCACTGTTGCAAATATTATATATACTTTACTTAAACTAAAATATTACCTTCAAAATCATAACCTATTGAAGCCTTTCAAATTTACTTACATAATTGAATTTCTATCTTTGCGGCTTCTTAAACAGAAATGATTAATAAACTACGATACAAATTGTTTTTTGCAATATAATGCTAGGTTAAAGAATGTTCAAAGTTCAATGAAATAGAAAGATTATATACTTATAAGAATGTGTTTGCTGTTAATATCATACATTACATGCTGGTGTATTGTTGCATGAAGATGATTATCTGTATAGACTAAAGTACTTACTTTTCGTAGTCATCTTGAACGACTTTATTTCTTTTGTCTTCCTAAACTCATAAAATTAATTGATAACGAAGTCATTTGATTTTTTAATATTTACCATGTTTAATTAAGAAATATAGTTCAGTATATTTTGTGTTTGGTGTTAATATCATACAATACATGCTGGTGTATTGTTGCATGAAGATGATTATCTACATAGACTAGTATATTTTGTGTTTGCTGTTAATATCATACAATGCATGCTGGTGTATTGTTGCATGAAGATGATTATCAACATAGACTGATGTACTTTCTTTTCATAGTCATCTTGAACGACTTTATTTCTTTTGTCTTCCTAAACTTATAAAATTGATTGATAACGAAGTCATTTGATTTGTTAATATTTACCATGTTCAATTAAGAAATATAGTTCAGTATATTTTTATTTTTTTTCGCTAAAAATATACACACAATTTGTAAAAGGTTTAAAATAAGTTTTGAAATGCAGTCAACAAGGTAATAACATATGCTTTTTGTTTATATGCATGCTATAGAGCAATACTTATTTGCAATACCTTATTGTCTGTAGATGGATTAATTCTTAAATTCGTGTTATTAACATGAAACACAGCTTTAATGTTTTCTATGGAATGTCATTGTTATTCTTAGGCATTATTATTTTTCTTTATTTACAATAAGTTTTTTCGTCTGTTTACGTGTACTTCAGACTTTACGCTCTCTTTATATTTTGTCAAAAGTCCTCTTATAGATCTATGAACATAGACAACTTTCTTCATAACTGGTACAAATTCAGATATACAATGTCCTCCATACACACTATCATATGATTACTCATATATATGCTTATTGCTTTCTTTGCACTCTCTCTTTCTTTCACTTTCAGTGTAGTGGTGGTGTGGTTCTGGATACTTCACGGTCGTCCTTTGTTTGTAACATTGTGTTGCCGAAAACACTAGCATTTATATTTTTTATTAGTTCAATTACATGAATAGGCATACAAAATTCGGCGTTTTCCAAAATGCTAAATATAGGAACAACAGCCGTTTCCAGCTTACTGTGAATCTTTTTTTCCTTCTGAGCCTAGCAAGCGACGCAAGTAATGTTTACCTTTTAAGGTTAAATCTCACAGCTACATCTAACTAAGGTATACTTGCACGTCAAAGATTAATTTCACATTAAGTCACACGGCAAGTGAAGCGTTTAGTACAAATGCAAGCTTCACAAAACATTGCTTGTGCTTTATGTTTTCCATGGTAGTTTTAACTTGGTTAAATATTTTTCTTTCACTATCAGGCGATATTCACCCTAATCCAGGTCCCGGTTCAAGACTCGACACTTCCCCTGGTAGTTCATATAGCGATCTGTCCACTAATCTTTCAACTTTTCTGTGTTGTCCCAACTACCTTTCTATTATGCACTACAATGTTCAAAGTCTTCTACCGAAACTAGATTTATTGTCAACTGAACTAAGTTCTTTCGATATCCTTACCTTTTCTGAAACTTGGTTAGTTGATACAATCACAGACGACCAAATTCTAATCCCTGGCTTCTCAAGACCAGTTAGGCGTGATCGGCAAGGAGATTCATATGGTGGCGTTGCCGCTTATATCAAAGACGGTATCAATTTTTAAAGAAGGGATGATTTTGAGTTAATGGCACTAGAGTGTCTCTGGTTAGAAATAAAGACACACACATCTAAACGTGTACTAATCGGTGTGTTCTATCGTCCTCCTAACTCTGATCATAACTGTTATAGCCTTATTGAAGATTCTATAGGTTTGGCAAGAGAAAGTGGTATTGAGGATATTATCATTACATGTGATTTCAATCTGAACACTCTTGTCGATAGTTCGGGGCGCAAAATCAACTCTTTATCACAACAGTTTGCCATTGAACAATGCATTTCAGATCCAACGCACTTTACAGAAAATTCTTCCACAATTATCGATCACTTATTTATTTTTAACTCAAACTCCTTAGTCCATAGCGGAGTTGGAGAGCCATTTCTAGATCAAAACATTCGTTTTCATTGCCCTATTTTTGGAATTTTTAGATACAATAAACCGGTTAAAAAGGTTACTCGGCGTAGAATATGGAAATACGACAATGGGATCTACACGCAACTTTGCAAGAAGCTTTTGGATACTGATTGGTCACTAGTTAGAAATACAAATATTGATTTGTTCACCTCTGATTTTACTAAATCAATTGTTGATATTTCCAACAGCTGTTTTCCCAACAAGGTTATAACTATCAATCCCCATGAACCTCCTTGGATGAATAACGACATTAAAATAAAAATTCGACAGCGTAAAAGAGCTTATAGAAAGGTCAAACGCACTAACAATCCAATACATTGGACTAATTTTCGAAAATTGCGTCACGAAGTTGTCGCTCTAATTCGGAGTTCAAAATTGAAATACTTTGACTCCCTTGCTTTGAAACTTAAATCCAGTGAACTCAGTTCTAAGGACTGGTGGAAAACACTTAAGTCATTTATCACTCCGGTTAAATCACGAGGCATTCCTCCACTACTCAACCCATTAGATGGTCAGTGCGTTGCAGACGACCAAGGCAAGGCCGAAATCCTTAATGATTTCTTTGTTCTTCAGACCTACGTTGACGATTCAACTCAAGTATTACCTGAACTTGATTTAACTAATGATGATGCTAAACTTGATTCGATTGTTATCGTACCTTCCGAAGTCAAAGATGCTATAAGTTGTCTCTCGGTTGGTAAAGCATCTGGACCTGATAGCATTGATAATCGTATTTTACTTGAAGCTTCTTCAGAACTTAGCCAGCCTTTGTGTGAATTGTTCAATGCTTCTTTAACTTCTTGTGTTGTTCCGTCTTATTGGAAATATTCAAATGTTGGTGCTGTCTTTAAAAAGGGTGATTATTCCAACCCATCAAATTATCGCCCAATCTCTCTTTTGAACACTATGGAGAAAGTCTTTGAAAGAATTATATTTAAACATGTATTCAACTTTCTTCGTGATACCAGTTTTTTTACTCGATCCCAATCCGGCTTTCTACCAGGTGATTCTACTGTCAACCAGCTTACCTACCTATATAATAGTTTTTGTCAAGCTCTCGACAATGGTCTTGAAATACGAGTTGTCTTTTTTGATATAAGTAAAGCATTTGACAAAGTTTGGCATCGTGGTCTACTATATAAACTCGAGAAGGCAGGCATTTGTGGTCACTTACTGTCTTGGTTTACCAACTACTTAGAGAATAGGCGCCAGTGTGTGGTTATTCCGGGAGCCACTTCGGCATTAACATCAATTGAAGCTGGAGTTCCCCAGGGCTCAATTTTGGGTCCTTTTTTATTTCTTATATACATAAATGACATAGTAAACGAGATAGATTCAAATGTCAACCTATTTGCTGATGATACAATTCTATTTGTTATAGTGGACACACCCTAGGCTGCAGCTTTAAAACTACAGACAGATTTAAACAAAATATTTATTTGGGAGTGGCTTGTAAAGTTCAATCCCAACAAATCTGAATCAATGGTCATATCTCGAAAACGTAACCAACCCATTAATCCGTCTGTGTACATGTTTGACACTGAAATCCCGTTTGTTGTATCTCACAAACACCTGGGTATTTTTCTTTCAAATGAGGGAAATTGGCATACTCACATTAACTATACTAAATAAATAGCTTGGTCTAGAGTAAACATCATGAAACGTATACGCTATCAACTGCATAGGAGGTCTCTGGGGGTTATTTATTTTTCTTTCATAAGGCCAATCTTGGAGTATGCGGATGTCATCTGGAATAATTGTACACAGTATGAAAAAAACGACCTTGACAAAATTCAAAACGAATGCGAACGCATTGTTACTGGTTGCACTCGCCTTGTTTCTCTGCGTCTGCTTCACATCTGGCTTTGAGAGCTTGGAAACAAGACGTGAAAAACACAAGCTTTCACTTTTTTACAAAATGAAAAATGGTCTCTCTCCTGATTATCTGTCAAGTTTGGTTCCTCAGACAGTCGGTCAAGCATCAACTAGATGACTTCGAAACGCATCCAATAACTCTAGCATTCGTACATATACGTCACTCAATATGAATTCATTCCTTCCTTCATCAATCTCAGCATGGACTAGTCTCCCAGCTGAAGAACAAAACATTGACACTGTCTCTGGTTTTAAAGCGTACCTTAAGTCGGATAATTCCAAACCAAATACTCTGTTTTATTATAGGAAACGTCGATTACAGGTCATTCACACTCGCTTAAGGAACGAATACAGTTCACTGAACCATCACCTTTTTGTTAAAAGTATTGTGCCCTCATCCCTTTGTGCATGTGGAGTTCAGGAAACAACGTATCATTATCTTCTTATCTGTCCCCTTTATACTGAACAAAGAAGACTTTTTCTCAACTCTGTGGAGGCTTTGACTAACGCAACGCTTCACAATTTACTATACGGTGACACTGCCCTCACAGAAGAACAAAATAAGACACTGTTCGATGCAGTTCACCTCTTTATTCAAATGACAAAAAGATTTGATAGCCAGTGACAGTCACATACTACCTTATATCAATCCCTTCCATGATTATCTCCTTTCTGTTTACATGTTATTTAATACTACCAATCAGGGCTCAGTGAAGAAAAGGCACTGGAAGTTGTTCATCTAAACCAACCACCCTACCCTCTTTCTTCATTCTTATCCTCTTTACTATCTTATTCTGCTCTCAAACAACATTAACGACTTTTGTATTTGAAAAGTGAAAATAAACTAAGCTTGTTATAGCTTTATCAATCACACAACATGTTTAACTTTTAACTACTATCTTGTCTGTGCACATCGTATGTAAAATATCTTTAAATATTTTAAATATTTAATAAAATTAAACGAAGCCAAATCACATTAAACACTACCATCTGATCTAATCCAACAATATCAATATCATTGTGTCATCTACATTGTAAGCTGTACAAATGTCCGTCATTAAATATGTACTTCTGCAAAAGTTTGGAGAAGAACTTTTTAAGATATATTTATCTTTCGTTCTTATCCTTTTCTAGATGTCTATATGTGTTTTCTGTTTGTCTTTATGATATGTCTGTATACGTTGATGAATAAAATATGTTTAAACTAATATATGACCATTATAAACAGCAACATAATGTTGATGGATACCATAAAATACAAATGTATTGACACTAATTGCATATTGATCCAGTATTTGATTGTATTACAAAAACTAATACTTTTTTCAGCAAAGTTTATCCCTAATGTTCAAGTTGAATTAGATCGTCTCTGTGTAGTTATTGGATGTCGACATTAAGTATTTCTCTTCCAACCTTTCCGTATCAATTCCTTCCAGTAGGCAGAGAGTTAGTGGAGGGCCAAGACATTAACAAATGATACTTTGTGAATACCATTTTGCTCTGAAATACAACTAATTTTGACTCAAACTAACACATATATTCAATTATTTCGCCTTACAAACGAGATTTGTCAATGTTTGACAACTTGGATTGTCAAAGTAGTTCCCAAAGTATTTTCAATGAAAATCGAAAACTGATGTAGAATTGTTTGTGTAAAGTTAATAATCCTCCATAATACAATAAACTAAATACAAACAGTACCAAAATACTTTAGTAATATTTCAGTTGAGCAAGAGAAAGTAATAAATGGGCGTGCCTCCTCTGTCTACCCTATTATAACCACTGTTCGGTAAATAGTGCCGTCACACAGTATTTATTTACTCATACTAAAGTTATTTACGGACTGTAAGCTTTGTCTAGAATATGTGTTGAAATAATTGCTAAAATATTGCCTGATAAATAGAAAATGACAGATTTGCTGGAAGACGTTATATGTTGTCAAGAAATCGCTGATACAATGATTAATGCTCCAAAACTTTGTTACTCAACAAACCGGGCAGCTAGGCTTCATATAGTACCGTTATTAAAGCAGACAGCTTGACCCGATGTGGACATTTAATACCTGCTTTATGATTGCACGAGCACGTATTCCAATACTGCTTGCTTATATGGCGTACATTGATAGTTATCAGTTTAGATATAAGTTAAGAACAAGAGAAACTCGCGTGCACAGATATGTTTTTCTTAAGAAAATTACTTTTTTCCCACCAGATTAATTCTCAACACAACTGGATTGTTATAAATCAAAACAATGTTTCTGCCCAATATTGTTCGCGTCAAGTTCATGCAGGATGCTCGGTTAAGGTTTGTCTTTATGGGGAAATATCTTTGATGCAAAGGATTCACTATGCTCTAAAGATGTAAAGTGTCATATATTTTCTTTATGTGAATTATCATTTTCGGGAAAGGCCTAAGAGTCTGAGTCAAGTCGAGTTCGTGAAGTTAATTATCTACGTTTTATAAGAATCAATTATGACCGAGTTATACTGCGATACAAGCATGCTATATTAATGTTCCATAATAATATAGTTTTTTGTATTCAGGCTACAGAAACATTAACTGCAGGTCGTTACTAAGAGGGAACCATTCTTATCATCCCTCAATAAATTTTGGGCTGATCAAAGCATAGAACATAGTGATTAAACGACGCTTAAGCGTTATCGTTTTAGGATTGCCTTGATATTAGAGATTGTATTATGTTTTTTCGTCGTATTGGATTAACAAGTTTGATAGCTGTACACAGCAAAGCAAGTATACTTATGTTCTATTTTGATATTAGATAATGCCCCTACTGTTATTATACAATATATAATAAGTTTAAGTTGTGAATAAAATGTTTGATATAAAAGGACCAAAACCCGGGGGTTGTTTCTCTATGAAAATGATAACCATTGTGTATACTCTCTTTTTAAAACAAAACCTGCCATGTAAGGTTTCCGAACGCAGTGAATTGTTGAACCATGTCTGAGAATCAGTTATCACCTTGTTCAACTTAAAATATCTAACTGCCGTTGGCACAAGTCAAATGCTTCCTATCATGTACGTATCTATGACTTTCATTTATTCTTTATCAAAATTGGATACCAGTGAGAAATAAAAAAAAAATCCAAAAAAAACACGAAACTTTCTACTGCACTGGTTCCATCATATTTGCATAATTTATTCTGGAAATGATCCATCAGACCAATATACTGCATTCAAGGTAGTTGTTTTTGTTTGACTAGACTGGAATGTAATATACAACACTGTCATCTTCTACCACTGATCTCAATGTTTACAAGCAGTGATTGGTAGAAACGTTGTTTTACGATTATGATAAAACATGTTCAAAAGCTTTAATACGGTACATACACATATCGTAGCTTTGGCTATTCAAACAGATACGGAATACTATAAAACTACTCTTTCGAGTAATGCACTTACCTTCAAACTGTTTGAAAACAAGCACGTTATTTGAAGTGAGTAATCAGTGTTCGTTGATCAACGAGGCCATTAACATCCTTATAGTTGAACAATTACTTTAATATCTGTAATATCTCATGTACTATTAGTAAGGTTTTATTACATTAGAAGTATCACAGTAAGGGCGCAACGACATTAATAGTGGTCGTTAGGAAATCCCTAGGAATGAGGTTTGTGTAGGGATAAGTAATGTTCTCGTAAAATCTCTCAGATGTCATTCCAGCGACGTTTTTTATCCTAGGTAGGTATTTTGGTTGATTCCTACCATGCCGCATTTTTCTCCACCTCTTGGCACATTTTCGCCAAGCAAAATAATGCCTTTTTTTCCCCCGCTTTATTGCGGCGCGCCACTTGAAAGGACACTACCCTGCCACCATAGACAAGCAACTTTTTCATAAATATGATATAACGGCCATCTATTTTATTTACTTCTACTTTTTCATTGAATAATATGATTAAACAATGCTCAAACAAATAAAAAGGATTGAAATATGATAGTTTGAACGGCAAAAAGTGGAGTGAGCGGGCGATATGATAAAAAACTGTTTTCTGTTCATTTCGTTGGCAAAAACTTATATTCCCTTTATAAAAATACTTAAAATCACCTACCTGAGATTAAGTTAAAGGAAATATTACGAAATATTCATCGTATGTATTTTATTCTGGAAATGCTCACAGAAATTTAGGGTGGCCTTAACCAGTTTTAAGAAAAGCCGTTGATCTAGGGTAAACATATATATCAAAGTTCATAACTGAGTCTTTATGATTCATGATTGTATTCATTATTCTTCAAATGAAACACTATGCATAAATGAGACCGCTGTTAATTGTAACATATTGTAACATTGCCATTGCATCGGCCTTTTGGGGCAAGACAATGCACAAGCTCAATTGCCATCAAGGTTGCAATTATGGATATAGTTTCGTTTGTAGCTTTCTGACGGTATTTTATTTCAGTAAACGAAAAACTAGAGGGTATCTATGGTTTGGACGATACAATTAACGAACAAATTAAGCGTTCCTAAATAAAGCATAGCCAAGGATCTGGCTTCGTTACAAACAAGAATTGTTTTGGCTTCCAGATTTGTCCCTGGTGTTCAAGATTTATTAGATCGACTAAGGAAGCTTTTTGAATATTGAAGTTATTTCTTACACTGCTAACGTTTGCATATCAAGTTCCTTCGTCCTTGTAGCAATACTTTAGTGATAAACTACAGAAACAAGCTCAGTAGCAAAAAGTTTAAACATAAACCGTAAGGAGACTTACTTATCTGATAAGCGTTGACATATGATACTCAAAACCAAATGCGTAGCTAATGTACATTATTTTTTTTTAAATATTGCCAGTAATAATAGTAATAGGTGATAGTGATAGTACATATCATTTTAATCGTCCGAATCGTTTCTCTTAATAAAATTCTTTCATTCAGGTGTAGTTGTTTTGCTCGATGTAGTTATAATTTTTAAATATGAGATAGAGCAAGATTGCGCAACCAAATGAAGTCACAACCAATTACGATGTTTTTATTTTTTAAAATGATTTAATGCTTTTCATGAATTGTAAATATTGCACGCTGAGATATTTCTGTTATTTCATGTTCTGCAGTAAAAGAAGCAGGACGTGTTAAGATTAAACAAATCATCAATAAAGTGATATATTGCAACTGTTTGTAATTTAAGACCGCTTTTAAACAGAAAACATGTGAGATTTTGATACCAAAACATTTGGTTACGTACACATTTCGACATTTTCCGTTTATTTTGGTAATTAAATCTTCTTCTCAAAAACAAATATAAACCGTTATTAGATTTGTTTATTTTGTTTCATTTCACCAGTTATAATTTTGTGCTTTTCGGCACAACGTTTACAAGCATGATATGCATTTAATATGTTAGATCACCAGAAATGAAACATACAACCCCACTTCATACTTTGTTCGTTTTTTATAAGTACCAGGACGTCAAAGCATCTAGTAGTTTTCAAAATAACAGAATTAATGAGAAGTCGTCAGAAAAAAAGCTTATGAGAAAAAACTACGTTTCTTTTGAACGACCCTTAAACACATTTACTCTTATGATGAAGAGTTACATATTAATTAATTAATCAATTTTTTTTATTTCGAATCTACAATTGCAATTTCTTGTTGAGGCATACCTTTATTTATATTCCAACAATTACGAGAATTTATAAAACTTCGCCGTCTTTTGTTATAATTTTAGACACAATAATATTATAATTATCATGCTTGTATTCCCCCCACCCACAAAATCTGACCGATGCTACTATTAATGTTGCTGATCATATCGACACACATCTTGTTTATATATTAACTTGTGTAAAATACAGCACTGGAATTTCCCGATGACGAGCTAGATGGAAAATAAATATTTGTTATGTGCTAAACGAAATGTTTGACAGTCTGGAAAATTATTTCTTTTAAAATATTATTATCATTACGCATCATTCCGGTTAATAACAAAAGCGGCTTTCAAGTATTTCCAAACAACATATAAGGCTCCCTCGTATTCCCCATACTTTTAATTGAACACATTTTTGTTGACACGTTGCAACTACCATGGGCTTTGATGACGTAATTTTTTTAACTGTTTCTTTTGTATTATCCGCAATACGTGACAAAGAAGACAACAGGTTTTATGAGCATTTTTTCTACTTCCAGAAACTGCTTTAGGTTTAAATGAGTTTTCATAAAACATTTCAAGTAATTATCGTTACCCACTAGTTTCATGTCAACAATCTACTAAACAAATATTTTTTACTGAAATTTGAGGCATATCTTAATTGTAATGATACAAGCCATATTCTATCATCCGTAAATTACGTACTCTTTAAAAAAAAAAATCGAAAAAAGGAAGATTTATTTCCAAAGGCCTAACATGCGTGTTTGATTCTTTGACGACATTTGTTATATAAATAATTGAATTTATTGATGGTATATAAAATTTTATCAGGGATACATTCTGATACACTTTTATAGAAAGCGTTTGGGCGCGATTATTGCATGGAAAGTGCTTCGTGCTATAAAATGTGTGGAGTTTCAGGCAAGTCGCATTTATTACATATAATAAATATTAAAGTCACTTCAGTACAAGGGCTACAGGTACATGTACAGGTTTGGCAGTTCCAGTATACATACAATTATGTACATCGTGTGTGATTAAGATACAGAATGGTTATGCGTTTTCCATTATTGTAGTTCTAACCTTTTTATCCTAGAATCACGTTTTATTTGACTGCTTTACGAATATGATCACGTCTTTATACCAATTCCATCCTCTCTAATAACTGTAAATCAAATTGCACTTGGTATTATCTTTAAACGATATTAAACAGCTGATGGAACTATTTAATGGCATTTAATGGTGGTCGTTACGGAATCCCTACGAATGAAATAATTGTCCGGGATAAGTTCTATTCTCAAGAACAGCCATGCCAAAACTGTATCCTGGATGGCGCTCATGAAGTGCTTAAAGGTCCCCGATAAAATCCCGCGGTATATTGTGGTGCCTGTTTATATTTCATACCAATCCATTATGCATACATGAATTGTAACGGATGTAAAGAGGGGGGGGGGGGGGGATTGGTATTGTTGCAGATAACATTACAGTCAAAAAACATTTTTAATCAAAGTAAGATACATTGGATATGTTTTCGTTCGATTTATCTGCTTTTGAGAATGTGTTCTAAGAGGTAAACAATCAATTTTGAGGTCAGGATAGTCAAATAGTATTACTTACTGTCTCCCGGTGAAATAAATTGTTTTGTTGTGCTTATCGATTTAAATATAGAACTACCCCGAAGGTTCGGTTTGATTAAAATCATAGACATAAGAGCAATATTTTCGGAGACTCCTTAATCAATCATTTATTGAAAGTCTGTATTCTCTAGAAAGAATAAGGAGTGAGTGTTTACAAGAAAGAACTACAAATCCATATGATAACTTTTCTTTTTCCATATTAAACCTAACATATCCTTCTCTGCAGAGTACCTGCCACAGCAAAGAAGATACCGTTAAATGTGGGATTAGTCAAATCTGTTTTTTTTGCGTAATATTTCAATATACGTCACTTAGAAACAGACGCATTTATGAACAGTGCACTCAACAGATGTATCGCATAGTTAGTTACACTTTTTAGTACAACGCTCTTGGGATGGTCTTTTATTAGCTAGTTGTACTGATCTTTATCGGTTTAGAACGTTTCCCGAATAGTTTTCCGCCAGGGATTAACATGCCCCGGCATTGCAATATATGTGATTTTAAGTATCGCTCATGTTCACTCTTGTTCGCTAGGTTCATCCCAACCCGAGCGCAGGTTGTTTTGCCGAATGAGGTTTACAGTTTATGTGTACTTAACACTCAATTAACTAAATTAATGAATTGTAGTATTGGCAATCTTTGAAATTTCATGAATGACCCAGAAGCGACACAGAGGCTCGTAAACGAGTGGCAGTGATTATTATTGGTACATTAGACTTACTGGAGATAAGAACCCGGCCGCTTTGCGGCGATGATTTATTAGTTTATAATATCAAAATAAATAAGCTAAGGTTTCAGATTTCTTAACTCAGTACTGCGGGAAAATGATTGACGCATTTCAACGGGTAGTAATTGAAACACCGATATATTTAAAATTAATAGGTACATCGAAGATAGAATTGTTTTCATGATGATGTCTCTTACATTACTTGTAGGACTATTCGAAACTTTTAGTATGAACAATGTGGATATCAGAAGGATTCAGTTATACTATGTATACTACAGGGACAAATCAAATTGTCAACAATTTGTAGTGTTTTGCCTTTATTCACTGGCGTAAGATTTCCCACGGGTTCTTTCTAAACATACATTGCTGCCCCACTTTGACATTCTCAGTCCTTAATTCACGTATGCAAATGTGTTTATGTTAGGAATTTATATAGCATTTCGACTTGAATTTTTCTGCTACAAAGGTCACATTGCAGTTAAAAGCACCCAACTATAAAACTCAATATGCACAATATATAAGACCACACACACAGTTATTATGATAAACATCTACAATTTAGCTCGACGTTTCACGTATGAATATGGCTTACCAGTACAACTATCCACGAGACAGTCAACGGCTTATGATGATAATAAGTGTATGCGCTACATGTGTTCAAATCATCTTGTATAATTAACTACATAGTTGTTAAAGTCATAAAATTAACGATGTTTTTGCACTTACAATGCAATGAAAAATTATCTTTTGTTTTACTGTATACCTTTTCCGTTGAGAAGAGTCTGGCTCCGATAAGTATACATGTTTAAATTTGTCTTTATTAATGAGTGCTGGGACAATGTGGTGTTCGTTTCCCATGCACTAGTTTAAATCTACATTGAACATTCCGTTTCGCTGACCGCTCCAATTTGGTAGCCCATTCATTTAAATAGAAATTTTATTCACACGTTCTATTTTTCTCTTAATCGTAATGTGATCGTGTTATTTCTATAAGTATCTGTTAGAGATGGAATCTTGCGCCAGTCGGTTTGCAATATATGACCATTATAAACAGCGAAATTATTTTTACGGATACCATAAAAAATACGAGCAACTGTATTGACACCAATTGCCTCGTGATCCAGTATTTGGTTTTATTCCAAAAACCTAAGTTTTTGTCAGCAATGCTTGTCCCTAATATTCAAGTTTGATTAGATCGACTCAGGAAAGTTATTGGATGTCGCCATGAATTATTTTTCTTCCAACCTTCGAACACCTATTTTTTCCGGTAGGTCTTGAGTAAGTTGTACGCCATGGCATTAACTAATTAAACTTTAGCGCGACCATTGTGCTTTGAAGTACAACTAATTTTAACTCAAGCTATCACATATATTCATTCATTTCGACTTACACACGCTAATTGCAAGTGTTAGACAATTTGACAGACTTATTAGTTCCAATTGTATTTTAATTGAAAATGGATAACCTATTTAGAACTTCTTGCGAAGAGTTAATAATCCTCAAGCATAACACAGTATACTAAAGGTACCATTGAACTATTTCAGTTGAGCAAGAGAAAGTAATAAATGGTTGAGTCTCCTCTGTCTACCCCACTGTTCAGTAAATTTTGCCGTCATACAGTATTTATTTTCTCATACTTAAGTAATTTACGGGCTGTTAGCTTTGTCTAGAATTTGCGTTGAAATAATTGCCAACATATTGCCTGATAGATAGAAAATGACAGATTTGCTGAAAGACGCTATGTGTTGTCAAGTAACCGCTGATGCAATGATTAATGCTCCGAAACTTTGTTACTCAACAAACCGTGCAGCTATGCTTCATATAGTACCGTTGTTAAAGCAGACAGCTTGACCCAAGGTGGTCATACGTGTTGTTTGATGGAAAGAGCACGTATACCAATACTGCTGGCTTTCTCATATAAACATTTAATTAACGTACATTGATACATTTATAATATAGATACAAGTTAAGTTCAAAAGTACCTCGCGTACATTTCTTCTGGAAATTGCTTTTTCTCTCGGCAGATCAACTCTTAACATAATTAGATTCATATTAAAACAGCTAATATAGTACTATTTTATTTGTTTCTATTTCTTAGAAATATGTACGAAATTGTCCGTGAACATGTATTTGAAAGTACTTATGTTGGCTTCAAAGAAAGAATCCAGATTTTCATCAATAGTGAGGATTAATTATATACACCATATATATATTAATAATTATGTGATCTTTTATTTTTATCATCTCCAAAGGTACAACCACCTTTTCTCTGACCACACTGTTCAGCATTTAATTATTTTGTGGTCACTTCCTAACGTCTTTTGTACTAAATATTTTCTTAAGATGGCGAGTGAAATCTCTGACACAAAAACAACAGGAACGGGAAGGTATTTTGTCTCATGAAAGACGATAATGTCTGTGTATTATTCCTGTTAAGAACAAAAGCCGCTTTGAAATGTCTCCTTACAGCGTATATGGTTTCATTTATTTCCCCTATACGTTTAATCAAACGCATTTGTTTTTACAAATCGTCACCATCTATCTTAATGCTGTTATTTTACTTCAACTAATTAAAATGTTTCATCATGCAGGATTCTTGCCTCGTTTTAAGCAATTTCAAGAAACCAAGGTGTCATGTCGACTCTTAAACTAAAAATCTTTCACTGGCATTTGTGGTATATTTTCAATAAAATCAATGGTTTAAAAAAATACTATGATACATTTGATTAAATTCCCAAACTGTCAGATTTAGTACTTTTTAAATTTTGAATTGTAAGCTATGAACATTACATAATTATTACCCAAACGAGAGCGATAGTTTCGCCCTCTGAAACAAGTGTAGGCTTTTAAATAGACGGGCTACTTCAGTTCAAAGGCGTACATAAAATGCACAGATTCGGTTGATTGGATTTAAGTACGTTGATTTGGTTTACATTAGAAGCAACATATTTAAGTTATACTCACTTTAACAGCTGACCGAGTACAAAGCAGGTGTTAATGGCTCCTGTCAGTCACAGATCAGTGGTCCCGTGCCACCGATCAAGGTTTCGAAGAGTTTCGAACGCTCATATGACTCATATCCATCAATTATCACTGGAGCATAAGCGTTATCTGACTTGGCATCAGCATAAAACTCATTAAGTATTCCAGTGCAGTTAAATTGCAAGTTTTCCCATGATTTCCAATGATCGTGCTGAATGAAAAATTGAGAGAAGACCGATATTAATTGTAAATGTATATAAAAATAACTATTGAACATTATCGCCGAATAATGGATAGAAAAATACGAGTACGTGCTGGACATTTGCAAATAAAACACGTTGCAATTTTATCAGGGGATGAATTTTAATACTCAGGCTGTTCAATTATTAGAGTCTCTATATTAATTACCTAGATGACAGGCACCACTGACATAACACAGCATACATACATTGTAATTCAATGATAATGATCTCTTATGTAGGTCTCGTAGAAATCGTTTGAGATATAAGAATTTACGAAACATTTAAGATAGTTTAAAAAAACAAACAAAATATATTTATTTCAGCATCAATCATAAATAAGGAACTATTGCAGCATAAACTGAAAGGACTTTTAAAGCGTTCTATTGCTGAGTGTACAACAACTTTTTTCCCTTCAGCAGCAGACCACTAGGCTAATGTATCTTGTTTTACAATCGTGGTAAATGTGGATCACCGGAAACAAACCAGTCCGCCATGTCCTGACAAACAGCTGCAAGATGGCACTAAACGGCGACTGACTACCAGCAGTGAGTCGCGATGTCTTAAGTAATTATTAACTTTAAAATAGATTAACATTGCTTCTACGCACCTTTTAATTAAGAAAATTCTTTCAATCATTTGCTGCATACTCACAACTCACAACAAATTACTTTTTTTGTATGCACATCTGCGCGCACGTCAATATCGTATTGTTGTATAACGTTTTATCCTTGTTCGAATGAGGGCAAACATATTTCACGGTATTTCTTTGATAATCTAGGGTTTTTTATAATTTCTCACTGTTAATAAATGCAAACAATCTTGCCAACTCGAGAGATCATAATAAAAAAGCATAACATAGGCACATAAACGAAATCTACTTGTATATATTTAAATGTCTATACATGGCGTTGACGTCATTCCAATCATTCCCGTATCATTAAACACTTTTGTATAAAATAATTCTACAAATGTAAGTTCTCTATCGCATCATTATGATGTTCAGGAAAGTGCTTGACTGTATGGTGTGATAAAAAGAGTTAGTGTGCTGACAAGTCTGATAATCGTTGAATTTATATCTTGATGTTCTCTTTGCAATAACTGGAATCACAATCGACCAACCTTACTGAAAAGATTTTACTTTGAGCTTAGTTTTATATAAAAAAAAATGCTATGTAAGGTCTCCGAACACGATAAATGGTTTGACTCTTGTATGACACATAATTGTTCTTTAAAATATATTTGTTTAGTTCATATTTATAAAAAAAAACAGTACAACAATAGTACGTTCAAATTGATTGTGAAACGCACGATGTTCTTGATTATGATAATTCCTTTCACATAATTGCTATATAACATAGCTTTTGATTGACTGAAACTGCCCCAAAGGCGACACTGTCAACTCCTTCTACCACTGATCTCAAAGTTTATTCCACAGACTTAAGTATTGCAAATCGAAATCAGGTATCGTGAGATAAATGTTTTGACATGACATGTTAACAAATAGTTCGTGTTATGTAGTTAAAACATTGACACTGTCTCTGGTTTTAAAGCGTACCTTAAGTCGGATAATTCCAAACCAAATACTCTGTTTTATAATGATTAACGTAGATTACAGGCCATTCACACTCGCTTACGGAACGAATGCAGTTCATTGAACCATCACCTTTTTGTTAAAAATATTGTGCCCTCATCCCTGCGTGTGTAGTTCAGGAAACAACATATCATTATCTTCTTATCTGTCCCCTTTATACTGAACAAAGGAGACTTCTTCTCAACTCTGTGGAGGCTTTGACTAACGCAACGCTTCGCAATTTACTATACGGTGACACTGCCCTCACAGAAGAACAAAATAATACACTGTTCGATGCAGTTCACCTCTTTATTCAAATGACAAAAAGATTTGATAGCCAGTGAGAGTCACATACTACCTAATATCATCCCTTCCAGGATTATTTGTCTGTATACATGTTATTTAATACTACCAATCAGGGCTCAGTGAATAAAAGGCACTGGAATTTGTTCATCTAAACCAACCACCCTACCCTCTTTTTTCACTCTTATCCTCTTTACTATCTTATTCTGTTCTCAAACAAAATTAACGACTTTTGTATTTGAAAAGTGAAATTAAACTAAGTTTATTATAGCTTTGTTAAACACGCAAAATGTTTAACTTTTAACTACTATCTTGTCTGTGTACATCGTATGTAAAAAATCTTTAAATATTTAATAAAAGGAAACGAAGCCAAATCACATTAAACACTGCCATCTGATCTAATCCAACAATATCAATATCGTTGTGTCATCTACATTGTAAGCTGGACAAATGTCCGTCGTTAAATATGTACTTCTGCTAAAGTTTGGAGAAGAACTTTTTAAGATATATTTATCTTTCGTTCTAATCCTTTTCTAGATTGTACATGTGTTTTCTGTTTGTCTTTATAATATGTGTGTATACGCTGATGAATAAAATATGTTTAAACTAAAATAGTGCTTATTGAAAGACCTCTTGATTTAAATAAGTTCATAAGATTTAAATGTTAATGTAAATCAAAAAAAAAAAAAACGAAAAAAAACTTAAATACATTTTGGTAATAAACCTAGGGAAAATGATATATATAGATAAGTCATTCGGAACTCCACGGACCTCATTTTATCGAATACAACCTCGGATGTATGCCGGTACTTCTGTTGAAGTAGTTCGTGTTTTGTTTTTTAATTAAATCATTAATTCAATGTAGTGTTTATTGATCTTAGTTTAAATTGATTGCTAGTGAAGTGAATAACTGAGAACATAATTAAGATGCCTCAGACTTAAGTCATAAAGTTTTACTGCTAAATAAAAATACTACGCGACCAACTGTAGATATGTACGCATACAATGGAAATGGTTTTACTTAAAAACCCTGCCATACTATACCTTAACCAAATAGTAAAAATGTCCTCAGCCAATATCGGGTTCTATTTTTAAACTTTACACTAGCAATAAGTTCGCTTGATATAAGCAATGTTCATATATCCTAGTACATATACATTTTCAAGTAACCATTATGAACCTAGTTAATTGTATTTAACAATCATCACTTTTACATTACCTATTGTAAGGTACTGGCAAACAATTATCGGTTACAGTTTGGGGCTTCTCAAAATAGTTTTTTGATTTGATTTTTTTACCTGTTAACATAATTGCAAATAAATAAAACCACGTTTGTCGAGCCTACAGCATTTCAACGCTTTTCGAGCTTTCATTACAAGCAGTGATTGGTAGTAACAAGTTTCGCAATAAGTCTAGATTGTTTCTTAATCAGGTTTTACAATTATATCATACACAATAACAAGTGCAAGGGATTACAGTACACTCACGTATCGTAGCTTTAGCAAATATAGAAAGCTACAACGCTAGCAGTACACTAACCTGTAAATTGTTTCTACAAAAGAGTGTTATTTGAAGTGTGTAATCAGTTTGCGTTGATCGACGAGGCCAATAACATCTTTTTAGTTATAACATCGCTTTAATTTGCGTTATATCACAAGTACTGTTGTTAAGGGCTTCAAAGATATATTGCATTACAAGTATCACAACATGGCGTAACAAAATTAATGCTGATCGTTAGGAAATCACTTTGATTAAGCTTATTGTTAGGATACGTCATTTACTCATAACATACCCGGGATGGTTTTCCAGCGACGTAGTTTATCAGAGATATGGTGGCTGAAATCTGCCATTACAAAATATGCTTCAAAAGCTTTTTAGAGTTTTATGCGTCCCGCTTCAAGCAATTGTACTTTTTGCCACCAAAAAAGCAAAATGGAAGAGATCTTTCACCTTAGGTAAGCAACCTCTTGGTATAGATAATAAAATGGCAATCTATGCTATCTAGTTGTACTGTTTGAATGAAGAATACGTCATATATTAAAATGTTAAAACAATAAGCAAAAACGTAAATGTAGTACTAATAAAAATATTTTTAGTTTGAGGAAGAAATGGAGAATTTAGGAGACAAAGCGAGCGATATTAAATTAAAAAAAATATGTTTAAAACATGCTCGCTGAAGTTTCCATCATGCACTTTAATTGAAATCACTCACTTGAAAATAAGTAAAAGGAAAAACAACGAAATATGCATTTTGTCCGAAACATAAAATAGAAACAGCAATTTCGTGTGATCGTAATCAAATTCAAGCCTATGGAAGTTCCAGACTGAAAAGATATGCATACAAATTCTTTAAATGTCTTTGAAACACCATGTATAAGTAATTGCCGAGTTAGAATTAAAATGTATAACTCGTCGCAAGCAGTGCGTTGCTGGTAAGATAAGATTTGGCATATCGTACTAAAAACAAGAACGAAGTTGGTGTACACAAAATCTTCATAGAGGTAGTAATTATAATCATACATAATCGTCCGAAACATTTCTCCTAACTTCAATCAGGTGGATTAATTTTGCTTGATGTAGTACAGCAAGACGGCGCAATCAAAAAATGTCACATCATATGGCTTTCTTTTTATTTGAGCTAAGATACCATTATTCAGCTTTGAAGTTAACTTAGTTATGTTCGTTATTTGTAAATAAGATTTGGACTACAGTGTACTGTATGTGTTAACGCCATAAGAATTGCAAAGTTAACATTCGTAATGCATTTTTTCTTCGTGTTATTTGCATGGCGGCACAATCAGCCAGCACGCTGAGATAAGTTCGTTATTTAATGTTCTTCAGTTTGCAGTTAAGAAAGCAGGAACTTTAAATATTAAACAAATCATTATATAAGAGATATCTTTCACTTGTATGTTAATTAAGACCACTTTTGAACAGAAAACATGTGAGATCATATTCCCTAAATATGTTGTTTCGTACACATTTCATCATTACCCATTTATATCAGTCATTTTGGCAATGCAAGCGTACTTGTCAAAATACAAATATTTTAGATTTGGTTATTACTTTTCATTATTCGTTCTTACTCTCAGACAAAGAAATAGCTAGCATTAATATATATGCATGTTAAAATGTTTAATCACAAGAACTTTTACATAGCACCTATCTTCATATTGTGTTCGATTTCTTCGTTAAACCAATTATTAAAATACCAGAAATTTAAGCATTTAGCATATAATTTATTTAAAAATAAACACCTTTATTAATATTGTCATGTCAACCAGTTTTATGAAAATATACCAGAAACACAAATAATAAGAAAAATTTACATTTTTAATGACCCTTCTAAGTGATTCAATCTTATGGTGATAGTCTTTCTCCAAATTCAAAAATCTATCAATAAATTAGTAAACATTATTCGATTTTATTGTACTGTTATAAGACACAACCATTCGGTGAATGTCGCCGTCGAACTAAATATGTATTTCCACGATAAAAAAATAATTCATAGATTTTCATCAACTGGTGTGATAATTCTATACACAAACATAGGGTTACGAATATACTTTCAATGTCCCTTGACTATGTTCGACCTATACTACCATCTATGTTACTGTTCATACCGAAAAGCATCGTATTTATATATTGGCTTGTGTTGTTTACACGCACTGGAATCTCGGAAGAATATCTTGATGGAAATTAAAATAATTTGTTATGTGCTAAATGAAATATTTGACAGCCCGGATAATTGCTTCTTTCAAAAGAACTCTGATTACTACGTATAATTTCGTCTAAGAACAAAACCGCTTTGATGTGTTTCCCAACAGCATATAAAGTTTCCACTGAAATTCCCATACTTTTAATTAAACACGTTTTTGTTGACACGTTGCAGTTATCATGGGCTTCACGACGTTGTGTAATTTGTTTTACTTTGACTGTTTTTTGTATTATCCTTCAGACGTGACCAAGACGACACTAGGATGTAAAAACAATTTTTCTTCTTCTAGAGTCTGCAATAGGGAAATATGAGTCATTACAATGATTGTATTTATTTTAAAGATGGTAATATATATAACCTAATATACTACCATAGATATATTTTGATACTTTAAATAGAGAACAATGTCGAGCGACAATGAAACAAGTGTAGTTTCAACCAATGACTCATTTCTAACATAAATCATATTTAAGCTACTTCAGTACAGGGTCTCCAGGTATAGTGGAATGATTTCAAGTCAGAATAAGAAAGATACAGGAATTTTGTTCTTCTAGTATTGTAGTTCAAAGTTTTTTTTATAACAAGCAAGCTATTGGAAGTGTGCGAACAGTGTTATTTGATAGGTGACGATAATCACATCTTGATAGTAATTCCTTTGCTTTTAATATCTGTAAATCTAAGTACACTTTGTAAAAGCTTCGAACAACATTACGCAGCAGGAGGAAAGACTTTATATCATTGAATGGTGGTTGTTACGGAATCATAGGAATGAAATAATTGTGATTAGTGTTTTTCTCATCAACATCCATGCCAAAACTATGTCCTGGATGGCGGTCATGAAGTGCCTGAACGTCCCCGATATGCACCCGGTGCGGAGTATATTGTGGTCACATATAGTTTTTCAAACCAGCAGTGTTTTAAATCCTTCAGGCATACATAAATTGTAACGGATGTAAGGACGCTACTGGCATTGTTGCAAATATCATTATTGTCAATGAATAGTTTCAATCGATTTAAGATATGTTGGATAAATTTTCACTTTGGATTGATTTTCTTTTGTGAATGTTTTTGAAAACGCCAACGAATTTTGAGATAAGGAAAGTCAACTTATATTGCATGACTTGTACTGTTTTCCGATTTATTAGATTGTTTTGTTGTGCTTTTGATTTAGATAATTATAGACTACGTTTTAAGTTCGGTCTGATTAAATTTGTTTCTATATAAATGCCGCTTAGAAAAAGATGAATCAACTAACGGTGCATTCCACCATTGTATCTAAAAATTAAATCATACTTTTTCAATCCACGTTATTGCGATACTCTTAAACTAGCTGTGTTCCGCCAACAGCTTATCCTTACTGGTATGAATGTTTCTCGAATAGTTTGCTAATTGGTAAATAACACATCATAGCATTGCAATAGTCGAGATTAGACTTTATTAAATATTAAAATATATTAAAACATACTGGTCATTTTCTCCGCTAACTGCCTTAAAATACAATATTTCAGCAAATAATCGTGGCCTTATGTTTGTACTACAAGAAGTAAATCAAGAATTAATTGCCGAACTCTTCAGCGCAGTTTTTTATATCTTTTTTATATCAGTGTTTTAGTATGCTTCTCACCCAAACTCATCTTAGCCATACTTATATGTGCCCCTTTTGTCATTATCATATTTTTACCACCACTGAGACTGTTCACCGGACCCTACACATTTGACAATATGTTCTATAAGTGGTTTTCAAGATGAGGAGATTTTCACTTAATCTTTTTTAATGTGTTTTAAGACCCGTCAAACTTATTTAAATTTGCAAATGATCAGTGTATGGGGTAAGGTGCGTATAACTAGCGGATCCAGGACGAGACTTTTCGTTCTTATATATATATATATATATATATATATATATATATATATATATATATATATATATATATATATATATATATATATATATATATATATATATATATTGACTAAACCGAGTGTAAAAAGAACAAATTTTGGCTTTGACTGTTTCCAAATTTCGATTTGGAATCTACCCAACAAAATGCTAAATCGTTGGTATAATGTTTCGTTTACGCGCCATGACTGAATGTTATACAATTATGACGAAGACACCACAATATCACTTGAATTTTGATTAATAATTTATTGTTTATACTATTTTTTCTTTCTTGCTTATCCACGTGTTAAATATTATGTCTATAGAGCTTTATAGACAAAGTATGTTGGAAGCAATCACTCTAATTAATAAATAAAATGTTTCAAGCTAAGGCATGCTTTAAACAATGCCTTGGAAGTTATTCCTTTATGTATACGTGAACTTTCTTTTTCTTTGTTATGGTCAGCCACAGGAACAAACTATGTGGCCTTAAACCTGTGTGTAGCCTGCTGAGTTTTTAGGTAAGTATTAGTTGTATGTAACCGCAATATACAAACACCTGTGGGGTCATGACTGATTTTCCAGATGACTAGTTTTGTGATATTTGAACAGTTTTGAAAGTGAATTGAAGCAGACATGTTTGATTGGAATGGTTTTACCTTATGCTTCTATCCATATTTGTTGGTGTTATATTTAAATAGTTAATTCTGATACTCTTTACACAGTTTGCAGTCTTGACAAATTTTGGTACGTGTTTTTTTAAATTTGTTTTACACTTTTATTTGAGATACCTTACCAATGTACACTTTGTAAGTGAGATGTGAAAATAAGCTACAACATACATGCATATAGCAATATTGTTTGAAGACTCATTTATATTTATTGTTGGTTGCATATTAATCGCCTTTTATATTTTAATAGTTGAAAAATGAATGTGTTAAGGAGAAGCAGATGATTAAAGTGAACTACATGTATGGTGAGCTGTTAGGACAAAAATCATAGTGAACATTGGAATGACTGGAAGTAGTGGCATGATGTCATAGATCATGTTAAAAAGTATGGTGTAACATTTGTGTCATTCTGATTAGTTTGTGTGAATTTTATATTTTAATTGTATTGTTTATGTGAAAAACTGTGTTGTGGCTAGAGACTTAATGATTTGAGAGTTTATATTTGTGGTTAGAATTTGGTGCATTATGGAACTACGAGTATAATTGAAGATGGTTGTGAACAGTATAGTTAGTTAGTTTTGTACTAGCTATTGTGATATTGTGTTGATACTTGATTCCATTGATATGATTGTGAAATGTTTGGTAACTCTAGACATTTATTATCAGTGATTAAGGAGTTTTAAGTGACTAGGTGACTGATGAACTGTGTATATGGTGATGACTCATAGTGATCAGACTTACTGATTAAGAGATATCAGAGTGAACTATTTGTACACAGCTACTGAGTCTAAGAAAGATGGCGGAATTCATTGAAGATGATGAGTTTGAATGGGAAAGTGAAGAATACTTGTACCCAATAATGTCAACCTTTAGTGGTATTGAAGAGAATGACATGGTCAGTTGTGACACATATAAGTTTGAAGTTGAGATGGTAGTAGAGAGTGGAATATATGGCAATGAAGAGATCCTTATGGGAATAAGACTTTGTGTTTCAATTGAAGAAATGATTGTGAAGCTAGAAAATACTTATGGCCGCATTGAGTCAAAGAATGATATTTTACGTGAATTGTATTCAGTTAAGCAAGAAAACAATGAGAATATTTCTAGTTATAGTAATAGGGTAAAAGAACTATTTTACAGAGCGGTTAAGTCAGGTGGGCTAAGACAGTCAGAGGTTCTTAGACAGTTACTGCATAAAGGGGCTAGGAAAGATATTCGACTACGGTCAATGTATAAGCTGGACACTGTAACTGAATATGATAAATTTAAGTTTTACTTGAGAAGAATTGAGGCTGATATAGAGCAAGAAGTAAGGGATGAATTAGAACATAAAGTAACGAACAATATGGCCCAAAGTAAATACACTGATGTTGAAGATGAACCAAAGATGAATACCATTGTAGAGAAACTGATGGAAAGAATTGAGACTTTGGAAAGAGAATAAGAGGCAATGCAATTTTATAAACCTCAGGCATATAGGGTAGAAAGACGCCATAAAAGGTATAAAGGACATTACACCAGAGGTAGACCAGAATACAAACCTAGACGGCCATACTTCATGCCAGTTTGCTACCAGTGTAATCTGCGAGGCCATATTGCAAAGAAATGTCCTCAAGTTGTTTGTGCGCCATTGCAAGAAAAAGTCAACAGGACAACGAGGGAGCCTACATTGGTTGGAGAATCAAACGAGGCCACTGTTACTATTGATGGTGTCGACGTGAAAGCTCTTCTGGACACAGGGAGTTGTGTGAGCTGTATGTCCAAGTCATTTTATGATGAGCATAGAGATTGAACCTCTTAAAGATTTGATACATATTGAATGTGCTGATGGTCAATCACTACCATATGAAGGTTTAATTGAAACAACACTTGAAATAAAAGATGGGCAGGGGAAATCTACCCCTCATCAGTGTTTGTTTTTTAATCACTAGTGATACTGCTTTCTCTAATAAGACCCCCATATTAATTGGAACAAATGTGTTAAATGAACTGTTGTCAGAGTGTTCATCCAATTTCGGGGACCAGTTTTTACAGAGGGCTAGGTTATACAACGCTTGGTTTTTCTCATTTAGATGTATGGTCATGAGGGAAAGAGAGCTCAAGAAGAATAAGGATAGGATAGCTTTAGTTAGAAATGCAGTTGCCCAAAAGGTTATACCGAATGAGAGCATCAATTTAGAAGGCTACCTAGACAGAGAAATTGACCATCATGAAACCACCGCTCTCATCCAAGAAACCGAACAGTCTCAACTACCTACATACATAGACGTAACACCAGCTATTGTTTACTACAAGAATATACAGAATAAGCCCATTACAGTTACCCTATCTAATTTGACAACCAACACAGTAACTATTGAACCAAGAGCTGTAATTTGTGAACTACAACCTGTAAAAGTAGATGAACAAGTGTTTACACACATTGAAGACGATGACCAGAAAGACGTTCTTGATGAGGTTCACATAGATGAAAGTAAGAGGCTCAATAAAGAAGAGACTAAGAGGATCCATGACTTGCTTGAGAAACACCGCAACATATTTTCAACAAGTGACACTGATATCGGCCAATGTATTAATATCAAACATAGGATTGATCTCTTACACGGATTTGACACCCCATTCAAACAAAGACACAGACGCATACCGCAAAACATGATTGAAGAAGTAAGACATCATATAGAGCAACTACTATCAGCAGGGATTATTAGAAAGTCAAAATCACCATGGGCGTCTAATGTGATATTGGAAAAGAAAAACGGCAAACTAAGGATATGCGTCGATTACCGGCAGCTTAATAACAGGTCAGTGAAAGATGCATATGCCTTACCACGCATCGAAGAGATATTTGACATTCTTCATGGGAGTCGGTTTCTTTACAACTATAGATATTAAGGCTGGATATCACCAGGTTGAACTTAAGGACCAGCACAAAGAGCGGACTGCCTTTACAGTTGGTCCACTGGGGTTTTTCGAGTAGGTAAAAATGCCATTCGGCCCAGCTACCTACCAGCGTCTAATGCAGGAGTGCCTCGGAGAGATGAATATGACCATCTGTGTCATATACCTGGATGACCCGATCATCTTCTCCGACAGCTACGAGGAACACTTGGATAGGATCGACAAGGTACTCACCTCACCAGACTCAGTGAATGCGGTCTAAAGCTCTCTCCAGGGAAGAGCTTTTTTATCGAAGAGCGGGTGCACTTTCTGGGACATGTGGTCAGCGAGAAAGGAATAGAGACGGACCCTGCGAAGATTGAGAAAATCCGGAATTGGCCAACTCCGAAGGACGCAGACGAGCTCCGGTCTTTTTTGGCATTCGCAGGTTATTATCGTCGTTTTGTCAAAGATTTTAGTAAGATTGTTCGCCCACTTTCGGATTTACTGCCTGGCACACCTACCAAGAATAGCAGGGGTGGGGTGAAAAAGAAACCCTTGAAGGAGTGGACATGGACACAGGAAGAACAGACAGTCTTTGAGAAGCTGAAATTCATTCTAACAAAGCCTCCGATATTGGCATACCCGAACTTCGACATACCCTTTGAGCTGCATACTGATGCCTCATTGAAAGGACTAGGAGCAGTGTTGTACCAGACTCAAGATGGACTGAAACGAGTTATTGCGTACGCAAGCAGGTCTTTATCTAAATCTGAAAAGAATTACCCAGCTCATAAATTGGAATATTTAGCACTCAAATGGGCAGTTACGGACAAATTTTCTGATCACCTTAAATTAAAACACTTCAAAGTTTTGACAGACAATAATCCACTTACCTACGTATTAACATCAGCAAAACTCGATGCAACTGGACAAAGATGGGCCTCAGCATTGGGGAGCTATGACTTTGAAATTGAATATAGGGCAGGATTGAAGAATGCTGACGCTGATAAAATGAGCAGGTACCCACATGAGGTTAAAGATGTCGGTGAAGAAAGATATGTCACAGTAGATTAGAAGACTGTTAAGGCTATATGTGGGAGGATCACAGTACCATATGTCACCATAGAACCAGTGATGAACATCAATATAGTAGAAGCCGCAGACATACCAGGTCAGACGATGGCTCAGAAGGAAGTCAGAGAGGTGAGAAGGGCCCAGAGGGAAGACTGGATGATAGAACGGTGGAGACGTGCGGTGATTGATCAACAGGTACCGAAACATTGTACAGACAGGAATGATATAACCATGAAGCGTCATTTTAAGAACTTTAAGTTAAAAAGAGGCATTCTTTACAAGACAGTTCATGATGAAGACGACAACATCAGAGATCAGTTAGTACTACCTACTACATACAAATCAGAAGTTCTCAGAGGACTGCATAATGATGTTGGCCACCCCGGCCGGGAACGAACTCTTACCCTGTTACGAGAACGATATTTCTGGCCAGGTATGATATCTGATGTCGATCAGTGGATCTGTAGATGCGATCGTTGTCTTCGTAGAAAGACTCAGACCAATATAAGAGCACCTTTGAAAAATATCCACACGACTTACCCCCTGGAAATGGAATGTATGGACTTTCTGACTCTTGAACAGTCCAAAGGTGGTATCTCTAACATACTAGTGGTGACAAATCACTTTACAAAGTTCGCAACCGCGATACCAACCAGAAACCAGACGGCTAAGAACACAGTGGAAGCTCTGTTTAACAACTTCATCGTAAACTATGGTTACCATGCATTCTGCATTCCGATCAGTTACCAAACTTTGAGTCAGACATCATTAAGGAATTGTGTAAACTCATGAGAATCAAGAAGAGCAGAACGACGCCATACCATCCAATGGGCAATAGGATAACAGAGAGGATGAATCGTACACTTTGGGGAATGTTAGGGACCTTGGAAAGTTGGCAGAATAGGGATTGGAAGAAGTACGTGGCTCCATTAGTGTATTCATACAATTGCACCCCGCATGAATCGACAAAGATCTCACCGTTCGAGTTAATGTTTGGGAGAAAACCTAGGCTACCAATCGATGCAGCATTTGAAATCGATGTAGATGATAGGCCGAAAAATCCAACAGCCAGAGAGTACATCGATGACCTGAAAGAGAAAATGAGGAAGACAAAGGAAATAGTTGAGAAATATTCAGCCAAAGCGTAGACAAAACAGAAGACCTACTTTGATAAGAAGGCAAGAGCAGCAAAGATAGAAATCGGAGATAAGGTGCTTCTAAAGATACTTGCGTTTGAAGGAAAACATAAAATTCAAGACAAGTTCGAAGAAGACCTGTATGAAGTTGTTGACCAGCCTAGTGCGAACATACAAGTTTATAAGATAAGAAACAGAAAAAAACTGGAGTTGAAAAGACCTTGCACAGGAATCACCTTGTTCCTGTTAATTTCCAGGATGATGAAGATGATGTTCTTGCAATTGATGAAGGACCCAATGAGACATTGACATTTGAAGAAGGTAATGTGTGGGGTAATGAAGAGATAGAAGAAAAAGAAGATAGAACAAAGGTGACGTCACACAGAATTCAGAGGACGACTTAGGATATTATGTGATAACAGCATATGAACGTGGGGACGCCCACGAACCTGAGTTAGGCGAAGTCATAGAAATAGGTACAGAAGAAAGAAGAGAAGATGAAGTAAATAAAGTTGTAGAAATAAGACCTGACGTTGGTCAAACGGGTGGCGAAGAATTGCCTAGAGGAGGAAAGACCAGAGAATGTTCGCATGACAAACGGGGCTGAAGAAGAGGCCGTAGTAGAGGTGAGTGAACAAACAGAAGGAGGAGATGAGGAAGATCATCATGTTGAGGAGAAAAGACAAGAACAGGACCAAGCAAATCACCAGAGACAGCCAGATATCGAAGTAGATGTTGAAGAGGACACTAGAGAGCGACATGAGGAGTCGAGCGATGACGATGAGCAAGTTCAGAAGCCTAGGAGGTCAGGTAGAGAAAGGGAGCCACCTGCAAGATATACAGATTACCACATGCACCAGATAGTGACAAGGCGTGGGGATTACAGAATAGATGCTTTGAAGAAGCTAGTAGTATTCTGGTATTCTTGAGAATATTGATCCAATGATGGCACAGAAACTTGTAGATTCAGTCTGGAAGTAGATTTTTTTTAAATTTAATATATTTGTTGGTACGATATTGAAATAAATTACCACAGCTTAATGTTTTATGTACTGGTATACGCGTGCGGACACGATGTTTTTCAGGGGGGGGGGGGAGAAATGAAAGTTTGAATTTTAAGACGAAACTAGTAAAGGCGTTGGAATTGGGTTTCTGTTATTGAGATTTAATGGTAAATGATGAGCAACTATTTTTCGCTAAGATGACGTAAGTTTAAGTGTTACTGCCGATTAGAATTTAGTTTGTAGATTGGAGTAGTGTTGTATTGTATTAAGACAGAAGTTTTTGGCCTATTGTAGTAATGACGAGACGTCATTCTTTCGATGCAGGGGTGAATGTAGCCCGCTGAGTTTTTAAGGTAAGTATTAGTTGTATGTAACCGCAATATACAAACACCTGTGGGATCGTGACTGATTTTCAAGATGACTAGTTTTGTGATATTTGAATAGTTTTGAAAGTGAACTGAAGCAGACATGTTTGATTGGAATAAGTTTACCTTATGCTTCTATCCATATTTGAGTTGGTATGTATTGGTTTTCATTGTTCCATTTTGCATCTGGTGCAATGTACTTGGATTGGATTTACATTTTATTCACTTGGCTGGACTTCTGAATTTGTCACATGTTTTCGTGTTCTAATATTATCTAGTTCAGAATAGCAGAATTGCCAGGATTATGTTTGTATCACAGTTTTGCATGTGTACTTAATAACAGTTTAACTTACAGTCCTAATAGCATCACGACCTTGACCATGTTGATGGCACAGACAGTGTAGAGGCGTGACAGTGATGTGAGCGTTGAGTGAGCGTTCATACATTTGGATCCATAGTCCTGTTAGTTTTAGTTGATCTGAGTTAAGCCAAATTATTGTTGTTTTACATTATGTGTATATACGTAAGGCCACTAGACACGTGATAAGTTATTGTTTATTGCATTACGTATTATTCTACTTGTAAAATATATTACATCATATTTGATTGATCTACGTAATATGGTATTTGATTGAGACACTATGTAATGCGTACTTATAACTATGTTCTTACTATTGTTTATTTGTCTATTTTCAGTATGTTGATCATTCACATATATACGTGTATACCATCAGATGAATACAGAATGATATAGAGACAGAGATGTTTATCTTTTTATAGTACATCATCATAATAAACGGACAAAGACTAGAACCCCTCCCTTAACTCTAGGACATTCCCTTATCGATATATATATTGACATTATAAGCCGGAAATCCCTGGGTTACATGTAGAATACCACTTCCATACCAGTGCGTCTTTGAAAATTAAATGCCGGGAGGTCCTTTGCTTCATCACTAAAATATCAACCGACTACATCATGTCAAGATGTATGTATGTGTACCTGTTTTCTGCTTTGTTTTGGTCAAGCACAGGAACAAATCGGATAATATTCAACCTGTAGAATATCACCGCCATGCCAGTGCGTCTTTGCAAATACGATGCCGGAAATCTAATCTAATCAGTGTAACTACCATATCTTAGATCCTCAAACATAGTTTCTAACAGTTGAGCTTACCGTTCTGTTTTTGTCTGCTGATATGTAATGGAGAAAAGAATATTGTTGTTTGGCGTATAATATGTCTTATTAAGTGCAAAAAGTTCATTAAATAACTTATGAATAACACACACAATTCAGTAAATTAAGGAAATCGATTAACTTTCCAAAATGTTAATGAATGAACGAGTAGGGACACCGAGATTCGTAAACGACTGGCAATGATTTATATATTGAAGTAAACAAACTAACTGGAAAAAAGCCAACCGCTTCGAGGCGATTCACAATATTTTATTAGTTACATCGAATCAAACCAGTGTCAAATAAGCGGAAAAATTGACGAATCCTATAACTGGACGACTAAGAAAGAAGAGATAGGACTTAACACGATGGCGACTTCAGCCTCAGACCAACGACTTATTCGACGATGACGGCTAGCAGAGCTCACCAATCTTCGCTGTTGTTCGCTTCTTGCTTTCAAGCGGAAATATTTAAGTATAACTTGTGAGGAATTTTCATCGTGGAAAATGGTGTTTTCATTATTGAGAAATATTTACTTCTAATACATAGCAACGACATTGATGTTTTATGACTTACTATTACAGTTGAATGACTTGTATGAAAAGATACACAGTTGACGGGTTTAGGATTAGTAAAAACACATGTAATAGTTTTGCGAATTAAATTAACGAAATTCTACTTTGATTACGGTAGTAAACTTAACCACCTTTCAGGAAACCAAGCATATACAATCATTTCTATACGACAGGCTGCGTGTTATCACAGATCATTTTGATTTAACACTAAATTTATATCATTGCCGGGTCAATAACCGATAGACAATACACAAAGTTAATAATTCTAAGATACGTATCTAAAGTATAATCAACAAGTGTTTTTTTACAGAATAAGTAATAACATGTTTCACTAGGAAAAATACGGCCAATCTTTTGTTTTAACAAAAGACCCGTCAAAGTGATTATTAGAAAAAGAGTGTGATAAAACTACAAACGCATTTTTTTTCAAATGATTACACTGAGGCGTTGTTTTGAGATTTTTTATTATGTACTTGTTCGTACTTAGTTTAAATAAGACATCATAAGCTGGGAGACATAGATTTAGGATTAAATCTAATGTCCATGCAAACTTGACCTAACAGTTATCAATACTTACAATTAAAAGCAAAACACACATCAGGGCACGCACCGACGAATAAGTATTTTCTTCAATTTTGCTTGGAGGTACAACTGATTTTGACTCACCCAACAAATATATTCATTTGATTTGAGATAAGCCCGTGTATCGTAAATGTTTTACTGCTGGGCCAGACCTATTAGTTCCAAATATATTGTCATAATGAATAGCGTGCATTCTCTGTCTTCACATTGCTCAGTTACAACTGCCGTCATACAATATTTATTTTCATATACTAAAGTTAATTACGGGTTGTTTGCTTAGTCCAGACTTGTCAAAATATTGCGTGCTAAATTGAAAATGGCAGTAGAACTCTATTGGATATTAGGTTACCGTTAATGTAATAAATAATGATCCGAAACTTTGGCGGGCTTTAAACAACGCAGCTAGGGTAGATATGAGACATGATTCCTTTAATAAAATAGTGATGCAAACCAAATCCTTTTTACTTATATATTTACTTCAAGTACTCAAGGACCAGATCGAGACATCAACTGCAATCTTTAAGGTGCGATGCATGCATTCATATACAGCTGACCATAGTAAGGTTGAAAGGCCGAAAACTGTCCATTATGTCAGAGAAAGAACAGTCCTATGCACGCTGACGTAATGGACTGTTTGAGGCGTTTCGATTACTTAAACCATGTAAACAACGAGGCCCAAATTTCATGGCGGTTTTGTCAACTGAATGGAGACACAAATACATCCATCTAAAATATACTAATCATGTGAATCTCTAAAAGAGCAAATCAGAATAATAATTTTGCACATATAGTCATGTACTTAAATTGTAAATAATTATTTTGGTTATTAGATAAAATAATCATCTTTAATACAACAACTAAACATTTTCCTTTTCTCTAACGACTGCGCGAACCTAAGTCACATCTCCATGAGGCATTGTGTTCTTACAACCTAAACAAACGGAATTTAATGGAAAAATAAGTTTTTTATTATTATTCATCAAACCTAAATAAAAATGGTTTTAAAGATTATTTCCTTAAAAAAGTATATAGTTTTACACAATACAAGAAAAACTTGTTCGTCAACATACGTCTTGATTCTACAATATGTTATGAATCACACCAAAGTACTATTTCTTATGACTGTTCAGTACTCGAACAATGACTGTCCATTATTTGAACAATGACTGTTCATTATTAGAATATTGGACAGTCCATTCTTTAAATAATGGAAAGTTTGTAAAATTAAAATACAGAACGCAGTCCAATAACCAATATAAAGTCAAAAACTAACAATCGTTGACGTCACAAACATGCTTTAAGTAAACTGAATATTACCAATTACTATCTGATTCAGTTTGAAGTGCAAAGATGATTAGCAAACCTACCAGGCCAATGAAGGCACTAAATATGGTAATATATTAGCTGATTTTACTAGATGTATTTCCATTCCATTTTAGGTCGATTGCACACTGCTACCAGCTACTACCTGTTTGTTTCGTCTTTTCGGCCCTACTAACTCTGCTTCTAGATGAAACACAATTAAATGAAATATTTTATTGACTGTGACCATTTATTTCTCAATCATATAGTATAGGTAACGTATGTTTATCCTAAAAAACTGTGAATGAACTTAATTTCGTTTCATGCTTGGCTCCATTACAAAACCCCGTTTTACATAAGTATTTTTTTCTCAATTTTTTAGTTAAATATAATTATAAATTTAAAACAATGTAGTATTAAAATGTATGTGAACATGCATTTGAAAGTACTGAGGTTTGCCTAAAATAGAGAAACTCGCTTTTATTCGACACTAGGCCATATTTGTGTACACCATTATATGTAAATAATTATGTGAACATTTATTTTTGTAATCTCCAGCCAGTACAGCAGCATATTCTCTAACCAAATTGCTTATCATTTGTTTTCACTTTATAATGTCTTGTTTACACTAACCAGAGTCCCTGGAGATGAGATTGACTGAACATTAAATAATTTGTTCAGCGGGTGAATGAAATGTCTGACATAACAACAACAGGATCCGGAAGGTCGTTTGTCTCAAGGAAGACATTAATTTCAGGGGATAAGTCCTGTTAAGAACAAAAGCCTCTTTGAAACGTCTTTTTACAGTGTGTATAATTTCTTTTGTATCCCTTATACGTTTAATCATACATTTTTGTTTTAACAAATCGAGTACATCTAACGTGTTGCTGTTATTTTACCTCAACTTATTAAAATGTTTTTTTCACACATGCTCATAAGGGTGTCACACCCACTTATAAAGCAGTTTATTCAGTGCTAACAAATAATAAAATAATATTAAAAAAGTAAAAAAATGCTACTTCTACTACTACCACTGCTACTACTACTACTACTTCTTATAATAATAATAATAATAATAATAATAATAATAATAATAATAATAATAATAATAATAATAATAATAATAATAAAAGTAATAATAATAATAATAATAATAATAATAATAATAATAATAATAATAATAATTTTCCAAGATATTTTGAAACACGTATACACAATTTGAAATAAAAAACATTTCAGTTTGAAGTATGCACTTGCTATAACCAATTTTGTTGCTTGAATGTACTTACCATTCACACAGTATCGATGGGTATTTTCAACTGATTAGTATATACAATTTCCCAAAGCCGGATTCTTGCCTTGATAAAATCATTTTTCGGAATCAAGGTAGAGGAGGTGACAGCCTCGACAATGATTACACCGCGCCTTAATTTAAAAATACTTTATATCAAGAGTACTCGTAAATAACAAAAAGGAAAACATAAACACACGCACAATATAGAGATCAAAGATCAGAAAGGATCAAAACGAAAGCACAAACAGTGCCGAATATTTGTACAGCCTATATAGCAGATGCCACAATGAGATTGTTACTGTTAATTTTATTAAACAACGGTATTTAAGTTAACTGTAAACTATGACTTTGCTTTGTTCAATATTATAAAATATCTGAAGAGAAATTATGTACAGACGACGTATACTGACAAGAAGAATTCTGTGTTACATCTTAGTTTAGCTTTCATTAATCGAATGCAAAATTGTTTTCGTTGATTTTGTATTATAGCAGAAAGAAAAAATCTAAGGGGACGAAAGAGGAAGAAAGACGGTAGGGTGCTTGGTTTAAATGAAAAGCTTCCAGTGCCAGATCTTCAACTGATGCATCACAAGCGATTGATAGTACTGACAATCACATGCTAACAGAAAGAAGATAACTCAGTGTCGGATAGTTATAAGTAGTGGGATGTGGCTATCAATTTTGCAATCATTTTGACATTCGAACAAAGAGGTGAACTGCATTGAACAATGTCTTACTTTCTCTTCTATAAGGGCAGTATCACCGTATGGAAAACATGCAAAGCATTACGTCAGTCAAAGCTTCCAAAGAGTTGACCATAAGTCTCCGCTGATCAGTATAAAAGGACAGATGCAAATTTGAAGTGACATAGTCTCCTGAATCGCACACGAGCAGAGGGATGAAGGGACAATATTTCTAACAAAAAGGTCCAATGAATTGCATTCGTTCCGTAAGCGAGTGTGAATGACCTGTAATCGGCATTTTCCATAAATAACATTTATGGTACATAAAAGTATTTATGTTGCTAGGCCATTTCCTTATTGGTTTGGCAAGTTTACCGTTTCGTGGTACCGACAAGCGTTCATGTGCGTCGAGGTTTCACTGCCAGACTTCGCTTGGCTTTATAACCTATCAGCTTGTAGGATGGATACCACGTGACTTTAACAAACCAATGAAATCTCTATCACCATTATCCTTTGTCTTCAGCGAACAAGCTTGGCGTGAAACGCTAAAAAATCAATAACCACCTCATCCACGTCCTCCCCCACACCAACTTTACAATACATTGTGTCTAGTTAAACTTGTATCAACTATATAAACTTTTGTATTAACCATTTGATCTCTATATCACCTTTGTATATTTTGTTTACATTTAACATGAATTGTGTTAAAAAACTGTTCCAATACTCCACATCCATTTTGGCATTTCTAGCCACTTTTGTATATTAAGGGTGTCATTTCAAATGTTTGTATGTTTGTATTCATTATTGTGTCATTACTGCCAATTTTGCAGATTTCTGTATTATTTTTATATTAGTGGCGGTTTTGGCCGCCAGATAAGTCAGCAACATTTACCTTGTTAATACAAATGATGTATATTATTGTTATGGCATTAAATAAATGCCCATTAGCCAAGCCTGGTATAATATATAATAAAATAGATTATTGTGTAAAAACATTTTGCTACTGAGCATGTTTCTGTAGCTTTTCGCATAAATATTGGTTTGGGTTTGGGTTTTTTTGACTTGAAGAAAGCTTTGAAACCAGAAACAGTGTCAGTGATGTGTGCTTTAAGTGGGAGACTAAGGTTGTTAAGATTGTAACCTGCATGGAATATCACTCATATACCAATGCTTAAAAAGACAAGTATTATATAATAAAAATCACAACTACCTTAATACATGTCTTATGATATGTTTAAAAACAGCATAGGTTTAAGTTTAAGGAAATACCAAGAAATATTTATGTTATATACTTTGTCCAAAACATTAGATGGAAAGAACAATTTTGTGTGACCGTAATCAGATATAAGAAGAGCGTCAAAATAGTAAACGTAGTTCTACGGTAAACACATCTATGGAAGTTCTAGACTGAGATAAAATGAGTTTACAAACATATTCATTGTTCTTTAAATGCCTTTAAAACACCATGTATAAGTCATTACCGAGTAAAAATGCAATTCCGTTGCTATAGCATCCGCATGCATGTCAGAATTTTATTAGAATTAAAAAAAAAACTGATGTTCTTAATGTATATTATGAAAAGACGTAAGATTCACAGGTTATAAGGAAAGTCTACGTATATTTTGAATGAACCTTTAACTGATTTTATCATATGATGAAGAGTATTTTCCGACTTCAATAACCGACCAATAAATTACTAATTATTATTAGATTCTTTAATTGTACTGTTTTAGTGAGGCACCATCATTAAGCGCACTTATTATTTCGACACTAAAAAGTAATTTATAGAATTTCATCGACTGTTCTGATAATTATAAACACAATAAAAGTGCTATGAATATACTTTCCTCATTTCCCCCCACAATGTCTAACCGATAGTACCATGTATGTTGCTGATCACACCGAAAAGCATCGTGGATTTATATTTGTTAATATGCACTTGAATCTCGGAAAACGACCTTGATGAAAAAGAAAAAAATGTGAGACATGTGCTAAATGAAATGTTTGATAGTCAGGAAAATTGTTTCTTTTACAAAACCAAACCTATGTTTACTACGGTTAAGAATAATAACCGCGTTGAAATGGTTTCAAAATAGGATAAAAGGTTTCCCCCGTATTCGCCATACTTTTCATTAAACATGTTTTTGTTGACACATTGAAACTATCACGGGCTTCTCGACGTTGAAATGAGTTTTACTTGAAATGTTTTTGTACTATCCGTCAGACGTGACCAAGAAGACAATAGGGTTTAAAACATTTTTTTCTTCTCCCAGAGTCTGCAGTAGTGATAGTTGAGCCTTCATAAAGCATTTAAATGGCGTTACCAACTAGTTGCATGTCAACACTCTGTTACACAGTATTCTTTGACTGCACTTTGAGGCATGTCTTGAATGAAATGATAATGTCCAAATTTAATCATCCATGATTTGTTTAAATAGTTCTGAACTTTTCCAAAATAATATGAGGAAATTTTTTCCAAAAATGAAAACATACAAGTTTTAAAATCAGGAAGACCGTAGTCATTTTAATGACTTTTTTATTGTAAAGATGGTATATTTATCATTATATAATACCATGGATATATTTTGATATTTTAGATATAGGGTAAAAGGGAGCTACAATTGCACTGGAAGTGCTTCATGCTATAACACAAGTGCAGTTTCAGGCATGGTCGCATTTATAATATAATAAATATTCAAGGTACTTCAATACAGGGGTTCGAGGTATACTGACCAGTATGATTCTGTTCATGAAGTCAGAGTAAGAAACAGACATATTTCCAGTATTATTTGATAGACGACGCTCATTACGTCTTCATTGCATTTCCTTTGCTTTTAATATCTGTAAATCTTGGTACAATCTTCTAATAGTTTTACACAGCAGGAGGAAAGACTTCATATCATTTAATGGTGGTCGTTACGGATTCCCTAGGAATGAAGTTAGTGTCGGGATTAGTGTTGTTCTCACTAACAATAATGTCAAGATAATTTCCTGGGTGGCGGTCTGAAGTGCCGATAAGCACCCGGCTTGAAGTATATTGTGCCCCATTTTTATATTTTAAACCAGTGCTCAGTGTTTTAAGCCCATCACGCATACATAAATTGTAATGGATGTAAGGCGTTTTTGCATTTTTGCAGTCTAAAACATATTACGTCGGAAGCAGTCAATTAAATTCATAAATAAAATGTGATATGCTATGGCATGCTTTTAACGTTTCGAAAGTTATTTTTTTTTATGTATGTGTTAACTTTCTTCTTCTTGGTCTGCCACAGAAACAAATCGTGTTGCCTTCGACCTGTAGAACACGATTGCCATGCCAGTACGTCTTGCTAATTCAATGCCGAGAAGGTTCTTCGCTTCATCACTAATGATTAATTGTCTCTCTGAAGTGAAGTTGAACAGGATCCAGTGTGTAAATACTGTACACTGGGGCAAGTTAAACAACATTTATTTAGTAGCTCTACATCATGTCAAGACTTTGTCACTGGGGCCGACGCCCATGGATAGTCCGCTGGTGTCGTCAAATAAACGTACATCCCCTGGTTCGGGTTTGGCGCAGCAGTCGACAACCTTTTCACGGTCTCTCCATGTACTCGGTGAGAGTCCTCGTGTAGGGACAAGTGCCTGACTAAAGAGAAAAGCACGACAAATAACGGGAAATCTAATCAGCGTAACAATCCTAAAAAATATGTACTAACAGTTGATACTTCAGGTTTTTTTTGTGTATTTTGGAAAACAATTTGCGTATGATGTATTGTATGAAGAAGTGCACATATGTAATAAAATAGTTTATGCGTGACCAACAATTCACTTTTTTGTGGAAATCGCGTTTCATCCCTAAATTTTCATGAATTAACCAGTAGCGACACCGAGGTTTATATGGAAGGTAGCAAACTATGAAAATAAAAAGCAGGCCGCTTCGCGACATTTCACTATTCTTTATTATTTCAGGTTATCGAAATAATTAATATAATGTCTCAGATATCTAGAATCGGATCAAACCAGTGTCATTGCGCATAATGATTGACGAATCATTTTACTTGACGTCTCGGGAATAAGAGATAGGTCTTAGAGTGGTGGCGACGTCAGTCTCCGACGAGCGACTACAACGACGACAAAAGCTCGCAGAACACGGAAATGTTCGCTGCTGTTCGCTTCGGGCGAAGACACGTATATATTTTTGGGACTATTCATGGTGGGCAATGGTGTGAACTTTGTACTTAATACATAGCGACGCCATGATTTGATGCTTTGTCACTAACGATTACACTTAAATGACTTGTATAAAAACATATGAAATTCACGGATATAGGATCAGTAAAACCGCATTTAAATATTTTACGTATTAAATTAACGACATTCTAGTTCAAGAACGGGAGAAAGCTGAACGATCTTCCAGATAATCAAGCATATAAAATCAATATTATAACGACAGGCTGCGTGTTATCATAAGTTGGTATTTTTATTTAACACAAAGGTTATATTATTGCCGGGTCATTAACTAATACACAATTTGACATGCCTGTGCTCTTCTGATAGTTAGTAGAGTTAACTATTAAAGCAGTCGTAACGAGTGTTTACATGATAAATATCGAAGGTATCATCAAGAGTTGTTTTTTTTATAATGCAGTTGTAAGGACTTAGTATTTATTCAACATCGTTAGATGAAACCATAGATTTGGGATTTAAACTTCTGTCTATGCATACATACGCAGACTTATACAAAAACAAACATTTATCAATACTAACAAAATTAGGGAAATATATCGGCCTCATCAGAGCTGGCATCGACGAATAAATATTTTCTTAAATTTTACTTTGAGGTAAAACTTATTTTGACTCAAACCAACACATATAGTTCAGTTGTCCTGAGATTAACACGTGTATCGTTAATGTTTGACTGCAGGGCAAGTCCTAGTAGATTCAATTAAATTGTCATAATGAGTGGGCGTGCCTCCTCTGTCTTCCAGATAGTATCCCATTGTTCAGTAAATACCGCCGTATTAAAATATTTATTTCCTCATACTAAAGTTAATTACGGGATGTTGGTTTAGTCTAGATGTTTTCTACAACACATTGCCTGATAAATTAGAAATGTCAAATTGGGGAGAACACTATGGGTTATCACATTACCGTTAATGCAACGATTAATGATCTGAAACTTTGTTAGGCAATAAACAGCGCAGCCAAGGTAGATATGGTTCCGTTAATAAAACGAACAGCTTGACCAAATGTGGACTTTAAGTACGTGTTTGTTGATGACATTAGCACGTCTTTCAATCTGCTGGCATAAATCACGTACACTGATACATGTTTGTTATTTCTATATATTTAGGATACGGAATAAAATAGCTCGCTCGCAAATATATTTTTTTCTTCCGAAAATTACTTTTTGTCCACAAAATTGGATTGTTATATAACCAAAATAGTTTTTCCGTCCACTATGTCAACTGCATCAATATATGTGCAAGCATTCCTTGCAGTTCTTTGTTAATTAACATGAATACATTTATTTATAAGAACTACTTTAAGCCTCGTATTATATTCAATCAGACATGTATTTAAGTAGTACTTGGCACTTTCAAACATCATATTTTTTATTGAAGTGCACTTTGTGTAGTGGTGATAAACAGTTCAGCGGAAAAATGGATATGTTAAACATTGTCTTAATTGATTACTGATCAATTCGATCACCATAACCTTTGGATGGGTAATAAGGAAATTAGGCCCAAACTTAGTATCAATAACATTGCAAATAATAGAACATCACAGTATCCAAACGTTTTACATATACATATCTATAACCTCAAAATCAAGACCTCAAATGAGACACATTACGATACAAAACAACAGCGACATATTAAGCCGAGTCAAAAACAAGCTTAGGTGTTTTGTCTTATTATTTTAGCGGGGCTATGTCGGGGGAGACTGACGTATGTATGTAAGAGGTTGGTCTCAATTATTAAATATACGTTGTAAGCTTGTGGTCGAAAAATAGGTCAAGCTGTAGAAATCAAATTGTAAGATAGCGAAATCGAAGGACTGTCGTGCGAAATTTTAAACAATATTTAGAACATATAACTTATACTCTGTTTGTGATCCTTCTTGGCATATAAATGTTTCTTTTATGTCACAATTTATAAAACTTATATTTAGTAATTGTGTAACTAGAAGTACATAAATCACATATAACGAAATTTGAAATTCCTATTACTTAATATATCATTGCGTTATTTAGAAGATGAACAAAGTTATTTTAAATGAACAAAATATTACCAATTACTATCTGTTTCAAATGGAAATACAAAATTGATTAGCAAACATACCCGGCCAATGAAGGCACTGCAACTAAATTTGCTTATCTATTAACTGATTTTGATAAATGTCTTCCCTTTAAAGTTTATGCACACAGATCCCTCATAATGCTTCTAAGTAAAACACAATTTAATAACATATATCCTTGTTGCCTATACGTAAAGTATAAATGTCTGGGAAAGAAGTACTAAAATATCTACGAACATGTAATTAAAAGACCTAGGTTTGCTTCATTATCTCCAATCGGTACAACAACATTTTCCCTGACCAGGCTGTTATTATTGTTCATTTCTTAACGTCTTGTTTACAGTAACCACAGACCCCGGAGATGAGTTTGACCGAAAATGAAACAGTTTGTTCGGGTGGTGAATAAAATATCTGACATGTCGGTTAAGAACAAACGCCGTTTTGAAATATCTCCTTACAGTGTATTTGGTTATTTTGTATCCCATTACATTTAATCAAACATAATTGCTTTTGCAAATCGTCACCATCTGTCTTGTTCCTAGTATACTAACTTCTTCTAATTAAAATGCTACATAACATATGCTTATAATGATGATGATGATGATGATGATGATGATGATGATGATGATGATGATGGTGGTGGTGGTGGTGGTGGTGGTGTGGTGGTGATGATGATGATGATGATGATGATGATGATGATGATGATGATGATAATTACTGCTTGCGACTCCTGAGAGAGAGAGAGAGTATTCCTAAGTTGCCTCACCACCTCCTTTCGGACAAATCATCGATTCATCATCTACGTGTCTTTAAAAGGCTGCTAGCTGAGTCTTCACTTTCTGGTTAATACGCTCCTATGCGCATTTTCACTGACCTACCTTGTCCAGATTTTCGTTTGTCTTCTTTATGAACACGATGTACATTCTGATCGGCTCAGAAACTCAAACCAAGTCCAAAAAGATAGAACCAACTCGGCGGTTCTTCAACCCAGGAAATTGGTAATCAAAATGTTAGGTGAGGAAACTGAGTTTTATGTGCATTTATGTATTGGACCACCTAGAACAAGACGAGTTTTGATGCATACCATCCAAGACGAGGCTGAAGAGGTTCAAGTGTAAATATTTATTTTCATTATAATTCAAGTGCGGGAAAATATATGTTTAAAAGTTCTTATTAGAGGTGGAAATAAGTGGGATTAACAGGAATCGATTTACCCCTGTAAAACAGTCGTATTAAATTTGCCACTTGTCCATTGAAATTCTAAACATGTATTGCTATATTTTTGTACAATCGCTGGGAAAAAAACAATTCACGCTTAAACGATAGAGAAAACAGCTCTAAATCAATCTGGTAAATATGTTTCGAAAATTGAAACTTCTCAGGAGTTGTAATTGGAATTGGGACATCACCTGTGTACTCCTAGAATGCAATAGAAACGCAAAACATTTTATCTCATGACAAATCCTTAATTTAGCGCAAAACCTCTTGTTCGGGACGTAAACGTGTAAACACTGCCATAAAAAGCTTGATCACGCCGCGCAGTCTCCTTATATACTGAGCCAAAATCAAGAAAGAGATCTTGTAACGCTGTAACTATTTGAATAAATTCATATAGTGGTGTCAAAAAGGCATTGTACTCCAATTAAGATAACTACATGTTGAAGGAAGTATCTATTTAACGTTAACATACTGGGGTAATTGCATTGTTGTTTGATTTCAGCTATGACGTAACCAATATTGAATACATTAGTTGTTTCGACAGGATGGACATAACTTAAAGACTTACACCATGCAGTTAGAATGCCAGAGAATAGCCAATTCCCTTTTCATGATAACACGTGGGTCAAAACAGAAACAACATCTAAGGGTTTTTAATAGCAGATCCACTAGGAATGCTTCTGGTGGCGGTCGTCAACACTAGCCAAGTCTGACGGCAAATACTTAATCTAATCTGGTCTTCTAGTAAGTGATTTCATAACTAACTCATTCTAAAAATGGTCTAAACAGTCCTTATGAACTCAGAAATATACCGATAAGTGCGCATTGTAAAGCCAACGTATGCTAAGGCGTTGTCTCTATGGATTTGTAATACGTATATAAGATGTGACTGAGTTATATAACCACCAATAAAGAAATGCAATATGTTAAAACGTATTGATGGCATCCGAATGTCCTCCTCGTGTGTATTTGTCTGTATCAGTGCTCATCCATCTTCCTTAGTTACTAATTTAGTTTAATTTAATGTTAAATAAAAGTCTCACTGAAGTAGTGTTTAGGTTAGGGGAACAGCAGTCTTGTCGCATTAGCATAGCCAACGAGCATTAAACGTGTTCTTGTTCAATTTTTTTTGAGTGATTTGATTGATTAAAGAAAAAGAAATTGTGATTCATCACATTTTGTGAAATAATTATCAAAACAAAATTATGGATCTTGTAAATAATAGCATGTACTTTACAAATGTCTGGAGAAACAACATTAGTTTTTGCATCATCAGACCCAATTAGCACAGCATAAAACCTTTATTTTTATTACCTATATTTTTTACTTTGGCTTGCGGTATTTCTTTGATGTTTTATAGTTTATTGTATAATTTCTTACTGTTTATAAAGGTTAAACATGTATAATCATGTACAGGCGATAGTTCATAATTAAAACAATGCATGACATGGGCACATAAGCGTTTGTTTTTCTGAGAACAAAAACGACTTTTCTTCATTTAAATATTTATAGAAGCAGTTGATGTCATTCCGATCATTCCCCTATTATCGAACGCTTTTATATATACAAGTTCTAATAATAAAACTTCTCAATCAAATAATTATGATGGTCGGGAATATGCTTGGCTAAATAGACAGAGGATATGACAGTGCTGACAAGTTTTTAATCACTGAATATACTGCTTTGTTATTGCCATAACTGGAATCACAGTCAACCAACTATACCGAAAAGGATATACATGTACTTTGTGTTGTATATATATAAGTGCTGAATATATTTTTGACATAAAAGCAACATCAACCGGGACGTTGTTTGTCTATGAAAATATGGCCACTGTGTATGTTCTCTTTTAAAATCAAACTCTGCTATGTACGGTCTCTGAGAACAATAAAAGGTTTGACCCTTGTAGGACACGTGATTGTTAGTTAAAATATACATGTATTTAGTTCATATCTACACCATTAACAGTACAACAATATTAAGTTGAAATGGATTGGAAAACGATCAACGTAATTGCTTGTATTTTTTCCTTAGCATGATGTGTATATGATATAGCTTTGATTTGACTGTAACTGTTCGAACATACGAATAAAAACTGCAAAAATATCAACCCCTCCTACCACTGATATCATTTCTAAGCTTACGGACTTTAGAACTGCAAGTCGACATCAGGTATAGATCTACTTTCACATGACATGTTAAAAATGCGTGCTATGCAGTTTAAAATAGCGCTTATTGAAAGACCATTTGATTTAAATACGTTCATAAGATTGCAACGTTAGTGTGAATATAAAGAATGCCGAAACCTCTTCTATAAATTTTGGAAAGTTAGAGAAATAGATAATTATAGACTATTACGCAGAAAATGGAAATGTTTTAACTCCGACCTATTATACCTAATGCAAATAGTCAAAACTTCTTTAGGCAATATCGCGGTTCATTTCATGAACTTTACACTAGCAATAAGCTCCCTCGATGAAAGCAATGTTCATTTATCCTAGTACATATAGGTTTATCAGCTACTGTTAAGAAACTAGCTTGTTGTATAAAAATCATCAATTCACATTACCCTTTCTTAGTTAATGAAATAATTTCATCGGTTACTGTTTTATGCAAATCAAAATATTGTTCTGGATATACTTTTTACTGGCTTTGAACAGAAATTAACAAGTAAAGTAACGCTTTAGAGCTTTTGTAACGTTTCTTCCCTAGCTAGCTCGGACACGCTACCTTAAATTAAACTATAAACCTATTCTCGGACCGCATTGTCCCAAAAATTAAGTATGAAATTAATATTATATACACGTGATTGACAATGATTGCTTACAAAACCGAATGATTAGAAATAATTGGTATGGTTCAAGAATCAACGTTCAATTATCCCAAATGCAAGAACGAACAAACAGAAACACTACAACAACTATGCTGTAACTTCAAACAGGACCAGCATACAAAACGCTTATAAACTAATCACAATATATCAGCGAAATGTATAGCTTTTACGGGGAATCAAACCATTGACCCTGTTCCGTCTGTATCGCAATGATCCAGGCTTACTAAGAGGCCAAAAAGAAACCCCACGGATGTCCGAACCTCGAAACTAGAAGCTGTAGCGCAATGCTTCACTTTAATTCTCCTAGCCTCCAATAGTTCAGAACCCGCCCTAAACAGTACAACAAGATACTTCAAAGCTTCCCTATATATTATTAACTTGATGTTCTCACATCGGCGTCGAGACACGAACTAAATATTTCTATGCTTTTCGCTTCTTATATACCCTAACATCACGTGACCAAAATGGAATGGTCCATTTTAACAAACACGATGGGCGAAACCATTATATATAACTAACGTTACAGAGTAGGGGTGTCAAGTTTATCAAACTTACGAAAAAGTAGAAAACTATTAAGAATACAACTTATTCGTATTAATTAAACATTTACTAGCTAAATTTAGACATTTAATACTAAAACCATAACATAAGTATTAAATACACGAAATCCTCATAAAGACCTCATAGCGATAAAGCGAAAATCAAATACTCTATAAAGTTCACTAAAACAGAAATTATTATTTTCCGGGCTCCGGACTACATGATTCCATGAACATTACACTTTCATTACTAGCAGTGATTGGTAGAATCAAAGTTTCGCAATAAGTCTCGATTGTTTCTTACGATTTTATTGAATACCATAACAAGAGAAGGGGCCTACGGTACACATACATATCGTTGCTTAAGCATTTCAAGCAAGTACGGAAAACTATAACACCAGTAGTGTACTAACCTTTAAATAGTTTTTACAGATGAGTGTTATTTGAAGTGTGTAATCGAGTGCAATGATCGACGAGGCCAATTACATCTGTATAGTTGTTACATTGTTTTATTGTGAGTTATATCTCAAGTACTAATGGTTAGGTCTTCAAAGAAATTATATAACAAGTATCACAAAATGGGTGCAACGTCATTAATGATGATTGTTTGGAAATCCCTTCAAATGAGGTTATTATTGGGATAAGTCATGTTCTCGTAACAAAACCGGGATGGTTTTCCACCGACGTATTTTATCTGAAATAAGTAACAAAGCGTGTTTTTTTGCTCCGCTTCAAACATTTTCACGTTTCGCCATGCAAATGCAAAATGGCAAAATTCTGCCACCATTCTACCACCAGGTATGCAACTTCTTCACAGAGATAATCTATGTAATCTACTTCTACAGTTTGAATGAGGTATACATGATTGAAATGTTTAACACAATTAACAATATCTTCAATGTTAATCTGATGAAAAAACATTAACATTTTGAGAAAGAAATGGTAGCTTAAACGAATAAAAGAGGAGAGAGCGGGTGATTTATTAAAAAATATACTTTTTAATATACTATATCGTTAAAAACATTTTAGCCGAAAGCTTAAAACGTTAACCAATTTATTGAACAATTTAAATCACCTACCTTAGTTAAGTCCAAGGAAAACCCCACAAAGTAATCATAGTATATACTGACCGTAATAAGTTTTAAGAAGAGCCTCAAGAAAGTTAAAGTTGTACTTCGGTGAACATATCAATGTGAAAGTTCCGGACTGACATGATATGATTCCCGAGAGTATTCAGGGTTATATTAATGTCTGTAAAGTAATTACCAAGTTAAAATGTGGTTGATTGTAACGTTGCTATTGCATCCACATGCATGGACAAGATGAAACAGCGACTAGGTTAGAATGGAAACAGATCAATATTTTAACTATTTAGTACCTGTGTTTTTGGCTGTAAAATTTACAATTATAACGTACCTAAATCGATCATGGCCCAGGACTTAGCCTAATTTATACAGATGCAAATGTTTTAGCCTACCAGGTTCGTCCTAGTGTTCAAGATGAATGATCTTGACTTATGGAAATTTTGGATGTCAAATGTTAAATCTTTCTCTGATAAACTTTTATTGAAAAAGATACCATTAAAAAGCTTTGAAATTAATTTAGTTATGTTTGTTATTTGTAAAAAAGAGTTTATCTTCGATGTACTAAGAAGTGTTAACATCATAAGCATTGTAAAGTTAACATCTGTCAATTATTTCTTCTTCTTTTAATTAGCATGTTTGTATATTGAGCCAGCACGCTGAGATAATTTCATTATTTCATGTACTTCAGTTTGCATTTAAAGAAGCAGGAACTTTTAACATAAAACAAATAATTATCTAAGAGATAGCATGCACCTGTTGGTAATTTAAAACCAGAACAGAAACTGAACAGAAAACATATGAAAAATTAATTCCAAAACATTTGGTTTCGTACACATTTCAGCATTATCCATTAATATCACTTAACTCTCAAAATCATTTTTTTCATTTATACTTCCAGGCAAAATGATGTCCAGTATTATAATTTATGAATGTAAATATGTTGAATTACGAAAAACTTTTACCTACTACCCCACTGCATACTGTGATCGTTTCTTATCATGTTATTGCTAAAGCAATCATTCAAAACCAGAGAGTCAAAGCATTTAGTATATTTTTTTAAATATACCTTAATTTATATTCTCAACGAAAATTCTTAAAAAATAAGCCAGAAAAAAAACAATATATAAGGAACATCTACGCTAATTTTGAATGTCCCTTTAACAGATTTGATCACATATGAAGTGTATTTTTCGACTTTAATAACCGATTAATAAGTTAATAAATGTTATAAGATGCTACCATTGTCATTTTGAAATCAAGACCACAATTTAATGAATGACGCCGTCAAACTCAATATTTATTACGACGATAAGAAGTAATTCATCAAATTTCATCGACTGTTGTGATAATTATTAACACAGCAATAGTGTTATGAATACACGTTTTCAATTCCCCCACAATATCTGACCGATACTACCATATATATTGCTGATCACACCGAAAGGCAACGTGGTTATATATTAATTTGTGTTGATTACACGCACTAGAATCCCGGATGACGAACTAGATGAAAAAATGTTGCTAAATGAAATGTTTGACAGTCCGGAAGGTTGTCTTTTAAAAAACCTATGATTACTACGTATAATTCCGGTTATGAAAAAAAAACGTTTTGAAGTGTTTCCAAACAGCATATAAGGTTTCCCTTGTATTCCTCATAATCTTAATTAAACACGTTTTAGTTGACACATTGCAACAATCACGGGCTTCATGGCGTTGTAATTTGTTTGAATTTTAACTGTTTTGTACTATCCGTCAGACGTGACCAAGACACTAGGATTTATAAGCAAATTTTCTTCTTCCAGAGTCTGCTGTAGTGATATTTGAGCCTTCATACGACATTTAAATTGTGTTACCAGCTAGTTGGTTATCAACAGTCTGTTACACAATAATCTTTGACTGTAATTTGTGCCCTGTCTTGAATGAAATAATACGGCCCAAATTTAATCGTCAATGATTTGTCTAAATAGTTCCGGTCCTTTTTTCACATTAATATGAAAAAAGATGTGTTTCCAAAATAAACTGTTATACTTTATATATAAATGCATGTTTTATAATCTGGAAGACACTAGTCATTTTAATGACTGTAATTATTTTAAAGACGGCATATAAACTTCCATGAATATATTTTGATACTTTAAACAGAGGATGATAGGGAGGGACCATTGCATTGGAAGTGCTTCATGCTATTACACAAGGGTAGTTTCAGGTAAGGTCGCATTTGTAACATAATGATTATTGAAGCTACTTCGATATAGGGGCTCCAGGTATACCCGTATAATTCTGATGATCATGCTAGAATAAGAAACAGACAGGTATTGATAATTTACAGTATTGTAGCTCAAACCTTTTTTTTTATAACAAACACGCTTTTTGAAGTGTGCGGATTTCATAGACGACGGTAATTACGTCAGTAAAGAGTATTACAGAGCAGGAGGAAAGATTTAATATCAATTAATGGTGGTTGTTACGGAATCCCTAGAAATGAAGTATTTATGGGATTAGTGTTTTTTTCTCATTAAGAACCATGCCAAAACTATGTCCTGTATGGCGGTTATGAAGTGTATGAAGGTCCCCTATATGCACACGGCGCGTAGCATATTGTGCGTCATTTTTATATTTCAAACCAGCAGTGTTTGACATCCATCGTGCATACATGAATTGTAACGGATGTAAGGAGTGTATTGGCATTATTGACAATGAATAGTTTCAACCATATTAAGATATGTTCAGTCAATACTTATGTGAAAAACTTGTTTTGCTTTCGATTGATTTGATTTTTGTGAATATATTTTAAGGAACCAACCAATTTTGAGCAAACGAAAGTCTTACTGTATTACTGTTTCCTGTTTTATTTGATTGTTTTGAAATGCTCGTTGATTTAAAAAAAGAACTTCACATCCAGATTATTACCTTTCCCTTTCTTTCACGGAGCAGGTACGACTTGCAGAGAAAAGAAGTGGGATTATTCAAATGCGACTTATGGTGTAATGTTTGCATATAAACAGGGCTTATATATATAGTATTTAGGTACTTTGTTGTTTGTGGAGTTTTGTGCTGTTGTTACAAGTCATGTTCCTTGTTTGTGTTTCTTTTTGTTTTTTCTTTGTTCTCTGTATTTGGCGGTTACCCCGTGTCATTAAACGGGGGTTATGTTTAAATATATGGCTACTTATCTTGTTTTTGTACTTATAAATATTAGAAAAAAAAATCCATGAACAGTGCATTCCAGAGTTGTATCTTAAAATAAGATCACACCTTTTCAGTACAACGCTCTTGTGACGAACAATTAGGTATGAATGTTTCTCGAATAGTTTGCCGCTGGAATTCACACATCAAAGCATTGAAATAGGAGTGATGAGGCTTTATTTACTATTTTGAAATTATCTTATCATTAAGAAATTATCTTATCTTTAAAATATAAACATAAAAGGTCACTTTCTCCACTAGCTGCCTTAAAATCCAAAGTTTCAGCAACTCTACGAGTTCTAATCTTTGTATTACTAGAAGGAAAAGAAGAATCAATTATCGAAAACTTTGGCGGAGTCTAGTTAATATCTAAGATTAAAGGATGTATCTAACACGAACTCATTTTGTCATGCTTGTATGTGCATCTTTTGTCATTATCATATTTTTCCACCATTGATGTACCAGACCTTTTACATTTCACATAATGTACTAAGTGGTTTTCCAGAAAAGTTGCCTCCTGAAGAGTTCTTCAATTAAATACAATAATGTTTTAAAGACCCGTCAAACTAACTAAAATTTGTAAATGATCAAAGTATTGGGTGAGCTGCTTATGACTAGCGGATCCAGGATGTGACTACTGCTTTTGTTCCAGGATATAATTTGCTCAAACCGAGCGTTAAATGAATAACATATTGCTTTGACTTTCTCAAAATTTCGATTTTGTATTCTACCCATAGAAATGTTAAATTGATTGTCCAATTAATAGTTTACGTGCTAAGACTGAACTTTTTAAAATAATGATGAAGACACCAAACTTTCGCTTGAATAATGTATACGTTAACTTTTCTTCGTTGTTATGATAAGCCACAGAAACAAATCGTATTACCTTTAATCTGTAGAAAACCACTGTCATGCCAGTACGTCTTAGCCGATAAAATGTCGAAATGGTCCTTCGCTTCATCACTAATAATATCAATCGTCTCTTTGGAGGGAAGCACCACTTGATGTCAATACCTTATTACTGAGGCTGACGCCCATGGCTAGTCCGCTGGTGTCGTAAAATAAAAGTACATCCCTGGCCTTAGGTATAATCCAGCTGTCGACGACCCTTTCACGGTCTCTCTTGGCGAGAATCGCCGTGAAGAGAGATGTATCCGGACAAAGAGAAACAAGACGAACAACGGTAATCTTAACAGCGTAAGAACCCTAACTTGGCTCCTCAAAAATATTTACTAATAGTTTATCTTTCCATTATGTTTGTGTCTTCTGGAAACGAAGTATGGGTGTCTCTATTGTTGTTCATTTTTGACGGAATGTTGAATATGTGATGAAGAAGGACTTACTGTTGTTTTGCGTATTATTAATCGTATAAAGTGCAATTAGATAATAAAGCAGCTAATGTGTAATAAACAGTTCAATTTATGAAGGAAATAGTATAACAACCCAAAGTGTCTATAAATGAACCAGTAGCGACACCGATATTCGTAAACAACTGGCAGTGATTTATATATGGGAGTTTACAAACTTACTGGACATTTTACGATGCTTTATTAGTTGATGATATCGAAACTAAAATAATAAGGTCTCAGATATCTGGACTCAAATCAAACCAGTGCCCAATGCGGGTAATGAATGGCAAATCATATAACCTGACGTCTCGGGGAGAAGAGAAAGGTCTTGTAGCGGCGGCGACCTTAGTTTCCGAACATCGATTTTTACGACGATGACGGCTAGCAGAGCGCGCCAATCTTCGCTATTGTTCGTTTCTTGCTTTCAAGTATAATTTGTGAGGACTATTCATCGTGGAAAATGTTTTTTCTTTGTTGAGAAATATTCACTTTCAATTCTTTGCAACGCCTTGAGTCAATGCTTTTTTATTTACGATTACACTTTAATGACTTGTATAAAAATATACGCTATTGACGGGTTTAGGAAAAATAAAGTAATGTCAAGAGCAGAAGCTAACTGAACGACTTTTCAGAAAAAATGCACATAAAATCAATTTTATCACGACAAGCTGCTTGTTATCTTAGATAGTATTTTGTTTAACATTATATTTATTTTACTGCCAGGTTTTAACTAATACACACTTTGACAAGCCTGTGCCTTTCTGAAAGTAGGTCGAGTTTTTCAATAATGTAGTTGTTAGGACTCAGTATTAATAAAACATATTTAGAAGGGACACATAGATTTAGGATTAAGTCTAATGTGTATGCATATATATGCGCACTTGACCAAACATTACTTCAAATAATAAAAATGTATACTTAGCGGAGCAAGCATTACGAATAAGCATATAATTCAATTTTGCTTTAAGGAACAAATAATTTTGACTAAAATCAACAAACATATTACATTGGTCCTGAGATAAACACGTTTATCATTAATGTTTGACTGCTGGGCCAGTCCTAGTAGATCCAATTATATTGTCATAATGAATGGGCATACAATATTCGTTTCCTTATGCTTAGGTTAATTATAGGATGTTGGCTTAGTCTAGAGTTGTCAAAATATTTCCTGATAAATTGGAAATGAAAGATTTGGGTAGAACACTATAGAATATCAATTTACCGTTAATGCAATGATTAATGATCCGCAAATGTGTTGGGCAATTAACAGCGCAGCTAGCGTAGATGTAGTTCTGTTACTATAGCGAACAGCTTGACCTATACAAATGAACATTTAGTACACGTTTGTTGATGAGCACGTACTCCAATACTGCTGGCATCGTTGCCGTACATTGATTAATAGCATGTACGATATATATATATATATAGGTTAAGCACAATGGTAGCGTGATCGCAAAGATACTGTTTTCCTTCCGGAAATTACTTTTTCTCTCGGCAGATCAGTCCTCAATACAATTGGATTGTATTAAAATAAAAACGTTTTTCTGCCCATTTTGTCGTCTGCATCCAGCATTACAGGTAGTTCCTCGTTTATGTTTATGAATACAATAATCTAATCTATTAAAATATTTTATATTTATGATAAATCAGACATATTTTACGTGAGCAGCTCGGTATTTTACTTGACAATTTCAAAACATTTATTGGAGTACACCTTGTGTTATGGTGATAAAAGCGAAAATAAATATTTAAGACAAGCATTGTATACATTGATTATCAAACCACTTGCTCGCTACTAACGGTGGGCAGGTAGTCAGGTATTCAATTCGATGTATATCAATACCATCGAAAATTAATGAACAGCATAGAATCCTCGCGTGTGAAATATGCACTGGTCTGATTAAATCACATTGTTAAGACACAACAAGCATTTATCAAGAGACACTAAACGACTCAACACAAAACAACATATTATGCCGTGTCAAAAGAAAGAAAGACAGGACCTCGCCAGAGCGGACTGACAAAGGTATGACAAAGGTGGTTTGCAAAGTTGTCATATAGCTCATACATACTAAGTATGTATATGTATATGTATATGTATATACTAAAATATTTTGACTGTGGTTGGAACATAGGTACAAGCTGTTGGAGTCCAATTGATTAAACCACGACAGTCGCAGAATGGACGTTCGATGGTGGAGCATGTCATTAAATAATCGTATAACAGTCATGCGTTCAATCGAGGTCAATCTGTCAATCATAGGAAATTTCTACGGTTCTAAGAGATGCAGATGACTTTATCACCGATTGACATTCTCAGAATTAATGTAGCTGTCGCAATATATCGCTTGGAATCGCATGACAAGCTTATGAAATAGGCAAGACGTCAAGAATGTTTAATTCGACAGCATTTCCGGCCCAAAACAAATGAATGTAAAATGCTGCAACAACGACTGTAATAAATTACCAAAGATGTCCGTTGTCTACCTTTTGCAGGATGCATATGAAAGGAGCTTTACATATACAATCATCGCAATGTTGGAGTTTCCACCTTTGAACGGTCAGCGAAACAATTCACTGGAGTTCAAGATAGCTGATTAATTCCATAGTTTACTCTTTTTCCGACCTAGATGAATAAAAATATTATGGCCTTTAATTTTCTACTTTATTAATAATGCAACTTTGTATAATGATACAGATGACAATACTCTTTCTGTGTGTGATAGAAATACTGATGTTGTTAAGACCACACTTGAAGAAGAAAGTATCATTTTGATTAACTGGTTTACTTCCAATCAAATGCAAGCTTACCCTGACAAATCTCAAGCAATTTAAGTTGGCCCAAGGTCTAATAAACAAATAAAACAATTCAATATTCTTAATCACACTATTGTTGGTGAAGGGCAAGCAAAACCTTTAAGCGCTGAGGAAAATAGTTCGTAAATTTTGATGCCGGGATTCCACAAAAGAGCAAAAAAGCAGCTAAGCAACTGAATATCCTTTAAAGAGTTCGCATATTTTGCCAACCAATATTAAGCTTATTATCTTTAAACATGTTAGCAGATCCAATTTCAACTACTGTCTTGATATTTGGCATTTTTGTAGTAAGACCAACTCAGAATAATTAGAAAAGATTCAATACAGAGCTTAAAAAATAGTTTTAATGATTACTCCTCAACTTACAAAATTATTATTTATATAGTTCAATTGCCAACATTACATCCGAGCAGGGTAAGATGCATCGCTATTAAATCTAACAATTGTCTTTATGGTGTTTCATCAGAATAATTTCAAAGCCTTGCAGCTTTTAAGACGTGTAATGTTTATTTCCGATATGAACACTGTGTTTATGTGCCGTCAGTAAGAACAACTAAATATTAATAGAACTCTTTCCGCTTTGAGGCCAGTCAGGTATGGAACAGTCTCCCAAAGGAAATAAGGTGCTCTCAAAACTATTTGGAATTTAGAAGGCTGATCCACCCCTGGACAGGGTCCTCTTGTGAATGCTCAATGTGCAAATAATACTTTATAACTTTAATAAAAAATAAGAAGAAATTTAGAATATGGTGTTTCACTGAATATCTTTTATCCTTTGACTCAACAGAAACGGAGTTTTGTTTTTAATGGAATGGCCTTCTACACTGGATAAGATATGGCATTTAAATACGAGAAAGGATTTCAGAGGACATTTTAAATATGAATAACAATTAAATAACAAGGCCTTATATCTATTTATGATTGTTTTAGACTTATATAATATCTGTCGAACACATACAACTACTTGTGTGTTTTGTTTTGGCAAGTATTTTGTTTAGGTGTTTCAACTTGGCATATTCAATTTATAACCTTACACAGTGGTAAATGCTGATATTGTCAGGACACTAGCTGGGCAGAGTTTGGATGGTTGCCTGTAAGTAGGGATTGACCAACAATGCCTTTTTTCGCTACTGATTTGATAATATCAGCAAAATCTAGTAGTATTTAAATAACATGATAAATATGACACCTCCTCTTAGCAAAACTTTCCAAAGATTTCTCTATCAAACTAGATTAATTATAACATTTCTACCAAATCCACATCAAACTACCATGTATATAATTATATTCACAAATATGCTTTTTAAATGTTTATGATTACCCTTTAAGTATCCTCTTGAAAGACCTAACTATTTTACAGTGGAACGTCAACTAGCGGAACTCAGCGCGTGTTGATACCCCGTACAGTCTGGAAAACTGTTTTCTATGCTCTTATCCATCGTACTTTATTTAATTGTATGCATGAATATAATAAGGAACCTCTTTTGTAATGCTGGTTTCAATATTTTACTTATTTTAAACTAAATGCTTTTACTTCCAGGTCACAAGATAATTGTTATGTTTTGATATGATATGTATATTTGTTATTCATGTTAGAAAATAGATGATTGAGCTAATGTTTCTTGTTATCTCAAACCCGACTTTAAATAAAGATTCTTGTATCTTGTTTCTTGTATCATGTTTTTCAACACAAAGGCTTATTGAATTTCACAGCCTCGGCAGATTGGGTATAATTACGCTCGGGTTTTGTACATTACAAATACAATTTCTCGTGTGTTCTCCTGCTAGCTTTTAAAAGGGTGATATCAGTTTTTATATCGGCTATATGATTGTATCTCGAGTACTATCGGTCTTCAAAGGTAAATAACACTATATGTATGATAGGATTGGCGTAACTTCATTAATGATGGCCGTAAGGAATTATATAGTATTGCGGTTATTGTCGGGACTAGTACCTAACACAATACTGACTGCATAATGTATCTACGTTAAGCTTTTAAAGCTAAAAAAACTAAAAAAAATGTTGAATTGTTTTCAGCCAGCAATAAAACACGGAGTTCATGCATGCATGAGGTTAACTTATGATTATCACAGACCGAATTTCGTTTAAGGCTAAACGTTTATGTCAAACACACACATTTATTGGCTGTTCTTGTTTAAAATTTAATGTTTAGAAAACTAAGAGTAACCCCTTTCAGGATCTAAACGTTTAAATTATGTTCAAACTTCTAATTGAACTAAAATGCGACAGGGCTCAAAGCCGAGATTTTTTTTGTAATTATATTTAGTTACTCGGGAATAACGATTTATTTGCGATTTGTTTTATAGTTGCTTACTATTTGTTTATTTACGAATCGAATTCGAATTCAAATAAGGTGACTCAGGCGTAAATAAACAAACGCCAAACGTGAATAAAATCACTACCTATGTTCGTTGAGCTAGGATTTTGTTCGCTTATCTGACTCGTAATCAACAATTACCACTGGGGCGTAAGTGAAGTTTTATGTTAGCGAAAGAAACATCTCGGCGATCGTACAAGCCAGGATATAAAAATGCTAGATGAGGTAACTTAGTGTTATATGTAAGAAGGTATTGCCCAGTTATAACAAGACGGATTTTGATGCAAGCCGCCAACGGGAGGCTGAAACAGATTCAGTTGTGAATATAAATATTTTTGTCATAATTCAAATTTGGGTAAACATAAGTTTTAACGTTTTATTTATGTTTGAAAAAGGCAGGGTTGACATAAATCGATATTTTCCGGTAAAACATAAAACATCCAAATGCGGGGTGACTAAACTGAGTTTCTTGTGCTTCGATACTTGAGTACTGAACCTATAACGCCCCCCCCCCCCCCCACACACACAGTTGGCCGTCAATGAATCCCAAAAAACCACTGTTTCAATCTTAAACTGATACCTTATCAGTTTAAACACTTACATACATATGAGGGTCGTGTCTCCCAAGTTATGAATTCCTCAGACTGTCAAAGCGAACCATTACTGAATTCAACTGTTAATAAAAAATGACCGATACATTTCGAAAATCAAAACATCTTCAGGAATTGAACGGAAGTACGTGCGCAATAAAAATAGAAGAAATATTTTAAAAACTATAAGCTTACAGCCCATGAGTAACATTTCAAAGCTCTTATTAATTACACAGTTTTCTATAGTTTAATTTTCGCTCGAAATAAATTTGAGGATTTTTGGAATGTCGTTGAAGTTTAGATCAGGTCCACCAGAGCGACTGCTGGATAATTTGGAGCATGCTATATTCTTTATTTGAAATATCAATACTTACTTCTGAGAACCAGACTTCGTAAGTACATATAAATTAAAGATAAAGAATCTACTAGTAAGCGGGTTCTTCATCTTCCTGGTAGAAATCTGAGTCCGGATTATTGATGGATTTAAAAAGATTGCTCAATCTGCGAAATTGATATGTTTGATGACTTCTTATTATTAAAATTTTGCCTTTTTATGCAATAGATTTGGATTTTTGTATTGTGCTAGAAGAAGTTTTTCTGTAGCACTATTGTCATGTTGGTATCGTTTTGTCTTCAATAGCGTTTCATATGCAGTTGTAGATTCGTCAGAGGTGATCTTTTTCATCAGAGTCGTTTTTTAGTTTTGTTTGTAGAGGAAGTACCGTGTAGTATATGTGTTGTATAGTTGCTGTAAACAACTCACCATTTCTCCACAAAAGAAAAACAGTTTAAGGGTTTAAGTAGTTGTTACTTTTTGTAAATTATTATAAAGAGAAACCAAATTCAAAACAAACGAGTCGTCAATATGATTTCTCTATATCGTCGCTTAAAATATTCGGACCATTTACCTTAAATGACGAGAACTGATGGATTTAATAAGATTTAAACAACACTTTATCCACAACGCTACGACTCTGTAATACATGTACAGATTCAATTTCCAATATCTTTGTCGCTTCCTACCGTGCCATTCATTATTAAACCCCCAGCTTACAGAAAGGAATAAATAATCTTTCATTTTCGTTTGTCATTAAATCATAAGTGTTCCTCGGCAACAGTTCGTCTGCAAAATAGTTGTCTAAATTAGGTCTAAATTCTGTAAAAACTCATTTTCTACAAAACCTTGTAATTTCCCTAGCCTGTTGTGTATTTCCCCTAGTTTCATTTAATAAATTATCATGCCACAATACAATTAGTGAGAAAACATTTCCAAAATTAAATATTGTAACATAAACGTCTCAGTTTTTGCATCATTAGACCCAATTAATATGACAAATGTTAACACAAGTTCTCTAGCCTATTTGATAATTATCAAAATGTTAGCTTTAATATCGAAAAACAAAGTATTCCTTTTGATCCAGACGAAGTCATTGTTTGGACCTAAAATGATAAGATGTTCTGTTTTTGTTTCGTATTTTATTAAACTGAACCCATTGGTAAGTATATACATATAGCTGAACACCTTCTTTGAGAAACAGAATTAATTATGCTTTAAAGATGCAAACTTGTAAAATTTATCATCTTTGGAATATCATATACTTTTTTTCTAGTCAGCGAAAGAAATCCTACCAGTCTGAATGAAGTTGAGTTCGTGAAGTTATTTATCTACGTTTAATGTGAATCAATTATGCGCGAAAATATTTGATAAGACAGGTATGTTGTTGACTATGCGTGTTTGTAATGTATACTCCATTTGAATATAGTGTTTTTCTTAAAACTGCAGTAAGATTTACTGAAAAAGAAACGTTGGGATGATCAAAGCATTTTACATGGTGATTTACCGGTTGTGCACTTTCGTTGTTTTTTTTTTGTTTTTTTTAATACTTTGATATGAAAAGTTGTATGACCATTTCGGCTTCGTATTAGACTTACAAGTTTGTTTTTCTCGACGTTGTTCCAAGATGCCCGTTTACTCCTCAATATCATTCATTGCACTACGTGTTTTGAAAACCTCATTTATTGTACATCACTTTTGGGCTTGTCACTGTAGTAACTCTCGTCTTATTGTTATTATATATGTTATTATTATTGTAATTATTATTATTATTATTATTATTATTATTATTATTATTATTATTATTATTATTATTATTATTATGCATAGCGGAATATATCCTTTTTATTTTAAATATAGTGATGACACTTCAGCCTCTAACGCATGTTTCCCATTGCTAAAACATACTGAGGCAAGTGTTAGATAGCACTTACCAACACAATCGATATAATTGATATCATACTTTTATTAAAATGAAGAAACATCAATGAGACAGCTTTCCACGTTCCACGTATGCATATGAGCTGATCAGTACAACTATACCCGCGAGGTAAAGAAAGGTTTATGACGATACTTATTTAATGCACTACGTGTGTTGGGGAAAGGCGGTAACATAACGTTGTATGTTGAGCTTCCCCTAATTGACAAGACAGTTCAAGGTTTATTTCACATTTTTAAGACTTTTCGATAACTTCTTCATTCTTTGATGGTATCAGATTTATGTACTCAACGACATGTATTGGTTTATATATTTTAAGATGTTTTCTGTTGAGCCAGCACACTAAGATAGGTTCGTTATTTAATATTCTTCAGTTTGCACCTAAAAAAGCAGAAAATTAAACATTAAACAATTAATCATATAAGAGATTACTTGTATCTATGTGTAATTTAAGACCACCTTTGAACAGGAAACATGTGATATTTAATTTCCAAAACATTGGTTTCGTTCACATTTCGACATAATCCATTTATGTCTGTCTTCTTGGCGATACAAGCTTACGTTTCACATACAGATATATGAGATATGTTAATACTTTCGTACATTCAGACCAAAAGTTTGCTAGCATAATAATATATGCATGTAAATCTGTTTAATCACCAGAATGTTAACATACCATCCCTCTTCATACTGTGTTCGTTTTATTAGCATTTTATTGTTAAAGAAAACACTTAGATACAAGAAGGTCAAAGCATCTACTGTAGTATATATCTATACAAAAATACCTTAATTTATAGTGTCAAAGGAAAATTCACGATTTTTAATGACTCTTTTAACTGATTTAATGGTGAAGTGCTTTCTTCGACTTGAATAACCGGGTAATAAATTAATAAACATAGTTAGATCCTACATACAATTGTATGTTTCAAGTTTCATACTTATTTCGACGGAAAAAAGTACTTGATAGAATTTCATCGACTGTTGTGATAATTATATACACAATAGTAGTGTTATGAATATACTTTCTCCCCCCCCCCCCACGCAAATATCTGACCGATACTACCATCTATATTGCTGATCACACCGAGAAGGATCATGGCTATATATTGATTGTGGTATTTACACGCACTAGAATCTCGGAAATGATCTTGATTGAAAAAAGAAAAGAAAAAAACATTGTAAGGTGCTAAATGAAATGTCTGACAGTCAGAAAAAAGTGTTTCTCTTTAAAAAAAAACTATGGTTACTACGTATAATATCGGTCTAGAAAAATCCCGCTTTGAAGTGTTACCAAACAGCACATAAGGTTTCTCCTGTATTCCCCATAGTTTTAATTAATTTAAAACACGATTTTTGTTGACACATATGCTTCATAACTTTGTAATGTGTTTTACTTTAACTGTTGTGTGTCAGACGTTATCTAGAAAAGCAATTATTCTTCTTCTTCTTCTTCCGGAGTTTGCAAAAGGGAAATACGAGTCTTCATAAACCAAACAAAGTGCGTTACCAACTAGTTTCATGTCAATATTTTGTTACACAATAATCTTTGAATTAAATTTGAGGCATGACTTGAATGTAATGATATGCTCAATATCAAAACTATATTATTTTTTTTAAATTAAAACTTTAATGATTTGTTTAAATAGTTTTGTACTTTTTTAAATGATTATGAGGAAAAATGATCCAAAAATGTATATTTTTGAAACTTTAGATACATGGTGTTAGGGAGCGATGCATTTCAATGGCATCATGCAACGGAAGGAGTGTAATTGCAGGCAAGTGCGCATTTATAAGTATTCAAGCTGCTTCAGTACATGGGCTCCAGGTATACTGGTATGATTCTGTTCATCATGTGAGAATTAGAAACAGACAGGTATTGTGTATTTTCAGTTTTTTATTTCATTATTTTTACATCAAGCACGCTATTAGAAGGGTGCGAACAGTGTTATTTGATGACGACGATAATTACGTCTTCATGGCAATATAATATCTGTAAAATAAGTACACTTCGTAAAATCTTCAAACATTTTTACTGAGCAGGAGAAAACCTTAATATCATTTAATGGTGGTCGTTACGGATTCCTTAGGAATGAAGTAATTGTCGGGATTACTGTTGTTCTAATAAACAATCCTGTCAAGACTATTCTCTGAAGGACCCCGATATGTACCGGCTCGAAGTATATTGTGGTCACTTTTCATATTTCAAACCAGCAGAATACGTGTTTTAAATCAATCATATATACACAAAATGTAAAGGATGTAAGGAGGGTATTGGTATTGTTGCTGATATCATTACTGTCAAAAACAGTTTCAATCAAATTAAGATATGTTGCATAAAGTTTTGCTTCCAATTGAATGAAAATCTCAGTGGGTTAATACTTTTTAACGCGCCTTTATACATCTATTCTACATTTTAGCCAGCCAAATCGCTGATTGCTAATAGTTTTGTTCATCCCGATTTTTATGGTGATGTTTTAAAGATAATTCGTAAAATTAAAATGTTTTCAGCAGCTTGTTGGGCAGATAGACTGAATGAATGGCTTGGATCTTATTTAAACCGTGAATATAACGGCAATACATATACTTTGAAGAGTACTTGCCTTCTTGTTTTTGATGATGAATACTTCATTCAAAATATAAGGTTGAATATGGCGTCCTTACATATCTAACGTTTCAGTGCTTTGATTTTATGAAAATTAAAATTAATCAGATTCGTGTTAAGTGTAAAACCGTTTTTGGCTGGCTAGGAATGTTCCAGCGTGTGACGTCTCTTTCTTTTTAAAATTTAATTTAGGTAATCATTTGGAAGATATGTTTAGCAAATATATGTCGTGTTTTTATTTCTTATGTGCACACAAACTTGTCTAAACCCCCAGAATATTTTCATTTTACTGACCGTTCAAAGGCGGTACATAACAATCATTGATACACACACCTATTTTTATATGGAATATATGTACTGTGGAGTTTTGTGCTGTTGTTTCATGTTTCTTGTTTGTGATTGTTTGTTTTAGTGTTCTATGTCTTTGGCGTTTACCCTGTGCTATAAAAAGATTTTAGACTTTTGGCTACTGGGCTTGTTTCATCAAAGATATGTACTTTTAGTTGATCCTAACGTTCTGCTTGTGTCTTCTGGAAAGGAATTATGTGGGTGACGGAGTTTGTAATATGCAATCAAGAATACATTTTATTATTGTTTTGCGTGTGATCCAAGTGCAAATATTTCATAAAACAGTTTATGTGTGACAAACAATTAATTAATTGAAGAAATCATTCTTGATCCCTAAATTTCAATGAATGAACCAGTAGCGACACCAAGGTTCGTAAACGACCTGCAGTGAGTTTTATATGGAAGCAAACAAACTTAGTGGATATAAAAAGCCGGCCGCTTTGCGTCATTTCACGATGTTTTATTAGTTCAGGATATCAAAATAGTTAATATAATGTCTCAGATATCTGGAAGCTGATCAAACCAGTGCCGATTGCAGGTAATGATTGACGAATCTAATTACTTGACGTCTAGGGAAGAAGATATAGGTCTTAGAGTGGCGGCAACTTCAGTCTCTAACCAGCGAATACTACGACGATGATAGCTCGCAGAGCCCCTCAATATTTGTTGCTGTTCGCTTCTTGCGTTCAAGTGGAAATATTTCTTTACAATAAGACACGTATATTTTGTGAGGACTATTCATGGTGTCAAATGGTGCATTTTTATAACCGAGAAATATTAATTTCCAATACAAGCCACGAGTCGATGCTTTATATCTTACGATTACGCTTTATGCCTTGTATATTTGAAAACATACTAAATTCACGAATTAAGAATCAGTAAAACCACATGTTATTATTTTGCGTAATAAATTAACGTCATTCTAGTTCAAGAACGGTAGTAAAGTGAACGATCTCTCAGGAAATCAAGCATATAAATCAATTTTATTACGACAGGCTGCGTGTTATCATAATTTGGTATTTTGATTTTGCCAGGTCATTAAATGATACACAATTTGACAAGCCTGTACTTTTCTGGAAGTAGGTCAAGTTTACCATTAAAACAGTCGTAAAGAATGTTAAGATACATATCAAAGGTATCATCAACAATTGTTTTTTACAGAATAAGCAATTGCATGTTTCACCTGGAATAAAATATTGCCGATCTTTTGTTTTAACTAAATGCCTGTCTACAAACGCAATATTTTTTTTCGCATTATTACAGAGCGTTATTTTGATATTTGCAATGATGCAGTTCTTAGGAGCCAAACATCATTCGGTGGGACACATAGATTTAGGATTTAAACTGTCACAAAAATGTGCCTCCTCCGTCTTCCCATTTTTCAGTAAATACTGCCGTCATACAATATTTATTTCTTCATACTAAACTTATTTATGGGATGTTGGAAATGACAGATTTGAGTAGAACACTATGGGACATCAATTTACCATTAATGCAATGATTAATGATCCGAAAGAGTGTTAGGCAATAAACAGCGCAGATAGGGCGCGATATGGTTCTGTTACTATAGCGAACAGCTTGACGAACATTTAACTGTCATTCCTTTCCATTTTCAGGTCGATGCACACACCTACCAATTATTATCTGTTTTGTCTCACTATTTTGGACCTACTCTCACTCGCATTTTTCCATTATTGTATGTAATATATTTACTACGATGTCTCTAAACATGTATTTAACAGTGCCCCTTTATGCTTGAAAGAGAGTGAAGCCCGCTTTTCATCGACAGAAGGGTTAATTTATTTACACCATTATATGTATATACTGATATGGTCATTGATTCCCATCATCTCCTACCGGTACAGTCACCAGTTCTCTGATCACACTGCAAAGCATGTATGTTTACTTCTTAACATCTTGTTTGCAATGACCAGACTCCCTGAAGATGTGTTTGATCGAAATAAATACTGCTAAGATGGTAAACGAGATATCTGACATACTGTTAACAGGAACCGGAAGGTATTTGTCTCATGGAAGGCTATATAATGTCGGTGTATAATACCTTCTTGGAACTAAAGTCACATTGAAATGTCTCCTTACGGTGCAAATGGTTACTTTTGTTTCCGCTATACGTCTTAAATTGAACACATTTGTTTGTTTTTTTTAAATTGGACACCATCTCTCTTGTAACTGTCGTTTATTTTACTTCAGCTGATTAAAATGTTTTATCAAACGTGCTGATAAAGGGTTTTTAACAGACGGACTATTTTAGTACAAAGGCTTAATTGAATTTCACAGCTTCGGTAGATCGGGTATAATTACGCTACGTTTTTGTTAGTTATAAATACAATTGTTCGTGTGTTTTCCTGCTAACTTTTTGAAGTATTATCAGTTTTGTTGATCGGCAAAGTGATAGTATCTCGAAAAATTTCGGTCTTCAAAGTTAAATAACACTATATGTATGAAAGGATTGGCGTAACGATCATTAATGATGGCCGTAAGGAAATTTCAATTATTGAGGTTATTGTCGAGACTGTACTAACACAATCCTGAGGGCATAAGGTGTCTACATTAAGCCTTTCATGCTAAATAAAATCTATAAAAAAGAATACAAAAAAACTGCTGAATTAGTTTAGCGAGATATAAAATACGGAGTATATGCATACACGAGGTAAACTTATGATTATCAAAGAGCGAATTCCGTTTAAAGCTTAACGTATGTGTCCAACACACACACACATTGGCTGTTCCTGGATAAGATGTAATGTTTAGACAACTAAGAACTTCCCCTTTCAGGTAAAAAAACACGTTTTAAATCTTTTACAAACTTGTAAGTGAACTAATAGGGGTCTGGGGCTTAAACCCGAGATAGTCCTTTGTAAATATTATGAGTAACTCGGGAACAAAGATCGGCTTATTTGTGATTTTTTCATTGTTGCTCACTTCTTGCTTATTAACGAATAGAATCCGAATCCTACTGAGGTGACTCTGGCGTACGTTACAACCGCCAACTACCTATCAATTACTGCGTTTGTTGTTTGAACTAGGATCAAGGGTAGGGGTTTGAACGCTTATCTGACTCGTAATCAACAATTACCACTGGAGCATAAGCCTTTTTGGACTTATACCCTTTTTCTTCTTTTAACGGATATAAAGGTACAAGTATGTGCAAGATATTTACATTAAAACATCAAAAAGATAAAAAAATATATAGTATGCTTTTCTTCGAACTCGTCAATGTTTTTGTCTTGTGAAAGTTGCAATTATGAACTCAAAAAGTTTAATGTTAGCGATAAAAACGATTTGGCGATCGTACAAGCCAGAAAATCGGTTATCAAAATGTTGGGTGAGTGAACTGAGTTTCTTGTGCATGTAATGTATATGACAGAAACATTTCCGGTATAACAATTTTCAAAATCAGTAATATTGTATAAACAAAAGTTTTAATACGTTTGCTTATAACGCGGATCTAGTATCTATTCTAACGCATTCCAAAACCCTTATAAACTGCAAAGTTTTCATATTATAGTTTTATTTTTGCTCGAAATGAATTCGATGTATTTTGGAATGTTTGGATTGCGCCAATTATTTCGCTTAATGTGTCAAAGTATTTTTTCATGATAAATTGAACATTCTAGGAATTAATGAAATTCATCTTCGAGTGTATTACAGAGATGGCATTTTCGTTCATTTGTTGGTATTATTTGGGGCATCTGCAATATCTATTTCTAAACTCTGTGAAACTACTTTTAGTCGTGTTATTTCTTTTCTGATGTTTTTGTTTGCATGGCGTCTAAATAAGACTGATAATCAAAGTTTAAAAATAGTATATATGTGGATCCCCTTGATAAATCTCGTTATTCTTCATCCCGTTTTTGCATCTCTTGTTCTTATCTTAAAGGTGTGTAGAAAATTTTTTTCAGACCGTCTGGTTAAGCCAAACTTCAGCTAAGCACACAGATTCTAATAACTTTTTTTGCCTAAATTTAATTGCCTAATAGATTTCCGCTGTGTTATTTTGTATATTATTTCATCCGCCATTGTTACTTTCAACCAAAAAGCGGATGATAAATGTCAGACAAAATGATAGACATTTAAAAATTTACCTTTTACTGACCGTTCCAAGGTGTTACCTTACAATCCTTGATAAACATACCTTTTTTTAATTAGAGTATATATGAATTGTGCTGTTTGTGGAGTTTTGTGATTTTGTTCCATGTTTCTTGTATGTGATTTTGTGTGTGTGTTCTATGTCTTTTGCGTTTACCATGTGCCATTGAACCGGGTTTATATTTAAACGTTTGGCTACTGAGCTTGTTTCTGTAGTTTTCAACAAAAGTATTATTATTGTTGTTATTATTACTATTTTGCCTGTTTTAAGCATATTCGAATAAAGAATTGCATTTTTGTATCTTTCTTGGAAAAGTTTTTCTGAAACAATCTTAAGATGTTCGTATCCATTATCCTAAATATAGCATTTTTCAGTTCGCGATTCTGTCAAAAATGATCTCTTTATATCAATGTCATTTTAACTGTAGTTTTTTTCAAGGTTTTCAGTAGTTGTTACATTTTGTAAATTATTAGTCAGATAATCTTATTTGAAAACAAACGAGTCGTAAATCAAAGTGCACTAAATAATATTCAACCTTTCATCATTCCATCTGTATATAGAATCTGCCGTTCGACTTTCGTGATTACTTTAATCAGAATTATTGTCATATTTCATATTTAACCTTTTGACAAAGAAAACGATATTTCACAATGCTCGCTGAAAATATTCGCAACATAAATTTAAATCAGGAGAATTAGAGATTAAAATCCATTTATACAATGCATTATCCACATCGATACGACCCTGACATTTGATGCAGGTAAAACTCAAATATCTCGCATATCGTTATCGTTTCCTACCGTGCAAATCATTTTGTGTAAACACGTCAGCTTACAAATCATTAATGAGTAATCTTTCATTTCGTTTATCGTTAAACCTTTAGTGTTCCTCAGTAAAATTTCGTCTGCTAAACAGTCGTTAGGTATTAGGTCTAAATTCTGTAAAGAATATCATTTTCTACAAAATCATGAAATTTCCCTACCATGCTGTTGAGATCCACTATTAGCATATAATTTTAATTTTGAACATAATTTTCATAATAATCATATCATTCACAATATTATCGAACAAGTCATGCGCAATATCTTCACGACTACCGCTTGTTGGAATATAACGAAAAGACAAACTGTTACATAGTCCTCATCTTAACACACGAACTCACAATCAATCTTAAACCATATCATACAGTCATCTACACATTTAACCAATTTTATATATTTATCAATTTTATTTGAAAAATATTCGATAAGACCGCCACTGTCTCCAGCTATGTTCGATCGTTTTAATCTATTTAACATTTAATAATCAAAACCGTCTTTTTTATAATAAAAAAATCATTAGACCTCTGTTCATATCAATATTATCAAAAATTGATTTCAAATCATGCGATTGCAATTCATTTATATTTTTCCAACAATTCCCTGTATGTTCAACAGACAAAACTGATGGTCACTTTTCTTCGCGTGTTCCTTTCCAGTCTGGTTTTAGACCTATGATTTCATGAAATATCCTGAACTATACTCCAAACCTCAATGTAAATTAAATTTACTTCAGCTTTAAAATGTTCAATATATTTGTTTTTACTACGGAATGAGATTCCTTTAAAAATACACCATTAAATAAAATGGAAATATAAAAACTAGAAAATATTCCATGTCTTTTGTAAAATTACACTTGTGTCCAAACAGAAACAAAATAAGACATTATTGAGAATTTATCAGCAGCCGATTGTATAAAACTGTTTATTTTTAGTTCAGTATCTTAGAACGATGATCATTGACATCATTGACATCACCCATAATGGGTTCCATTTCTGTACACGTTGGTTACAGGCCGACATAACATGTAATGTCATATTGATAGTCAAATGTCAATTTTCTACGGAATCCGTGACATCGCCGTTAAAAACGTGCGGTATACATTAAGTTTTTTATATATCTATAAACGCTTTGATATAATGAATGTTAGACACGCCGAAACTAATTTTGTATCTCCTTATTATTAGTTTCGGCGCGTCTAACATTTTTCTTGTCAAAGCGTTTATAAAGATGTAAGACGATACAAAATATTAGAGAGTGGCCGAATCCACCGGTCCATTTTACAATGTAATATTGGGTTGAAACAATAGGGACTCGCCCAGAAGCAAAACAACTCACTTTTGTCCTGTTTAGAGTCATATGGTTTGAGAGTCATATGGTTTGAGAGTCATATGGGTTGAGAGTCATATGGGTTGAGAGTCATATGGTTTGAGAGTCATATGGTTTGAGAGTCATATGGTTTGAGAGTCATATGATTTAAGAGTCATATGGTTTGAGAGTCATATGGTTTAATAGTCATATGGTTTAAGAGTCATATAGTTTGAGAGTCATATAGTTTAAGAGTCATATGGTTTAATAGTCATAAAGTTTGAGAGTCATATGGGTTGAGAGTCATATGGGTTGAGAGTCATATGGTTTGAGAGTCATATGGTTTGAGAGTCATATGGTTTGAGATTCATATGGTTTAAGAGTCATATGGTTTGAGAGTCATATGGTTTAATAGTCATATGGTTTAAGAGTCATATAGTTTGAGAGTCATATAGTTTAAGAGTCATATGGTTTAATAGTCATATAGTTTGAGAGTCATATAGTTTGAGAGTTATATAGTTTGAGAGTCATATGGTTTAATAGTCATATAGTTTGAGAGTCATACAGTTTGAGAGTCATATAGTTTGAGAGTCATATAGTTTAAGAGTCATATGGTTTGAGAGTCATATAGTTTGAGAGTCATATAGTTTGAGATTCATATGGTTTAAGATTCATATAGTTTGAGATTCATATGGTTTAAGAGTCATATAGTTTGAGATTCATATGGTTTAAGAGTCATATAGTTTGAGAGTCATATGGTTTAAGAGTCATATAGTTTAAGAGTCATATGTTTTAAGAGTCATATAGTTTGAGATTCATATGGTTTAAGAGTCATATAGTTTGAGATTCATATGGTTTAAGAGTCATATAGTTTGAGAGTCATATGGTTTAAGAGTCATATGGTTTAAGAGTCATATAGTTTGAGAGTCATATGGTTTAAGAGTCATATGGTTTAAGATTCATATGGTTTGAGAGTCATATAGTTTGAGAGTCATACGGTTTAAGAGTCATATGGTTTAAGAGTCATATGGTTTGAGAGTCATATGGTTTAAGAGTCATATGGTTTGAGAGTCATATGGTTTGACAGTCATATGGTTTAAGAGTCATATAGTTTGAGAGTCATATAGTTTAAGAGTCATATAGTTTAAGAGTCATATAGTTTGAGAGTCATATGGTTTAAGAGTCATATAGTTTGAGAGTCATATAGTTTAAGAGTCATATGGTTTAAGAGTCATATAGTTTGAGATTCATATGGTTTAAGAGTCATATAGTTTAAGAGTCATATGGTTTGAGAGTCATATGGTTTAAGAGTCATATAGTTTGAGAGTCATATGGTTTAAGAGTCATATGGTTTGAGAGTCATATGGTTTAAGAGTCATATAGTTTGAGAGTCATATGGTTTAAGAGTCATATGGTTTAAGAGTCATATAGTTTAAGAGTCATATGGTTTAAGAGTCATATAGTTTGAGAGTCATATGGTTTGAGAGTCATATGGTTTAAGAGTCATATGGTTTGAGATTCATATGGTTTAATAGTCATATAGTTTGAGAGTCATATGGTTTAAGAGTCATATGGTTTAAGAGTCATATGGTTTAAGAGTCATATAGTTTGAGATTCATATGGTTTGAGAGTCATATAGTTTAAGAGTCATATGGTTTGAGATTCATATGGTTTGAGAGTCATATGGTTTGATAGTCATATGGTTTGAGAGTCATATGGTTTGAGAGTCATATGGTTTAAGAGTCATATGGTTTGAGATTCATATAGTTTAAGAGTCATATGGTTTAAGAGTCATATAGTTTGAGATTCATATGGTTTAAGAGTCATATAGTTTGAGAGTCATATGGTTTAAGAGTCATATGGTTTAAGAGTCATATGGTTTAAGAGTCATATGGTTTGAGAGTCATATGGTTTGAGAGTCATATAGTTTAAGAGTCATATAGTTTGAGAGTCATATAGTTTGAGAGTCATATGGTTTAAGAGTCATATAGTTTGAGAGTCATATGGTTTAAGAGTCATATGGTTTAAGAGTCATATGGTTTGAGAGTCATATGGTTTGAGAGTCATATAGTTTAAGAGTCATATGGTTTGAGATTCATATGGTTTGAGAGTCATATGGTTTGAGAGTCATATGGTTTGAGAGTCATATGGTTTAAGAGTCATATGGTTTGAGATTCATATAGTTTAAGAGTCATATGGTTTAAGAGTCATATAGTTTGAGAGTCATATGGTTTAAGAGTCATATAGTTTGAGAGTCATATGGTTTGAGATTCATATGGTTTAAGAGTCATATAGTTTGAGAGTCATATGGTTTGAGATTCATATGGTTTAAGAGTCATATGGTTTGAGAGTCATATGGTTTGAGAGTCATATGGTTTGAGAGTCATATGGTTTGAGAGTCATATGGTTTGAGAGTCATATAGTTTAAGAGTCATATGGTTTGAGAGTCATATGGTTTGAGAGTTATATGGTTTGAGAGTCATATGGTTTGAGAGACATATGTGTCGATGCCTGTAAAAAGGGGTACAAAGGTGCAAAAATGACATCTGCTCTTTTTGGTAGTTATTTATAGAGTACATCATTAGAAACAATTTGGCGAAAATTTGAGGTCTAAATCTTAAGTACTTTTGTTGTTATGACGATTTAAAGAAGCACAGGAGTCGATTAATTTATCGATGAAAGTGTCAAAAAGTGGCATATTTTTTTAGATAAAGAAATGAAACAACACATGTTTTTTTATGTCTTTATATAATTTGTAGTTATATATCTTACACAAAATAACATATTATTGAACTGGTGACAAAATTCTTGTAAAATTATGATTGAAGTTTTAAATGGCAATCAAAATGTTACCATGACAACCACAATACGATGCAATTCAATATTAAACGTAAAAGGGATCACACACGCCGCTCTTAAAAAGTACTTAAATAACCTAAGCATTGGCAGACACTTTACAAATATATTTAAAAAAAAAATTATTCAAAATGTTTAAGACTTTTGTTGCTATGGTGATTTCAGTCCAAAGGGGGTCAGTGTACAAAATATATTCTATTCTCGAAATATGAAGAAAATGTACATCCATAAATAGGTATTTTCATGTATCTATGCATTTTGTAGCTATGCTTATTATACACATTATAATTTCACTAATGGACATTCCTGTAATAAAAAACAATAAATGTAACAAATATACACAGAAGCATTGCCATGGCAACAAAAATACAAAGTAGTGTATTTATTGTCTCTGTACATGTGTTTGAATCATTATTTCTTAAAATATTATAAGTTAACATAATGCAATATTGTATTTATATGTATAAAACATATTACTACACTAAGAAACAAGTTGTAACCATGGCAACCACAAGTATCAATTTTCAATACATTACATGTACAAATCAATTCTAGAAGAAAACTTAATGACAATAAAAATTGATAATATTAGCATAAAAAAATATCACTGCATCATTTGTTAATTGTCAATGTTACTGTAATTTGATGAAAAAAGGATATTAGGGTTCTAGCAAGAGTTATGGAAGGTTTCTGCACCCTGTTCTTTTTTGGAAGCACCCGTCATGAAGAGTAAGATTGGCAGCCTCCTGCCTTCATAGAATTTAAAGCTTAAGACAGTCAAATATTGATTTAGTTTTGATAACAACTTTATATTCACAAGATTATAAATACACACAGGCTTTAAATATTTGGCACTTGAAACCTAATAGTACTTCAATTAAACATTATACAATATTCCTAACATTTTCTGTAACATTCAAAATGTTAAAATTCTTCACAGCTAAATGAAGGGTGTCCTATTGACACATGGAAACCTGTATCTTTTCTGTGGCTCCCTGTCTTTCTTTAACCTGGCTAATCCTCTAAGAGGTTTGTTTATATAGTAACAGTAAATGTCAGCTTCTAATTCCTACAGATTTCTTATACTGAGAAATAATGTTATTACTTATTTCTGAATGTCAAACACTAGTCCAAACAAACAGCTCTAAAAAGTTAATTAACAGGTTGTACAGTTTGTTCAATGCTTTAGTTGAGACTGTCTATGGCACTCTGTCTTTTTCAATGTCTAATCTGCTGTATTCTCTGATCTTGTCATGTTAATACCACTGCCGTTCAAGATCCATCCCCTTGATGCAGATTTTGGAAAGGAGTTCAGGGTACACAACTGCTCTGGTTTTCATCAAGGTAATGTTTGCTGAAAGTATGGATTGATAGAAATTATGTCTAGTTCAGTCATATTTTGACATCACAAAAAACATACCAAAAAACAAGCTTATATAGAGACCAAGATATCATGCCAGTGTTTTGACAATGGGAGGAGTTACTTGGCTAGTTAAAACAGTGTTTATTTTTGTTTAACATTGTTGAAAATTTAAAATGTAATACCAAAATAACATACTTATGAAATTTCACATATCCATTCTTCCTCTGGCAACAGGTATGCAAAGATGTATTTTATCAATTTCAACAGTTATTGAGTTATGGTCAAGGTTAATTTGTTTACATGTAATTGACAACAATTAAAAGGCTAACGCTGAGATGAATACTCTTAAAAATCTAGTGCTCAATTCTGTTAGGTAAGTATTTTCAAAATTAAAGCATTTTACTTTAGGGCTTAATGTGAAAAATTTATTCTCTACCTGCTAAGACAAAGTGCCAATTTCGGCTTTTCTTCTCCAAGCCATGGTACTTGAAGTAGTGATCATCATGCTCACAAAAGTGTCTGCTCCCTTTTAATTCAGTCTCATCGAAGAAATAAACTGCTTGTTGTCCTGCAACATTTGATACACATCTTTATTTTATACATGCTATTTTGTTTATCTAAAATATTGCATGATTTCAAAATAAAATATGGAAACCAGTTAATTATTCGGTATTACACAATATGTTTTCTGATTACGTATAACAAGGTTGTCATGTGTGCAACCAAAAATCTTCTCCTTGCTTGGAAAAAGCTGTCAATTAACAACCATTTATTAATTTGTGAACTTAAGTTATAAATAACTAAAACATACCAGAGTGTCCTGCACATACTCCAAACTATGATGACACCGCATTTCCATCAAGTTTTGAACAATGTTGGACCAATCGGTTGGGCATGATTGGGGAAGAAGACTGGCAGGCAATGTCCCAACTGTTATGGAGGGGGCCGGGCAGGTAACATGGATACTGTCCTGAAATAAGATAGCAATATGATGTTATGTAGTGCAGTGTCTCTTGTCAATTCATTATTGTTGTTATCAAAACTCATAAACAGAATTTCAATTATCTACACTGTTATCGTGGTGGACAGGTTGAGTTTTTCTAGTAAATGAAGGTCATTCATAAGTTACACAAATCCTTATTAAAATGTCATCAGTGTCGTTGACATGTACATCGGGAACACTTTACTCCCATGACTACAAAAACATATGAATCGGTATGATAAGAAATTTATATAATTAAACAAGTTAATTCATTATTATGGAAAATGTGGTATGGAAATTAAATAAAACCGCCAGTTCAAGCCATTTGTTTACTTCCGGGTTTATGACAATTGACGAATATTTTCGCCTTTATCTATATCATTTTAACATAATAACATTTAATATTAAATTTATACAACTGCAATGATATTTACCTGTCAAAACTCGACAGAAGCATCCTCAAAAAGCAGCAAATGAAGACAAAAACCTTAAATGTTTGAAAATTTCTTGTTTGTCAATTACTAACCGGAAATTACGTATATGCATAAGGGAGATAACCTTGTTGTTATTATACTCGTCGCTATCGGTAACATCGTTGTCGGAGAATATGTATATTTTATGGATGCAATTTAAACAATTGTTGTACGTTAAAATTTAGAAATCTAACAAAGAAATGGTGACTTATACCAATAAAAGTCAGTGAAATAAATCAACAAAACTTTAAACACGTTTTTCTCGAAATTGAAATTGCCGACTTTGTACCCCTTTCTACAGGCGTCGTCATATTATGGTTTAAGAGTCATATGGTTTGAGACAAATTAGACATAAACGAAATTGAAAATACAGATTTCAAATGCATTTAAATATTTTTATCAATAAATGTTGCCACTACAGCTTAAAAATTGTGCCTGTTATTTCCTAGCTCTAGAGCAATTATGGGGGCTAACTCGTCTTGCATCTCAACCATGGTAAATGTCGGTAATCAAAAACAAACCAGACGTGCATTCAATTTCCTGTACCAATCAAAACAAAAACTCCAAATCAAGCTAATATTGATAATTTACTGTTTATACACAGCAGTTTAGATATATTCCGTTGAAGCGACGCAAGTGACATAAGGGCGGCGCATGGACCGAACGTGACATCGATCGATGTCATAATAAACTATTCCATTCTGGATAAGGGCATTTCAAAGGTTGTTATTTTCATTCCTGACACAACCCTCTGACCGAGCTTGTGCAAACAACCAGAGCAGACTGCCCCTGTCAAAACACAATTACATCGTGCCTACTTTGAACCGGTCAAATGTTGACGCGGTAACAGCCCTATTGCAACATATACGGTCTCCTTGATCGGATAGGCACGTCAGCCCGCAAATTTGTACAGTTACAGATACCGTGCTGTCTTGCCGTACTGAACGCTGCTTCAAAGCTTCGTCGCATATGTGTTTACGTGTGAATGGGTCTGTTCTTGCGTTAGTGTCACTAGATCTGCCGAATAGGCGGCGTTCTGCGACACCTTGTTTGTTGAAGAAGTGGCAGGATTTGTATTTTCGAATGTGCGTTACGTTATCGCCCCAGGCAAGCGTCGTAAATGCTTAATTAATCTGGTTTTCGCTAGGTCTTAGCAGTTTGGTAAAGCATTGATTTAAAATCAGATAAGATATTTCATTTATAAAAGGCAATGAGAATGTGAAAACACGATTCCGTTTGTACATTTCCCATGGGTTTGACAAGGACGATTATCAATCCCTTTCAAACCAAGCATGCCAAAATTGAAGAAAACAAAACACGTCTTGAATGCATTTAAACACATCATTTCAGTAAGTATCATAAAAAAGTTATATTACGTTCGAATGCCATTTTGGTTTAGGGTTTTGCGTGAGCGTAGACTAGTGAGGCTCATTCGATCTCCCCGTCATCAAATCTTAGATTCAATATCTTACATAAACGCAACATATATTCACAAACGTTTTATTTGTTTTCAGCATGAACGGATGTATTTGTCATGCAAATATCCATAACATAAATGTTATACGCCTCAACAAAATAAATCATCGCCTGTTCACTTCAAAATCATTGCCCTTATGTGTTAACAATATAAGTATTCGTCTTTGGACATAAACTGCATCAAACAAATGCATTATAAGAATATGTGTACTGTAACAATTTGAATGGGAACTCAATGGATCTCAGTTACCTTTTGTCAGTTACAAAACACATGTGTATTTTAACTATTTTCGTATTTGTTCAAATATTTCCTTGTAGCGAATCATAACTGTAGAAAGCATTCAGCTTAATAAATATTGTAAAACAAACACACAAAAAACGTGACACAAAAGAGCGTAAGCTAATTTTATGATTAAAGCAATTGCATCAACTTCTTTAATGGTCTTCTCTTACTAAAGGAACTATGGCATGTTTTTCTTATAGTAACATGCCAATTCTTGCCAGTGTCCTTGTGGCATAACGGATAATAACTTGCTAGAAATATCAGATACTCAAATGAACAGTCGAATTGAAATGAAAGTTATAAGCATATTTGTCTTTAACCAAACGTTATTGGTTTGTAATGTAAGGTATATATGGGACACGCAACATTATTGGCCCGCCAATCTTATTGGGGTTCGTCTTTGTTCGACATGGCATTTGCAAGTTCTAACGTTTATGACCAAAACAGGGAATGTGAATTACTTTTCAATGTACTTGAGAAATCATCCCAATCATAGCGGTAGGAAAGTACGACCATTTTAAGAAAGAAACCTTCAGTATTTCCTATGTATTACACCTTACCGTAAATTATACGTATACATATTGATATTATTTACTGAGTTTGGCGTGTCCGCAGTTTTTGTTGTCTTGTGGTGTTAGTTGGTAAGCCCTTGTTTTTTAAACCTTTCGAATTATATTTGACATTGTGCACATGTAATTTTCACCTTCATCTAGTTCGTTAATCATATTTCTGAAACGTTTTTATAACAGAGAATAAGGCAGTATAGTTATATCTATATCTGTTCTAAACTTTGTTTAATTATAAGAAGAGCTACTTCCCTTGTCATAAAATAAGCAATCAATGCCTGATTTTGGATTTGCACATAATAGAATGTTAAGGTTTCGTATATATACAAGCGTTTTTTTTTTTAACTTTGACTAATAATTAAGGCATTCAACCAAAACCGGCAGCAAATGCCCATTAGGATATATTCCTAATAACCTTTAGTTCTACATTTAAATAAGAGACATCCGACTTAGAAAACATACTGAATTTTAGCAAAAATATTAAATATTCGTCAAATGTAAATGCAAACTGAATGGACTACTAAAACAGATACGGAAAAAATGCTTCATAAGAACGTTGCGCATGGCTTTATTTATAAGTCGATGCAATGTCACTGACATAGATTGGTGTCAAAAGCAGCAAAGAAAGGGAAGTAAGCTTCTAACTAAGGTGAAGTAGATATAAAAAATGTTTTTGATTTAAATGTATTTCGCATTGAACCACACTAAATTGGTTTCAATACACACAATATCATTTAAAGAAGAAATTTAACTGCAAGTTCACGTAATATTTATTAAAAGAATATTCGCAACCCAGAGTAAAAATGATCAAGTAAGCATGTTTGACTTTCTGCATGCTTTCCCTTCAACGCATGAAATAAATTTGAATCCATTTTGATCGTTTGTTGATTCAAATTTATTTCATGCCTTAAATGAACTCGCACAGTTTTTATCCAAATGCTAAATGCTTGTTTCTATTACGTATGTGACGGTCTATGGCAAAATGAGAAGTTTTATGATTGACTTTGAAAAATATTGCATCTACTGATGAATTATTGTAATATTGTTCAATTCATGTACATTGTAGTAATCATTTTCTTGTCGTGGTTGAAGACCACATTATGTTATCTTCTTATATTTCATATGCATTTATATATTTTTTAAAAGAATTGAACGCTACAATAATTACAGGATTAATGACATTTATTCTGTTCGTGTGATTCTTAAAAGTCATCCAGATATACATTGTCAGTATCTGCCATTATTTCAACATTGGTTTGCCTATCTGAACCGAAGCAGAGACTTCACGATGTTCATCTACACAATTGGGTTCATGCTATAATCCAGACTTAAAACGTATATGTTCTTTCTGTATTTTTTAAGTAACACATATCTACTTGTATGATATCAATATTGTCAAAATAAGAAAAACATTTACGAGGCTTACATAGCTACGAAATTGAACCTAAAGAGGGCATAAATATTTAAGCAAAAACCTTACTCTAAAAATTTCAGATATATCAAGTTATTGAAGATGGAATACAATCCTTGTAAGAATGTTCATAAAATAGTAATTGAAGAAAGCAATATATAAGTAAATATATTATCTCAGGCCCCCTTCTCTCTCTCTCTCCGTAAATAGCTTACTTTACGCATCGTTCAAATGTCACTGGCATATCAATAATGCATATATCCTCACAGAATTTCGCCCACATGTACCACATAAATCAAATTTACTTAATTTCAAGAAGCAAGACCCTGACAAACAGCAAAACAGTAAATTCACACCCTATATATAAATACAGCATTTCCTATGTCATGTTATTGCACGAAGATGAACGACACAGTTGAACACCCGCTTAAGAGCAGGAAAATTTAAAAGGTCTGTTTTTATCTTGTAGAAGACCTCAAATTGTGAAATGCTTTATCAGTAGTAATGCAACTAAAGCAGCTATGTGAATATAATTATACTAATATAAGACAGGAACAAGCCTAATAGCCAACACAATAAAAAAATATTACAAGCTGAGTTCTTGTAACGGCGATGATTGCTAATGGCAAAGCCCAACAACTATCAAAATCAGCGTCAGAAGTACGGAACTCTATGGAAATTTCATTTATGCATTTTCATTTAGAATTTTGTGATGACTGCCCTTTGTATGTAAAGAAAGCTTGGCAAAAATCAAAATGAAGCCGTGATGAAAGATTCAACTAGGGCTGTATCGAATGTTAAGTTAATGAAAAAAATGGTTGTATTTATCTTTCAGAAAGACGAAATATACAAAAACTGCCGTGTATTAAGCTATTTGAGATACTTAACCAGTTTAAATACAAGAAGAAAGTACCGCCTGTGATCATTAAAGTGTCAAATTACAACGTTCACAAAGTATTAATTGTGCAACTTTTCATTGCAAAACAGAGATATTTTCAAAGGATTTAATTTAATCATAAATCGATTGATATAACACACAATATTACAACTTATGCTTCAATTTAACACAATAAAAACTCCTATTGATCCTCAGTATGTTTGTTCGTATAAGGAGCCAGTTTATTGCTCGTATTGATCGTATAAGGAACTAAAGTAGAATTTTTATAGCGACCGTTTTAGAAACCATTTACTTCAACACAGTTGCTGTAAGTATAATTATTATATTGGAGTTGCAAAGCATTATTCATTTATGCGTAATAAATGTACTCATGTACGCATATCCATGTTTTAAGCAGCACATGTTGTTCATCCTCTTATCTTAATAATGGTTGAATGAACGATCACCCTCAAAATATTAAAATAGTGTTCTTTACCATATAAAATTCAACACCAATTTTCTAAACGCTGAACAGAATAACTCCAATGTTTATCATAAATAAGCCAGAATTTTTGGATTGTATAGAGTAATCGCTTGTTTCTCTTATTAAAAAAACGTGCGATACAACAGTCGTTAACTCATTCTAGAACTTCATATAGCCGTTCGACTAAAAAATGTAAACGTTTAATTTGTAGCGTCGGGTTGTTGTCCCTTTTGGCCAATTATATGAATCAATATATTTCTATTTTCTATTGGAATAACAAATAACAAACACATACAGGGAACCTAATTGAAGCATGGCCCAAGAGTTGGCCTCATTACAAAAATATTAATGTGTGTTGGCTACTTTGCTTGTTTTTATTATATCAACTTGTAGAGCGGGGTGTTTATTAGATGTCGGCATTAATTTGTTCTATGCCGACGTTTGAATGCTTTTTTCGTACCCCAATTTGCAGCTGTCTACGAATTAGAAGTTAAGAAAGCAATTGACCACAAACGCTTGGGCAATGATATTGTTTGAGGAGCGCCTGTAGTTCACAAAAGTTGGTTCTCTCGACTGTTTGTATAGAGAAAAATTCTATACGATTGCCTAATCAATGATATACGTTGAACGCAATGGGTTGACGCACTGTTAAAGTCTCCGGAACTTATTGCTTTATTAAAACGCACAGCTAGAGAACTGCTGGGATAGTATTGGGACAAGTGTTTGCTGTAAACAGTATCGGCATGAACACGCATTCCAGTAGTACGTTTTTAGAAAGCTTATTAAAGTATATTGACCATTACTTGTACAATGGATCCGTACGCAAACTGCAAAAGTGTTTTACAAACGAATATAATATAAATTATTTTGAATTTGTGTTTTAGCTTCCAAAAAATTGGATATAAACCAAATCGTTCTGCGTAGCATATAAACGAAACTACTGTGGTTAAAAACGCCAAATGCCATTCACCACAATTTACATATTATAAGAGAGTTTATTCAACTCGATTTCTTATTCGTTTTCTGCTAAGCTTTGTATGAACAGAATCTTCTTTGCCATTCTAGTATCAGGCCACGGGTACGTTGTGGATCAAACTTTGACAGAGGCTATTTAAAGTAATATCTTTGCTTGGAGGAACTCCACGTGATATCATAGAGTTGTTGGTTGTTTTGGTACAAAACCTATTTCCGTCGTCCGAATTCAATCGTTGATCACAATAAACAATAAAAACAATAGAACATAATTTTTATAAACATTTCTACTTATGTATCACTTTTTGTACATGTGTTTCTTCTACAGTATATCCATAGATAAAGTGCTAAAATACTCGCATGCAAACATACAATTACTTTTCTTAATATTGCTTGTTTACTCGACGGAACAATTTTCAATACAACTGTATTGTAATAAAAAACATCAAAGCAAATTCAAATGCCATCTGCCAGGAGCTCTTACTTAAGAAATTCAATAAATTGCTTTGCTCCATTTTCATATTATCCACGCATTGAATTATTCAAAAAATACTTCTTTACTCTGAGAGAGCAATCAGGTAATACTATGTTAAACTAATATATTTAAATGATTCTCATTTCATGATCAGAGCTGACCAACAATTTTCTCATTAAATAACAACGAGTTTATCATTAGCCGATGACAGGTACACACCTTCAACCTTCAAACAAAACAAATTAATTATTTAAGAGTTTAGGTAAAGACTGCTTATTGAAATAATATTTGTTTGATCATTATATAATTGTCGGTAATTTTTTATAGTTGCATTTGTTGTACAAAAACCTCTTTCAAATGATACCAAAACAAAAGTTAACACTTTTGCCGGTCGGCTTTCTTCAGAAGGATATTCAGGAATAACGTTACGTCGTTGCTAAGATACGACGTTAATGACGTAGACGGATATTTAAAATTATCGCTAGTTTGCTGAATGTAACGATGGTTTGAACAGATTGATGAGGAATTCTTCTCTAGCCGTTACTGCATCTTCATCTTCCTCAACAAAAACACAAGGTGGTAATTGAGGTGAATGTTAGAAATAAAACAAAATATTTTGCAACGGTGCTTCTCTAAAGAAATCTAGGACAACGGTGAATATTCCTGTAAAGAACATAAGCTCCTTTGAATGGTCTCTGAACAGCATATTAGGGTTCGCTTGTATTTTCACTTCCATTTTACGTAAACTGATTGAATTGTGTTGGTATCAGACGCGATCATGTCGACAACAGGTCTGAAATGAATGTTTTTGTCAGAGTTGCTGCAAATTGAAATTGGTTTTCTAGGATTTGCAACGGGCGACATGAGAAAATTGTTTACATTCAAAATAGATATTTCAATGGAAAATCACATCACAAAGAAAATTTTATAAGGCATTGTGTGGGTTATAGGTTTATTTCAATCCTTTGTGTTGCTGAAACTCTTTGATTGACAAAGAGAAAAGATAGAAGTTTAACACTAGTATTTGCTTCTAGTACTTTATCACATCAGCCTGTCAGTGAGTTTTTCAGATTCACCTTTTGTTTCAAAAGCGCACAGATCCCTTTCATTCACTTCACCAGATTCTGTATTTACCAAGCTATAACAAGCAATTTAATTCGACAGTAACAAAGAAGTCTGATTTGCTAGAAAAATTTTTATGGCGCTAGCCAAAAAACTAATCGACATGCAACTTACATCTGTTCTCGTCGCTTTATGAAATATTTTGGCGATTGCGGTAATAGTAAAATCATAGCTTTCGTAGCATTGACAATGTCATGTATACAAAGGCTAGACTCTAGGTATAATACGAGATAAAGCTACATAAGATATTACATATTTAATGTTGCACTAATCTGTTACATTTATTTCTAGAAACACGTTGATTGAATTATGTTATCACACGAGTGTGCTTTGATCAGTATGAACTATCTGCTGTCACATTTTCATTTCACGATATTATTCTTTAAATAAATTAGTGAATATATGAAGAAGAACTCGTGAATTTTCGTAAAGTGATATGGTGAATTACTGAAATAAATTTGTAAATTCGAGAAATTTTGAACTCATAATTTTGAAGTTGTCGATTCTTTAAATGAAAAATAATCGTGAATTTGTAAAATATTGCATCAATTACGGGTCTATCGTACACCGGTGAAGATAAAGATATTTTTATATTTTTTACATCGCTGAAAGTATATCTAATATCTTGAGTATTAGTGGTAATGTCTTCTAAGTTATGTTTGATATTGGGTATCAAAGGATTGATGGAACGACATTAATTTTTATCATTAGGTAATCATTTGGATTGTATATGTTTTCTGGATTTGTACTCATAAAACCCTGCCAATTTTATTTGAATTTCAGTCAGTGATTACTGAGAAATAGCGCGGATTGTACTCTTTTCTGTATATGAGGCATAAAGGGTCAATCCTTTGTGATATATCATCGAACCGGAGCATGCTGACAAAAAATCGCGTTTCATTTTGGAAATGCAGTAGTTTCATTAAATCCCACACGGTTGTTACTGAAAATAGCGCGGAATCAAATGTTTGTTTTTTTGTTTTCGAAGGGCAAAATACCTTTCTGAAGTGGAAGTTCCCAAGCTAAAATGAAGACGTTTTCTTTCAGAGGGATGTTGCACTATGGCAGTATTAAAGTAACAAGACTGATTGTTTGTGTTTGACCATTCAGACGAATAAACGAACAACACACATTTGATAATGTATGTGTGTCATCTTGCATCAACTACTGAATTTAAATGTTGGGCATGGCGTTTTGAAATATCACGTGTTCAAATACAACATAATACAGTTATTTCAGTTAAGAATAAGACAACATACAAGTGACACAATATTAGTCCGAGATCAGTCAGGCGAGTATTATTGTCGGCTTTAACAATACAATGAATAGTACAGGGACAGTAGCAAAAACATCAACTATTTCCCTGTTTATTAAATATAAACGAGGAAATACCCCAAACGACTTCGTACGAGAGACAAAACATACAACTGCCACAAACAAGACTAGACAGCTTTTATAAACACCGCCTTGGAACATAAAGTAAAGTTCAATCCCCAGCGTGGTTTAGGTTTCAATTGAGGCTCGTTATTGTTTTATTCGAGTTCCTTGTGCCTTTGAACCGGATCTCGGTTAAATGTCATAGAATGGAACTTAAACAAAATTGAACGCAGTTTAAGATATCATTCCGAAACGTTTATAAAAACCTTCAAGTTGTTTAAGAACTATCTTCATATGTCACTAGCATACTCATATCAGCTTAGGTTACCGCCCTTGTTACTCTCAGTGGTATAGTTTACCAGTGTCATTCATAAACTGACGATAGTGACACAAACTTGTATGTTTGGTGTGACCTGAATCTATTAAGCAGCACTCGGCACTAATAAATCATATGGTAAGGGCTCACTTAATTAACGCTGTACATTCAAAATAAAAGAAAAGAGTAACGATATTTCGGTGAAGCTTTTACCGATCATGATGTCTTTACACCAAAATGCAATATATTTGCTGTTTCGTTTATGCTGATATTAAAGAGAAACACCATCTTAATTAACGGTTATTTGATAATTGCGTGAGAAACATGGCATTAATATTTCATTTCCGTTCTAAATAGCTAATCTTTAGTCAACGCTGCGATTATTTCATTAAACAATACGGGAAAAAAGATGTTTAAGAGCAGAGAAATTATCAAAATTGATATCAAAGAACGTATGTTTTTTGCAGTGGATAACACTATGCTTCAGTAACAGATCGCAATAAATTTTATCACTTATTATTTGAAAAAAGAAAATTTATTACTCGATATACAACACTCTTGAAAAAAAAAACACTCTTGAAATATAAGTAACCGTGTATGTAAGTTTACCGGGAATATATCGGACGAATTTCCAATAAGGCCGGATAAGCCAAGCCTGCTTTGAGTCAAGCTCATGTTCAGTGTAAGCATTTCATTGGGCCGCTAATAAACATGATTCAAATGAACATGCTTCAATAAAACTCAGACGAACTGTGATGTGCCTTTCTGCCAAGTAGTTTTGGAATCTAATCTTAAGATCAAGAGAAATTGACAGCATTGTGACCTGTGACTTTTATCATGTTTATAAAGAAATACATCTCAGAATGTTTTGGCGACTACATCAAAAGATGAACTTGTGTGTCTTCTCCTTTTATTTTATACCCCCGCCCCCCTTCATTTGATCGATGATCATTATTAGACTATACTTTTTAGAGGTATAAACCTGCACTATGGTTGTTGTATTTACTTACTGCTGTGACTGGCTTTATTCAGTATAATGTGATCGTTCAGTCATATGTGATTTCTGGAGCTTTACGCCTTCAAGATGACGTTTGTAAGATTAATACATGTTTGATTTTGGTCGTACTGATAATAAACACTGTAAAGTGAACGCTCTTTTTTCTTTTTCATCAGCTTTTCAACAGGTTGTGCTCACTGACGGTAACATACGGATATTTATTGCGTCTTAATAGCGTGATGTTGTGTGTCTGTTTATTTAAACACCCCTGGTTTTATATTGTATATGCGTACTGTGATGTTTGTGGAGTTTTGTGCTGTTCTTCCATGTTTCTTGTTTGTGAATTTATGTTCTATGTAAGCCTTAACAAAACAAACACACTAAATTGTAAGGACATTTTACAGTTAATGATCATACGTTTCCATCCCAACACAGATTTCGTACAGAATACAATATTACATCTATGATGACGCGTTATCAGCTGTGGCGCTTCATATTCCACGACAGTCAGAGGAAATTACTCATGTTAGTCAAAATACATTTTATGGTTGAGTATTTGTCGGAATACATTATCTGAGGTATGTAATTATTGCTTTATTCACACCAAGGAGAATTACTGCGTCTTAAGTACATTCCATTAATCATCTGTAACCTATTAATAGTTCCTTCAAAGAAATTGAACGCTATAAATAGTACATGCAATTGATGGAATGACATAAACTCTGGTTGCTAGGAATCACTTTTGTATATTAAGGTTATATCGTGATAAATATTTTACTAAGCAATGTAGGGAAATAAGACTAATTGGTTCAGCTCCCTTAATTAACAAATAGCGACTATTAATTGAAAGGGTTTAATGATTGAGATGGCCAGAAGAGAAACACGTGGCTGGTATGATGCTAGCGAACAACAGTGTTACAATTACGGCTTTAACATATTCCTGTTAAAGACAATATTGGCCGTAAAGTGTAATTTTACAGCAAGGATCTCAGAAGTAATGTCCTATTAACAGTATGCAAAAAAATAGAACCACGTCATCTGGCATGGACACATTATTTTCACATTTTTTCCTGAAATGTTTTTGTATTGTGGTAAAGTTTAGAAGTTAAACTTCCTAATATACCTTGAAGCTACCTCTCAGGAGTCTTTATAAAATAGACAGTATCCGGAAACATCTAAAATCGCCCTTTTCTATAACTTAAAATGCTTTTAACAGATACTGATCATAAATGCCTACCTAATGAGTTTATAAAATGGGAACAAGAGCAGTCAATGAATGCCCTACCCCCGCCGAATTATTAAAAGTTTCAACTTCGCCTTACGAAAAAGACTTCTAATTAAACGATGGACAACAAATTTAAACATGACTGTATGAATCTAAATTTTGTCCTGGGCACTGCACTTTTCCTCAGTGAAATATATCTGTATTTGAAGTTGAAGAAAACACATCATGACTTTTCAAGTTATGCTTCGGACAAAACATAACACATTTCTAATGTGCCTTTTAAAAGTCAGTGGAGCTACTTTAAAAAGATATTTCTTTAGCTCTTGTATAGGTCACATCTGTAATAAAACAAGGAAAACTACTCAGAAAAGGCCATCAACCAAGATCCTTTTTATAGGCCTAACATTCAAGGTCAAACATAAATTTAGAGAGAGACACACAACGCCACAAGACAATACATACATTAAACAAACTTGCTGTTATTAGTAAAGTAAGTGTAAGTCAAGGTATTAGCTTGGGCAAGGTCAGTGTTAACATATTAAGCTATTACTGGGGATATTAGCATAATTTGAGAGCACTTTACCTTTACAGTAGTACAAGTGTAAGATGATATGGAAACAAAACAAGACGTCGCATACACAACGAATGCCAAGTGCGAGTTGGTCATTATTTTAATCAAGAGGGCTGCTGAAGTGTTTATTACCATATTGTCGATCAATCGTCAAACTGTTGAAGATTACCATTTATAACTGGTAGCGTGCATACTTTAAAATATCGCATTATTTCGTCACGCTAATGTTTGCGCGGTAGCTTTCATTACGGTCTGATATTAGATAACAGAGAAAAACATATGGTTCAACCTAAACTTATCAACAACCAGATACAGACCAGATACAGACATCTGTACAAACTAATGAATCCTGCCAGAGCAACAGTCTGTAAATTAACAGTCTCAATCTAACCGATACTGCTGCATCATACTTTGGATGCATTATGTGACTTTACGGATTTTCCAGAACATATTCCTAAATGTACGATGGTTCAAGTCACAGACACTGAGGTATTTCAGTTAAACCAAAAGCTTTGTCTGTTCGATTGTACATACTTTATTGGATACGAAATATAAGTGCAGTGCATTATTTTAAGTGTGCAATTAGTTTTGGTTTCACATCGAACAAAAAATTACATTTCTAGGTTATTTTATCACAATAATCATCGGTAATATCTCAAATAATATTAGAAGAATGGGATATCTATATATTGAATATTATTTATGACTGATGTTTATGATTTAAGCTAGGAAATGCGTTATTTAAAGATTATGAACACACTGTAACAACGAATGTATTTGTTGTTATATTTGAAATATCTAAATTACGAAATATTTTATGGAAGAAATTCACGCTTTTGACATCTTAACATTTCCCCGTCTCGAATTCGATTTGAAAACATTTTGATTCCATATACAAACGGTGGATACAATTATACAATGAAATTCTACGACATATAATATGAGACTATATTCTGTGTGATGTTTTATTTAAAAATGAGCAAAAACCAAGCTGCGAATGCAAGAAAGCCAATTGTGAGTTTTTAGTAAAATTCTTTATTACATTTAGCTAGAGAAAGTGTATATTTGGTCTTCTGTGGGGAAATCCAAAAGAAAGCATGCGAAGCAAAACACAGTTTAAAATGAGGTTCAAATCAAGCGGTTATCTTTGTTCAAGGAAAAAGCACATACCTATTAGCTTGAGAAATGACGCGAATGCCTTTGATTTAATAATAAAAAGGGAATCAGCAGGCAACACTGTAATCATGGTGTTGTTTAAAGCTTAACAAACACGCGAGATAAATAATGGGCAACAAACTTTAAACGTGCCTTAACATATAAGAACACGTGAACACGTGAATAATTTCAGCAACAATTTTTAGAGCACGTTTTCTCTGACCTTTAAGTGACCATCCGGTTTTCTACAGCTATCCAATGATGTTCCCGTGTTTGCGCTGTTTCGACACATGCTACTATTTCTTGCTTAAATACGCTTTTCTGAATTGTTAATCGAGTAATTCTCCATTACGCGAATAAAGGTATAAAACACAAATAAGTGCGATGAGAGATAGACATTAAAGAACTTTTATAAACATTAAACATCATCATGCTACTTAAAAAGTTTTTTTTAAACAAATTGAATTGAATATAGTATCAAACAACATAAATAATATAGATTTCTTGAAGCTATTGTCATAAATGCTAAAATTAAGAAAACAGCATCCAATAAAACAAGATAAAAAGCAAAAAAAATACCATCTTGCACAATTCTATGACTTAGGCCGTTTGTGCAATCAATGAGAGACAAACAATCTTACAAGACACGGACACAAAACACCTAATACTGCAATACAGTTATCTTCAAATGTTTAGGATACCGTCTTGGCACGGTCAGTTGCTAGGAAAAACTGTTTTGAGCGCTCGCCCAGAGGGTATGCGCGGCTTCAAATTATTTGCCTTCTTCCCTACTTTTATCAAACTTTGTTGCAGTGTTTTATGCATATTCATTCCGAAGCCTAGAAAGATTGGTGGTGATGGCTAAACGGTTAGCTCCGAACTCTGGTTCAAACCCCTTTCTTAAAGATCTGTTTAGGATATTAAATTTAAATCATTGTATCAACTTAAAATGTGATGTCATGGTGAAGCAAAACCTGACACAAGGACACTGTTCATTTGTAGGAAACATAAGACATCTCTAGCGTTATGTAATACTCACCATTTTCACAGTCATTGATTTTATCTTTCTTGGAATATAATACAAGCAAAATACTGTTATTATGTCCGAAAACGCGTAATTACACATATTTATGCAATATTTGTTCCCTGTGCACTGCGGAAATTATCGTCTCAATTATTTCAAGAATGAAATAGCTTCGACCAGTTTTAAAGAACATTTTCGATTTGACAATGAAAATATGTTATTCTGAATAGACCGGCACTAATACAAAACTATACATCCAATAAGAATGTCAGGTAAGTCATCATTCTTCTTTTTAATGTTCTTTGTTGTTGTTGTTTTTAAACCCATTGCTATGATATTTTAGAGTAAAACCTACTCATGTCTTTTATGGGAGGTTTGCAACATTAAGTCATATTTGATAGTATAAATCTAAGGTTAAATTTTATATAATATTATTAAGATTTCTTCTTTTCCTGAAAATAAACAATACTGTTATGCATAAACTTTCAGGAGTGATAGTAGTGTAATACTAGTTTAAACAAAATATACAATTTAATAAAACGTATGCATCGACAAGACCTCAACTATGTTTGACCTTTAGCAAAAACTGTAACACTGATTAGAGATATTTTTTACAAAAAAAAACTTATCCTTTGCACATCATAGAAATGAAAAGATTTTTTCGTCAACTCTTCCAATTTGAATATAATGACTCATAAGATTGTAGGCTAAGTGCAATGATAATTGGAATCAAATTGGTTCTATAATTTTTTCCATTACCGTATATTTCGCTTAATTTGAAATTACGTATAGGATTTTGTTATACTTTCTACGGATTCCTAGTGATATAACCATTAATATCTTGCCTGAAATATCAGTTCAATAAATGTACAGGAGAGTTAATGCAAATGGAACTCGTGCACCATATCACATACGATTTTAAAGTTACATTGACAATTTTTAAAAGCCCATGTCAAGCTATTGTTTCAAACACGACATGGTATTGAGTTTCAGTGAGTGTGATAAAATAAAAATGGATTGTTTTTCATGTCGTGGAAAAACACCAGAGTTTAAGAAAACTATCCATTTAATCTACGAATGAGATGAAATAAAATGAAATCGCAGAGAGCGTTGAAAGGCTGTAGGCGTGACAAGCCTGCTTTTACTTTTTTACAACTGTGTTCACAGGCAATCCAAATTGAATCCGTAAAACAATTTGAGTAGCCCAAAACTGTCACCGATTAGTGCTCGTCATTACTGAAGAGAAGAAAATATACATTGTTATATGTTTATAGCGTTCGGTCTCTCAGGGCATGAAATTATTGCAGCTTATGTACATTTTAACGCCGATATTACACGGCAGCATGTATGGAATTCCGATCCGTGACTTGCTATAAGAAATGTCATACTCGTAACAAAGCCTAGAGAAAAAAATCCTCTGTCAAGTAGACCGCATTTGAACACTCTTTGGAAATATATCAAACGGGCACGTAACCTGCCTGGACATAGTTATGAATAATGAGTTGAAAAGAGCCAAAACAATTATTCATTAAATGCCTTGACCTGAAAATGAATCACGCCATCTTTTAAATTAAGTCCCTCAAGCGTATATCGAGTGTAAGTGGGTTTAATGAAAACATGTTAAATGCCGGGAATCCAGGAACGTATGGCAAATAGAGGTGCCACGGAGCATACGACATGGCTGTCCTACTGTATTACAGTATAGAAAGTCTTATAGAAGCTTGAGTTATGGATACGTGTGCGTATTATCTCTGGCAACATGTTAACCAAGTTTCTCTAGTCTATCTTTGATGGCTTCTGTATAATGGTGAAAGTTTAAATTTTTGCACGCCGACGACAACGACGCCGAGGCTCCGACAATACCGCGATTTTTCTTTGAACCACTCGCGTGCAAAAGACAACACCGAGCCTTACTAAATTATCATGTTTTGCGCAGGCTGACTTAATTGCGCCATGTAACATAAATATGTATACGCTGTCACCAGAGGTACAACGATATTTGTTAACAATTGCAAGACTATTTAAAGGAACCTGATATTAATTGTAAAAAAAATATCAGTGCACACCTCTATTAAAATCTTTACGATATAAAATCAGCTTATATTTTCGTAAAACATTCTCTTTCTCGGTTCGCCGAACATTGATTCCATAGATCATTTTTCCAGTTCAATTACTTTTACAGAAGGTAATATTATCATTAAGACCTTACTCAAATGAGTTTAAAATGATCTTACAGTTCGTTTAATTTAATTTCATTTGAAAATATGTAATATAACCTTTGATGATAAAATTCTGCCGCACAATTAAAAGCCATTCTTTTAATATAAAAACAGATAAATACCCTTTTAGTAATCAGTAGGTGAAAAAATGCTACACTTACTTTCATTGTTTGCGTTCACTTTGTTTTTTCGTGATCTTTACAATTATATCTGACATTGTTACAGCGTTTAGAGAGTTGAAAAATAAGATATAAGAATCATTATATAAAATTTGGTATATATTAACAAGAATCATTAGCTCAATGACCTATTTTCCGATATGAATAACAAGCATACGCAACATGGATCTGTTCCTGAAAAATATGAAATCGATACCTTTTTTTGATTTAAACATATTTTATTCAACATATACAAACAAACTACACAGAATATACACCCACACACACAAGTTGTCTATAATAATGAAATGGATTGGAACGAAAGCAAAGCTTATAGAGTTCTTCTCCAAAGGAATTAAATTACACATTTCCAGAAAAATGAGTATGATTGACGATTAGACGATATATATCATTTATGCGAGAAAGGTTGTTTCTAATGCTAAAAAAATAGGAATAAGTTTGTTTTATTTTTTAGATATGGATTCAATAGTTCAAACACGATACATAATAGATACAAAATAAGCACAAGTGACAGTATAAAGGATATATAAGTAGGGTGTGGACAGATATGAAGGAAGACAAGAAGTTGGGTACATACCATATTGGGGAAACACTGTAAGTCAGGTTATGATCAGAAACGTTTCGAGTCTTGTATGAATTTATGAACAGTATCAAATATTTTGGAGTTGTTCTCGTTGTTTAGGGTTGGATTGCCATAGAGAATGAAACCAATGTTAATTTCTGTGATAATTGACATATCACGAAAGAAAGTTTGTCGAGAGACGGTATATAAAGGACAATGCATAAAATAGTGAGTACTACTTTCAACTTCACCACACTCGCAAAGAGGAGAGCTGATAATATTTTTACAATAAAGGTGATAGTTAAGACCACTGCAACTAGTACGCAGTCGAGTGTGAAGTGCTTGTAATCGGCGGTTACCGTAATAATAGTAAGGCGGGCAGACTGGCAATCGACTACGAAGTGCATATTTAAAGGATGCAATTGAACGACAATCCCGCATATTCTGTGGAAGTTCATTCCATGAACGTATAGTTGAAGGTAAGAATGAGGAAAAGTAAGAATCTGTGCGTGACATAACCGTTCTTGTGTTAGATGCATTCCGTTGTGGATAATTCTGTGTACTGACATTTAAAGGTGCAAGGGATGATAGATATTCTGGGGCAAGGCCGTTTTTCATTTTATAGAAGAGACATAGTTTGTGATTAATGCGTCTTTCTGATAGAGTAGGCCAACATAGCTCCGTATGGAGAACATCAATCGAAATTAACTTAGTAGACCCACAAACTATTCTACCGGCTTCATTTTGTATCTTTTGCAGTTCGTTTTTTTCGTAGTCCGTACAATTATCCCAGACAATATCCGCATATTCAAGAATCGGACGGATATACGAAAAATAAATAGTTTCTAGACATTTTCTGTCCAGACGAAACTTAAGCCTTCGCATGATGCATATTCTTTTAAGTGCTTTACTTCTGATGTCCTCAAAGTGTTCATGCCATGTACAGTCACTGGAAAGAACCAAACCAAGATGTTTATGCGAATTGATTTCTGAGATTTGTTGACCATACATAGACAAATCTGGATAAGTACGCGGTAGGCGTTTCCTGGAGAACAGGATTGACTTAGTTTTTGCAGGATTAAAGGTGACTAGCCATTTATCAACCCATGTACTTATGCTATCAATATCTCTCTGGATTATTTCAGTGGCCCTTAAGGGCTCGTCAACGAGAATATAAAGACTAGTATCGTCTGTAAATAGCCTAACATTACTTCTAATGTTGACAACAATGTCATTTATAAATATCAAAAATAAGAGGGGACCTAGAATAGAACCTTGGGGTACACCAGCCTTAAGAAAGACCCAACTAGATATGGAGCCAGGGAGAACTACACGTTGCCTACGTTTGCTAAGATAGTCACTAAACCACGAAAGTAAATTGCCATCGACACCAGTTTCTTGTAGCTTCACAATCAAGCCCTTGTGCCAAACTTTATCAAATGCCTTACTGATAACAAAGAATACTGCTCTAACCTCTAGGCCATCATCTAATGCCTTACAAAATGTGTTGTAAAGGTATGCAAGCTGATTAACAGTAGAATCGCCTGGCCGAAAGCCTGACTGGAATGGGGTAAAAAAGTTTATGTCACGAAGGTGGTTAAAGAAGTGTTTATATATTGCCCTTTCAAACACCTTTTCCATTGTATTAAGTAGGGAGATAGGACGATAGTTAACAGGAAGTATGGAATCACCTTTTTTGAAAACTGCACAGTCACACATTAGCATCTTTCCATGATTTTGGAAATCTACCGATTGAGAGAGACATATTAAATAGGGAGCACAACGGGCGAGCTAACGCGTTAGAACATTCTTTTAGGATTCGATTGCTTATGCCATCTGGTCCTGAAGCTTTATTAACAGGCAATGATGATATAATGTCAGTTATCTCATTTGGTAGCACTGTGATATTGTCAATTTTGCGGTTACTGTTATGATTACTGGCTGGCGGAACAATGTGGCGGGTATCATCTAATAAAGATTGATTTTTAAAGTTGGTATTGAGAATTTCAGCTTTACTAGCATCATCTAGGCAGAGTTCGCCATCAGAGGGATCTTGGATTGCATTAATGTTTGGCCTTGGTTGAGGATTAACAAACGACTTCAAAACTGTCCACCATCCTTTAGACTGAGAAGACCCTGAGCAATTTTTTTCTGAGAGATTAAAATAATATGTTTCTTTTGCGTCACGAATAGCCGAAGTTGTTTCGTTCCGAAGTTTACGAAATTTACCCCATAGTTGGGTTGAGTTTGTATTTTTAGCCTTACTATAGTAACGTTTACGTTTGCAAATAAGATTTTTTACATGTAAAGTCATCCAGGGTACATCATCTGGTCGAATAACGACTGTTTTAGTCGGGATACATCTTTTTGCGTTAGTCAAAATGGCATTGGTAATATTGTCAGTGTATATATTGATATTCAAATTAGAAAGAGAGTCCCAATCAGTTCCCTCGAGAAGATCACGCAACTCATCGTAATTACCCCTATCGTAATACCATATTTCTCTCGAGAAAGAGGAAGACTTACATTTTGCAAACTTAAGAATGCCAAAGATTGGGCAATGGTAGCGAATGTTTGATGGAAGAAAAGGATCTCCCACACCCGATGTTATTAAACTATTAGAGTTAGCAATGAAAATCAGATCTAGTGTTGATGAGGTACTTTCAGTAAAGTGAGTTGGCTCTATTATCACCTGCGATAGACCATATAGTGAGCATAAGTTTGAACACGTCTAGAGTAACTTATATTGCTGGTGTTGTAGTTAAAGTCACCTGTGATGATTATATCACTTATTCCTGTATCAAAGGCAAATCCCACAGAATCCTCTATAGAATCGCAAAATGCAGTAGAGGAGTTTGGGGGTCTGTAAAATGTACCAAATAATAACCTTTTATGGTTCTTTAGTGTAATCTCGACCCATACGCATTCGAGACATTGGAGCTCTAAATCAGGACGACGCGAGAAATGAATAGAATCTTTGACGAAGACACAAATACCACCATGACTGTCTCCTTGTCTATCCCGTCTCTCAACCGTGTGATAACCATTAAATGATATATCTTCGCAGGAAATTGAATCATTAAGCCATGTTTCAGTAAAAGCTATTATATCAAACCGACTCAGTTCCGAGAAAAGTATATCTAATTTGCTTTGTAAGCTTTGTACATTGTAATGGATGAATGAAACATGGTGTTGTGACAAGAGAAGTTTGGATAACTCTGAGCTTGACTCTGATGCTAGTGAAACTGGATCAGGGCCAGGATTGGGGTGAATATCACCAGATAATAAGATAAGCTCAACAATCCAACATTCAACTACAATTGAAGCAAATATTGAAAAGACGAGCACAAACCATAACCCATTACAGCGGCGTTTAGTTGCGTTGGAACGGATTTTTTTACCAGTGATTGGTATTGGGTGCGGAGCATGGTATGATTTAAGGGAAATCACAGCTAACACACTGCACATAATTGGAATTGAAAATATAAAAATGATACTGTTTTTCCAACTTCCCCTGACGTTTAATTGTGTCAAACCAGCGGCCGGGGTCATATTACAAGATGTTTCCATGAAATAGAGAGTATAAGAAACAAGAATAAAATGACCGCCGGTAACCTGCGATTGACGACAATAAATGTCACTGGTATGTACCCACAAACTTTCATGAAGCGAATAGCATGCAAATTTTAGAACAATAAAAATAGAAAGAAGAAAAAAGAAATCTTGATTAGAATATGAAACATGATATTGTTCTCAAAACAATGTCAAGAGATACCTTTTTTCGAAAGAATAATACAGCAATAGCTAAACCTTTTGATGTGTTCATGACAATAATGCTTGTTCGTTATTCACGATAACTGGAACTATGATGAAGTTTATTTCCTCACCCATGTATGTGTCTTAAGGCTTTGTTTAAATTGGCTATTTTTGGAACAAACTGATTTTCTGTAGCTCAATGCCTTCTAAGGGTACTGCTTATTTCAATAATGAGGTGTGTTTCGGATAATAAATGACCGCCGGAAAAGGCATCTAAGATTGTCATTGGATTTTTTAGACACTGATGCGCTTAAATTGAAATTGTTTAAGTATCAACATTTAAACGTATAGGTTTTTTGTGGGGTTAGGGAGGTGGTGGGTTTACCGAGTCAAGGGGAGAATGTTCCAAATATAAGTCATGATTTTTATTAGCCAATTGGCATGTAAGAACAAAAAAATATTTTGTAATCGTGTTGGTCTTCACAAATTGCAGAAAATGTCATTTAACGTATATTTACGCCAATACTTCGCTTGGTGAACGTATCGTCAACAGTATTTTATAAGCCTTATCAGATTTCCAATTTGTAATAGTAAGAATGTTTTATAATAAGCAATACATATTTATCTCAAACACGCATTAACTGTATGGAAATTGGAACTGAATGTCTCCCACACTGTACAATTAAATAAACCCATATATCTGATGAAACTGTTTGAAATACTTTCTATACAGAAATCTGGAATTTACTTTACGCCCTGACCTTTTCTGGATTGGATCATCTGACTAAAATCGGCCTATCACAGAATTGAAGCTGGGGGTAAGAAAGGATATGAAGGGCACCAGTTTTGAAAATAAGCGATGAAACATATACTTATCTATTTACTGCTGGATTCGTCGATGCAGTTTCCTTCTTTTAATTTACGTCAAACTCGGCAAGATTATTATGCAAAGTATTCCTTCTGTGTATTACTAAGTCATGTTATCCTATTTGATAAATTTAAAAAAAAGCTATCCTGTCGATTTTGAAGAATTTTTAGCCTTTAAAGGTTAAACGAAACAGTGCATTGTCAAGGTATCATTCAATAATTAGTAAAAAGTAATTAAAATGCACTCGGAATGCTTAACTTCTCATAACACACTTGCATCATGCAATGCTTATTCCACTTGACAGTGGAAAAAATGGTGACATAGCGTATAACACAATAATTGTCCTTTTACACATTAAAAGCTCTTGGCAAAACACTAAGGATAACATCATTTGCCACATAGGCGGAAACTGTTGACAAGGGCCATTTTACCACACCTTACTACTCCTGGAACCAGAGGCAATTTCCCGGTAGTGTTCTAATGTCGCACGTATTCCATAGAAGTATTAAGTCATATACGTATTTAAGGACAAGCCTTATAGCAGAAACTAACATTGGCACGATTCTTCAGATAATAAACGTATTACAGGACAAGCCTTTTTGCAAAAACTAAGATCAATCCGATAGTGTATTGCGATATAAGAAAACAGACACAAACGAGAAAATAATGGAATAATTGTAACAAATGGAGTGTAGTATATCAATAGTTCGACGAATTAAATGATTTTGCTTTCAAAACAGTATTAAATATTGTCTGTTCGTTATTGAGAAGTGGCATTACTATCCTTGATAACTTAATGTAAGCTCTCATTTGGAGTAACTCACTGTAATCCTGTCATGGGCAACTAAGTGACTAATGATTTTACATCTAGCTACACGCAATTGTTAAATAAGAAAAATATGCCAACTCTTCATGTCAGTCGCTTGATGGAGGTGTTTAAATGTCTTCAGAAACTATCCCCTGTATATGTACAAGAACTGGTAAATGTAACATCTAAATATTATTCTTACAGGTGTAGGAATGCTCTTGATGTCCCTCGATTCAAGACTGTGACCTATGGTAAGAAGAGTTTTCACTATGAAGCCACCCAGGTATGGAACTCTCTTCAAAATGAAATCAGAACAACCACACTATGGTGTGTTCAAGAGAATGATCCAAACCTGGAGAAGCTTCAAGTGTGGCTGTTCTATGTGTACATAGTTCGTATGTGTACCTGCATGTTTGTTGTGCCTGTAATATATATATATGTATAATATGCATGTGCTGTTTTAGAATGATATTGTAGATGCTGTTGTTTTTTTCGTTGTTGTTTAGTCCATGACCTTGTTATGTGTTCTTTTTGAGTTATGCTTTTGCTATAACCATGCTTTCATTTGTATTGCTGCACCTTGCTTTTCAATTAGTTTAATGTTATTTTTTTATGTATAATTTATATTTTTAGGTGTGTCTACTATAGTTTTATTTGATCAGTAGCTGCCGGTCATAACTGCACGTTTATTCTGTCTACGATTATTCAATTTAATGTATTTAAGCCGTTCTTAGTAACTTTAGTTTTGCAAAATGATTTTCTTCCCTATTTTATGTATATTTGCATATTTGTCTTTACCATCTTATCACTTTCATATAAGTTTTTAGCATGTTCCTAATATGTATATACTAAGAGTTTCTATAACAATTCGATATGTTTTAATCAGAATAATTGTACTCTTGTGACGAATGTTTAAATACTACTCCTCTTTTTGCATGACGTTTGTTGGCTCGTTATTGGATAATCTTGTTTTGTTGGACAATAGCTTTAATCTAATGTTTGAATATAACCGATGCTCTTATCTCATCTTAATTAAGTGCATTTTTCATCCTTGGATCATTAATACCAATGTACAATTCGTCTTTATAGGTAACTTAATGCAACCCATCATCTTGGATAACTAACTGCAATTCCTCACGACCATATGCGTTTATCTTTGCCTATGTTTTATTCTAACACTCAAGACGACACGTGATCTAAATTGATCTGTTTACACCTTTATCAAGACGGTTATGGCCATTATGACCCTGACGTTGATGCTTATAATGACGATGGTAATAGCGATAAGACATCGGTGCTTGAAGTGCTAAAAGGTTACAATAAAAACGTCGTGGTGGCTCTTATCCTAAAAACTATAAAAAAATGATACAAATGCGTTTCAAGATAGATAATGCGAATTAGTATTGCTATCAGCAAACAATTTTTTAGAGTGGGAAAACGACGTGGGTCACTCAACAAAATGCCGTCTTATATTATATACATGGTAAAAGTAGGTATTAATTGATGTAGGTGAGGTCGGAACGTTTTATGTTTATTATGTATTTTATTAAATTCGACACTCAGATAGAAATTTGCAATGTTTTATACCGGTGCTATATCGGGAAAAAAATGTCATAGGAATTTATTTTCATTTGCGAATAATGATGTAATTTTAGCGTGGAAATAGAAATGAAAGCCATGTTGCGTAATCATTCTAGCCTACTGATTATCCATTACTAATCTGAAATGTAATCTACCAATTATATGAATATTTGTATGGACACTTACATTTTATTAATGGGGTTGGCTATTCCTCTTTTAAAAGCCGATTACATCGATATTAACAACCTTACTTTCGTCTCCAATCAACATTTCTCCAAACAGAACAATAAAAGACCTGTGCATAGACAGCACTAATATATTGATATGTAATTGATTTTACTGTATCTGGTAATATCCAGTCTCAAATTCCAGACGAAAGGTCACAGTGTGTCAACAAGCAGACGAGCCCATCATTTGAACCCACACTACATTAATCCGGTAACCCTATATACCATACAGGAAAATACTAGGCTAGGGAAACTTAGGTATTTATATACCGTTTTGTAAATACAATGGGCGCTATTTGGAATTCTAAACAGTCAGTCCTGTTTTGCAATTTGATAATAGATTAAAAGAAGGGACCAATTTTTGAGAGTAACGATACCATGCACAATTAAAATAACCATTAAGTTTATAATACCTGGCAATGGCCTTATTGCTAATAGTAGGCAATGCAATACAAATTAATAAAAAAAAAACTAGGGACCCCAAACGCAATTCCATGAAAGGTATCCATAAACTCACCCTTTATACCAAATTGGGTCAAGATATGTCAACCCTAACTAAAGTAATTCAGTTTCAACCGTTTTTCTATTTTTAGTAACAGTGACCTTGACCTTGACCCTAGAGACCCCAAACGCAATCCAATGAAAGGTATCCATATTTTCTTCCTTTATACCAAGTTGAGTCAAGATATGTCAACACTAACTAAAGATATTCTGTTTCAACCGTTTTTCTATTTTTAGTAACAGTGACCTTGACCTTGTCTCTAGGGACCCAAAACGCAATCCCATGAAAGGTATACAAAAACTCTTCCTATAGATTAAGTGTGGTCAAGATATGTCAACCCTTACTTAAATTATTCATTTTTTTTAGATGAGTTTGATGCCGCCCGGCCGCCCGCCCACCCGAACAACGACTTTCGTCATTCTAATAACCAGGTATCACCATGTGAAAACCAGGTTAATAAAAACAATAATATTATTTTTGATAATGAAGCTAGAAGACCTACAAACTGTGACAGGACAGCGAGTGATGCGGTGAAAATGTTTTCAACCGATAATAGAAGATTTTGTTTTTGGAAAGATTCAGGCATTCAAGTCCCGTTATATGGTCTGTGCATGCAGGTTTAATCACCAGTATATGAGTGAGAATCAAGTGGCCAAAGGGAAAATTTCTAAGAGGTCGGTTTTCTTAACAAGAACAACTGGAGTGTATAAATGTTGTTAATGAGACACGACACAGCGTTGCTACTAAGCTTGGACCATTGAAGCGACTTCTGCTCGAAGCCGTAGCAGACGTTGGCATATGACGCAAATTAGACTTCCAAATTAGCGGTCCAGATTGATGACAAGTAAATGAGTATCTGTCAGCTGGATACTTGTTGTTTACAATAAGGAACGAAGAGAATATGTAACCATTTGTAATTGTGTTTGGTATTGTTTTCCAGTATTTAAATATACTAAAATTAACCAGTCAACTCTAACGGTTTGGTATATGTCCCAGTCCATTGATAATCAATACGTGTTATTAATGTCAAAATTATAGTTCCTGTTATCAACAACAACAAATATGTCCTTATAGTTTAAGAACATTTCCTGGTTGATCATATCAAGCAGCATAATTAAAATTTTAATAATTATTATGAATAAATGTCATCACAATTGTATCATACAAGTTATAATAAGCAATACCATCACTATAACTGTTTGGAATATTATAAAAGGCAAACATACCTAACTCCTCACCTGAAAACACTAACTCACCTTTAATCTTAAACCATATCATACCGTATTCTACAGATTTAACCAATGTTATATGATTATCAATTATATTTAAAATGTATTCAATACGACCGCCACTGTCACGAACTCCAATTAGTCTCTGTTAATAAGAGAACATAATTATTATCAAAAACTGATTTCAATTCAATCACTGGATTGCAATTTATTGTATCGTTTTCCAACAAGTACCTGTAAGACAAAACAATATGACTTTTATCCGTGTGTTCCTGTTCAGTCTGTGGCTAAAAATTATTAGAACTTTTCTCTGCGTGTTCCGTTTCAGTCTGGCTTTAAATCTATGATCTCATAAAATATCCTGAATTTCGATCAAATCCTTACGGTAAATTGAATTTACTTCAGCTTTGACATATTGAATATACTTGTTTTTATGATGAGGTGGGATTATTTTAAGAGTTACACCATTAATTTAAATGGAAATATAAAACCGAGAAATATTTGATGATTTTTTTAAGATTACACTTGTTTCAAAACAGAAAAATTTAATATGTTTGAGAAATATATTAGCAGCCGAATGTATAAAACTTGTTATGTTTTTGGTTTAGTCAAAGTTTGCAAAATATGGTTATTGTTTAATCAACAACTAATGAATAATTATCAAACAATCAAATCATTTAAATGCGCAAACTAGCTGATTTAAAACATGGGGATAACTTAATATTAGGTCACTGGGCGTTTTATGTTAACACAGGTACACAGCTAAAAAAGAACGCTTAGTATCACAATGAACTCACATCTTTTATATAACATAACATTTAAAAAGATAATTCAGTTATATGGTCTTACTGACGACGCTTGGAGATTGACTATGAAAGTGCATTTTATCCAAGAATTGAAATAAAAATTAAAAATTGAAGAAATACAAAGCAGTTAAACATTGTGCTTGCTTTGTTGCAGTTGCTATTTCCTCGAAGTACAGAAGCATCTCTTCCTCCTTTCTGGTGCAGCCATTTTTTAACTACTATGGTTATACATCTTAGTAAACTACGACTCAAATACTACGTAGATAATCAAAATTGAAGCAATTGAATGCAGTTCCATGAAAGAAGACACGCGATTCTAAAAACGTTAAATATAAAAAAGTTGATATGTATGCATGCGTCAATCATTTCTTTTTGAATACTTTACAAGTACATATTTTTAAAGACCTAGTAAATTTACCTATCTATTTGAACTAATGGTTTGAAATAGTGATAGCTTATATAAATAAAAGATGAATCCTTACCAAGTGTTATACAGTAACACGCAGTAAGTGAAATGTACGCATGGAAAAGGCCACGTATAGGTAAGCGTTGCCTCTCATTTTTTGAAATTCGTATATTAACCGTGCCTACACAACCTTACCACTTATCAAGAAAATGTCAGAATGTCCTTCCTTGTGTTTCAGTGCGCATCCTATTTCCTCAATTACCGATCATATTTTTTTGGATTAGTGTTGATGTACGGAGGGAGCAGACAGTATTAGTCGTCTACATATTCGTACGATATATAGTATAAATAATTTAACCTGCATGTACAATGTTTGTTCACTTACTCATGTTTCGTTTAGTATTCAAGCTGCAATTGGAAATTGTCCGTTATAGTTTCTTTGTGAAATGAATTTAAAAACATGTGATTTTTCTGTTGAAAGTAAGAAGTATCTTTAATACAGTTTATATCATGAAAGAAATGCAGCTAAATGTATTTTCGGTACTATACGGGTACGTTCTAAAAGAATTTTATTTTGTCGATCATTAGACCCAATTCACATTATATGTTTTAGCGTGCTTAAGCATATGTGTAAAAACACCACACTTCACATTATATGTTTAACTAGCGTGATTTAGCATATGTGCCTATTTTCAAAACAATGCATTGATCTAAAAATTGCATTATTTTCAATAGTAATAGTAATATACAACAAAACAATGATAGTATAAGTTCTAAGTCATACATTTATGATGATGAAGACAGATAATAGTTAGCCTAAGAAGATTTTAAAGGCAAGTGAACATGGAATTGAGCTGTCTGTGTTTCCATATTTGTGTAAGACGTAGTGCATCTGAGTATCCACAAGACAGAAAATGATCATGAAAATAATACATATAAGTTGCTTAGATATGCCTCCATATAGGTTTTCCCTTCACTAAGCCGGGTTTATGTTTAAACTTTTTGTTACTGAGCTTGTTTCTGTAGATTTTCGCATAAATATTCTCGCTCAAACGGTGGCAGACAGCAAGTTTGTTATGAGAAAGAAAATGACCATAGCCACCTAGTGTTATCGACTGTTCTTTTCAATGCTAAAAATGGTAAAACATAAGATTTTACATCGTATACATGGTAGGTATTCCGACACAAAAACTAATTTCAACGCGGCAAAGTGCGAGTATTATGAATTGTAACAGTTTGCTTGATAATTGGGTATTGGCATGTGTTTTGTGTTAACTTCAAGGAAATGTCAAGTAACCGATTGCTTCAAAACATTCCTCATTCGGTACAAAACGTTGCTACGATATAACGGTTCCGGTTTGAACGGAATATGATGTCCGAATGTGTTTTGTAGAAGACAGTATTGAAATTGCAACATATAGACATTTCTGGCTTAATTAAAAGCATGCGTTTATTGGCAAAGTACTTCAATATCTTGCGTGCAATGAGAAAATATTTTCTGTAAATTACATTGCTACATAATGTAGCATTAGAAATAAATCCCCTTTTTCATCGCATCGTAATCATCATACAGATATAAAGTTTTGGAGAGTAACCTGGTAGTGAACAAACAAAATTCAACATTGTTTTAAAGAGGTGACGCTTTATATCATTTCTACATTTTGGTAAATCATTGTGTTGATATTGCGCAAATAACATTATACATTTGCAAGCCACAACATCAAATGAAAATTGTGAAAAAACATTTAAAACTACGTAAATATTCAAATTCTTAACGTGGCACAAGTTTAAAGCCTAACAAAAACAAAACAAGAGATGCTTAACATCATAAGACAAACGCCGCCAGAAAAGGGGATATGAGAGACGCTTGACAAATTTGGACAAGCTTTATGCATGTTCCAGAATAATGCAAATGAGGATGTAAACAACATAACAACATTTCTACAACATTCAGACTGAAGAGAACGGGCACTGTTTGTACTTGAAAGTGGCAAAAATACTAACTTTACAAAAATGAATTAACACAGATTCATGTACTAAAGATAAAGTATGTTTAGAAAAGAAATAAATGCACTGACATGTTTTTCTGACTACCCCGTATTGAGAGAAAGCTAAGCGATTAAAGAGTACGTCTGTTTGCTCGACCTGAGCATTGCATATTACAACTCGGACAGTTTAACATTTACCTAAAATATTGAACACGGTACACTTACGTTAGCATACCACTTAATGATCACGTCATATAATCAGTGACACCGTCATTAATTAGAAAGCAAATTTTGTTAAAAGTATAGGGAACTACCCATTACAATCGTGGCAGATATTCTTTATACATATAGGAGCTGACAGCATGACGATGTACGTGTCCGTGCTTACGATCGCGGCGTTCACTATCGAACGGAATCTGGCAAACTGCGATGACGTTTCATGAACAGGTGTTCAAGCGTTTCAGGCCCTCTTGCTGGTTGTCTTGCAGATGAAACTCGCAATTCACCGAGTCTTACCGTTTTTTTTACACAGTGCCAAACGACGGATAGACTCGGCCGTCGCACATTTCACAACTTGGTGGTCGAACATATCAGGAAATCGGTAATCAAAATTGTAGGTATATATACTTACGTTGGTCTTCTGTTAAAATAATTATGTTCATTATTTTCAAAATAAGCAATTGGAGCACTTATTTATTGACTAAGTTATTAAACGTATAATTTTAGAGGATATTAAACTATTCTGTTATTTCAGCTGTAGTGGAACGTATACTCGAATTCTTTCGACGTGATGAGCAATCATTTTGTGTGTTACAATAAATTATATAGAAATTTGGAAGTGTGTTATACCTCTACGTGAAACGCACTAAGGAGATTAAATTTGATTAGGTTTTTAGCTTGTGATAAACGCTTGTGCCAAACTGATAATTGTGAGAAAACCATGTTAACACATGAAACCAGGCCACACATATCGGAGTATCATGACAAACCTACTACAACAGAACAATTGTAAACATACATTATGTCTTAAATATATCATTCTTAGAAATTCTTTGATATGACAGACGATTTGGCCTTAATAAGCCAGCAAGCCTCATTGCAAATTGTACTGTCGGTGGTGTTTTATCTATGGTGCGCTACGTTTTACGCCCCGCTGTTCATGAGCCTGTTCATCACGTTACACCCTTTCTCTACGTCAAACACAAGCATCTTTTCTTTGTTTTTGGTAAGTCTTTGATTGTTATACGTTATCCAAGTCCTGCACTAAGCATTCTCCTAACTCCTAGAGTACCCAAATTTAGTTGCCTGAAGCAAAAATAGTTTAAAAATGAGGTAATGGAGAGTACACTACCTCTTCTTGAACTATTTCACTCTCTTTTCCACCATTCAGATCTGCCAGGTTACCAGAAATATGTCCGTTGAATATTTAAATTAGCATTCCGTGATAATTTCAATTCATTAAGGCATGAAACATAAAGTGCCAGCGCAACAAAAACAAACAGGCAGCGAATGAAAATTATCACATGGAAATATCGAGTTGATATAAAATGTATGGGTTTTTTTTATTTTCCGTTAAAGCATTCTGCAAGTAAATTGTTTGCAGTTCAAACTCGTGAGCGTAAAGTTGCTTTGCCGATTCGATTGATAAAACACATCATAGAATTATATCTCACAAGAATTTAACCCTTTTTACACTATCTAGCTTAAATATAAAACAAATATATGTAAGGTGTTACAAGACAAAAACACAGATAACGTAAATATTCCCATTGGAAATGTCAGTGAAAGAGTTTTTCAAGGCGTAATTTTTCAAACAATGTCATTAACACAATCGTTTTTTTAATTTGTTTTAGTATACTAAATCAATGTTTAGCCATATGCGAGGAAAATGGGACTAGCTTACAATCTCGTAGGATTCTGGAATCCTGAAAATTTTGTCGAACTACACCTGGAGTATGGATATCTGGGCTCGGGATGTTCAAGGCTTCAAGCGTCGTTTTAAAAACATTCGAGCAAGGTTTATATCCCTGGTGCAGGTCGTACTGGCCCTAAAACACTCGTCTGTGGGAAATCATTCGCGGTCTATATATCCCATATACACATGCCCATTCGGGCAAAACATTAAATAGTGCATAGCACTTGAATGTCGATTTAGATTGTGATATTACCATTGTAAACTCAGCTACACTATCGAATTAAAACATATTGAATGTTGTCAGTAAAGACATTTCTCAGAAGTAATTTTTTTATGTTTCCTTTTTTGGATAAAAGCACAACAGTTTCGTCATAATGAATACCGTGACTGGACAAAGGCGGTATCTAAGTAAGATGATCATTGACACAACCTTGCTTCCCATAATGGGTTCCATTACTGTATATGTCAGTTACAGGCGGAAATAACATGAAATGCCATTTTGATAGTCAATTGTCAATTTTTTACAGAATCCTTGTGACATCGCCGTTAAAAACGTGCGTTATACATTAGGTCTATACATGAATCATGGAGGCAAATAATAAAATACGAATATGTTTTGTTAAACTAATGCTATTTTAACTGTTCGATGTGATTTTTTTGTTTGCAGGTTAACACGACCCGACATTTGAGAGGAATATTTAAGATAATTTTAGAAAATTGGGAGTAGCATTTCTAAAATAACTTTGTATAGTGAAAAATCGGGATCAACAGCACGTAATAAACGTATTGATGTTTTATACAATGTTCTAAAAAGGATGTCTTCTTAGTTTGGAATTGTGCTTTCTGATATGGCCGCTGTATAACTATCCAATAAGGGTTTGTTTTCTTCTGTGTTTGTTCGAGAGATTCAATAATGTTGTGCTATGTTAGGATTGCGAAAACTTGTGTGTGGGTATAACCATTTTTTTCCGGATTTTTTCTCCGTATTTTCAGATGTTGATTGCTTTATTGAATCGTCAGTGGATTGAAACTAAAGAAGCAATCCAAATAGCTAAGCATCGACCAAAAACCCTGTTTAAATACAAAAGACAAAGTACTAAATGAAACAGTGTTTAAACAACGTTCAAACAGCAAAGACAGATACCACGTGCATCAAAATTACTTATTCAATAAATGTTCCGGTTAATCTGACCCACTAACGTATATATCTTAATTTCAAAGGCGCATGAATACAAATGGTTAAATAGATACTAGACAAATATATACTGTTCCTTCCATGTATGTTCTTACAAATAATGTTCATTCATTAATCGTACATTAATAAACGCTTTTACGAGAAAAATGTTTCACACGCCGAAAAATGTTTAACAAGCCGAAATAAATTACAAAGAGATGGAAAATACAGGATAAGAACCGATGCCGCCGATCCAGAGATATAAATATGTGTATCAATTTATATTGCTGCTAGTGCATTGGAATGGTTCCCATTCGTTAAGAATGTCGTACATCAAACTAATACGGATAATTTCTGTAACAACACATCGGTTTAGAATATATTACAGTAAAGCGACAAAAAGTGCCAAAAAGGCCCCGCATTGACTGAAAGTGACGTCGATCGATGTTATCATAAAAATATTCCATTCTGGATAGGAGCATTACGAAGACTGTTAATGTCATTCTAGACTCAACCCTCTGACCGAGCTTGTCAGAGAAATGAACCAGTGCAAACTGCCCCCGCCCCAGCGCAATAACAATTCGTAATTGTAAATACCATATTCTTGGTGTGTCTCTATCCTTTTCAAAGAGTTTTAAATGCGATCAAATTTAATAATGTAATGATATCAAAAATGTAAAAAACAGATTGCCTAACTGTTAAACATGGGCAAATAATGTTATAGACATATTACGGTCATTAGAATTGAATCATATTTGATTCATTCTAAGCATTGGGGATGCAGATATGTTAATATCTGAACTGAAACAGAGACTTTAAGATGTTTATCTATATAATCGTGTTGCAGAATCGATTCTGTAATGCAGACCTAAAAGGTATATCTACTTTTTTTAGATTTTAGGTTAGACCTATCTACTTGTATGGTGTTAATATTGTCAAAATTAGAAAATAATTTACGAGGCTTACATAGATCAGAAATTGAACCGATAAATGGCATATACATGACTCTAAAAAGATGTCAGATATTTCATGTTCTTGAAAATGAAATTTAATTTAAGACAGCAATACATAAGTAAATATCGAATCTCTCTCCCTTCACCTCTCTCTCTCTCTCTCTCTCTCTCTCTCTCTCTCTCTCTCTCTGACGGAGGGCAAAACAGTAAATTGACACCGTAAACATAATTATAGCATTTCCTATTTCATTTTATTACAAACAGATAAATGACACGATTAAAATTGTGTAGTTATTTACCATGTAGAATTAAACCAATATTCTAACCGCTGAACAGAATAACTCCAATGTTTATCATAATAAAGCCAGAATGGTTTGATTGGATAAAAATCCGTTTCTTTGTTTTTTCTGTGAGTAGAATACCTTCTAACCTTTTTGCTGTATTTTTTTTGTATCACATTATATATATATTCAGTTATGTATAATCAAATGAAATTCAATGACGAAAAACAAACGCTGACGTCCTGATAACATTAATTACATTTATACAAAATAAATATGCATTTGTAGCGTCGGTTTTTGTTTGCCCTGTTGGCCAATTATATTAATAAAAATATTTATATTTTCTATTGACATAATAAATAACAAACAAACACAAGAAATCTAATTAGCCTCAACTTGGACTCATGACAAACATTAATGTGTTTTGGCTCCTGTGCTTTTTCCAATCATATCAACTTAGGGAGGGGGTGTTTATTGTATGTAGGTATTATTTTTAAAATGCTCCAACCTTTGACTATTATGTTTCCTCTTTACTCAACTTGTAGCCGAATACGAATAAGTCATGGACAAATACTTTGATCACAAACCCATGGGAATAATTTCGTATGAGGAGTTGCTGTAGTCGACGACGGAATAGGTGTAGGCACTTGCGCTGACAAAAAATATTTCCACTATTTCGGGATTATATCTTCTTCTTTTTTTAAACACAAACATATTAATTTTGCACTATATCTGTATTAAATCTCTTTAATACACTTGACAGAAATGTTTGGCAATTGTGAATAAACCAATTCATTATTCATATGTTAAATCAAATCTGGCGATGAACAACGCAAGGAATAAGTAGGCTTGCCGACTTGTATCACTGTTTCGAAAATGCTTAAGTCAAAAACAATATTTATTTCCACTTTTTTAAGCAATTTCAGACGAATTGTTTCTCTCGACTGTTAGATAGAATAAAATATTGTCTGATAATTGCAAAAGATTGAGGCGATGATTAAGTATCCAAACGTATTTATTAAACCGCACAGCTTGCAAACTGCTGAGACAGTTTAGGGTCATTAAGTAAGCGTTTCTTTATAAATAGTATCAGTATGAACACGTATTCCAGTAACTAGTTCTAAGAAAGCTTATATTGAGTTCAGTGATAATTAATTCTACATTGGATCCTTAAGCAAACTGCAAAACTGATTAGCGTGCACATATAATAATTATTAGAAATTGCGTTTTAGCTTCCAAACTATTTGATTGTAATAAAACAAATCGTTCTGTGAAGCATACAAACGAAAATACCTCAGTTGAAAACACCAAATATCATTTATATCAATTAATCATTTTTAAAAAAAAGTTTATATACAGTATCGATTTCTTCTTCGTTTTCTGCCGAGCTTGGTAGGCATCTTCTTAGTCCGACTTGTAAGAGGCTATGGGCTAGTTGTGGATCAAAATTCGACCAAGGATATTTGAACGTGGTAGTGTTGCTTAGGGGTACTCCAATTGATAACATAGCTTTGGGAAAGTTAATGCTGTTGCCACTTTAAGTAACACCTATTGACGTCGTTTCGACTATAAAAGTTGACTGCTTGGCTTGTCCCTGGAATTGTTGATCACATGCATCATCTATGACAATTCATCATTGATTTAATCTCGGTGTTACTGTGTTGTTCGGAATTCATTTTGTCATCACAATTAACAATACAGCACTATTAAAACATTGAGTTTTGATTAAAAGCAGATGGCGGAGGCAACACTTATGATGACACATGACGCATCTACACACGCGTTTCTTAACAAAATGGTATCCATAGATAAAGTGCAAAAATGTCTTGCATGCAAATAAACCATTACCTTTCTGGAAATTGCTTTTACGATCGGCGGAACAATTTCAAATACAACTGTATCGTAATAAAACATACCAAAGCAAAAACAAATACCATCTGTCACGAGCAGTTACCTGAAGCAATGAAACACATTGATTATCTTCATTTTCATAATATACCACGCAGTGAATTACCTTCCTTCATGATAATGTTACTTTATTCTTTCCGAGCTGTGACTTACAAGAGCATCAGCCAGGTACGTTTTAACCAATATCTGGAATTAATTTTCATTCCATGATCAGAGCTAAACATCATTTTGCTCATTGAATAACAGCGCGTTTATAAGCCGATGGCCAAGCTTAATACAATACAAATAAATGTTTCAGGAGTTTAGGTAGAGCCTTTTTGTTGAACAAGTGTGTGTTATTTGACTGTCGCTAAAAATTTTACATTTTCATTTGTTGTACAAAAACCCTTTCAAATAATACCAAAACATTATGGGGTCTGCGGCAAAAAAGTTTCCACTTCGGATTCCTTTAGATGGATCTTTAGAAATTAAGCTTAGTCGTTGCCTACATATAATGTTAATGATTAAGGCGGATATTAAAGAACATCGATAGTGTGTTGAATGTAACGCTCGTTTGAACAGTTTTATTAGGACTTCTTTATTAACTCTAACTGCTGCTTGATCTTCCGATACAAATTTATGAAAAGGGTTCCGTTATATAGACGCTTACGCAACTGTTGATTGTAATCAATGCTTCATCACTCAAAGCTTTTATCCATTACTTTACGGAACTGACATATATGAAGGGTATGAAAAAGCTTGTCATTGCACACCGATAGTTCTTACCACCTTATTAACCATTGGGCTAATATCTTTTATATATATCTTTGTATACACTACAACTTCACCGAACGTTCAGATGGTGAATGAAATGTTTGAAAAAACACAAAATAGCACGAAATTTTATTTCTTTTAAAGAAAACTATGGTCGATTAAGAATGAAAGGTCTTTCCTTTGTCGACCAAACAGCATACCTGTTTCTCTTGTATCTCCAATAACTTTAACTAGACGCAATGCTGTTAACAATTTGCCACTTTCAATTTTTTGATGCCATTTATGGTATCTTAACTTTTATTTGTAAATTAAAGTATCCGCCTTACCGGACCCGATTTTGCATATATTTGTAAATAATTAACATACTTATGTATCAAAGGTGGTGGCGATTGCTTTTGGAAATACAGCCGGCAAGGCTATATTGTGGGATTTTTATGTCCATAAACGACATCTGAGATATTTCTAAATCTTATGAATAAAAATGTGAAATGATATTCTCTTACGTCCTTGAAACAATTTGCCTGTGTGTTGTGTTGTGGGGTTGATCACAACCAATTTCAACTCAGTATGTAACTTAATTGACCATACACCATTCTTTTTATGAATTGCTAGGTGAACGCAGTGTGGGTAGCTAGTATGTGTGTTTCGCACTTGAATAGTTAAACCAGAAAAATACTCGAACTTTAATACTGATTTAATAGTATAGGTACACGTATGGGTTGATCTATGATTGTTTCGCAAGCAACAAAGGAAAATGGCCAAGAGGTTAAAATAAAATTCAAACTACATGGTCTGCCAATTAGACACACATTATCGCAATGGCCAATATCGTAGCTTAATGTCGCGTAATTGCTTTAAGAATTCATACATTTCTTTACTTAGATGTATGACCACCTCGTGCGTCCTATGTCATTATTTCTTGTCTTATAACACTGTTGAGGCCTTTGATTTTACCTCAAAAGTCATAATTAGACTTTAAAACGTGTCTGTCCTTAGATGTAAGTAATTTACTACACCGAACGTTTTATTTTGGATTTGTATAACAACTATCGGCAAAACAGGCGCAACATTATTTTGCTCTGCTTCTATGCTAACATATGTATGTTCACATGAACTCCTCATCTGATGTACATATTATAAGACTATAGAATACAATCAAATTTTGTAAATCAAGTAAGAAAAATATATTTACTGGTTGCATATTCTTGTTTCAATTGAAGAATTTATTTGAAATAAAATCAACCCAATGTTACCTTTTATAAAACAATTCACAACATCAATTCGCTGTGCTGGTCGTGACATACTAAATAATCTACAAAATCAATACACTGTGTTGGTCGTGACACACTCAATAATCTACAACATTAATACACTGTGCTGGTCGTGACATACTAAATAATCTACAACATCAATACAGTGTGTTGGTCGTGACATACGAAATAATCTACAACATCAATACACTGTGTTGGTCGTGACATACTAAATAATCTACAATATCAATACACTGTGCTGGTCGTGACATACTAAATAATAATTATACAACATCAATACACTGTGCTGGTCGTATCATACTAAATGATCTATTTAATTGAGTATCAATGATAAAACATATGTCGGTTATTTTTTTTAATTTAGATTGTATATCTATATAAATGATTATAAATGTAAAACTAATGGGTCATGCTTTACATGGGAATATCAAATTTTTGAAATAACGTAATATTCACTGTGACATTTCCATTCACTTTGATTGTCCATCAACACAAGCATTCATGATAGGTGGGAGTGACGCTCTGTTGGCAAAAAAACGTTTCTTTTTCATTGATAATGATAATTGTTACATCATTTATTTAAAACTGTATACTTTATATTTCCTAATTATTTATAATAGCCTTTCTACGCAATTTGGCTGAATCACAGTGTTTTGGCATTTGACGTCATTTTCTTCAAATATTTTACATAGGTAATCATTTGGAAGAAAATATAAGCTAATATATGTCGCTTTCATTTTTAATATTTTTTTTTTTGTTCCCAGTTTAAATACAATGATGTATATTATTTTGAAATTTTTTGCATTAGGTGCTCTGAATTTTATTCCTTCGTCTGCAGATAGAGTGGGGATCTCTTATCATTGAAGTACTTGGGTATTACCTATAAGTTTATTATTATTTGTTTTATCTTTAAGTTTCCTCAAGTTAATGCATACTTTGATAAGATTTACCTTTTACGTTTTTTTCTTCCTTTAGGATTGTTTGGATAAGAATGAGGTTTGTGCAAGTAAACTGGTTTAAACCCCAAGTAAATTTACATTTTACTGACCGTTCAAAGACGGCACCTAACAATCATTGATGAACATATCTAGTATTTGTTATAATAGTATGTTTGCACTGTGTTGTTTGTGGAGTTTTGTGCTGTTCTTCCGTGTTTCTTGTTTGTGACTTTTTGTTTTTGTGTTCTTTGTCTTGGGCGTTTACACAGTGCCATTAAACCGGGTTTATGTTTAAACTTTTTGCCACTGAGCTTGTTTCTGTAGTTTTTCACATAAGTATTGTAAAACCGCACTAAAGATTTCTATTAATCATTTTGATCCAAAAAGTGTCTTTAACGCCGCTCGATGAGTATGTCGAAAGAATACATGCTTTGGTAAATACGAGTAAAGTTTTCAATTAAAACTTCCGAATGAAACGTAACCGAATATCCTTGCGATGAAACGACCATGTTTGATGAGACACATAATTAAATGATTTTTCACAGGTTTACTATGTCACTAGCAAACTAGCAAATGAAAAATAAAGCTTAGGTTACCGCATTGGATCATTCAGTGAAATGGTTTACTGGGTTTGTTCATAAACCGACGTTAGTGACCTGTATCTATTTAGCATCACTAGACACTTTTGGTATGTTCAGTGATCACTGACTTAACGTTTGCATTCAAAATAAAAATAATAAAATCAAAAGTAGATGTGCTTCCAGCGTGTCAGTTTGTGCAAGTAGAGATTCGTTTACAGATACTCGCAATGTCTTCATCTGTTTAGTCTTTATCAAAGAACTAACTAACACAATTAACTTTTTTGTCTCGCTATTCCGACGATTTTTTGTTTTATTTAGTTTTACCCAGAGATAACAATCTGCAACAGAGCCGCGAGGGAAAATACAATGTTTTATGATAACGATGCTTTGACACCAAAATGCAACATATTTTCTGTTTCTCTTAGGCTCATATTAAAGAGAAATGCCAATCAAATTAGCGTTTATAAGATAAATGCGTGAGACACATGACGTCAACATTTCATTTCCGTTCAAAATAATTAACCCGTTGTGAATGATATGATAAACATTACGGGAACGCATGATTTGTAAGAGTAGAGACACATATTCAAAATTGATATATAAGTACTTGTGTTCATTACAGTGGAAATAACAGCAGTGAAAATGTGATATTTACCGAAAAGGATAAAACAATTTAAGGATAACCGTAAGCTTAAGTATCAGTTCGCAATATACAACACCACATGAACCCAAAAAGAAAATGTATAACTCGTTGCTACGACGTTACCAACAAAAGAAGATAGAAACCACTCTTGAAATATAGCTTTTGGTGTCAACTCGGTAGAATATATTGCGATCGTACAATGATCAAACGATTTGTTCTATTGCCTATATGCCTATTAACGTTACATAAAGTGATAAATAACAGCTGATAGATTTTATGAAAACGTACCGTCATTTCGAAATGGACGTCAAATATGTGTCCAAGACCTGATCGCGTTGACGATTGATTTGAAGGCGAGAACAAATAACATTTGTTAAACAGTGAAATGACAATCATCTAGCAACTACCGGAAAGTAGGATAGAAGTGAAGAGTTACCACAATCGTCGGTTTACCGGGAACAGATCTGATGAACTTCCAAATACTAATCCAAGCCTGGTTTGAGTCAAGCTCATGTTCAGGGTAATCACTTCAATAGATCGCTAATGAACTTGATTCAAATGAACATGCTTCAATAAATCTCAGACGAACTGTGATGCGCCTTTCTGCAAAGTAGTTTTAGAATATAATCTGAAGATCAAGAGAAATTGACAGTATTGTGACCAATTTTTGATTTTTGCTAATGAATGTTTTTGCGACAACTTCATTAACTTGTGTGTTTCTCCTTTTGTATTACATCCCATTTACTTGCTCAACGATCATTACTAGACTATACTATTTTATAGGTTTACATCTGCACTATGGTTGTTGCAATTACTAACTGCTGTGACTGGGTTTATGCAGTCTAATGTGAACATTCAAACAAAACGAAAATTAAAACTCACTTTGTTTCTATAGTTTTTATTCGATTATTCATGTATTTAAAATAAAAAAGTCCAATACAAATAGTTTTCAGCAGAAATATAAATAATGGACAAATTGTTAATTATAAATTGTTGACATTACGCTCTATTTTCTTGCAAAAAAGGTTAAAGAAAATATGTGTACGTTTTTACACTTTGATAACCGAGAAACGCCTAAAGCGGAAACTTATTTAAATAGCTGAAGAAAAAGGAGAAAGACCTACTTTAGTAGCCTGATGAACAATGTAAAGCTAAGGTGCATGAAAACCTTTTACACTAAAGCAGACAACCTGGCTATGTTGTCTTGTTACACTGACGTAATAAACACCGGAAACTGACAAGTCCCCTCCATGTGCTGAAAATTACACGGTGACCATTATTTGGACAGCTGTAACATGTATGTACCAATAAAATGTCGTGGTTATGATATGACCTTGATACACTTTTAGAAAAAGACAACAACAACTGATTTCACATTTAAGATTTCGTGATTTATTCTTCATATGAGTGTATTAGAAATCATAAAGAATTAATTAATAATTAACTAGAAAAAAATATAGAATTAACATATAAGATGCGAAGCCAATTCTAGTATGAACAATGTTTAAATCCTCATGTGGCCTACTTAATGTTGCCATTCAGGCCATAGCAAACCGTAACGTACAATTCTAGATAAGCATTCAAGTATTGTTAAATTAAAATAAACACTTATTCACTATAGTTTATTGAGGTTTAATCCGTTTTACACAGATAGTTTGTGCCCGACTAACTGGAAAATAATGGATTTTTTTGCAAAAACATTAGCAAGTAAGTGCATACACGCACTCGTTAACGATTTAAAAGCATTACATGAAACAGTTAATCATGTAAAGTGAACAAGTGTACGGAACGGTGTAAGGCGGCCTTGGTTTAAGCCACAGCCAATAGCACATATGGAGATGCAGTGAATATGGTGCACGTTTAATAAAGTCGTGAATGTCTCCAAGTAATACAAATACATACTACAAAGGGCCACGCTTGGCGATACGTTCATTTTCTCATTTCTCCAAAAAAAATCCAAATTAAATACGTAGTTAAATGTAATATGCACAAGTATATATATAGCTAGAGTATGATCATATAACACTTACAAAATAATGTCTGTGATTAATATCCTCAAGAAAACAGGGTTCAGCTTATCTAAATTAGACCACAACCTGTTCTGCCGCAGCATTGATTCCTTGTTTCATTATAAGACATGTCTCCGGCATGTTATATGGTTGGTTCTGATAATACTTAAACAAAATGCAAGAACAATATTCATTAAATGCATTATAGTTAAATTTTATCAATTTGTTTTCTTTTCTGTCAACAGAACAAATTAAATACAACTTACACATACACATATCATCAAATCAATCAAAAAGAACACATGGGTTTGGATACAAATAATAACATCATTAATTGTAGCCCAACCCATGTGTTTGATTCGATTGTATATATTAAAGGCATTGAGCTGAAACAAACAAACGTACTGCAATACGACTCTCGCTTGTATCTTGAATTGGTTCGTTAAATGAAGCCATGATTTTTATGGCGAAAATAATAGCAATTGAAAACACAGGTCACACCTAGCCCAACTGGAGTAATCATGTATTAAACTCTATATATTTTATAGTGTCCAATTCTTTATTGACACCAAATAAACATAAATCTGGAGGCGTACCCATGGCAAACGTACACAATGTAACGGAATAAACGTCCATCCTTACGATTGCAGCGTTACCGCGATGACACTGCAGATGCCTAACCAACAAGCTCGCACCCTAAATGCAGTTAATTTCGCTATTTGCCCTACCGTTTTCATTCCCCCCACGGAACTAATGTTCATCATCCTTAAACAGGGCATCAAGTTCAACAATCGCTTATTATTTCAGAAAACATGCTACACAACACAGACCTAGTGCAAAACAGAGGTCGTACATTCCAGGTAACATGTTCATACCATACTGCGTAAATATAAAATCTGTTTAGGCTAATCTTTAAAATACCCATAGTAGTTGTTAATATAATCAATAACCTGCAATAAGGGCACCTATTTATTATCGTAAGTATTATATAACGAATGTTTAACGATACTTGCAAGACGTTCCAAAGACGTCATTTAAATCAATGGAGACAAACGACTAATTTTGAAAATGTGTCTATAAAATACTGCTTGGGCTTGTTTTTCTCAGCTTTTTAAAGAGGGCTTTTGTACATTTTAGAAGAAGAGTATTTTAAAACTGGTTGGCGATCTTTTTTAAGATCAATATGTTTATAAGCCATGTAAGCATGACGTTTGAAGATGTATTTTGGAAACAAGTTCACCTCACATGAGACTGTTTTCCTGAAATTAAAGTATAGAAACTCTGAGATAGGTTATTACACAGTCTGTTTCTATTGATTGGTTGCACTTAGTCGTTATTTGAGGACACTACAGTGCCTGAACTAAAACACACTAAATTGTAACGACAAATTACAGATAACACCTTACGTATCGATCCAAACACAGATTCCATACGAGCGTAAATATAAAATATACTCTTTGATGTCGCGTTTTCAGCTGTGGCGCTTAATGTATTCACTACAACACTAAGAACAAATTACTCATGCTAGCTCAAATATAATAATTATTGTAGTGCATTATTTGTCGGAATACATTATTCGAGGTATGTAAGAATTACTTGATTCACACCAAGGAGACTTACTGCGTCTTTAGTAAATTCCATTAAGCATCTGTAACATATTGATAGTTCCTTCAAAGGAATTGAACGCTATAAATATTACATGCAATTGATGGAATGACAAGAATTCTGGTCGTTAGGAATCTCTTCCGTTTGGTAAGGCTATGCGGGGGTAATATTTTACGAAACAACGTATAACATATATCTGGTCTGTTACCTAAATGAACAAAAAACATTCTGTTCTGTGAAGTAACGTTGTTGTTTTTTTACAGTAGGCACTAAAAGAAGAACAAAGTGATCTGGCATGGACACATTTTTCCACTACTATATAGTATAGCAAATATGATCTTTGACAACTGAAAGGATTTTGCACAGTTTTAATCTTTAGAAATTGTACTTTCTTAGGTTTCTTATATCTATATCTTGGGTGTCTTAATAAAAGGGGAGTATAGCGATTTAAGAAACATCTTAAATCGCCATTTTCTAGACCTTTAAAGGCTTTTGATAGATATTTGCCGGTTTATTGGAGTATTAGTTCTATTTTATGATGTAGGGTCGCCGTAGAAGCTTTTACGGAAATAAGGTTAGTACACTATGGGCATGTGTTTGGAGAAATCTAGTGCGCAAAAGGAGGAAAATCACAGAATATCCCATCATGTCTGGTTCGAAATGCCTGCTTGATGACTTTGTAAGGCTGGAAACAAGAGCAGTCACAGACTGATATTTTCCGCCGAATTAAAAACAGTATCGCCTAACAAAACGCAGAGACTTTTCAAGTAATGATATTGACGAAACGTCTCCTAAATGAGATATATCTGAATATTGAGTAAGAAGTTAATACGTCAAATACGTTTGCAGTTTTGCTCCGGATAAAATTGCCCGGACGCACACGCCTTCCATAGTAATGCCCGAAAATAGCTCATTGAGCTAATATTTATTTTTATCATATTGCCGACATTAGATAAAATTTCGTGTATTCATTTCCACTTTCGACGAGAGATGAAAATTCTACAGTAGACGGTTCTTTCGTGGATTAGGGAACACACTCTTTAGAATTAAAATGCTTTTGACTGATATTTGTAGGGGTGTGTAGGCGAAAGTTATTAAGTTTATTGGAGTTGTGGGTCGTGTCAAATGAGGAATTATCGCTTTTATATCTTTGACATTTCAATGTAGAAACATAACTAAATTTAGTGTAAGTACAATGGTAAAAAATGTCCCGGAAAATCATCTGAACTGCCTATATATCAGCAAGTTACTAGGCCAACTTAAATGTATTTGTTGTAAAGTGAAGACATTGAACTACCCATATTGTAGTCATAATAACCTTCTATATGTCTTAGTACAGATGGGGAATAAGTCTGCAGATACGGTATTTTAAAAACATCCAAAACCAGAATGTTCTTTGGGAACCACATAATGCCAACCCATTGTAAAGCTCTTGTAGCCGTCTTCCTTCATCAGATAGTGCGTACCTAGTGTTCACTGTTATTTATCCTGTATAGTACATATGTTTTGTTATTTGTCAATGATTTCAAATGGACATGATTTTGTGGAATAATGAAGGATACAGTATGTCATATATAATTAGCATGTAGTCTTAAAATTGAGATATAACAAAATGGTTATGAATGGCATTAGCAGCGAAAAATTAAAGATTGACTGGAAATCAAAATAGCAAAACTTTTCGTACGTGTTTTCAGAATAATCCTGCAATTTCTCCATTCTTTAAATATTTCCTGTTTTACATAGGCTGATTGTGATGTTCTTTCAATAGGTGAGCACAGCTAGGGTCGATCAAGCCTAGGAGCAGTTTCATAAGAATCTCGGCTTGAATTACCCTAGCCATTTCGCTGGAATGATTAACATTTCTCAGCGATTAAAGTAAAACAAAATGTTTCAACTAAAAAATCCTTGTGTCACTGCGTCATGACCTTAACCGATTGTAAACATCCGGTACGGTTACGGGTAGTACTCGTTACTATAACACGGAAGGTGTCATTATTGGTAAAACTAATGTCACTATCATTATTGCACCGATAGTTCCATTTTATTCCCTTTTAAGCTTTATAGAATGTTTAAATGTTTGCCTACCAAGTACACGTCGGCCATTTATATTTTCATGAAAATGACGTCAGTGCGCACGTTCTCGTCTTCGTCGGGTTATTATGCCATAATCGCTCTGACGTGCCGTGATAATCTCACGGGCGGAGACGATAATCAGTTTCGCGGGAACGAATTTACATAGTAAAATGTTACTATTTATAGAAACATGTGTATTATAACTCTATAAATCGAGAGGGATTTTGTAGTAAGTGTACCATATTGTCGATCAAACGTTAAACTGTTAAAGCTTATCATTTATACTAATTGACATACATACAGATGTATATTGAAATATCGCATTTTATCAACACATTTATGTTTGCACCGTTGCGTGTTTTACGGTCTGATATTAGATAACAAAGAAGAACATATGGTTCAATCTAAACATATCAACAATCAGATAAAGACCGGATACAGACATCTGTACAAGCAAACGAATCCTGCCAGAGCAACAAGCAGTAAATTAACAGTCTCATTTTAACCGATACTGTTGTGTTCATACTTTGGATGCATTTTGTGACTACAGATTTTCTAGAATATATTTCCAAATGTACGAGAGTACAGTTTACAGAAACTGAGGTATTTCAGTTATACCAAAAACTTTGTCTGTTCGATACCTGTACATACCGTATCAGATACTAAATCTAAAGGCATCGCAATATAAGAAGTGAGTTATAACTATTAACGACGAAGAACCTTACATTTCGAGGTTATTTCATCGCATTTATCACCTTTAATGTGTCAAATAATATTGGCCAAATGTCAAAGGGACATAGATATTTAGTATATGATTGATGACTTGATGTTAATGATAGTAGTTACGAAATCCCCGGACTTGCGATAATTCAAAGATGATGAACACACTGTAACAACGAGTTATTTTACAACAAATATGCAAAGTATACATAAAAGGAATTCATGCTTTTGACATCGTGACGCTTTCCCGTCTTGAACTTTATTTGATAACAGTTTAATTCCATATAAAACAAATTGATTCAATCATACTATGAATCTTTTCGATATTTGATACGAGGCGTTTTGATTGAAACTTAATTTGAAAGTAAAGAAAAAAACAAGCTGCCAATGACAGTCCATAACCAAATTAAAAAAGAATTGTGGTTTACATTATGCTATAGGAAATGAATATTTGTTCCTTTGTGAAAATGTCCGTTAGAAAGAATGGGAAGCAAACCACAGGGATTAACCCTTAAAACCCCCCATACCTTTTAGCTTCAGCAAAGACGCGAATGCCGTTGACATTATAATGAAAATGAAGGCAGGACTGTTACAATGCAAGTGTTTAAAGCTTAACAGACACGCGAGATATATAAAAGGCAATACGTTTGAAACGTGCCTCAACATATTAGAACAGATGAACATTTTCAGCAACAATTTTCGGATAACATTTTATCTGACCTTTAAAGTGTTGTAGCACCAGCATTTATTGATTACAATATGTTTATTGTAATGGGATCAATGGCCCAGGCGGAATCTTTTGTTGAAGGATTGATCCTCAGAAGAAATCTATACCTAGCTTCGGAAATGACGCAAATTAATTTGACGAACATAATGCGAAAGATGCAAGCAGGCACAAATTTAACTATGATGCTGTTAAAAACCCTTACAGAAACTCGAGATGATTATGAGACAATTAGCAAAGATTACATTCTAAACATGCCTGAACATAATAGAACATGTGGATAGTTTCAGCATTGACATACATTAAATGGAACTATGATAATCATTCCGAAATTCAGGCTATTTTTTGACAATATCAAAACGTACACGTACTTACCAAAGTTTCCGATTGGTTTAGTACAGCTATCCGGACTTGTTCACATGTTTGCACTTTTTTGTCGCATGTAACAATGTCTTGCTTAACTATATTTTTCGGAATTGTTAATTGAGGAATTTAACATTTGCGATTGTACAACACATTAAATAAAATGAAAGTAAGGCATTTAAGAACTTGATACATGATTTAAACACACAATTATTTTCAACATACTACTCAAACAATTCCATTTGGAATAAGTATAAATCAAATTTAGAATCAAACAACAAAAGCAATATACATACGGTAAAGCTAGAGTCAAAGTTGCTCCAATAACGACAAGGTCACTGCACATCGTCTCAATGAAGGACAACATTTGTAACAAGCAATATGGTAATCCATCAATGCATAAGGAAGTAATAGCCCGGACACGAAATGTCACAGACAGACAGACAGACAGACAGACAGACGAACGGACGGATGGACGGACGGACGGACGGACGGACATACGGACGGACAAACGGACAGACAGACTGACAAACGGACGAAGTGCATTTCTATAATCCCCTCCCCACTCCGTGGCGGGGGTTGAAATTGAGCAGGAATTAAAACAAGAAAGCAAAAAAATATAATTCAGTACAATTCCATTACCTAGGTCGTGTTTGTAATCAAGGGAAGACAAACAACCTAACAAGACAACAAACGTAAATCAGATACATTCTGCAATACCGTTATCTACAAATGTTAGGGATACTGCCTTGGCACGCTCAGTTGCAAGAGGAATACTATTTTGAGCGCTCGGCCAGAGGCCAGGCGTGTTGAACAGGCGCTGCCAAACAGGCGGTGTCAATATATTTGCCTTCTCTCCCTTCCAAAATTTGAGCACTGTTTATTTTTGCATATAAATTCTGAAGCCTTGTTACATCGCTTTTAGTGGCGATGGCTAAATATGTATTGCCGAACTCTGGGTCAACCCGCTTCCATCATAAACAGTACAGGTTATCAAATTTAGATTATTGTATCAGCTCTGCACATTTGAAAACACGATAAAGCCTACCTTTTTATCGAAACTTGACAAAAGGACTTTTTGAATTTGTAGGAAACCTATGAAATCTCTAGCGTTTAAAATATAATACTTACTTTTTTCACTGTCATTTTGCTTTATCTTTCTTGGAATACAATACAAACATAATACTTTTATTAAGTCAGAAAACGCGTAGTTACCCATTTATATGCAATAATTCTCCCCTGCGTGCTCATAGAAAATATAAATATTTAAGTGTTAGTGCTTAGAAGTATAATTGAATAAAAAAGCATCAACATTGGCACAAAATTACTTAATTATCTAAAGAATGAAATGACTTTGATTAATTTTAAAGAAAATTCTCGTTTAAACTGTGCAAATATGTCATCATTTTAAAACTAAGAAACGCAGATATGACTGTCTTATAAGTGAACTTCTTTTTTACTTTTGAGAAAACAATTACTTTTTTCTTTTAACAGTTATACCAACGTTTGTCTTGATTTGGAGTTTTGAAATATAAACTCATACTTAATTGCATTCATCTAAGGTAAACTTTAAAAAAAATATTATATTTGATTTCCTGTAATGAAGAATACTTTTATTTAGAAGTGATAGTTGTTTAACACATACTTAAACAAAATATACAAGTTCCGGGTACCTATGCATTGACATGACCTCAAGTAAAACTTAAAAAATATGTATGAATTGACTTTCTAACGCAGAAGTTCATGACTTTGTACATTGTCAGCGTTATTATTCATTACACGCATTTTTGTAATTCTGACTGATATAACTTATTTACGCTGATTAATCTACTTAAACCCCTCCATTCAATATAATATGATCCAGAAGAGCGTTAACTTATTACAATGATAATTTGAATCTCATTGGTTACTTACAATTTCTTCAATTACCGTATATTTTGCTTACGGAAAAAATACGTTTACTTTTGTTATGGTTTCTTCTGATTCCTGGTGACATAAACGTGAATAACTTGCCTGAAATATCGATTCCATACATGTTCAGGGGCGTTTTTGCAAAGTGAACTTGTGAACTATAACACGTATGATATTAAAGATACATTGACACTTTAAAGAACCCATGTCAGGCTATTGTTCTTACATAAAATGGCAACGAGTTTCCAGGCGTGTGATCAAATGAAGGGAATGTTTTCCATGTGCTGAATACCAGAGTTTATGATATTTAATATTCCATTTAACTTATGAATAGATAAATAACAAAATAAACCAGAATTATGTTGAAATGAAAGCGCCAAAATCGTTGAAATGTTGTAGGCGTGACAAGCCTGATATTATTATTTTACAATTATGTTCACAGTTAGGCAATATAAATTTAATAAAAAAAATATTTCGAGTGGCCCCTAAATTTAACTGTTCAGTGACTGTCATTACCTATGAAAACGGATTTGTAAATTGATGAAATATTTACACCATTCGGCCTCTAAGAGCACTAAATTATCGCAACTCATGTGCATTTTGTCGCTGGTGTAACAATTCTGATCCGTAAGTTACTGTAAGAAATGTAATAATCCTAACAAACGACAGCCGGAAGTTTCTCTGTCAAGTAGACTGCATTTGAATAAACTTTTGAAATGTATCGAGCGGGCACGTAACACGGCTGGCCATAGTTATGATTAATAGGTTGACAAGAGCGGACAAAATATTCATTGAATGCCTTGACCTGAAAATGAATCACGCTATCTTTAAATTAGGTCCCTCTAGCTTCAATCGAGTGTAAGCGGGTTAACTGAAGACATGATAAGTGAAGGGAACCCGGGCCATATTTCTAGATTGTGCATTAGCATATCGTGCACCGGTTGACTTTCATTGAGAAATATCTGTTAATAGTTGCAAGTGTATTTTAATTGAACTGATATTCATTTGTAATTCCGTAAAACATTCAGTTTTCGCGATTGACAGAACATTGACAACAGTTTTTATATCTAGTTCATTTACTTTACAGAAAAGAACCTTATAATTAATCCCTTACTCTAACGGGTTTGATATTATCTTACAGTTCTTTATATTTAATTGTATTTGACATATAGTGTGTTATGTACTAAAACATTCGATGACAAAATTGTGTTCTATTTTTGATATTTTTCGTATATATCTTCAATGTTCATAATAGAGTTAGATGCTATTCGTTTCATATAAAAAGATAAATACCATTCTCATAGTTATCAGAATGAGATAAGGTGCAACACTTATTTTTCATTGCTTTCGCCAATTTTATTTTTTCGCATGATGAGCTTAACTTAAAATCTGACATTTTAACAACGTTCATAAAGTTGAAAATCAGAAACAAGATAAAATAATTATTATTGAAAGTCTGGTTTATGTAAACTAGAAACTTTAGCTCATTGAGCTATTTTCGACAGAATAACAAACATACGTATTATGGAACTGTTCCTGAAACTATGAAATCAATAATTTGTCTTGATATAAGAATACAAAATACCTAAACCTTGCTCATGCCAATAATCATTGTTCATTTTTCACGATAACTCGAACTGCTATGATGAAGTTCATAATTTCACCCCTAAATGTGTTTAAAGGCTTTGATTAAAAAATAGGCAAATTTTGAAACAAACTGATTTCCTTGTAGCTCAATGTCTTCGAAGGGAACTCCTTATTTCAATAATCAGGAGTCTTTCGGATAACAAGAAACCGCCGGAAAAGGCATTTCGGCTCGATCAATTGAATTTCCGGACACTGACATGCTATAAAATTGAAATTGTTTTATTTCTCAACATTTAAAAGGCATACTAGGCGTTTTAGTGGGGTTATGGAGGTGGTGTATAAACCAATTCATGGGGAAAAATGAACCATATTCAAGTCATGGATTTCATTAGCAAATTCACTTCTAAAAACAAAATTGATTTTAAAACCTTAATGGCCCTCAAAGATTGCAGAAAATGTTATTTACGTCATATTTGAGCGAATACAAAGCTTGGTAAACATAACGTGAACAATCGTCTTAACGCTTTAGTTGTAAATTTACTTACATAACAAACATTTTTTGTGAGCAAATTCGTAACAGTCCCATCTTCAGAACAAAGATAATTGTATGCATGTCTTTATTCTAGAGCTGCAGGTTACGGCCGAGATATCGGATTGTCTTTTTTAGTATTGGGGGCGTGCAACAAAGGGATATACTGCTTAATAATATTTCCAATTGGTATAGCTATGTTTTTGGGGTTTTTTTGTTATATATTTATGTGAAATCACAGGTAAGGTGTAAAAATGTTCAAGTCCATTTGTTGGAATTAAATGTCTCACAAACTGAACGCTAAAATCAACCGCTACTCTGGTTGAACTGGATGGTAAACTTACTATACAGAAATCAGGAATGTATACAAAACGGGGTTCTTGACCTTACCTGCATACGATCATGTGACTAAAATCAGTCTACCACAGAATTGAAGCTTACGGAAAATGTGAATCAAGAAAGTGTACAAACAACCCTTAGTTTTGAAAAAAATAAGCAATGAAACATATAATTAAAATATTTACTGCTGGACTCGTAAATGCAGTTTCCTTCGTTTTATTTACGTCAACCTCGGCCAGACTATTATGCAAGGTATTTCTTCTGCTTATTCCTAAGTCATCTGGTTATATTTGAATAATAAAAAATAGCTAACCGATTATTTAGGATTTTGAGCCTTAAAAGGTTAACTTTATATAATATTTATAAAACTACGGTCTTTACGGATTCATGTCTAATCGTTTCCAAAGAAGATTCTTTTTTAATTCAGGTTTATGTGTTACATAAATTTTACGTTGGGTGCTTGTAGAGTGCCATTTTATTAACGAAACAGTGCATTGTCGAGATATCAGTCACCATAAAAAGTGCAAAGGCTAATAAATAATTCAAACTAATTATTAAGCATTATTGTTTTACCCGGTCGAACTCTCCAAACACACTTGCATCTGGAAGAAAGGGGGTCATAGTGTTTAACAAAATAGAAGTCCATTACACATTCTCGGCAAAACACTAAGGCTAACATCATTTGTCACATAGGCGGAAACTGTTGACAAGGGCCATTTTACCACACCTTACTGTTCCTGGAATCCGCAGCAATTTCCCGCCAGCGGCCTAATGGCGCACGTAGCCATCGGAATTCTTAGGTCATATGCATATGACAGGACAAGCCGTGTGGCGTAAACTTACATTAACCCGATACTAAAAAATGTACGTATTACATCACAAGCCTGTTGAAAAAAACTAAGAATAAAATGATTCCATATGTCAATATAACAAAACAGACGAAAACGAAAAAATAATGATGAATGGTAACAGATTGAGTGTTGTCTATCAATGCTTATAAGAATTAAATGTTTTCGAACACATCAGATTTTGCTTTTAAAACATATATATTAAATCTTGTCTGTTCGTTGTTGAGTAGTGCCATATCTATTGAAACAATTATGGACTATTAAGTGTAATCTCTCATAAGAAATAATTCTCTGCAATTATTTTATTGGTAACTCAGTGAAAACTCTCATCATTTGATAATTGGTAACACGGTACAATCCCTTTTTATTTTTAATCAAATGGATAGCATCATCATGGGTAACAAAATGCAATCACTCTTCTTGTAACTAGATACAATCCCTTTTTATGGGTAACCAAATGCAATATCTCTTCATGGGTAGCGAGGTGCAATCTCTCATGAATATATGCGACCTTATTATCGTTGCATATTATGTAGTTATTCTAACAATTACGATAACACATGATCCAAATCGAGACAGTTATGGCGATTATGACGGTGACGTTGATGCTTGACTATGATAATGACGATGGTAATAACATTAAGACATCAGTTCCTGTTTGGATTGCTAAATAGTTACAATAAAAACGTCGTGGAAACTTCTTTTTTGTAAACCATAAACATAAAGAATTCAATTTATATGCGACAAGTGAAAAACAATATACATGTAGAAGATAATTTACGTCAGTCACTAAACAAAATAACACATTATCTTCATCTTAAAAGTAGGAATTAAGACATGTAAGTTGTATCATGCTAGATTTATATTTTGGTTGTGGTCAGAATGTTCTACATCTGTAATGTCTTAAGTCAAATTCTACGCCAAAATAGATTTCGCAAAGTTTTAACCGGTCTTAAACAGATGTAAAAGGTTTTTATCTCCATTTTCGAAATTGGTGTAATTTTTGCGTGGAAAAAGAAATGAAAGCTATGTTGCCTTAAGTATTCTAGCCTACTAATAATCCGTTACAAATGTGATTTGAAATTTACCAATTCTATGCCTATTTGAATGGGCACTTCAATTACATTAAAGGGGTTGGCTATTGACCTTTCAAATGCCAATGACATAAATATTAACAACCTTACTTTCGTCTCCAATCCATATGTGTCCTTAGGGAAACAGAACAAATAAAGACTGTACATAGACAATACTTATATATTGATATGGTATGGTTTTACTGTATCTTTCAATACCCATACTCAATTTCAAGACTAAAAGTCACCATTGGCTTACAAACTGGTTAGCACATCGTTAGAACCCACGCTTCATCAATTTGGTAACTTCGTTACTATATCGGAAGATAATAGACAATTGAAAACTCCGTTACAATTTCAAATTCTTATTTAACAGCAACCTGCAGAAAGTCATCTTATAAGATAGTTTTATTGCACACTCTATTCTGCTGTTTAATTATATTTTATTGCATGAGAACACATTTCACAATGACAATATCAATACAAATTTCAACACAATATTTAGACCGACATTATAAAATTATTCTATTCTGCTAGTTTGCTACCTTAAAGCGGGTAATCATTTAGTGACTTCCGCTCGAAGACATAATTACTTATGAGGTCAAGGGAAGAAATCTTCAAATAGATTGAAGAACTTACGAGTTGTCTAAATCCAGTCAACAAACTTCTGACACTGCATGTGTGATAGATATAAGGTAAAGAAGCAAAATGAGGATTTTCGCGAGACAGGAAGACGAAGCAGACATTGACCGGTGTTTTAGACTGCCAAATTAGCAGTTAGGTTGTGTTAATATTTGTAATTATGTTTGTTATTGTTTTCCAGTATCTAAATATACCATAAATTGATACAGTCAACACTAATAACTTGATATACGTCCAAGTTTTAGAGCATTTCCTGGTTGATAAAACAGCATGATTATTTGAGAAACCGGATAATTAATTTTTAGAAAGTGCTCTTCTGCTTGGACATACTTGTTGGAAAGTAAAACTGATTTAATTTAGAAGATGTTTACAGTGATATGGTTGTGGTTATGTATTGTTTCTTTGCTAAAGAAGGTAATGTTAATGTTAAAAACATATTTCGATTTAAGAGTATGGATGCTTGCACGTTTCGAATTGTGTACTTTTGAATGTTTGAATTCTTAGTTACAGAACTAGTGTCCTTTATATATATATTTATAATATCGATATTTCGCACTTTATCGTTTTACCTTTAAAAATACCCAAACGTTAATGATCCACACGACAATAAATCGTACTCTTCGCGTTTCACAACGTGCACTCTTACGAAGGCGCAACGCTCCTTGGACAATAGTTTGCTACGCTGCGAAATCGCCCTGCTTAAAGCTACCAACTAGTGTGAGATTAACTGCAATACATGTCCATCCATGTGATACAGAGCGCATGTTACTACCTTGTACCTTCAACGTTAAGGCCAACACATTGGCCGAGATTACCCTTTTAGTAATCGGTCCTCATCTCCTCCCACCTAGAGGATATTGATATAATTCCTCGCTACCGTTTCTACAATAATCGTCAATATAATTATATGAAAGTGCCTGGCCATGCTTGTAAATGCAGCATACACATTTTACAATTTGTGCAATTATAAAAATAACAAAGCGTGTACTGAACAAAAACATTCCCACGTTAATATTATGCGCTGTCAAAAACATTTCCAAACCCAAACCAGCAGGATTTAAATATCAAAGACAGAAACCTGATCATATTGGATGCCGGGTTGCCGTGCTTTCTGTATAGATTGAATGTATATTCAGATGCTGACGAATTCCTTCACTAATAAGCGGATGTGACGGTGTCAGGCAGGGATGTCACGCAGCTAGTGATGAATGTATGGCCAATTATTTTCTAGCTTGTGCTTTTAAAGTATAATAATAAAGTCATAATTACAAGAATGTTCAATTGGATAGAATTGATTTCTGGGAACAAATCAAAATCTCTACAAATGCCTGCAGCATGAGAATTTCTCCGAAAGCACAAAGTAGATGTAAAGTCCAAAACTGGCTTCCTTGAGACGTTCATTATCAGTATTCACAAGTGCAGCCTTGTCAGCGCACCCCTTCTTTCAATGAGGTTATTCCTAGAAAATACGAAAATGTCTTTAAATTGCATTGACACTTTTTTAGGCCGTAAGATAACTTTTCATGAATGGTGTAAAGTGATATGCAATGAAAACAAATCAAACGTTCAGCAGATGTAAACAGAATCCTAGATTTATTGAGCGCGTTCATTGATTGTGGGGTGCAAAAATGGCATTTCCTATGGAAGTAAAGCTCTACAAATCGGATTTTCGGTCTTAATTCCCCTATTTTTTACAAATTGCAACAATTGTTGATGTTTTATTTCTCAGTTCTGTAATATGATGTTTAGGGAAAACAAAATTTAACCCAGCGATGCATTAGCGGTAAAAAGGCTAATTCAATGCCACATATACCCGATTTTAACGGTTGTTTTGTTAGTAATTGATTCAAACTCCAAGAACAGTATGTATATTTAAAACAACAGAAACAAAAACGTACAATGGCGTTAAGCCGAAGCAAAAAACACAGTAAAGTAACACAAACTTCCACAAACCAAAAAATACTGAACAACACACACCATATAGAATATATAAAACAAGGTGTGTCTATCAAGCTTACTTGCTTTGCCAAATAGAACAGAAGACCAATGCTTAGGCAAAACATACAAAACAACCTTGCTCATGCCAATAATCATTGTTCATTTTTCACGATAACTCGAACTGCTATGATGAAGTTCATAATTTCACCCCTAAATGTGTTTAAAGGCTTTGATTAAAAAATAGGCAAATTTTGAAACAAACTGATTTCCTTGTAGCTCAATGTCTTCGAAGGGAACTCCTTATTTCAATAATCAGGAGTCTTTCGGATAACAAGAAACCGCCGGAAAAGGCATTTCGGCTCGATCAATTGAATTTCCGGACACTGACATGCTTCAAAATTGAAATTGTTTTAAGTCTCAACATTTAAAAGGCATACTAGGCGTTTTAGTGGGGTTATGGAGGTGGTGTATAAACCAATTCATGGGGAAAATGAACCATATTCAAGTCATGGATTTCATTAGCAAATTCACTTCTAAAAACAAAATTTATTTTAAAACCTTAATGGCCCTCAAAGATTGCAGAAAATGTTATTTACGTCATATTTGAGCGAATACAAAGCTTGGTAAACATAACGTGAACAATCGTCTTAACGCTTTAGTTGTAAATTTACTTACATAACAAACATTTTTTTGGTGAGCAAATTTGTAACAGTCCCATCTTCAGAACAAAGATAATTGTATGCATGTCGTTATTCTAGAGCTGCAGGTTACGGCCGAGATATCGGATTGTCTTTTTTAGTATTGGGGGCGTGACACAAAGGGATATACTGCTTAATAATATTTCCAATTGGTATAGCAATATTTTTGGGGTTTTTTTTGTTATATATTTATGTGAAATCACAGGTAAGGTGTAAAAATGTTCAAGTCCATTTGTTGGAATTAAATGTCTCACAAACTGAACACTAAAATCAACCGCTACTCTGGTTGAACTGGATGGTAAACTTACTATACAGAAATCAGGAATGTAAACAAAACGGGGTTCTTGACCTTACCTGCATACGATCATGTGACTAAAATCAGTCTACCACAGAATTGAAGCTTACGGCAAATGTGAATCAAGAAAGTGTACAAACAACCCTTAGTTTTGACAAAAATAAGCAATGAAACATATAATTAAAATATTAACTGCTGGACTCGTCAATGCAGTTTCCTTCGTTCTATTTACGTCAAACTCGGCCAGACTATTATGCAAGGTATTTCTTCTGCTTATTCCTAAGTCATCTGGTTACATTTGAATAATAAAAAATAGCTAACCGATTATTTAGGATTTTGAGCCTTAAAAGGTTAACTTTATATAATATTTATAAAACTACGGTCTTTACGGATTCATGTCTAATCGTTTCCAAAGAAGATTCTTTTTTAATTCAGGTTTATGTGTTACATAAATTTTACGTTGGGTGCTTGTAGAGTGCCATTTTATTAATGAAACAGTGCATTGTCGAGATATCAGTCACCATAAAAAGTGCAAAGGCTAATAAATAATTCAAACTAATTATTAAGCATTATTGTTTTACCCGGTCGAACTCTCCAAACACACTTGCATCTGGAAGAAAGGGGGTCATAGTGTTTAACAAAAAAAAGTCCCTTACACATTCTCGGCAAAACACTAAGGCTAACATCATTTGTCACATAGGCGGAAACTGTTGACAAGGGCCATTTTACCACACCTTACTGTTCCTGGAATCAGCAGCAATTTCCCGCCAGCGGCCTAATGGCGCACGTAGCCATCGGAATTCTTAGGTCATATGCATATGACAGGACAAGCCGTGTGGCGTAAACTTACATTAACCCGATACTAAAAAATGTACGTATTACATCACAAGCCTGTTGAAAAAAACTAAGAATAAAATGATTCCATATGTCAATATAACAAAACAGACGAAAACGAAAAAATAATGATGAATGGTAACAGATTGAGTGTTGTCTATCAATGCTTATAAGAATTAAATGTTTTCGAACACATCAGATTTTGCTTTTAAAACATATATATTAAATCTTGTCTGTTCGTTGTTGAGTAGTGCCATATCTATTGAAACAATTATGGACTATTAAGTGTAATCTCTCATAAGAAATAATTCTCTGCAATTATTTTATTGGTAACTCAGTGAAAACTCTCATCATTTGATAATTTGTAACACGGTACAATCCCTTTTTATTTTTAATCAAATGGATAGCATCATCATGGGTAACAAAATCCAATCACTCTTCTTGTAACTAGATACAATCCCTTTTTATTGGAAACCAAATGCAATATCTCTTCATCGGTAGCGTGGTGCAATCTCTCATGAATATATGCGACCTTATTATCTTTGCATATTATGTAGTTATTCTAACAATTACGATAACACATGATCCAAATCGAGACAGTTATGGCGATTATGACGGTGACGTTGATGCTTGACTATGATAATGACGATGGTAATAACATTAAGACATCAGTTCCTGTTTGGATTGCTAAATAGTTACAATAAAAACGTCGTGGAAACTTCTTTTTTGTAAACCATAAACATAAAGAATTCAATTTATATGCGACAAGTGAAAAACAATATACATGTAGAAGATAATTTACGTCAGTCACTAAACAAAATAACACATTATCTTCATCTTAAAAGTAGGAATTAAGACATGTAAGTTGTATCATGCTAGATTTATATTTTGGTTGTGGTCAGAATGTTCTACATCTGTAATGTCTTAAGTCAAATTCTACGCCAATATAGATTTCGCAAAGTTTTAACCGGTCTTAAACAGATGTAAAAGGTTTTTATCTCCATTTTCGAAATTGGTGTAATTTTTGCGTGGAAAAAGAAATGAAAGCTATGTTGCCTTAAGTATTTTAGCCTACTAATAATCCGTTACAAATGTGATTTGAAATTTACCAATTCTATGCCTATTTGAATGGACACTTCAATTACATTAAAGGGGTTGGCTATTGACCTTTCAAATGCCAATGACATAAATATTAACAACCTTACTTCCGTCTCCAATCCATATGTGTCCTTAGGGAAACAGAACAAATAAAGACTGTACATAGACAATACTTATATATTCATATGGTATGGTTTTACTGTATCTTTCAATACCCATACTCAATTTCAAGACTAAAAGTCACCATTGGCTTACAAACTGGTTAGCACATCGTTAGAACCCACGCTTCATCAATTTGGTAACTTCGTTACTATATCGGAAGATAATAGACAATTGAAAACTCCGTTACAATTTCAAATTCTTATTTAACAGCAACCTGCAGAAAATCATCTTATAAGATAGTTTTATTGCACACTCTATTCTGCTGTTTAATAATATTTTATTGCATGAGAACACATTTCACAATGACAATATCAATACAAATTTCAACACAATATTTAGACCGACATTATAAAATTATTCTATTCTGCTAGTTTGCTACCTTAAAGCGGGTAATCATTTAGTGACTTCCGCTCGAAGACATAATTACTTATGAGGTCAAGGGAAGAAATCTTCAAATAGATTGAAGAACTTACGAGTTGTCTAAATCCAGTCAACAAACTTCTGACACTGCATGTGTGATAGATATAAGGTAAAGAAGCAAAATGAGGATTTTCACGAGACAGGAAGACGAAGCAGACGTTGACCGGTGTTTTAGACTGCCAAATTAGCAGTTAGGTTGTGTTAATATTTGTAATTATGTTTGTTATTGCTTTCCAGTATCTAAATATACCTTAAATTGATGCAGTCAACACTAATAACTTGATATACGTCCAAGTTTTAGAGCATTTCCTGGTTGATAAAACAGCATGATTATTTGAGAAACCGGATAATTAATTTTTAGAAAGTGCTCTTCTGCTTGGACATACTTGTTGGAAAGTAAAACTGATTTAATTTAGAAGATGTTTACAGTGATATGGTTGTGGTTATGTATTGTTTCTTTGCTAAAGAAGGTAATGTTAATGTTAAAAACATATTTCGCTTTAAGAGTATGGATGCTTGCACGTTTCGAATTGTGTACTTTTGAATGTTTGAATTCTTAGTTCCAGAACTAGTGTCCTTTTTATATATATTTATAATATCGATATTTCGCACTTTATCGTTTTACCTTTAGAAATACCCAAACGTTAATGATCCACACGACAATAAATCGTACTCTTCGCGTTTCACAACGTGCACTCTTACGAAGGCGCAACGCTCCTTGGACAATAGTTTGCTACGCTGCGAAATCGCCCTGCTTAAAGCTACCAACTAGTGTGAGATTAACTGCAATACATGTCCATCCATGTGATACAGAGCGCATGTTACTACCTTGTACCTTCAACGTTAAGGCCAACACATTGGCCGAGATTACCCTTTTAGTAATCGGTCCTCATCTCCTCCCACCTAGAGGATATTGATATAATTCCTCGCTACCGTTTCTACAATAATCGTCAATATAATTATATGAAAGTGCCTGGCCATGCTTGTAAATGCAGCATACACATTTTACAATTTGTGCAATTATAAAAATAACAAAGCGTGTACTGAACAAAAACATTCCCACGTTAATATTATGCGCTGTCAAAAACATTTCCAAACCCAAACCAGCAGGATTTAAATATCAAAGACAGAAACCTGATCATATTGGATGCCGGGTTGCCGTGCTTTCTGTATAGATTGAATGTATATTCAGATGCTTACGAATTCCTTCACTAATAAGCGGATGTGACGGTGTCAGGCAGGGATGTCACGCAGCTAGTGATGAATGTATGGCCAATTATTTTCTAGCTTGTGCTTTTAAAGCATAATAATAAAGTCATAATTACAAGAATGTTCAATTGGATAGAATTGATTTCTGTGAACAAATCAAAATCTCTACAAATGCCTGCAGCATGAGAATTTCTCCGAAAGCACAAAGTAGATGTAAAGTCCAAAACTGGCTTCCTTGAGACGTTCATTATCAGTATTCACAAGTGCAGCCTTGTCGGCGCACCCCTTCTTTCAATGAGGTTATTCCTAGAAAATACGAAAATGTCTTTAAATTGCATTGACACTTTTTTAGGCCGTAAGATAACTTTTCATGAATGGTGTAAAGTGATATGCATTGAAAACAAATCAAACGTTCAGCAGATGTAAACAGAATCCTAGATTTATTGAGCGCGTTCATTGATTGTGGGGTGCAAAAATGGCATTTCCTATGGAAGTAAAGCTCTACAAATCGGATTTTCGGTCTTAATTCCCCTATTTTTTACAAATTGCAACAATTGTTGATGTTTTATTTCTCAGTTCTGTAATATGATGTTTAGGGAAAACAAAATTTAACCCAGCGATGCATAAGCGGTAAAAAGGCTAATTCAATGCCACATATACCCGATTTTAACGGTTGTTTTGTTAGTAATTGATTCAAACTCCAAGAACAGTATGTATATTTAAAACAACAGAAACAACAACGTACAATGGCGTTGAGCCGAAGAAAGAAACACAGTAAAGTAACACAAACTTCCACAAACCAAAAAATACTGAACAACACACACCATATAGAATATATAAAGCATGGCGTGTCTATCAAGCTTACTTGCTTTGCCAAATAGAACAGAAGACCAATGCTTAGGCAAAACATACATTTAATGAGATTCATGTAACGTATAAAACAACAAACATATCACCACCGAGTATCACAATATTTATATATAAAATCTTGGATACTCGACCTAACACTTGTCCCAACATTTATATGTTATTGAAGTATTAACATTATAAGAAAAAAACAACATCATAATATATGGGCGCATGGTGCCATTGTACTTTAATATACACTTCCAGTTACTCACCCGCTGGTAGTTGGAACCTCTTTGGAGACATGATATTGACGAGACTCTGATATGAAGATGAATCAACAGTTCTAACATTATTATATTAAGGTGTCATTGTGCGGAATATGATGTTAATGGCCTGAATAACTTCATTTGCTGAAACTTAATAAAAACTATCATATTTGTATGCTTAATATGATTATACCGTTAATGAAAATCACACATTTCCAGCTGTTAATCTTGTCTGGTAATTGTCATTGAATTTTTGTCGCTACTAGAAGTGTGATAACGTGGATAATCTGTTCGCAACGGTCCCCAATGGAAATATGTAACCAACCCCCCTACCTATAAAAAAGCCCTTTTTGCATAAAAAACATTGTAATGATTTCTATGACTTTACTACTCTTTCACAAGTCATTTCTAGTTGAAAAACGAATTTCTACGTGTTTTAAAAGGCGGCCACGTTAATGATACAATAGAAACTACAGGGGGAAACGTAGCTGCGTTATTAATTCGACGATACCAAAGTATAACCTTATAAATAGTTATGTGCATTACTATGGGAACATAATGATAGAAAACTAGGTTATAACAATGCCATTTTTAAGATATATTCAAATAATATTGTAAATATATGTTTAGATTACCGCCAAGGTCAATGAAACAGGACTTGCATAGAGGATTAAACTAATATTCAGCCTTACTTTCGTTTTAACAATTAACAAACAATGGTAGGAAGTAGAACATATAATAAACTTTTATAAACTTACTTTTAGTATTCAACGACCAAAATCTGAAATCGTTTGCAAGTACTGAACGACCAAATACTGGCATCACATGTAAGAACTCATTGATCAGATGTTGACATAACTTGCAAAAACTCAACGACAAGATACTGACATAACTTGCAAGTACTCAACGACCAGATACAGACATAACTTGCAAGTACTTAACGACCAGATACAGACATTACTTGCAAGTACTCAACGACCAGATACTGACATCATTTGCAAGTACTCAACGACCAGATACTGACATCACTTGCATGTACTCAATGACCAGAAACTGACATCACTTGCAAGTACTCAACGACCAGATACTGACATTACTTACAAGTACTCAACATCCAAATACTGACATCACTTGCAAGTATTTAACGACCATACACTGACATAACTTGCAAGAACTCAAGAATCAGACCCTGGCATTACTTGCAAGAACTCAACGGCCTGATAATGACATCATTTGCAAGAAATCAACGAACAGATACAGACATCACTTGCAAGAACCCAACGATTAGATACTGACATCACTCGTAAGTACTCAACGACCAGATACTGAAATAACTTGCAAGTACTCAACGTCCAGATACTGACATCACTTGCAAGTACTCAACGACCAGATACTGACATTACTTTCAAGAACTCAACGAACAGATACAGACATCACTTGCAAGAACTCAACGTCCAGATACTGACATCACTTGCAAGAACTCAACGGCCAGATACAGACATCACTTGCAAGAACCCAACGATTAGATACTGACATCACTCGCAAGTACTCAACGATCAGATACTCACATCACTTGCAAGTACACAACGATCAGATACAGACATCGCTTGCAAGTACCCAACGACCAGATAGTGACATCACTTGCAAGTACTCAACGATCAGAAACAGACATCGCTTGCAAGTACCCGACGACCAGATACTGACATCACTTGCAAATACTCAACGACCAGATACTGACATCACTTGCAAAAGCTCAACGACCAGATACTGACACCACTTGCAAGTACGCAACGACCAGATACTGACATCACTTGCAAGAGCTCAACGACCAGATACTGACATCACTTGCAAGTACGCAACGACCCGTTACTGACATCACTTGCAAGTATTCAACGACCAAATACTGACATCACATGTAAGAACTCATTGATCAGATGTTGACATCACTTGCAAGTACTCAACGACCAGATACTGACATCACTTGCAAGAACTCAACGACCAGATACTGACATCATTTGCAAGACATCAACGACCAGAAACTGACATCACTTGCAAGTACCAAACGACCAGATACTGACATTACTTGCAAGTACTCAACGACCAGATACTGACATCACTTGCAAGTACTCAACGACCAGATACAGACATCACTTGCAAGTACTCAACGTCTAGATACAGACATAACTTGCAAGTACTCAACGAACAGATACTGACATAACTTGCAAGTACTCAACGTCTAGATACAGACATAACTTGCAAGTACTCAACTACCAGATGCAGACATCATTTTGCAAGTTCCCAACGTCCAGATACTGACATAACTTGCAAGTACTCAACGACCAGATACATTTATTACTTGTAAGTACTTAACGACCAGATACAGACATCACTTGTAAGTACTTAACATCCAAATACTGACATCATTTGCAATTTTTCAACGACCAAATACCGACATTACTTGCAAGTACTTAGCGAGCAGATACTGACATCACTTGCAAGTACTCACCGGCCAGATGTAAACATCTCCTGTATGTGCATGAATCTTGTCGGATCAATAGTGCTATCTCTTCCTTTGAGTGTAAGTGGCTCTCTTCTTCATTGAGGATACACATGTTCTCTGTGATCCTTTGCTTTCAACGCCATAACTTTTCTTGCGACTTTTAACAATCCAGCTAATCAATTCAGATGCACAGTCATGTAATGACGCATTATAAAAAAATTGTTTAAACATTTTAGTTATCTGGTTGTCTAAGAAATAATAGTCAAATTACCATTTCAGAGCGGTGTTTAATATGTTTCGTTGCAGTAACCAATCGTTAATATGCAAATGTATTATGATATCTGTAAACGATTGGTGATAGTCAGGTGATGTGAATGTCTTACAAATATGTACCAAATATGCTGCTTTCACGTGGATCTTCTATTCGATCTGTTTCATACAAAACGCCTATGAGCTTTGTAATGTTTTTAAACGAAAACAGCGTGAGGGATTCAACTCAAAGGGTATTACTGTATAGCATGAACTTCAGAACGATCCGGTTCTTTCTAACGTTTTTGGACATGAGTTCCGTGGTAACTATGATTATTTGTAGACTAATATGACCATACTTAATAAAAGCATAAGAAGCATCGTCCGATGCTCTTGTGGACGTTTTACAAAAATTTGGTTAATTCGCATCCCATGTGAAAGCGGACATATACAAAACATTCCGTTCTGAATATTTATATAAAGAATTTGACCGGTCAGTCGCATTCCATTTGCCACGGAATCTCATTACAAATATTAACAGGAACATTATTCGTCCCTTTGTCAATAAAAGAATCGTTTTGCATGTTTATCAACAAATGATTACTGTATCATTTCTATTCAAATAGATGATGCGGCGCTCATTATATAATTTGATTTGTAAATTCGTGAAATGAGTTCGATAATTTATCCCCCTGAGTATTGTTGTCAGGACTATTGACCTCTTTTATGAATAGACAATGTCGAAATCAGCTTTAAGTTCGGATACGATAACGATCTTACTCGAACGTAAATAATAATACGCTAAAAACTACTAGAACACACCCAGTGTTAATTTCAAATACAAACCCTATTTAGAGATATTGCACATTAGGGGTCACAAAGCTAAATATATAATCAAGCTGTACACGTTTTTTTTCTTCTATGTACCACATTAGTTAGGGTTTATATATTTGGTTTATAGCACCGTGTAGAATTTCACTACCAAAGTCAAATAGTGACGATAGTGTCAATACTGGCGCCGACGAACGGGCAAACTGTGTCATAGAAACTTATCTAGGAACAACTTTGAAAACCTTGTCACGACCCGCAATAGCTAGAGCTATGATATAGTGTACAAATCATTGCCAGTGGTCTTTAAACAGGAGTTAAAGAACTTGGTGGTTCATGGTTGACCACGCAAAAGATATGCTACTTGTTTTATTAAGATTGATATATCATATCATATCATCGTTAAAAGAAGTCTGCTTAGGAACCGCAATCGATAGAGCTTAAGTAGTTATGAATATTTATTTATGTCCACAGACAAGTATGTTCAAATGATGACCCTGGTTTAAATTGGCAACGCTTTCGTGGTCACTTGTTTTATTCAGTCGCAGCATTCAAAATACATGTTCTCACTCACAAATTGATGATATGGTCTTTCAGCGACCAAAAGCATCGACGGATGTTTGGAGATGAAAATATAGGGAGATTTTCTTGTGGAATTTGTAATTGTCATAAAATTGAATAATAAAACGGCACGTAATGCCATGTATGAAATTATAAGGTTGTCAACACCTATACACTGAAAAGAAATACAAATAATTGCCTACGTTCAGTACTGTCATTTTGCAAAATATCTTAATAACTTTAAAAACAACTCTCATTGATTTGGAGCCACCTGATTTCATTTTGTCACATAGGTTAAAGTTTGCGTTTAAAGCATAGTCAATGGTGATAGAAATTTGCTCAACATTGCCTGTGTTCGTTTTGTTGTATAACATAATGCTCTTTAGAACAATTTAAAGAGGATGCAGGACAAGCGAAAAATGAGTATCTTTATAAAAATGGATTAATGGTAGTACTAGTTTAAAAATAGCTTAGATATATATTTCGCATAATCAAATTGATTTGTTTTTTAATTATAAGCCTCTGCAACATTTTGTTGGAATTGCCAGCTTTTTTAAGTACTTGAAACTGTAAGTGACAAAAGATGCACTCAAATAAAATTGAATCTAAGTTTTTGATCTGTTTTGTTCTGCAATCAACATCATCCCTTTGTGTATTTGATTGTTCTACGTGTACCGACTAAATCAAAACAGAAACATACAATTAACCCACTTTTAATGTTGTTATAGAGGTATCATTGCCATCGAAAAAGAATCATTATTTGTAAGGATTGTCCAACTTTTAGAAGCTTCAACAAAGTAGAGTTCAATTTTCAAAAATAAACATTGTCACAAACATGGATTTGTCACACTTGTGTCAATTACCGGTATGCTTAATAACTTTATGATATATATACAATTTATAGACTAGTAGTTAAAATATGTAATATTAATAGAGTCAGGGTTGACAAAATGTTAGTCTCAGACTCTCGTTAGTGTCCCTCTACATTACGAAAAACGTCGGTCAAGCACGTAGCGTACCATACACATTCACTCAAGTCAATAACCCCAGAAGCCACAATTTATCATCTGTGTTTTTATATTTTTTAGCGCGGGGGAAAAGCCCCTAGATTCATCATTCGTCAAAATACCAGACTAGATCCATCGTAGACAGTTACTGACATTTAGATCAGGCTACGCCCCTGTCGGTATACACATGTTTAGATGTGCTGTAGTTGTTACGAATATTTTAGGTACGAAAAGAATAAGAACTCAAACATACTTGCAAATGTAACTGCTTGAAACCAATCGCCCTTGATCTTAACCTGAGTTTGCACACCCGGTTTTGTTTCTCCCTCAATTAAAATCGCACACGACACTTTCCTTGATTTGTGTTGCGCGTTATTTTTTCTTTCGATATAAATTTCGAATTTGGTGGCGTTGTTTATTATACGATTGATTACGAAACTCTAACGTATACTAATTAACCATCAGCCGTTCTCATTAAGACAGAATATATACCAGAAATAAAGACAAATTATTATATCTCGTTTTAATTTAGTCCATATGTTATGTAAATATTTGTTTAATTTATTATACTACGGGTTTTAAAATCTCAGTCTTATTTATGGTGCTGTTTATTTTAAAATACACACTGTAATGTATACACATTACCTATGAGTTCCATAGCAATTGGTCTGTTACATCATCATTTTAATAGTATTCTATTTTATTTTCTATTTCTTAGCAAAATAATGTGTATATTGAAACGAATAAAATACAGTCAGTAGAACAATATTTTATACACTTCAAATAATATAATAACGTAATGTTGAAAACAAAACAACCTTAATGTTTAAAATCGAAATTGAATTAATAATGACAGACATGTCATACAAACAGTTCTAAAGCATACATTGTAGTTCAACTAACAAATCACGAACACATTTCAGAGTGCATCATTTGATTATAAAATAGAAACAATGTAACGTAAGTTTTTAATTGTCACTTTATCTTAGAATTGTAACAGTAAATCGTTGTTTTTATGTATGTGGTATGTAACATATCGCAGTTCGGCATTTTATACCTCTAATACATAATATATTTATAACTTTTTTATAACTTTTTACACAACATTCTTATTATACATATGCAGCTATATTTGCATGTCATAGATAAAAAGCAAATATTGAAGCAACAAACAGAAAGCCAAACTATTGAAGTTATTTTTTATGATTTATTGAAGCTTATTTTTTCATTACAGGGAAATTTAACATCCCTTCATTCACATATTTTTATGATAGTGATCCCATTTTCGAAGTTAAGTAAAAAAAGTTGTACTTTCACTATTTTCTGTTGTTTGCTGACCCTTTTTGTCGATTTAAACAATATATAATTGTGAAACCCGGTTGTTTATAATACTACAAAATGCTTATTTGAAATAAAACCCATGCACGTTTTTACGACGTTTTGAGTGTTTTCTTCTGGTTATTTAGGAAAATAGTAAAACACACGATACAGTATTATTAATGAACTTACTGTTTGACCTTTATTTATATTGCCAGTTCCCTGACAGTTTTATTATTTTTAGCGGAAGTGGACAGCTGTCATTATGCAGGTTACTAAGGTAACCAAACCTACAAGATGGCCGCTGTTCTCGGAGCAGATGACTAGTCTTACTATATATATCATAATTTGTTAACAAACTTCCTAACATACTGTCCACCAAAGGTCAATGTCATATTATGGTCGAACTGTGAAGAAGTAGTAAAATCAGTAATTTATCTATATTTATTTTTAATCATTTACAAACGAATGCAATTTTATATTACAAGAGCATAGTTCTTTCCCATCAGAATAATCTAAAAGAGGACCGCATCAGATGAACTGGTCAGATACACCAGTCACCTTATTCTGATGTTCTTCAAAATGTTATCATTGTTATATTATTAGACAAGCAATATTCTTTAAAGGTTTTTTCATTTTTTTAATTAATATACAAACTATACATGCTTATTTCTTGGTTCAGTTCTGTGTTTAATACATCTTACATAACATTTTCATTGCTATAAAATGTAAATAGTCTAATAGCGGAAGTGAACATATTGTAATGTATGACTGATTGCGTTTCTTCAGAAACCTTGCACTTCCATGTTTTGCTTCTTTTACAGAGGTGTGGCAAACAGAGCACAGGGGTCTATCCACAGAAAATTTCTGACAAAGGCCTACAATGTAGCCGTCACTGTCATTCTGCTGTTCGTTTTATGTACCACAGTTCACAAACGAAGAGGGCAATTAATGCCTACTTTATGAGCAATTATATTTCATTTCCGCATCACTGGTGAAGTTAACACATCTGCAAGCATCCAGACAAAGAATGACCAAAACAACACAATAAGAGCGAGTAAAAGGATATTTATAATAAGCGTTTAAACATTAATGACGTTTTAAATTTTAACCGTCTTTAACTCTTTAAATGTATATCGACACACAAAATACCTCCAGTATTCAATTATCAGATATACTGTATTTCAACTAATACAAAATTGTTTTTTACTATTCAACCTATACAAACTATTCCGATTTAGCGTATTTACCATATACACAGCGGAAATTCAATTTTATCGTGCACCGGTTTCAAAAAACTTAACTATCTTTAATTTAAGTGGCTGGGAACCCTAAAGGACATTTATCTATACGACAAAAGGTTGGCGGTCAAGCTTCTGAATTTTAAACGATACCTCAAAATCATAATCAATCGCAGCGTTTACGAATTTTGCAAACACCTTACTGTCACAACAAGGTATGCTTGCACAAGTCGGGAGTGGCCAGCTTAATTTATCGTTGTTTTGAGCATATATGGTTTTGCACATCGTTATTTTTCACGATATAGCTATACTCCCCAACCCTTCGATGACGTTGTATTTTATCTCTTTTGGTCATGTATCTCATTGCGGTCCTGAGGTTTTGAACTTTGTGTACGTCTGTTATTTCAATACAGTGACATTCATTTGCAACTTTTATTTGAATCACTCAATGTCATTACATCACATTATTTAAACACAGCATGAGTATATGAGTAAATATCAAAATCACCAAACTAATATTCTAAGGCATACACACTAAGAATACATTACCATCCAATAACAGCCTGCTTTCGTCCACATAAGGAGACCTTTCAAAAACAAATCAAACTCGCACCAATGTATATATGTTGGTCAGTTTGGTCTATATGTTGGTAAGTAACAGTATTCATATCTCTTTGACATTGGCCGCCATCTTTTTTCTGTTCATATGTATATCAAAAGAGTCCCTGGTTATTTAACATCACATATAAAAACCTTCATTTCTGTCATTTTTTCTTTTCACTCTGTATCCAAAATAACCTTCTCTGCCAACAATTCCCCATCCTGTAATATTTCCTCCCGACTGACGACATTTCTTTCCTTTCTATGCACTGAACCATTGAACAAACATTTGATTCTTACTTAACACATCAAAATTACTCACTATGAAATCACCATGACCATAGTATGGTGATTACGGACATGATGCCAATCTTCTACATGCGTGAGACTCCTTCCACATATACATGCTCGATTCCTTAAAGGTATAACATAGCACACATACTATATTTTAACATTTTATATCCTCATAAAAAAAACATCACATACTATTTAACATTATGTACTCAAAAGTAATCAAAACGAATTGTTTATTCATGATCATGCATGTTAATGACGATTACAATGTGTCTATGTTTTCTTAACGTAACCCGTGTCACTTCAGTAATTGTCAATAACAAAGTATTATCCTTTTACCCATTTGTACGACACGCACCTCTGTGACATGTGTTACGATCATGATATCCCCATCGTTAGTGGACGTCCCCACCGACGAGAATCATCCCGGTCGTTGACAATTCATATAAAGTACTGAAAAAAAGTATTTGATTATAAGAAGAGTATGTCGCAGCTGCTGTACTAATACGTATAACAATAATAACTCGTTATTATACAAAACGGGAAACCACGAACACTTACAAAATTGGCGTCCTAAATCTCTTGTAAATGTCGATTATAAAATAGCAGCAAAAATGTTAGCAAAACGCGTGCAACTAGTTCTACTAGAACGTATCATACTTGATAACAAGGTTAAATAAAAACTAGGAATATATGTTTTAACATCAGAATAATGGATGACATCATCGCATATAATGTTTAATCTTTTTAATCAAGAAGGTGCTAATCTAATTTTAGATTGTAGAATTGCCAACGCCAGCTTGAAAGTTATCTGGGGTAATTAATTCATAAAACCACTTACTAAATAGTTGGATCGACTCTTGATTTAATATTCATAAGCGACATCATTTTAAACACTGGCAACATAAATATAAATTTGGTTTTCAATAAACTTAAAAACAAAAACAATTGGATTGCAGAAATAAATATGATACAAAAGCTGTTCCAGTTACCTGGAATACCCACTTATACCACAGTTTACGCAAAACCACTACTTCAAAACAAACTTCTTCTACATATGACAAATAAGGACATTAATCAAGCCAGTCTACGTTCATAGTTATTGCAATCAACGTTTACGATAAAACATTAATTATAAATCATGGTACTATATAGACAATAAATAAATTATCGACAACAAAATTAAAGAATTTAAAAATAAATTGTTACATGATCTGGATGGAATTTATTTATTCACTTGTGTCTCGACAGATTATCCTTTTATGTTTTAATGTATTATGTAATGACATGGATGATTATAAACACTTTTTACCTAATGCTTGACATTTTTTGTCAGCCATTAATGTTTTGTTAAGAAGATTTGGTAAACAATACTTAAACAGCATAATATATATTGCCGTAGGCTATAACATAGATCAAAAGAATATAATTGTGTCAATATAATATTAAATCAAATGTGTTATTGTATTTATAAAGCATATTTCATAGGTGGCAGGAGATAAATGTGCAGAAATATGTTGAAAAATTAACATTTTGATTTGCTCGCCATACATTTTTTAAGAACAAAAACTGTCAATTTTCCTTTGTTGAATGATTTTTAAGAGCATTTATTGCATTTTAGTAATGCATATTTATAAACGCTTATTCAAAGATGCGGTATACTCATTTTATGCCTCTGTATGTTTGTGTGTTATGTAAATACGGTATGATTTTTTTAAATGTACTAAACGGATTTGAAGTTAAAGCAATTTCTAAAGAAAAAAACCCATTCAACTCTCACCTTTCCTAGCCTCTTTCTGCGTCCTGATTGCCACTGGCGTGCTTTCCTTCCTCTTCTGTCTTGTGCTTAAAAAAATACAATTAACAAATGAAAACAATAACAAACAAACAACCGACTGTCCCTTCCCTTCTTATCCTGATTAACCTCACCACCTTCATCAACAGTTATTATTAAGAACAATTATAAGACACTCAATTTATGTGATTGCTTAAACGTCTTCTCAGAGCCAAAAAAAAGACGAGCAGACTTGACACTCAATGCGTACACCAGACAAAATATTTGCATGACTGTTAGTTTCGACATGTTTAGACCAATTTCTTTTCTTCGCTTTTTTGTTGCAGTACAAAATTTATTTCCCTTAAGCCTAAGTCACACATTCAGGATTTTTACTGCCGTCCTTGATAGGACCATTCCCGATTGAAATGTGTCAAAAGTCTGATCAAGATCCTGTGATTCGTGGCTGGAAATTCAAACTTTTATTAAAATTTGTAAAAACATTTATTTAATCACGACAACACATTGTTCAGGAGGCGTCCCGATCCAGCCGTTTCCAGCAGAATTCGTCCCGATTATCCCGTTCTCAATCCGATTCTGATCCGATCTGTATCTTTGTCATGGTAAAAAACGACCGAATCTGTCACGACATAGTCACGATTGTAAACCGACTAGACAAAATCGGCTGTGTTTCCCGAATGTTACGGGACGCACCTAACTGTCGGGACTGCTTGGCCGACCTCTCCGGACCATTCCCGATCCGTAGGACTCTGTTACGACTGCGTTCAGACAATGATAGGACATTCCAGATCATTGAGGATAGTAATCCGACTTTTTCGCTTTTCGTGTCGTAGCGCTGTCTGATCTCAAACGGGAGCCATAATCGGCACTGTGTGAACGCCGCATTAGATAATACTCCTCCCCATTTCTGCTCAGCCTGTTTGCTGTCAGTCTAGTCTATATGTTGGTAAGTTTGGTATATACGTTAGTCAGAAACACTATGAACAACCGCGCATATTATGTCCCGTTGTAATATCCCATTGGCAATGCCCGCCTCCTTGGTATATTTTCTTGTTCATATATCTATCAAAAATGTCTCTTGAATTCATGGTAATTTTTCATCATCACATATACAAACCTTCATTTCTGTCCCTTTTTCTTTCAACTCTGTATCCTAAATAACATTCTCCTCCAACATTTTCCCTTTCCTAATAATGTCATTCTCAACCCTCTGTAATATTTCCTCCCGAGTGACGACATTTCTTTCCTTCCTATGCACTGAGCCACCATATGAACTACTGATTCTTTCTATACAACAATCACAATCATTCAATATAAAATCATGCCCACAGTTTGATAAATTTGGGCATGACCCCAATCGATGCAATACGTGACACTCCTTACACATATACATGCTCGATTCCTGGAATGTATTAACACATAAAATAATAAACAGCTAATATCCCCATAATAAAAAATCATTTAATATCGAGGATCATGCGAACCCCTTATCATCATAATAAACAGTACTGCTGAAGCTATTTGTTCATTCATTATCATAAAACTTCACAACGAAACAATGCCTGTATATTTTTTTAACGTGACGAGTGTCACGTCAGGCATTGTCCATAAAAAATATTGTCCTATTTCCCATATCAAAGACACGCACCTCTGTTTTGATGATTTCTGCATCGTCTGTCGACGTCGCGGCCCAAGAGGAACATCCCGGGCGTTGACCATCATGCAAAGTACGTACTAAAATATTTTTCGTGGATATAACGCAAGTATATGTATAATAATGAATAAAAAAAGATCAACACTCACCTTTCTCAGCTGCCGTACTAATAATCATACTAATAACAACAACGAACACAAGTTGTTATACAAAAGGGGTGACCCTGTTAACCTTCAAAATTAGCGTCCTATATTGATATCTTGTAAATGCCGAATATAGACTAGCAACTGAAATTCTAGCAAAATTCAATTATTTCAACCGGAAGTTATAAGTCTCGATCAACAAGGTTATTTTAGAAAGAGAAATATATGCTTAATCATCATAACCCGATTGCATTCCTTCTTTGTTTTCTATTTTTTAATCTAATTTCCGAAATCGCTATTCCGAAAAAAGCGCTATATCGAAGTAAAAATTACGGCCCCGATTTGGTATTTCACACCTATTTAACAATCTGATTTCGAACTTGATAATCTAATAAGTGTTCGCCCATACTGCAATAGCACTCGGGCATCTGCTTTAAACAGTGAATTATTTGAATCTAGAAAAAAAAATTAAATCTAGAATGCTTAGTCCAAGTTGAGATTGAGATCTTAGATGTCAACGCAGTGCATCGACTCTATACACTATATGGATATGCACGATATACCGCGACAGTACATGCACTGGTGTTATATTCTATACCAGTATATACTGTGCACAGTATATGCTCTATTCATTCTAAGAGGTGTTGAAGCAGTGCTTCAACACCCCTGTTCTCTATACAATGTATACAGCCAGAGACTTTGAAGATTTACTTTAACTCCTTTGTCATAGTCTATATACTTTGTGGAAGCGTGCACTATACTCTATTCATTCTTAGAGGTGTTGAAGCAGTGTTTCAACACCCCTGTTCTCTATACAATGTATACAGCCAGAGATTTTGAAGATTTACTTCAACTCCTCTGTTATTGTCTATATACATTGTGGAAGCGTGCACTATACTCTATTCATTTTAAGAGGCGTTGAAGCAGTGCTTCAACACCTCTGTTCTCTATATATATGCAATGTATACAGCCAAAGATTTTGAAACTTTACTTCAACTCCTCTGTTATAGTCTATATACATTGTGGAAGCGTGGACTATTCTCTATTTGTAGATTTGAACCTCTGTTATAGTCTATATACATTGTGGTGACGTGCACTATTCTCTATTTGAATAGAGAGGTGTTGAAGCACAGTTTCAACACCTCATCACCTCTATTTATTCTTTGTCCAGTGAAAATGAAAAATGGGAGAAAAATGCATAGATTTTCTTTTGTTTTGTGTTATATCAGACACCACATTTAATATACTATAAGTATAATACAATCACATTGTACAAAATATAATTTTTTGGGCAAAATGTTTTAAAAGTTAAATGAAAATGAGAGTTTCTGGACTTAGCATCAACTCTGCCAAATTTTGCAATAAAATTACCAAAATAACTATTTAAAACAGATATTATACAACATTATAAGATACTTGAAATATAAAAACTATGTATTTTGTAAAATATGATTTTTAGGTAAATTTGTTAGAAAAAAAAATATGAAAATTTCTGCATTTTGCCAATAACTTTGTCAAATTTCGCAATAATATTACCAGAATTACTGTTTTTAAATATACTTTATATTACAGTATAATAGACCTTAAGTAAAGAAACTACATACTTATGTGAAATGTGGTTTTGGGGCACAATGTTTGACAAATGAAATGAAAATTTTTGAAATTTGGTCACCTAGGTGTCAAAAAATTTTAAGTTTTTATATTGCAGATATTTACCAGTCGCGCAAAATGCACAATTGCAAACAACATGCAAAAGCACTTTGTAACCAATATAATGAGACAGGCACTTTGGTTTGCCAAGCCTTGCCTTGCAAACGTCTACATAAGCCTAAAAAAGTCTGTCTGAGCTACCAGGCGTGAAGCTGCATATAACACTAGTACGCGGATGAATCCACATGATTCTGATAAAAACATTAAAAAAATCAGCCAAAGTTGCAGTATGCGTACTTGACTACATGATCCTACTGTCATTTTTATTTTCCAGTACAAAATAAAGCATCTCAGAACGCCCAGAATGCACCATAATTTTCAAAATGTTCTGAGGGGGCATGCCCCGAGACCCACCTAGCAATTATGAATCCACATATAAAGGGCTAGCTAAGCCCCTTACTTCTTTATGCAAAACAAGACTACATGCTCATCTATTCTTTATCTATTCTGCCTGTTAATTTGCTTGTAAGCTTATGTTAATCAACAATATAATAACATCAGCTGGGCCAAAATACAAAAGTCTCTTCTTATGTTGAGTAAAAATTTGAAAAATTCTGTCATTGTTAAATTTCTGTGAATGTTTATTATTCTTTTGCAAAGAGGTATGCAATTATGATTGCCAGGTTTATATAAAAATATGATATCAGGAATTGTGTGAAACAGCCCTAAAACACACAAAATCCTTAAATGAAACAAACATAATATTAAAGAGAATTGGAGTACTGTCTATAAAACATACACATATGTAGTAATTTTCCTTATAACACAATCTATAAACAGTTTTTTCCAAAGTCTCTTATAAAAACAGCTACAACAAAAATATTGGTGGAAATACGCCCGTTTTCTTTGAAAAAGCAGAACTTGTAATTCAATGTGCTAGTAGAAGGTAAATTGTTGTAGCATTATTATACACAGTTGGAAATACCATTTTCAATAATTGTTTTCATTGTTAATGCTGCACTCTCACAGATATATGCATTTTTAGTATTTTTAACTTGGAATGAAAAACTTTTGTGCACATGTCTGATAACAGTTATATGAGACTGCATACAAAATCACAGTTTTCCCTACTACCATTTGAACATCTATGTGTTAATAATGGTTAATAATGCTTGAGGAGAAATGAAATTTTTGGCAGTTTTTCAGACAAATGAGTTCTGTTTCATTGAGAGCTATCTTATATGACTGGATTGAAGGCATTCATGCAAAAATCAGCCTATTTTAATTAAATTTTTCAAAGCAAAAGCGAAAACTCTTAATCAGTGACAGTGCAGCTTTAACATCCTTTTAGATTTAATCACTATGATTTCAAAATTATCAAACATACATGATACTAGATGTATACTGTCTTCTTTGGAATTCTTGCCCTAATTCAGTATTGGTTCAATCATAGCATTATTATTTGAACTGCCTCTAGGTTGAAGTGTGATAAAATTCATAAGATGTCAAATACATAATTATATAAGATTCACAATTCTTTGAAGGAATGAACTCCTGCTTACATGTCATATGACAAATTATGGACAAATACAGAACCTAGTCCTAATAGTTTTTCTCCAGAATTATCAAAGGGGTCACTCTTAACAAAGATCTAGTATAAATTAAATAATAATTTCTTTAGTTTAACAATGTTATAAAATCTTACAGGCCATTGGCAGGTAGTTCTGACATTCATACCCTTCAAAAACTTCGACAAGAGGCATGTCTATCAAATATAAATTACTGGTGTAAATGGGTAGTGGGTAATGCACATGTCAATTGTAACCACCACCACCTCCGTCCGGGGGTATACTGGGTGTGAATGCGGTGTTTTGTCTTACCTTGGGTCTGTTGGGTGCAGGGGAATTTAGCAGGGAATTTAACCTGGGGTAGGCTGGACCGAAAGTCCAAAGTCCCCGTTATTCCCCGGACCTGGGGACGGGGGTGTGGTTACATTTGACTGGTGCATTATGCAATTCATTTTGTTGTCCACTCTTTTGTTTTTCTTTGATAATTCATTGCACACAACTATAGATCAGGATCTCAAATACCATATATGTTGAAAATTGACAACTTTTGACATCAATGTTTTAGTTAGAGTTATGAATCATGAGCGTTCATTCATTGCATTTTTATCAAATCACAATCATAGGTGTTAGCAAAGCACACCACTTTGTGCAGTAATGTTTAATGCTGTGGCTCCTCTTATCAACCAAGCACTTGGGCTGTTGGTGGATAACCATTTCCCTAGTTTCCTCCCGGTCTGGTCACCTGTTTGAAAATTTAAACATTGATAATATATATTATTGACAAAACTTGAAAGTATCCAGAATTGTACACTATGTTTATACATTTGCTGAATTAAATGAATAAGCTAAGGAAATGTACATTCAAAACAAAAGGGCCAGCATGGCCCTTAATTGATCACCTGATTAAAATGACCAACGAGTCAGTGGTAACAACTGGTTATGAAGGGTGTTGCTATTTGCTTAGCAGGTTTGTGATTGCTGTGTTATTTGATGGTTGATAAGGACTCCTCAAAGAAGGCTGCTCTTTGTTAACAGAAATGAGAAGTATGGTAAGCTGGTTGTTCCCATGGTCAATGGATGTTATGGTAATGAACCTGAAAGTTGCTATGGAAGTCAATGATTACTAAGGAAGTAATTGGTTGCTATGGATGTTGGCTGTTGCTCAGGAAACAAGTGGTTGCTAAATAAGGCATTGGTGCCTATAAAGGTAGTTAATGGATGCGTTGGAAGGAATTGGATGCTAAGGAAGTCATTGGTTGAATGGGAATTCATTTGTTGCTATGGATGAAGGTAGTTGCTAAGGCAATCATTGGTTGTTAAAGAAGCCATGTATTGTTTAGGAAGTCATCATTTTTTATGGAAGTCAGTGGCTGCTGTAAATGAGGTATTTGATAAGGATGTCCTTGATTGCTTATGAAGTGATTGTTAAGGAAGACATTGTGAGTTTGGATTGTAGTCACTAAGTCAGACAAGTGGGTTCCTTAAGGGTATTACAAGGTCTACGATTTCCTCAACAAGGCCAAACCTTGCTTAACATCGTGCCAAAAGGTGATTATTATATTCAACTTGTTTCATAATCTTTGAAACTAAATAACTTTTAGTTTAGACATCAGTTTCTAAGGAATTCATACATTACTGCAGAAGTCGTTGCCTGATTTGAATGTGTATCAATTTTTTTTCTAGAAGTCTATATATAGATCAGTAACATGGGAACACTGGTTGGGACAACTTTGACCCCAAGGACGAAACTTGAACAACATTCATGAAAAAAGCACTTAACAACAATCAGTGATTTTTTTATGAATTCTTTTTACTGTACCTTGCAAATTTGGTAAAAAGTCAACTTTGGGAAAAATACAAAATCAGGCCAAAATAGCTTAAATAATGGCAAATATACATTTTTTAACATTTTATGCATACCTTATGCTGTGAAAGAGTGAGACTTGTCAAGATTTTGTTTATATTTCAAGAAATTCATTGCTATTTTAATCCGGAATGTAATGTATTTTTTGTTTAATTTTGGGGAAAATGGAGTTTTTCACAAGGGGAAACAACCATAAAAAATCACTGACAATGAACTACAAACTCCAACATATAAACACCACATACACAAAAACAAATTGATGACATATATAAATTACTGAATATTCTCATGGTCTTATGATATTATTTATGAATATTATAATGTTATTTTTAGATACCGGAAGTAGTAATGAAGAATACCGGATTACAAAATCAAAGTGGAAATTGGAATTATTTGAGAATCACTTTATTTGTGGGTAGGTCACTTAAATATTCATTGAGGTGAAAAGAAATTACCATATGATTTATTACATATGTTTAACCGCTGTTGCACAATCATCATTTCCAAGTGACTGTCTCCAAGTCCAGTACTAGCTTACAAAATCCCTTTCTAGGTAGTCAAAGACTTCATCTGATGCATCTTAAAAAGGAAGAATACAACACAATCATGAACACAATAACTGCAAATAATGTTGGGTATGCTTTAAACATGATTCAAATGCAAAACGTCTTAGCAATTATTTCTAGAGCAATCTAAATGTCCTACATGGGATTTATTCTCTTATGAAAAAGTGATGTTTATGTACAAGCCAAATAAACTAGAAATGTGTCAAGTGGACATTTAGAAGTCTTGTGTTGCTTGGTGAATTGCATATGTGAATGAACATAAATAACAAAACAACAGGGATTTCTCATAATATGACAAAGTTTGTTTTACCAAGTTTGGTGAAAATTATTGAGCCGTACAATGTTTTAATCTGGACAGCATCGTCTTTTATTCTGGGCAGCATAATATGGAAATCCAGGCCATGTTTACATCTGGGTTTTATCTGTAATGGACCACATTTTCCAAAATGTATGTAGGCAAATGAGTTACATGGAAACAAAAACTATCTATACATAATAATAAGTGATTTGTATACATGTGTTTACCTTGGTATTATGTACTCATAGATATATTATATGACATAATATTGGGTTAATACAAAAATAAATGAAATAATATATAATTAGGTTAATGATAAATCAAGCAAATTTAAACTAACACAAACAATTATATGTATATATTTACATTTCACAGTAAAATATAATAGAAATTTATAAACATTGGCATTTTGCTTAAATCAGGTATCTATTTCAAGGCAGTTGTCATTAAATCATAAAAATTTTAAAGCTGCACTCTCACAGATATACCATTTTTACAACTTTTTTATTTTTTGTTGGAAAGAGCAAATTTTTGCATAAATATCTGAAAACCAATGATATGAATTTTGATTGCTGCCAAAAAATCAGATCGTAGATTTCCATATTTCCGTTCGAAAATTAATGTTTTATGGCTTAAACCGTTACTAATGGTTTAAGAAAAATGCATAAAACATCACTTTTTAAACTTAAATATAAAAATCTGCTATCTATTTTTTTGTCAGCTGTCTTAAATAACTGGTTCCCATGGATTTTCGCAAGAATTGCCTCATTCCAAGACAAAAAAATTGTCAAAACGTTTAATCTGTGAGAGTGCAGCTCTAAGGTCCAAACAACGAGAAAATGGAACTTTAAACAATAAACTTAAAAACCATGACTTATGGTACAAGTATTTCCACAATCTCAATAACCATAAACTTGATGATCAGACTGTAACCGAGCGGCTGGTTCTTACACACTGACAGTGACACACAATACACTCCACTCCACTCCATTAACCCTTTATATATATTAGTTTAAAGCTGACGGAGTCACTCCTGCCATTTACCGCTGCCACGATTTAAGTAAACCTGGGAGGAGAAGTGCCCCACACACTTGAACCAACAACAACTGCTGGAACACTACCATGGCGTTGGCATGGCGCTGTAACCAAAGACTTTAAAAATATCGCTGCATTGTTGGATGTTGGTGCTGTTATCTGATGATCTGTCAGCGGCAATGATTGAGGCAAGCATCAAGTATATTTAAATAAAAATTGCACTCTAACAGATTAAATGTTTTGACAACTGTTTTATTTTTTTGTTTTATACAAGCCAATTAATGCAAAAGTGCAAGAAAACCGGTCACACAAGACTGCTTAAAAAAATATCGGATTGCATATTTAAGTTAAAGCTTCACTCTCACAGATATACCATTTTTTTTTTTTTGTCTTGGAAAGAGCAATTTTTGTATAAATATCTGCAAACCAATGATACAGGATTGCTTAAAAAAAACAGATCAATCTGTGAGAGTGCAGCTTTAAGAAAATGATGTTTTATGCATTTTTCTTCCAACTGTTAGTAGCACTTTTAGGCATAAAACATTTTTTTAATGGAATATGTAAATCTGCGATCTGATCTTTTGTCAGCAGACTAATATCACTTATCTACATATATATTTACACAGAAACTGGCTCATTCCAAGACAAAAATAAAAAATATAAAACAAAGTTGTCAAAATATGTGAGAGTGCAGCTTTAAGGAGTACTTCGTTATGTCAATAAAATATACTCGTTAAACTGTCAATCATTTACGTATCTACATAAATTCAATTACCTTTTGAACTAGAAAGTGTTATATTTTCAAAGAAAATAACCATATACCTCTGTTCAGTGTCGGTCAAATTCGATGTTTTGAACCCGTTTGAACCACTCTCGCGCGTGCTAAATACCAAATGACGCAATGTTTTGGACTGGTCTTCATTTTCTTCGATACAGGCACAACCGAGCGTAAATATTAAGCGAGAAAGTCTAGTGGAACGATGCAAGGTTCATGGGGTTTGTTTACAAAAATTCAAGCATCCGGTTAAGAAGACGACAAATAAGAATGGTATTAAGTTGGTAGAATGGAACTCCTTCCTGATTCCTGCACATGTAAGTTGTATTGACTATATCGGGATACCATACAGGACACTCAAGTGTTATTTTATATTTTCTTAGTTTCTTATCATGCAAATGAAAATAATCACTATCATTTAGAGGTTATTCAGGGATAGTTGCAAATGGTTTGTTTACATTAATTAGTAATATGAATTTAATTGAATACACCAATTTTTATTAGAGCTTTGCACCAAATTAAATTGAGGTCATTTTACGGGAGTAACCCACACTACAGTAGCGGATCCATAAGGGGGTGGGACCCCCCCCCCAAAAAAAAAAAAAAAAAAAAAATCGCCTGAAAACTTCTACAACCTGCCAAATTAAATTGAGTTCATTTTATGGGAGTAACCCACACTAGCGGATCCAGAAAGGGGGTGCGACCCCCCCCCCCCAAAAAAAAAAAAATAAAATGAAATGGCCTGAAAACTTCTACAACCTGCCAAATTAAATTGAGTTCATTTTATGGGAGTAACCCATACTAACAGATCCAAAAAGGGGGTGGGAACCCCCCCCCCCTCCCCCCAAAAAAAATTCTGTAATGAATCTCAGGACAATTATTCAATAAAATCTTTTACTCTTTGATATCATAAATGGTAAAAAAAAACAATCAAGTCGGAGAATGGGTTGGAACCGGTGTCGCCAAAATTGCAGTCCAGTGTTGTATCCGCTGTGCTATGAAGGCTTATCCTAAACAGTTGGAATATTTAATCTATATACCTAACTTGTAATATATTGGCAAATTTATTTATTGTAAATTAAGTGGTACTTCAGTTAGTAATTTTTAATGCATTGTACACATAGATACCAAGTTTATGTCAGTTTTCGTCAATTTTCTTTTTTTTCGCTATTTCATTAAACGTACAGCCCCTTTTAAACAAGTCTTTGGGAGGAAGACTTGTCTTCGACAACTGTTGGGGATTGTTATTAAAGCTGCATTTTCACAGATTTACCATTCTGACAACTTTTTTTTTTCATCATGGAATGAACCATGCAATGTTAGTGCATATGTCTGCGAACCATGATTTAAAACTGCTCAAAAAAGATCAGATCGCTGTTTTTCATATTTACATTCATAAATGTTGTTTTGTGACTTAAATTTTACGAACACTTTCAGAAAAATGAAATAATAAGCAGATTTCTCAATACATGACATCTGTTTTATTGTGATTTAAGTCTTATTATTAGGAAATTTAAGGCATTGATTCTCTGAGATAATAATAATGTTAAAACAGTCAATCTGTGAGTGTGCAGCTTTAAGACTCATTTTTCCTAAGATTAGCCAAGTTAGTGTTATAGCTAATTTTAGCTTAAAAGTAGGTGAATTTTATATTTATTTCAGACCAGATACTCTTGAGGGACCAATTTAAGGGCAAACAGACAAACGTTTTGATGCAAAGAAAGCATTGGATTTGAAAGGTAGATTTTTAACACATATTTACATGTACTCAATGTCATTTACTAGTATAACATAATGTATTCAAGTATAAGATATTTCAAGTATTTGGTCAGGTTGTTAGGTTTAATTGAAACTGTTAAGCAAATAAATGAAAGTCCATGCAATTTTGCATGCACATGTTTGTTGCATGCAGATTTTACTCAGATGGCATAGGGTACAGGTACTCTTGTAACTTGCTTAAAATAAATGCAAATAATTCTGCATGTGTCTGAAGTCATGTTTTATTTTTCTCTACAAATTTTTTTGAAAAATGCAATTGTTTGATTTCATTTCTTATGTGTTCTGCATTGCAGTTCCCATGGAGAAGAAAAATGGAGAGATTCTAAAAGTATGAAGATACTCCTGTGTATAATGAGGAAATCTTGTCAGTGAATGGTAAGTTCTCTTTGGATTAATTCTATGTATAACAATATAAATATGAGGTAAGCCAAGAAATGAGAATTAACATAATTATTCTGTTCAAACATACATTGACATAAAATAATAATAAATAAATAAATATAAAAACATAAGATTTGTCTCTGCTATTATACTCTTACCACTTGATGGTTAGGGTTCATTTGGCCAAGTATTCTTTTATCCATAATTCCAAATGCTTCTGAGATTTCTAACACATATTAAATATGTTGAGGAGAAGTGCTGTGCAAAAAACATTTTTGTTTATGGTATTTTAGAGTTATTGGTCTTTGATTATTTTTCTTTCATTTTTCTATGTTGTTGAGGTATTAACTTCAAACTTCATGCACATATTGGACGTGATAAGAAAAATAGATGTGCATATGAATCATTAAATTGTGTATGGTAGTCAAAGAGTTGTAAACCTCTGATTATTATTTTTATATATTTTTTTATTTTTTTTCTTCTCTTCATAACTTTTTTCATTTTTTACTTTAATTTAACAAAACACTATTCTGTTTTTGGTATATTAAGGATTATTTTTTTATGTTTATTTTGTGCTTGGCAGTTTAAAAATTATTGCCTAATTGGTTACTGTATGCTTAAAAGCAAACATCACTCTCAGTGAAACCTCTTATTACAATAGGTGATAGCTGTAGTTTTTCATGGAAACAAATGTGTTTGACAGTATGAGTCATTTTTAGTAGTAGTATATTATGTACATTAGGTATAAGTTCTCTTTTTTTAATTGTTCAGTTGTTTTTCAGTTGTTGCAATTGTGGACCAGGCCAGAGTTGTACTAAACCAACTAAGACACAATGAGATACAGGAATGACACAATGAGAAACAGGAAACAGGAAAGTGATGACTGATCGCCACCTGTTACAAGTTCATCTAGGTACAGTTTTTATTCCAGATTTGATACATCTGTAAACTGTTTTATGCATGCTATGATTATGTTCATCATGTTTCTTTAAGACCATGATGATGAGGACTAATCTATTGATTATCCCTTGCAAAAGGCAAAGTGGATACAGTAATTGTGTAATTGTGCACGTGTGTGTGCGTGTGCACGGAATGTAATCTTGAGCATAAATCCCCCAGGTATTAACTTCAAACTTCATATACAGATAGATCCCTATTGAGGAGAAGTGCAGTGTTAAGGGACCATAACTCTGTTTACAGTTCTTTTTGTAATAACCCTTTGTTATATTTCATACTGAGTTTTTTGTCAGCAGAACTTGAAAAGTCTTTGAGGTGTTGATTTCAAACTTCAAATATGTACAGACAGATCTCATTTAGCAGAAGTGCAATGCACATAAACCATAACTCAAGATTTTTTTGTAGTGGTTGCCCTTTGTTAGTTTTCAATGTTATCCTTTGTTGTAATGCACAGTTGTGATCATGCTCAAATATGCTCATTCACATTAAAAGTAATTGTCCAGGTTCAAATCCTGTAATAGAAACAATTATTTTCTTTCTGTGTTTAGCAAAGTTTATATGAGTTATCTATCAATGTAAAATAAACTAAGATTCGTGTTTTTTTATCATTTCTTATTTATTTGTTTATTTTTTGTTACATATTTTTATGTGCATATATATAAAATCTATATCACAAAAAGTGTGGCTAATTTTTAATATTAAGATATAATATGTATAAGAACTATCATATTTCAAAATCAACCATAGAGCTTTTGCAAGATGGATAATAACTTAATGTATCTGATGAACAATAATGTGATTTTGGGATGCCAGCAATAACTTTTCAAGGTGAAAATATGTTCTTGTCATTGATTTTACATATAAGTAATCAGTATGCAAAGCCCTTTCAAATGATACTTATATTATATGGGGTTACTATCAAATTTTAACATTGAAGCCAATGGCACAAATGAGTGAAAAGCTCCTTAATAGTTCAATATTTGAAGCCAACAATGGAACTGTGTTTATGTATTGCTTAATGTTCCTTTTTCTTTTAGAAACCCCCCCACATCCAACAAGAGACAGTCTGACTTCAAAATCTTCATTGAAGACAATTAAATGGACAAGACATCCGTCGCATAAAGATTCACTAAAATTGGAATGATATACCAATTTTAACTTTTAACAGCCAAATACATTATAGATTTGAAAATAGATTACCCTTAAATAAGTTGGATGATTAACATTTACCTCAACACAGTACAAAGTGCTCAAATTGAACTATTGTGATTGATCATAGTCTGTCCTTCATTTTTATTAACAGTTTCATACAGCGTTAACACTTTAGTATGGGGACTCATTTTTAGCTCGACTATTCGAAGAATATGGAGAGCTATACTACTCACCCAAGCGTCGGCGTCGGCGTCACCCCTTGGTTAAGGTTTTATCTCAGCAACTACTTGAGGTATTGCATTGAGACTTGATACAATGGTACTCAACCATCCAACCTACTCAATTAACCAAGTTAGATAACTATAGTTTGCATTTAATGCAAATAATAGGCCTTTATTATTTGACTTAGAAATTCTGGTTAAGGTTTTGCGTGCAAGCACACATCGGTTAATATCTCAGCAACTACTTGAGGTATTGCATTGAGACTTGATACAATGGTACTCAACCATCCAACCTACTTATTTAAACAAGTAAGGTAACTCTAGTTTGCATTTAATGCAAATAATAGGCCTTTGTTATTTGACTTAGAAATTCTGGTTAAGGTTTTGCATGCAAGCACACATAGGTTAATATCTCAGCAACTACTGGATGAATTGCATTGAGACTCTATACAACCACCCAACCTAATTGAATAATCTAGTTAGATAACTGTGTTTTGCAAATAATGGCCCTTTATTATTACACTTAAAAATTATGGTTAAAATTTTGCATGTAACCACATTTATGTTAATATCTCCGCACATCATGTATTGCATTGAAATCTAATCTAACAGTGATCCATGCATGTTTCGCCAAAACTTTTCAATCCTTACACTGAAAAGCAGCGGAATAGTCGAGAGCGCTGTCTCTGTGACAGCTCTTGTCTCTTTGGTCTTTATTCATACTGGCCAGAATATGTTTACCAAAGAAATCTTAGTAGAGATTGATAACTGTTCAGGTTGGACAAAAAGCATGTAGGTTGTTTGTTCTAATAATATAAACTGTAAATGCTTCAGAAACTATATATATAATTTTCATGATATTTGTCAGTATTTATTCTCGTCAACATTTAAATAATATTAGGTGAAACTTGTTTATTGGTCAAAATGTGTTTGATTAGAGTGGCCTCAAGTTCCACTTTATATGAATGAAATTTGGTCAAGTTTTAGAAAAAAACTATTTTCTAGTTTTATAGGCCATATTCTCTTCCCAAGCTTTCCTTAAAGAAAGAATGTAGGTAATATGAAACAGGAGTCACTAAGTCAAGTATTAAAAACCTTAAAAATTGCTATTCATAGAGGTATCGTTCCCTCATCATAAATCACAACTTAGCCAGCAAGACTTTTCAACAAATAAGGCATAACAGGTAAAAAGTTAATAATTAGGCACATATTTTAGTGAATAAAATCTTGTGAACATATTATTGAAACAAATAATGTGTCTGGTTCTGAGGTGAGCAATAAAGCACCTTGCTTAGTAACAATGGAGCTTGCTCATTATTATAAGTTTGTTTTAAACTTGAATGAAATGAATGCAAATCATATATTATTATTTTTAATCTATATTTTTTTAGTTACCTTGTTCTGTTGTTAATTTCCATACTGACTCGGTCAATTATGGCTACTTTGTCTAATTATATTTTAACTTCTAACCTAAATGTTTCATTGTACTTTTGAGTATTCTGTGAAATATATTGCACAATTACCCTATATGACAGTATAAATTCAATGAAACCATGGTCATTAAGTTCCATACATATTGGAGCACATGGTAAGCCTCTAGAAATGTCACTTCTTAAACCTAGATTCTTGATCTGTTCGCCACATTGTTTTGTTAATTTTTTGTTTATAAAAACAAATGATTGTTTAATGTCAAGGAAACCTTTTTAAAGTTAAAATGTTGATGTACATAGGTAACTGTCAAATATTATTCACCATTTAGTAACTGTCTAAAGGCAAAATTTCCATTCATTTTTATATTTGATTTGGGCCCCTAGGGTCATGGTCACTGTAACCAAAAATAGAAAAATGCTTGGTACTGAATAACTTCAGTTTTAATACATTTAAAACTGAATCTCACAATAAAGGCTGAAGTTCTTGTTGCATTGCAGCATTTCTAGTTAACTTTTTAATTTGACTCTTTTTATTGCTTTCGACAGGCACATATTACATCATTATTGTATTCATTTTTAAGACAAAGCCTTATTTAATTGAGCGTGCTGTTCAAAGACAGCTCTTGTTGACATTATTATAAGACACCTTATGTTATGGTTTATATGAACAATAGCTGTTTCTGTGTATGTTTTAAAAGAAACTTCCATTTCTTATCATATTGATGGACATAGATATACATACATGTACGGGATTATTGACATCAGATACTTAGGATTAAATTTACTAATGTTCTGTTCATGTTCAAAATAGATACAGTTATGGTAAATGCATAGTCTTGTTTGTTTATAACATAGACAACCATGTTTTTTGGTTGTCCTGATCTCCTGTCCTGTTATGTGAATTGGGTTTTATGGACATCTTCGATATTGTAGGTCCAATTCTAGTGTCTAGCTGGAAAAGTATTTAGCCTAGGGAGACCTTAGTTTGGGTTATCATGTTGGATATGTGTAAATGTTGGCATGTCGGGAAATGACAATTTTGGGCTGACAATTTAAAAATGTAGACGTTGCTGGGCAAGGCTCCTCACTCAAGTGACTGTCGCATTATATTCGTGAAAAAGTGTCTTGGGCTTTTGGTTTGTTATGAATTTTGCGAGTCTGGCAAATATCTGCATTATAAAATTCATCGACATACTGGTGACAGAGAAAAAGGTCAATTTTCAATGATTTCAAAAGATTTATTAACTAAAAGGGGATCATCATAAATGAATACAGAGAACAAGGTTAATTGATTTGACAGAGGAGTTGATGCAGAGCTTCAAAAATTAAGGAGACAATTTCAGAAAAATGCACATAAATGATTTTTGTTTATTTGTGTTGTTTGATAACTGCTGTGTGTCGATTTTTATTTAATTTTATTTTACCCCCCAAATCACACTTCACACAATACATGGTTTCTACACTTTAGGTTTGTTATACTGTATTATAGTATCTATTGAATACAGTAAAATTTCTGGTCATTGTATTGCAAAATTTGTGCTAATAATGTGCAATTTCAGAAAATCTCATTTTTATTTAATTTTTCAAACATTTTCCCCAAAATTCACATTTCACAAAATTACATAGTTTCTTTACTTTTGATATATTAAACTGTAATATTTATGAAATACAGTAATTCTGGTCATTCTATTGCAATATGTGAAAAGGTTATTGGCAAATTCCAGAAATTCTCAATTACATTTAATTTTTCATACATTTTACCCCGAAAATCATATTTAAAAAAAAACTGCTTCTATATTTTTTATATATAATAATGTTAAATGATATATATTAGCTGCAGTAGTTCTGGTGTTTTTATTGCAAAATAAGGCAGAGTTATTGGCAAAATCCATAAATTGTCATTTTCATTTAATTTTTCCAACATTTTACCCCAAAAATCATTTTTGGCTCCATGTAATTGTTCTATGATTTAAGTATATTAAATATGTTGCCTGATATGACATAAATTCATCAAAATTATTTTTGTGCAGTTTTCTCCAAATGTTCAAAAATCTCCGTTTGTATACATTGAATAGATAACAGAGGTGTTGAAGCACTGCTTCAACACCTCTGAGAATGAGTATAGTATAGTGCACGCTACCACAATGTATATAGACTATAACAGAGGTTCAAATTTACAGATAGAGAATAGTGCACGCCACCACAATGTATATAACTATAACAGAGGAATTGATAAAAAGTTTCAAAATCTCTGGTTGATACATTGCATAGAGAACAGAGGTATTGAAGCACTGCTTCAACACCTCTGAGAATGAATAGAGTATAGCGCACGCTACCACAATGTATACAGACTATAACAGAGAAGTTTAAGTAAATCTTCAAAATCTCTGGCTGTATACTTTGCATAGAGAACAGAGGTGTTGAAGCACTGCTTCAACACCTCTAAGAATGAATAGAGTATAGTGCACGCTTCCACAATGTATATAGACTATAACAGAGGAGTTGAAGTAAATCTTCAAAATCTCTGGCTGTATACATTGCATAGAGAACAGGGGTGTTGAAGCACTGCTTCAACACCTCTGAGAATGGATAGAGTATAGTGCACGCTTCCACAATGTATATAGACTATAACAGAGGAGTTAAAGTAAATCTTCAAAATCTCTGGCTGTATTCATTGTATAGAGAACAGGGGTGTTGAAGCACTGCTTCAACACCTCTTAGAATGAATAGAATATATACCGTGCACAGTATATACTGGTATAGAATATAACACCAGTGTATGTACTGTCGCGGTATATCGTGCATATCCATATAGTGTATAGAGTCTATGCACTGCGTTGACATCTAAGATCTCAATCTCAACTTGGACTAAGCATTCTAGATTTAATATTTTTTTCTAGATTCAAATAATTCACTGTTTTTATGTGATCCTGAAGCACAATTAGCGCTTGTTAAAGATTGACATTAAGCACGTGTGTGTTACAAACATCGATGTCAGAAATATTAGTTTGGTGATGTAGTGTAGTGTGTATATAATGGCTGGTTTATTTAATCTTAATATCATTCGAAAATGTCTATCTCATCACATGAGTGCCACATTGCTCAGTTAACCCGCTACCGAACAATCCGAAGAAGGGCCCGGTAATCAACCTGGGGGGATAACTGGATCGTTAATGAAAGGGAATGGGGGCGCAACAATTCGAAAAGCTACCAGGAGAAGTATGGCACAATAAGAAACGTGTAGGGTGGACTAAAATCTAAGACAAAACTCGCCGAGGCATTTGGCATACCGATGAGCACTCTTTAGACATTGCAAAAACAAAAGGAATACATATTAAGTCGTTATTTCGAGTAAATTTGAAGCGCTATGTTCCAAATGCATACATGTGCTGTCATTTTGTTTAAAACGTATCATGTTGTTGTTTTTTAATTATGAAGCGCAAATTATTTGTCATTTTTTTTAAATAATAATTCAACAAACATGTACACATACATGTCAAAATAAAAAAAAACTTGCGAACGATACAATTTTCTAACAAATAGTTTATTTTCTGATATATTGCTCTTTCGGATTCTTAAGCAGTATCCCGATGCTTTTGAGTAACGGTGTTAAATGTATGATAAAAATATAAATTTACAACACGTCAATTCTTTTGTTCTCTATTATGGATGTAGAACGAACAGCTAATAAACGCATGGTGTAAATGAAAGCTTACATTCTTTGGAAATAAGATAAATGTTATTAAAACCCTATATTTTTCTTAAACTTGTATACTAAGCCCAAATTATTGTTAGACCCGATTCTATAAGTAATATAATATATTTATGATTTTTGAATTTCTTAGGAGAAAACAAAACAAAAAGAGATATACAATAATGCGCTCGACACTTATTGATAACAAACTAGATGATGGGTTAAAAATGCCAGATTTCGGTTTTTTTTCTAAAGCAATGGAGATAAAAAGGGTAACTCCAAGTAACTTCGTTATCTTCCACCTCAGATAAGTAGAAATATTTAACCATGTTAGAAGTTCTTATCTTGCCCACGGGTAAAGATCAAATAAGAACCCGTATGGAACTTCTTTATAATTGTCATCACATTGTCATTACCTCTCTTGTTGAACACTGTCGCCTGTAGCATCATAGAAACCATGTGTTGTGGCAATATTTAGAATGCTAAATATTTATTTCTCGCTTCAAATGTCACCACAAAAAAGTGTTCACGCACCTTTCAAGAAATAATGCTTCACTCTCCTCAGAACTATTTTAAAGACCGATTAGACTATTAACATAATCTGAATCACTGCGCGCATATCCATGACAACCACGAGTTATCACATATCCATACGCATTTCTTTTCATTACGCACAAAAGAGTTCCAACAAAAATACATTTTTACTTAATTTTGTTTTACTGAGGTGGGAGAAAAAGCATCTACCATAGCCGCTAATGTAAGATAGGATCATCCCAACCCTCGCGCAGGGTGTTTTACGGTCTTACACTCTCTACCATGGAAGATGCTTATAATCTTCCACATGAATCTAGACTCTACATAATCAATAGCTCCAAATACAAGTGGAAAAACTAAATTCTATAAACCCTGATTTTTAATATGAATTTTAAAAAACACGTTTGGCCGAAACGATATACCTTTTTAACTGGCATATAACTGTCGTAAGATAACGATAGCGAAAGGGAACTCGCAAATCATAACTAGATATCAAGTTACTGCTAGATCCATGAAATGCATTTATATATGAGTTGAAGCACGAGTCTAGTTAACCAGTTATTATTTTACTTATTAAGTGGAATTCGCAAACCATAATTAGATACTCTGTAAGTGTTGTAAAGCATGATGAGGTAACATATGTAGGCACTTTTTACCTTTCAGCCTTATAATATTTTTAACCGAAAAGGTTTCACAAATATTACTTAGATAGCTATATAATTATCCCGAAAAGTATGTGGTTAACTCAAAACAATCGCGAATGTTATCGTACGGCAATTATAGTTAACTTGAAACAAGTTATTACCTTAACGAGACAAAGGGCCCATGCTACTATCACTAAAATACAAGTTAAAACAGTTGTACTATTATATGGATAGAAGAAGATAATCACAGTTGTAAATATTGATGTTATCATAAATGACATTTGCTCGAAAAATAATTACCATAACTATCACAGTTTTTACCAAATAGTTGATATTATCAGTTTATCTATATGTTTAAGTATTTTAGATCTAAGTCACCCAGTTATCCTCGGTTTACGCACACTTTCCATAGCAATAATTGTATACACATAATATAAATACTTATATTCATATACCTGTAAATCTACATTAAGTTTGTTTAGTTAAACTCAACACTCATGTGTTTTTTTAACACCCGGAAGTAAAAAAGCCATGTGGCCAAACCTAAAAGTCGGCAGTCGGGAACCGAGGATAACATCAAACTAAGTTTAATTATGAGGTACAATATCTTAAACTATATCAATATATATATAATAAAAAAATCACTATACGAAAATAATCGTAACAATAATTTTCATTTCAATGTTATTGATTATAATTGCAATACCAATGTTTTCATTTTCAAATGGAGTCCGGTGGAAGGTACACAACTCAACTTGAAGTTTTAGGTTATACTTTATTCATTTTTAGTAATTGAATTTTACTTTGTATTATAACATTAGTAATGCTTATTTATCCTAGCAAATAATTACTGATTCTCAAGGGTTTTCTTTTGTATAGATAGTAGGCGAATGTGATTTGTTTATGATGTTTAGTAGATGTAAAGATGTTAAACTATTCTCAAGGTAGTTATTATAACTGAATAGATTGCATTTATTTGAAAAAATACATAGGTTTATAAATATTAATTCAGGTGTTAAAATTTTAAATGTAAATAATTGGAAAATAAACACTAATAATTAACATGGGTAACATTACATGACAATTAGATACGTTATATATGCACATATCAATAAATACAATTAAAATACAATGCAGGTCGCATACAGATAATACGAAAAGTACAGATCGATGACAAATACAACATGCAAAGAATAATGTATAATAAAGCAGGATGCAACAAACAACGTACATCAAACTATGAACACGAGGAACGATATTAACTCTCTCCGTCCCACAAACTGATTAAGCTTATAAAATGTTGTAAATTAATTAAAACGGTTCTTTTACTTTAAACATACGAATAGTGTTCGTATTTTTATACATTATGAGATTCCGTGGCATATCTTTGAATACAATTGAATGCGAGTGACCTGTCATATTCCTAATAATTATATTCCATTCGGAATGATTTGTTTATTTCCGCTTTGCAATGGGTAGAGAAGAAACCAAAAATATGATTGTAAAATGTTGACAAAAGCATAGGACGGTGCTTGTTATCTTGTTAAAACATAGCAACAAATAGTATCTACCAAAACTCGCATATTGTAAAGATCGTTGAGCTTGCAGAAAGCTAGTGCATATACGGCAACTGTGCTTATATCATGTACGGTCATATTAGCCGTATAACCTGAAGGCATCGTCATAAAGAATGGCAATAAAAATGTCCGATTTGTACTTGCTTTGATACAAACAGACCTTAGTTACCACGGAAAACAAGTCTAAAAAAATAAGTGAAAAATAACCGGATCGTTTTCAAGTGCATGATATACAGTAATACCCTTTGAGCTAAATCTCTCACGCTGGTTTCGTTTTAAAAGAAAGAGTACATCAATTCAAGACTCATAAGATTTTTGTATAAAAACAGATAACACCGCTCTAAAACGGTAATTTGACAATTGTTTATTAAACAACCAGATAACCTAATATCTTAAAATACGTCATCACATGACTGTGCATGATATTATCTTAATTGATTGACTGGATTGTCTCAAGAAAAATTATGGCGTTGAAATAAAAGGATTAAATAGAATATGTGTTTCATCATTGAACAAACGAGCCACAAACACTCACATTTGTTTTTTAATGTGAATGCACTTTGCATCAAGGTTGAATTGAGGCAAACACTCAAAATAATAGAATAAAATACTAGATACGAGATGCAAGGAAGCGGTGTGATTCTGTTAATTGTGTAGGTACATATGTGTATTAGAACAACCAGGAACCTGTGAAACTTACTTGTAATAACATCTGCACTGTTCTAACATTTAACATAGTGACCGAGCCTGACAATCGACAGCAACTGGTGTATAGATTTTTCAAATATATTAGGTAACTAACGTAAGTCATACCGTTTTACAATATAGTTAGTCTTTGTACAAAAGCCCGGTTTTCTTTGCCGAGTTTATTTGTTGCTGCTCATAACTCAAAGTCTTACTTCCTTCATGGTTATATGAGATTGTCTAAATATATTTATATACGTATAGAAAGTTGTCCTTTGAATCCATCGTACATCGGAAGAGAAAGCATTATTGATCCGACAAGGTCCATGCATATACAGGAGATGTTTACATCTAGACGTTGAGTACTTGCAAGTAATGTCTGTATCTGGTCGTTAAGTACTTGCAAGTAATGTCTGTATCTGGTCGTTAGGTATTTGCAAGTTATGTCTGTATCTGGACGTTGAGTACTTGCAAGTAATGTCAGTATCTGGTCGTTAAGTACTTGCAAGTGATGTCTGCATCTGGTAGTTGAGTACTTGCAAGTTATGTCTGCATCTGGTATTTGAGTACTTGCAAGTAATGTCTATCTGGTCGTTAAGTACTTGCAAGTAATGTCTGTATCTGCACGTTGAGTACTTGCAAGTTATGTCAGTATCTAAGCGTTGAGTACTTGCAAGTGATGTCTGCATCTGGTAGTTGAGTACTTGCAAGTTTTGTCTGTATCTAGACGTTGAGTACTTGCAAGTTATGTCTGTATCTGGACGTTGAGTACTTGCAAGTGATGTCTGCATCTGGTAGTTGAGTACTTGCAAGTTATGTCTGTATCAGGACGTTGAGTACTTGCAACTGATGTCTGCATCGGGTAATTGAGTACTTGCAAGTTATGTCTGTATCTGGACGTTGAGTACTTGTAGATGATGTCTGTATCTGGACGTTGAGTACTTGCAAGTTATGTTTGCCTCTGGTATTTGAGTACTTGCAGGTGATGTCAGTATCTGGTCGATTCGTCCTTAAGGTAATTTTATAAATATGTATGATCGGTTTTACTTTATACCATACCATTACCACTGGTTACGATTAAGTTTATGTTAAAACAAAAGTGAGGATGAATACTTATAAACTAGTTTAAACCCCTTTTACAGTCCTGTTTCACTGACAGAGCAAAGGCGGTATTATATTAAATTTATATTAAATATGTCATTATTCGTATTCTGTTATAATGTCCCCATTATAATACCCCCCCCCCCCCCTTTTGTGTATATTGCGCCATGAACGTGGCTATTTTTTAGAAAAACTGTATAAATTCGTTTTTTTCGTGTGTGTTTTTTGGGTAATACCATTGCGAACAGATTGCCTGCGTTACCATATTACTGGTAGAGGCAATCAAACAAAAACATACACTTATGCAATTAAAATAACCAGAACAAGATCTACAGCTAGAAGCGTATGCTTTTTATTTACGGCAGAAACATCTAGGGCAAAATTTATGCTAGTTTTTTAAGCAATTAACATCAGATTCCGTAAAATCACACCTTATAAAGTATTGTTAGAACCGTTGATTAATCTTCCTATCATACTCTCGTCAATTTAATGTATCCTAAGAGGTTCCATTACGCAACTACTAGCGGGCGATTTTCAGGATGTTTATATTTAGAACGATCACACCATGCGCCCATTTATTATTCTGGTTTTGTTGTTATAATGTTAGTATTGCAATGATTAATAAATGTTGGGACAAGTGTTAGGTTGAAAACCCATGAACAAATTTAAACTCCCATGAATTACAGTCTTGCCGACAGCTCCAACGCGGTAATCAAAACAGTTGTCAATACATGTATTGTGATACTTGAAAGTCATCTGTTTATGTTGTTTTATAAGTTGCATATCTCTCCTTCAATGTATATTAGACATAAACCTTCATCTTTTGTACGATTGGCAAAGAAAATGAGCTTGTTAAACACATCTAGTTTTATATATTCTATATGTTGTGCTGCTGTTCTGTTTCTTTCTTTGGCACTGTGTCATTGTACGGGGTTGTTTGGGTAGTTTCCATATACATAAATTATTTTTCTTGTAGTTTGAATCGTTTACTAACAAAACAACCGTTACAGCAATCAATTCGTGAGTTGTTTATTGAGTTATATGTTTTCCCGCTTATGCGTCACTGGGTATAAATTGAACTGCCGTGTGCTGTTTTTTCCGAAACATCATAATGCAGAATTGAGAAACAGAATCTTAATAATAATTGTTATTTGTATATAATCAGGGGAATTAAAACCGAAAATCTGAGTTGCAGAGCTTTGAATTAACTTCCATGGGAAAATGCCAAATTTGACCCCACAATCAATGAACGCACTCAATTTAATCTAGGCTTTTATTTACATATGCAGTAATTATGTTTTTGTTTTCAATGCATACCATTTTACAGCTATCATTGAAAGTTATTTTTGTAATGGCCTTAAAAATGTCAATGTAATTTGAAGACATATTCAGTTATTTTTTACTATGGATAACTCCTATGCAGGGCCTAGGAGAAGAGAGTTGCGTTTACCGGGTTGCACTTGTCAAAGCTGACAATTAACCGCCAAGCCGAGGCTGCTGGTTTTACCCTTTAAAAGTATTGTGTCCTTCCGGAGAAATTCATATGAAGCAGGCATTTGTGGTTTCTTATTGAACAATCTTGTTATTACGACTTCGTTTTTACATTCTAAAAGCACGAACTAGAAAATAATTGGCCCCACATTCATCATCAGTTGCGTGGCATCCCTGCTTGACACTGTTACATCTGCTTATTAGTGAGTTCGTCAGTATCTTAATATGTATTCAATCTATACAGATAGCACGGCAACTCAACATCCAATATGATAAGGTTTCTGTCAAATCCTACTGGTTAGGAGAGGTTTTGGGCAAAGCATAAATGATACCACGGACATGTTGGTTTTTGTTCATATATTTTGCATACGTTGTAAATTGTGTAAACAAACATGGAAACGCACTTTGTTCATGTAATATGACGTACGATTATTTTAGAAACCACAGAGAGGAATTATTTCGAAATCCTCAACGCGGAAACAGAATAAGCATGCATTGCAGTTGATTTCAGTCATGTGGGTAGCGCTAAAAGAACGATATCGTAGCATAGCAAAATATCGTACAGGGAGCATTGCGCCTTCGCCAGAGTGTACGTCGTGAAACGCGCTGTGTACGATTAGATCATGTGCATCTTAACCGTTTGTGAACTTCTACAGGTAAAACGACAGGTGCGAAATATCGATATGATAAATATATTTATAAAGGAAACTCGTAAGGGAACATAAATTTAACGATTTGAAGTATACGATTCGAAACATGCAACTTCAATCCTCTGAAATTTAGATATGTTCTAACCGTTAACACAATTACATATAATAACCGAACCTCTTCTGAGTTTCCCTATTGAAAACAACAAGTATCCAGCTGACAGACACTCATTTACTTGGCATTAATCTGATTCGCTAATTTGGCAGTCTAATTTGCAGCACCGGTCAACGTCTGCTACGGCCTCCTGCCTCGCGCAAATCCGGTGTTGGATTCTTTACCTAATCTGTGACGCATGCAGTATTAGAACTTTGTTGACGGAATTAAGAAAATTTCGTCAGTTCTTCTGTCTGTTTTAAGATTCCTTCCCTTGATACCAAACGTAAATTTGTCTTCGAGAGGGAGTCATTAAAATAAAGTTCCTTGATTAGTTCAAACTGCATTCGCTGTCCCGTCATTGATTGTAGATATTCTTGCTTCTTTTGCACAATAAATGTTGTTTTTTTTATTATTTCATAAACTATTAGTTTGTATTGTATTGCCTTTTTCAGCAATAAGGCCATTGCCTGGTATGGTTAACCATATGGTTGTTTTAATTGTGCATGGTATTGCTTACTCTCAGCAATAGGTCCCTTTATTGGTATGGTTATTGAATTGAAGAAAACCCGAAACAGAACTGACTGTTTAGAATTTTAAACTGAGCCCATTGAATCTACAAAACGGTGGAGCTAACGACCTCCGACAATATTGAAACAGCAAAAAACAAACATTGCTGTAAAATATGAATATTCAAGTGTTGCAAAGTTTCCTTAGCTCCGAAGTTTCCTTAGCCTATAATCGTCCGGTATAGTATTGTAAGTTAACTTACCGGAATAATGAAGCGTGGGCTCCGACGATGGCCTTACCTGTTTGTAAACGCCTTGTGACCTTTAATTTGGACATAGAGTTTGGATATTGCCAGACAATATTACATATAAATATGTAAGTGCTGTCTATGTACAGGTCTTTATTTGATCTGTTACCCCAAGGAGACATTTGGATTCGAGATGAAAGTAATGTTGTTAATATTTATGTCACCAGCCTTTAAAAGGTCATTAGCCAACCCATTAATGTAATTGAAAAGTCCATAAAATATTCATAGAATTGGCAAATTACATTTCAGATTAGTAATTGACAATTAGTAGTTTACTATGATAAGGGCAACTTTGTTCACACAAAAAATACATCAATATTCGCAAATGAAAATAAAAACCGTTCACATTTATTTCCCGATATAATACATTCCGAATTCTTTCTGAGTGTCGAATTTGGTTAAATGCATAACAAAACATAAAACGTTCTAGCCACAACAAAAATATTAATCTATTAAACATAATAATTCTAACATGACTTATTTTCTTACTTTTACAATGGGTATAATGTAAGACGGCATTTTATTTATTAATTGCCGCCGATTTTCTACTCCTTGTGTGTTGTGTTTCACTTGTCGCATAAAATTTGCATTTTCTATGTTGGAATGCATTTGTATCATTGTTAATGGTATACAGGAAAGTAATTACCACTACGTTTGTATTGTAACTATTGCACTCCAAACTCTGATGTTTTAAAGATGTTACCATCGTCATAATAGACATCAACGTCACCGTCAAAATGGACCGTCATGATAAAGGTTTAAACAGATTAATTAAGACCATTTGTTGTGTAAGAATAACTACGTAATAGGCAAAGTTACATAATATCGCATATATTCATGAGAGATTGCACCTAGTTACCTATAAAGTAGGCATTGTATTTAGCTACCTATAATGACGGGTTGAATTAAATACGTGTAACACATGAAGTGGGATTGAACTTATTACCCATGATAGGGTTGCAGAGCGTTACTCCTTATAATATATAACAATTAGTAATCCATGATCGTTTAAGTATAAATGCCACGTCTCGACAACAAACAGACAGGATTTACTACTTTCGTTTTAAAAACTAAATCTGGGGTCTTTGAAAACATTTAATTCGTTAAACTATTGATAGACTATACTCCATTTGTGTCCATTATTCCATTTTTTTCTCTTTTGTGTCTGTTTTCTTATATTGACATGTAATATCGGGTTAATCTTAGTTTTTGCAAAAGTGCTTGTCCTGAAATACGTATACAATTTTTAGAATCGGGCTAATGTAAATTTCTGCCGCAAGGCTTTCTTGAAATACATATATGACTTAAGTATTCCATAAACTAAGTGCGCCATTAGACCGCTGGCGGGAAATTGCCTCTGGTACCAGGAACAGTAAGGTGTGGTAAAATAACCCTTGTCAACAGTTTCCGCCTGTATGCCAAATAATGTTAGCCTTAGTGTTAGTGTTAGTGTTTTGACAAGAGCTTTCAATGTGTAATGCTACGTTTACACTATGTTCCCGGTGGCCACGACAGCCCCGTTTGCCCGAAACGTATTGCGCCGTGGGATTTTGGCCATTTTTGTCTCCATAAACAAGCTGTGTTAGGTTGTGCTAAGTTTCCTCACGTTTTATTAAGGTAACCGTGACAAGCCGTAGGGGCGAAAAAGTGGTTCGTCCAAGGCGCACTAAGGTCCGGGCGCGGTCTACCAGGGATGCGATACATTCTGATAGGATCCCTCACGTTGTTCACGTCTTCATCCAGGTCTGATGCGTTTTCCACGTTTTGTCAAGGCCTCCGATGCATCGAACGCAAACACCGCAGAGCTTTGGATTACGTTTGTGTCCACGGTATAAAGAAAATCCCCCAGGCAACAGCAATCACTGTATCAGAATACTTCATGAAACATGAATTCCCAAGATGAAGAAGATTTTGCGTTTTCACCGCAAATGAAACGTAACGAAACGGCTATCGTTTACCCTAGCTTGCCGTGAAAACCGTGACAAAACGAAGCACAACGTGACAGAACTAGAAAGGAACTTCAGATGCCGTTTACCCCGTTTTACTACGACCTACTACGTTTCTCATCCACACCGTGGCTGCCGTGGCAAATTTATTGACAGTTTAAAATTCTGGCCCGGCATGCACGGCAATAACGGTCTGTCACGTTTGCATATCCCGTTCCCCCGCGCTGTCTCACGTTTATCCCGTTTTCTCCACGGTTGTCTGAAACGGGGCTGCCGTGGCCACCGGGAACATAGTGTAAACGTAGCATAAGAGGACAATTATTTTGTTATATGCTATGACCCTTTTCTTTCACTGTCAAATGACATAACCATTGCAAGATGCAAATGTTTTTGGAGAGTATCACAAGGTTAAGCATTTAAAATGCTTAAAAATTAGTTTTAAATATTTATAAGCACTTATTTATAGCGAGTGATATCTTGAAAATGCTTGTTTCATTACCCCAAAAAATATTTAACAAGCACTCAACATCATATTTATATAACACAACCCTTAAGAAGATTAGACATTAATCCATATAGACCGTAGTTTTATAAATAGTATGTAAAGGTTAACCTTTTAAGGCTCAAAATCCTTCATAACCGACAAGATCCTTTTTTTTTAAATATAATAGCACGACAATATTTTGGCCGAGTTAGACATAAATAAAACGAAGAGAACTGCATTGACGAGCCCAACAGTAAATATTTTAAAAATATGTTGCATCGCTTATTTTTTGTCAAACCTAAGGGTTGTTTATACCCGTTCAGGCTTTCAATCTGCCATTATTTTCAATTATATGCGTGAAGCTGATTTAAGTAGCATGATCCAATCCAGGAAAGATCAAGACGTCTGTTTTTGTAAACGATTGATTGCTGTGTACAGTGTACAGTGTGTGAGACATTCAGTTCCAATAATCGGGGTTAAACTTTCACACCGTTACAGCGTATTTGAGATAAATGTATAACTTATTATAGATATTTTTGCTGTATTTGATTAGAAACGTGATTAAGACTTATATTCCTTTGTTGCACGTCCACAGTTATACTAAATAGGACAATATGATATAATGGCCCTGACCTGCAGCTCTAGAGAGAATACATCAATCAATACAATTATGTACATTCTAGTATAGGGACTGTTACAAATTGGCATAAATTAAAAAAATCAGTAAATTTAAAACGTTAGTAAATTAAGACTGATTAATACGTTATGTTTATCAAGCTTAGTATTGGCGTCAATATTACGTACAATGACTATTTGTGCAATCTGTGAAGGCCGATAATGTTTTAAAATAAGCTTTGTTCTTATATGCGAATTTGCTAATGAAAAACATGACTTGTATTTGGATCATTCTCCCAGTGAATCGGTTTCCATACCAACCCCCCACTAAAAGCCGATGCGTTTAAATGTTGAAACAATATCAATTTTGTAGCATGTTGGTGCCAAAATAATCCATTGATAGAGCCTAAATGCCTGTTCCGGCCGTTATTTCTTATCCGAAAGCCACCTTATTGAAATAAGCAGTTCCCTACGAAGACATTGAGCTACATCGAAATTAGTTTGTTCTAAAAAATGCCTATTTTAATCAAAGCCTTAAGCCACATACATTGTTGAAAGGATGAACTTCATAATAGCAGACCCAGTTACGGCGAATAAAGAGCCCATCAAATGTTTAAGTACTTCTGTATTCTTCTATCCAGAGAAATTAGAATTTCATAGTTTTCAGTAGCAGTTTCATGTTACGTATGTTTGTTTTTCGTGTTGAAAAGAGTTCATTGAGCTAATAATTCGTGTTAACATAAACCTGACTAATAATAATGATTCTTGTACCTTGTAACTGATTTTCAACTCCACAATTTTTGTAAATATGTCTAAATTTATCGTAAAGCTCATGATGCGAAAAAATTGGCAAAAGCAATGAAAAGTAAGCGTTGTACTATATCTCATACTGATAACTTAAATGGTATTTATCTTTTTTTATATTCAACATCTATTTGCATATATGTCTAAAAATGACCATTGATGATATCTACAAAAAATGGCAAAAATATGGGTTTTATTTCGTTGAATGCCATAATACAAACGACACTATATTTCAAATGAAATTAAATCTAACGAACTGTTAGATCATTTTAAACTAATTTCAGTAAGGGCTTAATGATAAAATTACTTTCTGTAAAAGTAAATGAACTTGAAAAACTGAACAATGGTATCAATGTTTTGCCAACCGAATGAATGTTTTACGGAATTATAAACTGATTTAATATTTTGTTAAAAGATTGTGACAGAGCGTGTGCAATGATATTTTTTAATTAGGCCACACCAAATTGATAACTTGTTCATCGGATTTTTTCCAAAAAATAATTGGGCGAGCGAGCGAAATAATAATAAAAATATATGTTTTGCATTTAGCAAATAAGAGGAGCGAGCGAAGAGCGAACAAATATATATAGTCATTTAACTCACTTTTGCTCACATTTTATTCACGTTAATATTAACAAGCAATGATATTGTAAACAGTACAAGGATAACATCCAGTGAAAGAATGATAGCACTAAAAGATAATTCTATACAAATATTAGTTTTGAGATCAAACAAATGCTATTTGAGATCAAGCAAATGTATTTCTTTAAAATATTTAATAAATGAGAGAACGCAAAACCACAGCCTGGACACAAGCACCAATGGTCAAAGCCACCTGCTTGCCCTATGGAATATCCAAATCTATTAACTAGGTTTTCCACTTTTCCTTAGGAAAACTTGGTCAAAAATAATTCTCTATTAAAATACATTGTCATATCTCATAAAATGGAAATGACTAGACAAGGTGACTTGAAAAATAACTCACAAAATAAATATAGGCATTTGCAATCAAATATAAACTACAGCTATCACTCTTGCAATGACTACACGAATGGCCTTGGTAGCCATCTTAGTTCTGGCAGAGATTTTACAAAAATCCTAAACCGTATTGTAAACCATTTCAGTACCAAATATATCACAGAAAATTCCAGCCAGCGCCAGATTGATTTTAGGCTTTCTCAGAATTCAACGCCTATCTTTTTAAACTTGCAGATTTTCCTTATTTTTTTTAGATATCTTATAAATTTAGAAAAGTAATAGAAATACAAAAGACACGTTTACTTCTTTTGTACGGCAAATACTGATTGTGTCAATTTTTATACAGCAAAAAATTATTTCAAGAAAATACAAGAATATGCAATATTTTTTCATCGACAAAAACCAATTAGCATAAATATTTAACACTTGAATGATTTCCATATATAGTTTAAATATACACATGAACATCTAAAAAATCTACAAACATTTCTTCGCAACATAAAGTGTGATTAATACCTTTTTCCAATCACACAGTCTGACACCATTTATTTTATCCCTTTTGACTAATATATAAAAAATATACACAATCCCGTGTGTTTGATGTTTTTTTTTGTGAATGGTAAAAAACTCATTGGATTGCATGAAGCACATAGGAATGTCAGTCAGGTTAATTTTTAGCGTCATCCTACTGTCCACGAACATTGACTCTAGGCCTCCACGAGCACGGCCTCAACCACGAGCACGCCCTCGTTGGCTCATGTTGACAGGAATTTCATGATCCGCTGCATCGGAGATATCTGAAATTTTAATAAGCAATATTATCGGGTATAAATAAATGTGCATTGTAGTATAATGTACTATACATTACTGAAACAGTTTGATGATAACACAAGAAACGTGGTGCTTGTTTCTTGGCCAAACTTGATTTTTCTATTACTGTACATGCATAGCATATGAATTTAAAAAAACACTACTCTGATCTGTAGCAAAATAAAAACAAACATGCATAAACCATTTAATTTATATTTTTGAAGGCAACAAATAATACAAAAAATACATCAAATTTGCTAACAACAAAGAAGTTAAAATACACACCTGAAGTTTTTAACTGGACATGTGTAGTAGGTATAGATGACCGATTGGAAACTGTCTTTTCAAGGTAACGGTCATCCGAATTCCCGTCAAACATTTCCGAACCAAATTCAAACTTTGGATAATCACTGTCATTCTAGATGAAATTCAGCTCTTCTTGCCCATTATATATACGTTTACTTTAAGCGGAAGCCAAAAATAAAACAAACACATTTGTCCAAAATTTAATCAAATTTAAAATGGTGGTAAAATTGACATTTGTTCACGTAATTTTCAAGAATCAGGAAATGAAATAATCATGTTGCCAACTTAGTCTCGATCATCTAGACGCTTGTATCCGGGTCTATATCTTTCATTGACTCTTATTACAGCGGCTGCATGATTGAGACTAGCCGGTGCTTACAAGGCAAAAGGCTACATTCTACTATACAAATTAGCGCTCGTTAAAAATAACTGTTTTTTCCAGATGGCGCGGGCGCAAGTGATAAAAAAAAAATAATATTTTTTTCGCTTTTCTGAAGAAATAGGTGCGGGAAATCCGATGAACAAGTTATTAATTTGGTGTGGCCTTAATTTCAGGTTCTTTGGATTTGTACTTGTTAATAAATATCGTTGTAATTCTGGATACAACGCTTAAATATATACAAAACATGGCGCAATGAAAGTCAGCCTACGCACTACATTGTAATGCACAATCTAGTTAGACTCGGTGTGGTCTATCAATTGCGACCTGTGTTATTTATATACTTTTTCTATATGAATTACGAAGACATATCGAGGTATTGTCAAAGCATTGGCGTTGTTGGTGTTGTCGTCGGCGTATACAAACATAAACATCAATACGGAAACCATTCAAGATAGTCAAAAGAAACTCGGTATACATTGTGCCAGAGACAATACGCACTTGTACAAAAGGCCCATAACTCGTGCTTTTATGAGAGTATCTAAACTGTTGCCAATATACATGATTCCCTGGTTTCCTTTGATTAAACCCACTCGATATTGGCTTGAGTGACTAAATTAAATGATGGCGTGTTTCATTTTCAGATCATGGCATTCAATGAATCTTTGTTTCGGCTCTTGTCAACTCATTAATCATATGCAACGTTCCTGTTTCATACATTTAAAAATTGTATTTAAATGCAGTCAACTTGGCAGAGGAACTTTATCTCTAGGCCGTCGTTTGTTACGATTTTTTACATTTCTTACAGTATCTCACGGATTGGTTTCCCATACATGTTGCAGTGTTTTGCACATAAGCTGCAATACGTTCGTGCCCTGAGAGACCGAATGGTTTAAAACAATCAACAATTTTCCTTTGGTTGTTTTCAGTAATGACAGGCACTTATCGCTTTGGGGCCACTCAAAATAGTTTTTTGGATTCGATTTGTTAAGTCTGTGAACAAACTTGTAAAGCAAGTGAAATCAGGCTTGTCACGCCTACAGCCTTTTAACGCTCTCAGCGCCTCATTTTAGTTCATCTTCTACGTAAAATAAATAGATAGTAATCTTAAAATTTGGTGTTTTTCCAGCACATGAAAAACAATTCCTTATATGAATAAGGGAATTAGGGTTTTGCTTCAAAATTATTCATACAAGATGATCTTATCCCGTATCTCAAAAGTAACAAGTAATAAGTGTATTTTATTTGAACCTACTTGAAGCTTGCGAAAGTGGGACAATCCTGATCAATAGTGATTCTTTTTTGTTTGGAATGATTCCTCTAAAAGAATAAATAAAAAGTGTGTTCATTGTATGTTTCTGTGTTGTTTTTGTCGTTTTTTTGTTTGATTTTTACTTTTAAATTTATTGATTTATTTTGTTTTTTAAATTTTTCTTGGACATTTCATTTATTCCAACATGAAGTACAAAGTATATACAAATCAAGCAAAGTAACATGTATACGTAAACACTTGCTTCGAACAGTAAGTACAAAGTATATACTGATCAAGCAAAGTAACATGTATACGTAAACACTTGCTTCAAACAGTAAGTACAAAGTATATACAGATCAAGCAAAGTAACATTTATACGTAAACACTTGCTATGTGTTGTAGTTATACATTCCAAGTAATAAAAAATTGGGTCTATTTTATAGTCTTTTAAGATATACATGTACAGTTTACAGTTCACAGAATAGACAAAACAACTATATATTGTTGAACAACTTCTAAGTTGAGGATCTTTTGTTGAGAGATTTATGATTTTAGTAAACATCACTCAATAATAAGTCGTTCTACATTTTAGCGCTTTAAACGCCGAAGAAGTATCAATGATTACATTGAATAGGAAAAAAGGAAAGAAAATAATAATTAAAAACAAACACACACACACACACACACACACACACACACACACACACAACAAAAACAAACAACATGCAAGTATATCACATATTGTGAATGTAAGAAAAGTAGTTATATAAAAAAACGTTCTACAACTGTCCAATTTAACTATCCTTTATCTGATAATTTTGTGTTGTTATAAATGTTCAGAGCCAGTCTAAGGCTATTATTAAACCCTGATACTGTTGGAATTATGCTTTTTCTTTCACAGAGAAAAGTGAGTCTTTTGAATTCAAGGAACATTAAGTCAAAACTGAAATTATAATTTCCAGATCCTAGCAAAACAAAAATACTATCTATGACAATATTCAGATTAATGAAATTAATTTTTGGTAAAATATGCTGTAGCACAGGCTGTTTTTTATTACAATCCCAAAAAAGATGAAGCAAAGTTTCCTCACAGCGTCCACAAAAAGAACATAGATTATCATTTACTAATTTCATTTTATAAAGCAACGGTTTTGTTGGTAGTTTTCTGTGAACTATCTTTGTTTGTAGCCATTGAATGTACGGGTCTCTTGTGCAATAGAATACATAACTATATGCAACTTTCCATTTTATATTGGTATTTTCATATAACAATATCCATTTTTGTTGACTAGTTGGTATATCAGTGTTTTTAATAAATGTTTTGTATAGAAAACTATTAAGGTCTTGTTTTACCAAAAAGGATATAAATAACCATTTATACATGGATAACTACAAAATGCAAAATCAATGTCTCTTAAGACAATGTTCTTTTTCTTTATATATGAATCTTTTGCAGATTTTAGTCCATTAAAATGTAAAAAAATATGTTTTGCCAACCATCAGTTCTAAAGCACTCAGACCATACATTTTACCGTTAGAATCAATTAAGTATTTGACATAGTGTAATCCCTTATTAAATAAGGCATTTATAAATACATAATTTCCAATTTTAAAGTGATGGTCATAGAATAAAGGCATATGCAAAAATTGTTTTACTTTTCAACACGTAATTTATCTATATATAGCATATTTGCTTTGAATACATCTTTCCAAAAGATATTTGACAATGTTTAGCAAATATGTTTACAAAACATTTTTCCACACTTAAACATCTTAACCACATCAAAGAGCCTAGCCATCACTTTGAAACATTTACTATCACTATGTATCATATAGTTTTAAGCCATTTTATCTTTAAACTATACATATAACTTGCAACATATTTCATATGTATACCACCCTCAGTAAAGTCTTTTACAAATACTGTACTTTTTATTTTAGGTTTTCCATTCCAAACAAACTCAGATAATTAATCATTTAGTTAATTCATAAAAGCAATTGATGTATTGGGTAGACTAATAAATAAACGTGTAAATAGTGGAAATAAAACAGACTTTACGACAGTTAGTCACCCTATAGGTGTTAGTTTTCTTCTTTTCCAATATCTTATGCTATTCTTTACTAATAACAATTTCTCATCAAAGTTTAGTTCACACATTTTATTAAGATCTACATCAAAATGTACTCCAGGTTATTTAAATCTTGTATCACCCCATGACAATTTAAATTTTGTTTTAATGGAGCTGGCAGAGTATTTTAGTATTCCAATCCAAACTAACTTTGTTTTATCAAAATTTACTTTTAGACCTGATAATTGCGAAAATCTTTATATTTCTTCTATGTTTCTGTTTTGTTAAGTCGGCACACCATCAACTACACAAAGGTATGATGCCAATTTCAGAACAAAACAGATCACAAACTTATATTCAATTTTATTTGAGTGCTTCCTTTGTCTTTTAAAGTTTCAAGTACTTAAAAAGCAAGCAATATTAACAAAATATTAAGATAAATAAAATTTAGAAACATGAACAGCAGTTAAATTTTACGAATTTTATATTTACGCCTTTTTTTAAACAAGTACTGCAATACATCTTTATTCATATTAATATCAAATTTTTCTGAAATCACTGAAAAAATGTTTTAAAAAGTTTGTTTATTATTTCGTTTAAGTTAAATAAGTTTATGTTTTCAAGAGAATTGAGTCCTTCCATGTTTGAAATCAAGTGCATATTTATAATGTTTGTCTTTTCGTGAATAACCTTCTTTCCGAGCAATGTTCAACAATAGGGATCTTATTCAAGTATTTTACATCAGAATGTTACATTCATAAAGATATCAATCAATCAAAGTGAAGCAAAATGTAAAGCTTCCAATTATATTCCATTTGTCCTTTTCAATGTATATATGAGAACACTACATTATTGCAACCTATCATATCCTTGCTGTTATTGATATTCTTTACTAATCGTATAATAAGAAAATTGTGGTAACAGCAAGAACATAATTTTAAGATATTGGTAAATATAACTTTCTTATCAAAGACTTACCGAAAAAGACATTGCACGATTAAGTGGCAACGCGGCAATAAAAACATTTCGAACTGGACCCTTTTTATTTGATCACGGGTAACGAAACCATTCTCAATGCATTCTCGTCTCAAATTTGCTTAAACTAAACTCTTCTTTAGAAACTTTCTTTGACCCATTGAACTACTAATTTCTTTTCATACACAATAATTATAACTACTCACCATTTGTTTGCATAAAATATCCATAGCAATTGACAGCCATGAGCATGCACGCGTGAGAATTATTCTAACAATATATTATAGTATTATATGAACCAAATACGGATCGTTTTAGTAATGAACGAATGCATTGATTATGTTGTAAACATGAAAGTCGTTGCAAAATGCTTAAGTCGTTTGATTCAATTATAAGAACAGGTCAACAATACAAAACATGTTGTCGGTTTTCAAAGCAAATATTAACAATATATATATATAAATACATATTATGCATATGTAACGGATGTGTCTTTTTGGTATAATGTGCAATAACTTTCCATCAAACTTCCTGTTTTTAGTTTACCTTCAAATCAAGATTGAGCGGATGCATACATAAATTAAAAAAAAAAAACTACTTCATTTTTATTCAATATTTGTGCTGGTCAAAGTCGGTAAAAGAGGAGGGAGTTTTATGTTTAAATTGATATCAATGTTTAATACACTGGCCGATAAGATACATTCTAGAAGGGAAATCCTTCAGAATTTTAAACTACATCTAAAGTTCATAAGAACCAGTTTAAGTTTGATAGAGAAAAACAGCTGTTCATTGACTAAAATGCAACACCGTCTACACCTGTAAACACCGGCTTACGTGGTATTCTATTCCGAAGAGCTACTTAAACATAACTATTCAATTACGTCGAACAAAATAACTACGTATTCATCGATCCGTACAGAATATAAGTACACATGATGAGAATAGTAACCTCACCTTGCCTGGTCACTTGTTGGAGTTTTTTTGTCAGAGGTGGTCGGATGACAATCATCGTCATGTTTAATTTCAGTTTAAGGGGTTTATTCGAGAATTAGTGTTTTATATTTACCAGCCTGTTGAACATTTTGGCAACTTATATTAGAACACTTCATATGATCACAATTACAAAGCCAAAGCTCATTGATGTATGCCATCTCGAATTCTAGGGAAGTCATTACAAAAAGATGCCAAAAAACTTGATTGATTAATCCATGTGTTCAATTGGGTTGCTCTAACCTAAACGAAATGAATCTAATTTATTGGAGGACTCTTCATTAGAAGGAGAAAATTAATTTAAGCCACCAAGATTGAAGTTTACAATCAGTATCGTGGATTGATTAGGCCCCTATCAACAAAATCACATACAATGATGTGCCAAGAGGATTCTTGCTAATAAATAGGCAAATCCCACGATGTAATGCGTTACTGTGAGAAAAGACGTCGCAACTGGCTTGCTTATATAGTCTGGTCAGTATTGGTTTGCTTGGTTAACATAGAACGGACATTGTCTCAGCCATCAACACAGTATTTCCTGTTACTGAAATCAGTCAGGTTTAAAAGGAAGCTGAAGACGTAATCATATTGATGATGTGAACATTTTCAACGAGTAGCAAACGAAATGTATACGATAATACAGTAGACCTTGCCGGGACCCACTACAAAAGACCTTGTAAAAATGCACAAGGCCTGAATAGGAGGCATCATTCAATTAAAGGTCCTTCCAAAATCCAAAAGAGGTTGGCGAAGAACAGCAATTAATCTGTTTTAAAACATTTTTTGTAGTTTTGAGGAACTCTCTTTTTGGGAAGTAAAGCATACATACTTTGCACTATGCTTTGGGATACTAAGGAGTTGATCATTTATTTTTAAATAAGATGCTTTCATATTTCGTATAACAATATTTTGTTTTCATGCCGACAATAAAAAATGTTTTTGTGTCAAAATGCCCGAGTCTACCCAATGAACAATGTCTTGTGGTTTCTTGAGGATATATCTCAAAAAAGAAGGGTTGACAATAAAATAATTAGAAATAGCGAACCATTTCCTGGTTACCAAAAAAAATGTAACTATCTTTCTTCAAATAGCTGCAATCACAAAAAAGGGTTAAAAGATGTTGTTGATTAGGTAGCGTTGACTATTTTAACACAAAATTGAATATTTTTAATTGAAAGACATTTTCGAAAAGTGCAAATACCTTTTTTATTGAAAGTATTAATTCGTTAACTAATTGCGTAACTCCTAATTACACATACACATGTGACCTCGGATGTATATATTATATTTCCTTAGTATTGATCTTCAAAACTAAATTTCAAAAATGAAAAGATTAAACACTTTATGTTTTGGTGCTTCAAACGATTGTTGCAATGTTGGCACTTGAATGTCCTAAGCTCTACTTTAAAGAAATACGGACTATAATATGTTTTAAATAAGACATGAAATGTTATATTTAGTTTTAAAAGCTAAGCATAGTTTGAGTTCAGTCGACTGATCGGTTGGCCGTTGTTGTATAACAGCAGGAAAATTATGGGTCATGCGTGGACTAATTAGTATAACTTTAAATAGTATTTGTCTAATTAGTGTAAAAAAAGGGAATGGAAAAGATTAAGAACACATATGGAGTTCGGGAGAAGACTTGTCCAAGTAAAAAATAGGTATGAAAATAATCAAAGAACAAACTACCTAAAAGTACCATTTACAAATAATAATGTTTCTTTTGCACAGCACTTTTTCTCAACTCAGTATTTATATGAAGTTTGAAGTTAATACGTTTAAGACATATTAATCTAAAATAAGTATAAACATAATAAAAGAGAAATAATTATAAAAATACAATGCAAAATAGTTTTTCTTTTGCACAGCACTTCTCCTCAACACAGTCAATATGTGTATGAAATTTAAATGTCACTACCAAAAGATTTTTTTTTTAAAAGAGGTGTAAGACATTAGTATAAACATAATAAATGGGCAATAACTATAAGAATACCATACAAAGATAATGTTTCCTTAACAGAGCAATTCTCTTCATCACAGTAAATATGTGTATGACATCAATTCTTCAAAAATATGTACTTATGGAGAGGTGTTGCACTCGATATCTAATTTATTAGAACAATAAAAATACTATTCGGTTTGATATAGAAAAAACACAATGCAAAAAGTATTCAATTGACAGGCCTTCCAGCGTTCCTACTTTTTTCCTACTTTTTTAACAGCTTCCTACTTTTTCCTACTTTTTTCTTAAAAAACTCCTACTATTCCTACTTTTTTGAAAATAAAGTCCGCAAAAATATTAAAGTTTGATCTTTGTGCTAGTTCTATTTGCAGAAAATGAACAAAAGATGTCAAACTGGCTGGTTTTTGTTGTTGAAAGGTGTGGCAACATGTTCCACTTTGACTTACATCATCTTTTCACCCACACAGTTCAGCAACAGAAACCGACCAAGCATTATTCACTAAAATATTCAAAGTGGCATATAAAATGGTATGATTTTGCATTAAAAACATCTCCTCTAGGCAAGTTAATAGCTATTAATAATTACATATTTAACCAAAAATATTCCTATTTTTCCTACCTTTTTGTAAAAAATATTCCTACTATTTCCTTCTTTTCTGTTAGAAAACCTCCTACTTTTTTGTTAGTGGCTGCTGGAAGGCCTGAATTGATTACCACATGATTTCAAACTAGTCTTGCCTAAACGAAACTAATCTAATTTGTTGACGCGCTGTCTAATAAACGGGAAATGAATGACAGCAGTCTAGATGGAACAATTGATTAACAATTAGGTCTTAAATAGTGCACCGAAAAAGGATTCTCGCCAATATTTCTAAACAAAGTTCCACATGTGAAATTCGGTCTGTTTTAGGTTTTTGCTATAATTTATAAGAACTAATAGTGTCTCTGTTTATGCAAGGATGCCATGGAATAAATACCCATGCCCATTAACAAAACGTTGCCATTATTTATATAAACTTATGAATACTTAATGACCGGGTGGATTAAATCGTACAGCACTATAAACATACTGCGTTATGCGCATTGATAAAACATTGGAAGTATACACCGCAAGTGTCATTTAGGTCGTTCACTTATCTAGTTATGTCAAACATCATCACAATGTCAGTCATAATTGACTGCAATCTGAGCAGAGAAACGGAAAGATAACTTTCAACAGCAAGAGATCAAAACTAAAAAAAAAAGAGAACAAAAGGGTTGTAACTATTTCTCATTTTTTGTTGCTTCTCTTGCATATGCATTGTATTGCTATTAAGGAGTTTATGTAATAGAGCGGACACGAAAGAAGAAAATGTTGAGCTAATTTATCAGCATTAAGAATTTTTAAAATTCAGCCTTAAACCGTATGTGAAAAAATGGAATCAGGTGGCTCCAAATAAATGAGTTGTTTTAAAAATTAATAAGATATGTTGCAAAATGACAGCATTGTACTCGATAAGGATTTGTATTGTGTACAATGTATAGGAGTTGACAAACTATAATTTTATATATGGCAATATAAGCCAGATTCTTACTTACTTATATTACAAATCCAAATTCTAATAAAAATCTATTTTCATCTCCAAAAACCCGTCAATGATTGTGTGCGCTGAAAACCATGAATTATCATCAATTTGGGAGTGTGACCATGTATTTGGAATGCTGTGACTGAATAAAACACCAAAAGCGTGGCCAGTTTAAACCAGGGTCATCATTTCAACGAACTTGGTAGAGGACATTAATAAATAATTATAACTGCTTACGCTCTATTGATTGATGTTTCTGAGCAGTCGTTTTAAAAAAGTGTTCACATGGTATATAATTCTCAATAAAACAAGTGTTTTTTGTGCATGGACAAATTTAAACCAAGTTCTTTAACACCTTAAATACCACAAGACAATGATTTGTGTACTATGTTATAGCTTTAGCTTTTTTAGTTCTTGACAAGGTTTTTAAAGCTATTTCCTAAATTAGTTTCAATAAAACTCATTGGCCAGTTTTTACCAAATCGTCACTATTTGACTTTGGTAGAGAAAAACTACGTGTTTTTTTATATCAAATATATAACCCCTATCTATTGTGGTTCATAAAAAGAAAACGTATAAAGTTTGTTTATATTTAATCTTTGTGACATTTAATGTGCAATACCTCTGAATAAGGGTTGTATTCGAATTTAAACACTGGGCTTGTCCCAATAGTTTTAATTGTATTATGGTAGTAAACGTTCGAGTGAGATGGTTATAGTATCCACACTTTAAGCTGCACTCTAACAGATTGAACGTTTAGAAAACTTTTTCATTTTTTGTCTTGGAACGCGCCAATTTTTGCGAAAAGCCATGGAAACAAGTTATATAAGACTGCTGTTAAAAAATTAGAGCGCAGATTTTTATATTTAAGTTCAAAATTGATGTTTTATGCATTTTTCTTAAACCGTTAGTAACGGTTTAAGCCATTACTTTTCGAACGGAAATACACAAATCTGAGATCTGACTCTTTGTCAGCAATCTTTTATTATTAGTTTGCAGACATTTACGCAAATATTTGCTCTGTCCAAGACAAAAAATAAATAAAGTTGTAAAAATGGTAAATCTATGAGACTGCAGCTTTAAAGTAGATTTCGACGGTGTGTCTTCTAAAAGAGGTCAAAAAACCTGACAAACGATACTCAGGAGATAATTCATCTAACTAATTCCTAGAATTTACAAATCAAATCGGATAGCGTCACATCATTTATTTGAATAGAAATGATCCCGTTATCTGTTGTTGATAAACATCTAAAACGGTTCTTTTATTGACAAAGGGACGAATAATGTTCGTATTTATATGTATAATGAGATTTCGAGGCAAATCGTTAAAAACAATCGAATGCGAGTGACCGGTCATATTCTTTATAGGAAAATTCCGATCGCAATGTGTTTTATATGTCCGCTTTCCCATGGGATGCGAAGAAACAAAATATATTTTATAAAACGCATCGACAAAACCATCGAACGGTGTTTGTAATATTGTTAAAACAACACCTAAAGTGCGACTGATGTGTCGTACTTACGATATTTAACACGGGTTGGGGTTCGTAGACGCGACTTTGTACTAATACTATTCATTATGTCTGACGCATTGATATGAACACCCGATCTGCAAGAAGGAAGTAAGACTGTGTCAATTTAAATCTAACTTTGCCTTCGTTGCTCATGTGAAGTATATTTGTAAAATAAGTATTCCAAAGCAAAAGGTGTTAAAGATACACTCTTACTCCCAGATAAAATTTACCAAAATTAATAATATTGTTATAAAATTCCAAAAAGTATGAACAAATGTCGAAAACAATGGTTCTTATGAAGGATACCGAGTTTAATTTGAAAGAAATGCGCACAAAACACCGTATTTCTACCTTATAATATTATAGTAGACCACAGTAAATCTTTTAGCATTCACCAATCATTTAATATTTTTGCGCTTTCTGCTATTAAATACACGGTTACCATCTTGTTATCAGTTATTAATATTTTCCATAAATGCATTATTTAGTAAGTAGTTAAAGGTTTATCAGTCAAAAATAATGATTGTTATACATGTGTATGTATTGATTTTGAATAAGAGTTTCACTTTAAACAAAGCAGACGATCAAGGTTGGCGACGTTGTCCAGGTCCATAACGAGACACCGAGGCCCTCATGGAAACTAGCAGTTTAGGAGGAGACAATTACAGGAAACGATGGGTTGGTTCGTGCAGCGCGGATTCGGACACAAAATGGACATCACACTACCCGCCCTATCGTAAAACTGTATGCTCTAGAAGTGCTGTTTGACACCGTCTGTGCAAGAGACTAATATCATTCGCCGCCGCAGAGTGTCATTAATTGTATTTGTATAACATTACGCACGAACTTACATGACGTGACGTCGCGGCGTTAGGACTTAACGTCGATGTCACTTCCGTTGTTTTGTATACAGTATATGAAAGTTGAGTAAAAGGTTCAAACCTGACACGACGTGTTGTTTACTTACTCAGTCTTACAAAGACAAAAGCAATTGATGAAGTAAGGCTATTTTAGTACAGTCAATGTACAAACTAAAATTGGTCAAACACATACGATTTTCTTTAAAAACATTTAAAAGATATCGTTCACCATCATCATTACAGTTCCTAATAGCATCAACAGTCTATATTACTCCCAGACATTTCTTATACAATAAACTTCTTACATAACAACAACTCGTCCCTACCAAAACTCCTCGTGTATTGTGAAGATCGGGGCAATATTAATTGCAGAAAGCTAGTGCATATGAGGCAAATTTGCTTTTATTATGCATGGTATACTGGGTTTGTCCTTGTTGTTCCAATTGTAATATTCCCAATTATTTCCTAGGATATACTTTGAAATCTGCGGTTTGGTAAGATCAACGGCAACTTCGTTTTCCCCTTTAGTTACTATACAAACTCGTTTCTTTTATTAGACATTAATTTGACAAGCGGGAGGCGGAAGTGATTTTTGACTAATGAAAGACAAACCAATCACCATATTTAATGTAAAACTATGCAGTTTAAGTGTGTGGGTTACATATTGCAAATAGATGGTGACTATTGCAAACATATAACCCGAATTATCAGATTCCTGGAAAGGGTAAAAAAAAATCATTCACTCATGCAACGAGAATTACCGGGACAAGATCAACAGCTACAACATGTGATCTTCACTCACGGCACAATAATTATAGCCAACAATGATGCTAGTTTTCAAATATCACACCAACATAAAGTAATGTTCAGTGATACTCTCACGTGATACTTGGGAGTGAAGAGCTGTTTATGTTGTTTTATACATGTCTCTTGTTCAATTAATGTTAGGCCCAAGGCTAGGACTTTTGTTCAATTTGGCAAAGGAAATGAGCTTGATAAACACATCTAGTTTTATATATTCTATATATTGTATGACGATCCGTGTTTTTGGTTTTCGTATGTTTGTGTTGCTGTTCTTTGTTTCTTGCGTTATTCTTGTGCCGATATACGGGGCTGTTTATGTAAGTTCATATAAATAAATATAGGTATTGTTCTTGTAGCTTTAACTTAAAACAACCGTGTAAGTCAGCAATTCGTAACATTAAATTTCACCGCTATTGCATCTTTTGATTAAAATTGAGCTGCCTTGTTTTGTTTTCCCTATACATCATAATGCAAAACTGAGAAATTAAACATTAATAATAATCGTAATTTGTATATATAATTATGGAAATAAAGACCTTAATACGAATTAAAGACTTTTAAATTTACTTTATTGGGATCATGTTATTTTTACCCCCACTATCAATGAACGCGTTTAATTTGATCAAGGAATCTATTTACATTTGCTTTTCTTATGATTTGTTTTCAATGCTTATCACTTAACAGCTATCATTGAAAGTTTTGTTATGGCCTTAAAGTTTAAATGTAATTAAAAGACATTGTCAGTATTTTTTTCTATGAATAACGCCTATGTCAGACCTAGGAGAAGAAGGTTTGGTTGACAGGGTTGCACTTGTTAATATAGCTTATGAATGAACGTCTCAAGGAAACCGAAGCTCCTGGATTTACACGTTGAAAGTATTACATGCTTCCGGTGAAAGTCTCCTTCAGCCGGCTTAGTGGTTTTTAATTTTTTCACTGAAATCAATCCTATCTTATTGAACATTCTTGTAATTATGACTTCATAATTATACTTTAAAAGCACAAACTAGACAATAATTGGCCAGACATTCATTCCTAGCCGCGTGACATCCCTGCCGGACACCGTCACATCCGCTTATTGGTAAAGGAATTCGTACCATGCATTTCAGCCATATCACTGTATACGTCTCAAATGAAATCAGATTATTTTAACAAGTATGGCAAAGCAGTCGAGTAATTTCTCAAAAGATAGTTATCCAGTTTGTCAAATATTCATGCTGTTGGATACAATCAACCAGGAAATCCTCTTTAACTATTATGATATAGTAGTTGTTGTTGATAACAGTAACTAAAATTTTGACCACTTTAAATTATGAAACACATTTGGTGTAAATGGACTGGGACGTATACCACACCATTAGTGTTGACTGCTTGAATTTCAGTATAACCTGGAAAAAATACCAAACACATTCCCAAAAATAATACACAGTCTGGCAATTCTTATTGAAAACATCAAGTATCATGATAACCGATACTCGTTTTCTTGTCATCAATCTGAACCGCTTATTTGTCAGTGTTATTTGCGGCACCGCTTAACATCTGCTAAGGCTTCCTGTCTCGCGCAATCCTGTTTTTTGTTTCTTTACTTTTTATCTCTATTACGCATGCAGTATCATTATTTCATTGCCGGTTTGAGAAAACTCGACATTTCGTCAATCTTTTTAAAGATTCCTTTCTTGATCTAATAAGTAAATTTTTCTTCGAGCGGAAGTCACTATATGGTTTTTCGCTGAAAGGTAGAAAAAACAAACAGAATATAGTGTGCAATATAATTTATTCAAAGATGAATTTCATTCCAAGTTATTCAAATAACGTTCCTTCAAAAGTTAAAATTGCATTTAACATACATATATAAAACAACAACTGAGTTTCAATCTCCGTTAGTGTATATAATGGTAAAACCGCAGTTGCAACGTCGTGTCTTGTCTCCTTTACACAATAAGCTTGCTTTTTCAAGTGACCGCGCCGACCTCTTAGAAATATTCCACTTGATTCTCACTCGTAAACTTGTTTCTTGTATGCTATTTAACTTGTATAAGTTTGTTTTTTATGGGTGGGGGGTGGTGGGAGGAGGTCTCTTAATTTTTAATAGCATTGCCTACTCCTAGCAATTAGGACATTGCCAAGTAAGTTGACTTTATGATTAATTTAAATGAGCATAGTATTGTTTACTCTCAGCAATAGGTCCCTCCTTTGCTTTAATTATCGAATTGCAAAACAGAACTGACTGTTACGTATTTCAAACTGCGCCCGTTACATTAACAATACGGTGGAGCTAACCACGTCCTGCAATACAGAAACAGAAAAAAAATGCTTTTCAATATAAATATTTAAGTGTTACGAAGATTCCCTAGCCTATTCTATCCGGTATAGTATTTAAAGTTAACGGGTTATTGTAGCGTAGGTTTCCACGATGGGCTTACCTGTTTCTAAATGTATGTATAAACAGACACCTGTTTGTGAACGCCTTGTCAGATTTAGTCTGATATTGAGAATGGATATTGCAAAGATACAGTAAAAAATTGTTATTTTGGAGGGGACGAATAGACATGAATACGTTAAAACCGTAGTTTTAATTATGATAAACATGTTGACCAATTAGGCCCAAAATCCTCTAAAATCAACAGGAAACAGGCAAACTTGCTGTCGTCTCAGAGTAGCTTTTTTTATTTCTTAAATATAAAAACATAACTAAGGGATTTATGAAAGAAAAAAGCAGAAGTTATGCTATGTATAATAATCTGTCCGAGATTGACGTAAATAAAATGAATCAAACTGCATTGACGAGTCAAGCAGTAAATATATTTTAGTTATGTTTCATCGCTTATTTTTGTCAAAACTAAGGGTTATTGGTACCCTTTCTTGCTTTCAATTTTTGCTTCAAGCTTCAATTCTGTAATAAGACAGATTTCAGTCACATGATCCAATCCAGAAAAAGTCAAGACTCTCGTTTTAAGTCAGAATTTTTTTCACGCAGTTTGATTTGAACTTCACACCGTTACTGCGTATTTGGGATAAATGCATTAATTTACTAATTATACATAGTTATTGCTAATACTAATTGGAAATGTGATAAGGACTTATATACCTTTGTTGCAACACAATACTAAATAGGACATTCTGATATATAGGCTCTGACCTGCAGTCCTAGAGTAAAGACATTATTATTACAATGATCTCAATTCAAAATATCGGTTTTCACACCACCTCCCTAAAACTCACTGAAAGCCTATGCGTTTCAACTTTGAGACATTTAACAAATTTGTATCATGTCAGTGTCCACAAAATTCATTGATCTAGCATAAATGCCTGTTCCGGCGGTTATTTGTTATCCGAAAAAACACCTCATTATTTAAATAAGTAGTTCCCTTCGAAGATAACGAGCTACAAGGACATAAGTTTGTTTCAAAATTTGTAATTTTTAGTCAAAACCTTTAGACACAAACATAGATGAAGAGATAAACTTCATCTTAGCACTTCCAGTAGGGTGAATAACGAAAAAGCATTATTGTCATGAACCAAACAATAGGTTTGGTTATTGCTGTATTCTTCTATCGATGCAAATTATTAATTTAATTATTTCCAGGAACAGACCATGTAACAGACTATCTAAGAGTTTCTATTTTCTTTTTTAATTTCAGGCAAGAATTTTCATGTGAATTGAACTTGTTTCCGAAATGCATCAATAAGCAACCATTATGAACAATAAAACATCTGGAAATAGTGTTTGCTTCCTTCAAATGTCATGTTATCATGGCTTATAAAAATATTCACCAGTATACTCACCAGTTTAAAAAAACAAACTATTATAGTCAAATGCTATATAAATGGTAACATTTCTACTGGAATTTCGTATTTCTATTTCGTATTATAATACTTGATATTATTGTATTATTTTTTAATTCATTGATAATAGGAAAGTAACCTTAGAAACAAACTGAGGTTTAAATTTTGCTTTGTTTGAAAGGGTACAGATATTTAACAAAAGAAAAACCCCATCATAATACAACAAAATATGAATACGCAATATATGCTTCGGTATCCACTGTTACCGTCAGTAAAACCAAACTGTGTAAAAGCGAAGTTTTTACTTAGCACTGTTCGAATATTATCAGTACGACCAAAATTAAACTTCATTATCTCGCCTTCATCATATTGAACGCGCAAAACTCGAAAAATCACATTGGACTGAATGATCACATTGGACTAAAGGAAGCCAGTCACAGCAGTTTAGTAATAGCAACCACCATAGTGAAGGTTTATACCTATGCAATAATATAGTATAATAATGATTACTAAGCAAGTGAATGGGGATATAGAATAAAAGGAGAAACACACAAGTTAATCTAATGATGTTGTCGCAAAACGTTTTTTCCGGTGTATTTTTTCATTAACATGATGAAAAGCACAGAAGGGTAACAATATTGTAAATTTTTCTTGATCTTCAGATTAGATTCCAAATCTACTAGGCGGAAAGGCGCATCACAGATCGTCTGAGTTTTATTGAAGCATGTCCATTTAACTTATGTTAATTAGCAATCCATTGAAGTGCTTACCCTGGACATGAGCTTGACTCAAAGCAGGCTTGGATTATCCGGACTTTTTGGAAGTTCATCAGATCTGTTCTCGGTAAACCGACAATGGTGGTAAATCCTCACTTTTATCCTATACTTTCCGGTGGTTGCTTGATAATTATCATTTCACTGTTTTACAAATGTTAATTGTTCTCGCCTTCAAATACATCGTCAGCCCGAACAAGCCTAGTATACATATTCGACGTGCATTGCGAAATGACGCTACGTTCTCATAATATACCACTGCTTTTTGTCATTTTATATACGTAAAGGTCATAAAGGCTGTTCAAAATGTAAAATTAAATGGAGAATGCCAGAAAAATCCCACTTTTTGCAAGACTTCTATTTACGTCAATCATTTCTAAGAGCTTTTCTTATTGGTCACCTTCAGTTTTCACAGACGTCAAAAGTCAGCTGAATGTGGCCCTTTACTCGGTTGGATGAAATATGTATGCTGCTAGCTTATAACAGCTTGATTCTGCAATAGTAAAATACCGTTTGGTCAAACACAAGATACACTGATCAAGTTATACGTTTATTTCAATAAATAAGAAGTCTACTCTCTACTGGCATGGCTCTTGTGGTCATTTTCAATCCAGAGCATGTACGTAAGATGGCAATATATTTACAACAAAAACAGAATTTTTGAAATATAGCTTTTGGTGCACTTTGGACATCATTTGAATGTTTTTCCAATTACGTCATTAAAGCAAGGAAAGTCGATGGCAGCCGTCCAATGAAAACGCTTCATGTATTTAAGTCATAGCCGAGTGCGCGGTCAAGGTCAAAATTGCAAGAAGGTGATTCGAAGTGGAAGTAGAAATACTGCGACAAAAAACGTTCTATTTGGATAAATACGCGTCTTACTCAACGAGTTTTTAACGGTAGGAATGATATTTTAAGTTTCTCTTTGTAATGCATACGGAAAGTTTGCAAGTCAGTCTGTTTTTAACGTGTTTTAGGGGGAAACATATCCGTTGTTTTTCAACCTCCCGGTTCTTTCGTAATGGCAAATTTCAGCTTCTTGTCGGTGCACTTTGTTTAAATATGCCGTAAAGGTCAATCTTACCAGCATAAAAGTTATATTTTTCTTGTAGATGGGAATCTTACCTTATCAGAACAGTATTTTTTTTTTAGATTATCTCAATTATTTTAGGAACTATGCTCTATTGATTAGGTCCGTTTGGAATTGATGAATTTTTGCACATGTTTACTTTATATTTATTTATATATTATACAAATTTTCTTTCATGAAAAATTGTGGAATATTTTTTTAAATGACACATATTCATTATTATGACCAAAATAAATAATAAAAAAAAAATAATAAAAAAATAAAATAAAAATATGCAAAAAAATGTATTACTGTATCCAGGCAATGTGACGAGCACCTTTGGTCAAATATATGCATTGTTCTATAAAAATAGAACAAACTATCGTCGTAATAGCAAGACCAATAAAGTAAATGGCGTAAGTTAGTTCTATGAAAAAGAGTTACAGCTGGTGGCCGTTCATAAGCCATGGCAAATAAGAATCGTTTCAAGTGGTAGAGCCGATACTTGCATAACAGGGCACGCTTATAATACATCTACATATTGATCTTATTCCTTTTATTTTTAATGCACAGCGTTAAGTTAGTGACCACTAGTGATGGGCAATCGGCTTGAATTTTCATAATCGATTGATCGGAGACTCTGATCGATCGATTATCCGATTAATCGGCTGTAATCGGACAGTATCACAACAGCATCATTTTCTGATGTATATACCAATAAGGACCTTAGTTTCCATGTTTATTTCATTTCTAATGCTTAAGTCGGAAAACAGGTATTATTTCTGGCATATTGAATAATTCTAAAAATGATTAAAAAAATATATTCCAAGGTTGATGAAGTAAGGGAACATTTCATAGTGTGGTTTACTTAAGTTGACTAATAAATTAATATTATTTGAATATTATATTATTACATTATTATGTAATTTATAAAATAATTCATGGTTGATCATGGCTTTCGGTTGATAATTGCCCCAGTGCGAAGAATAATTGCCCGAGGGTAATTATTTTTTACTGGGGCAATTATCAACCATGTCTTATGTAGGTATGATACATATGATTTGTCATTTGGACAAATTTGTCAATGACTTAAACTGGTTTTGAAAATTAAATTGAAAAAGATGAGACAAAACAACTTACTTTTGGATGGCATAAGTTATTTAAAATAACAAATAATTGGAAAATAAAATAGCAAAACTTTTCTCACGTATATTTGAAATTGGACGGCAAACATTTCCATTTTTCAAATATTTCTTGTTTTTACATCAACTGATCTTGACGTTCATGTCAATATGTGAGCACAGCTGGGGTCGATCAAGCCTAGTCTCATAAGAATATGTGCTTGAATGACCCTAACCATTTCGCTGTAATAATTTGCACTTGTCCAGCACCTAGACGACCGATTACCAGGGTGATCAAATATTTTGAAATCGATGACCCACTGAGCGTCTGCCATCATTAAGCGATTTGAACGCAAAGAAAAACTAAATGAAAGTCCTGTTAAAACTCAAAGTAGTGGTTACATACCTTAGCACTAAGTTACTGCGCTATATAAAGTTGGAAATTTACTAGATTCAAGCAAACTTTTTTTCCCCGATTATTCGATTATGGAACGATGAGCTCACCGATCGCCGAGTTACGAATGTCTGCCAATATAATCGATTATCGGCGATCACAACTGACCACTGACAATATCAGTGTCGAGTGCTGCTTATTAGATACAGGCCACACCAAACTACAACTTTGTTTCACTGACGTCGATTTATCAATGACCCTAGAAATCTAGTTCACTGAATTCGCCAGGCGGTAACCTAAGTTTTGTTTTAATGAGCATGCTTCTGACAAAGGAATCCTGTCAACAACTAATTTAATGATTGTGTCTCAACAAACCTGTTCATAAACGTCACAAAGATATCGGTTACGTTTTATTCTGAAGTTTCAATTGTTAACTTTACTCGTATTTGCCAAAGATTGAATTTGTCTGATATACTCTTCGAACTGCGCTAAAGAGAAATATTAAGATCCAAATGTTAAACTATAATTTAATGAAGTTGTTTAAGTGCAGAGAAAAAAACTATTATAAAAATAAGGAAATTTAAAGAAGGCAGTTTCAAATAATTGATGGTACAATAATCATTATCAATGAATATAAAATTTACCTTTTGCCTACAAAGCGTCACTCCCACAAAACATAAAAGTTTGTGTTGATGAACCTGAAGATTCCGGCAAGATTCTTTTCTGCCACGGCAGTCTTAAAACGAAGATAAGGTTGATGTTGGGATGTTGCACAATGTCATGTTAATCGGTATTGTTAAAACATTTAAAATGAAAGTAAATGTCGCAGCAAATGAAATATTGTTTCAAAAAATTATTATTCCTATATATAGCATGACTCATTATTTTAACTGTTATAGTTATCAGGTGTTTACCGTTGATTCCTTTTTGCTTATCCTTAGCCACCTCAAGATATTAAACAGTTGTAATTTTATTCATAGAAATAATATGTCTCAAACCGTCGATTTCGCAGAATTCGCCACCTTCAACAATTTTATATGATAGATACCAGATCTGATCACACCTTGGGTTTTATTTGTTATTTCAAAGTCCATGTACACCTTTCCTAGCATTTCATCCAACACATTTTTCAAGCATTTATGAGCTGAGTTAAGATTAGTATTTAAACAGTATTATCAGAGTTCAGTGCTCTTAATTGTTTAATATTTTTATACAGAAGTTTGCGCATATCTTTTTTTAGAAGCGGAGGACATCAAAAGTCTCCATACAATTACATATATCAAAACATAAACTTATCGGGTTTGAGTGTAGTATATCACAGAGGACGTTTTAAGGATTTTAGGATTTACTTCCCTTTATATTAATACCATAACGATTGTTGGTGTAATGTTCGACTTTAGGAACTAGGATTAGCGTAACGAATTGTGTAATGACATAAATATCGTGCTAATGTATTGGGATATGGCGCTAACATGGTTTTGCACATGAAGTGTTTTGTTTTCATTGCTTTAATATTAGGTGATAATATCCAATATAAACTTTACTTACCTGACGGTTGCATTAAGTCGCGTTAACAACACTGTCAAACACTCACGAAATTTGTTGCATACTTTTAAATGTCATTTGTTAATTGTAATTACGATTAATTTATTCAGTAATCTCTTAATCTGCTTGACATTCTTAAAATTCTTCAACTATTTCGGGAAAATTCTCTGCCAATGCGCTCATTTTTAAAGTTCAATTTATGATGACATTTCCTTGACCATTGACCAAGATCCTCTTCAAAGGCACAATAATTACAAAAACAAACCACAATAACTAGCCTTTATTGAAATATAACGCCCGCTGGGGATTGAACTTCACTTACCGTTTCAATCAGGTATTTACAAAGCTGTGTAGTCTGTGTGTAGAAAAGAGTTCGGATCTTTAATCATAGAAGTACTCGGGGTTTACCTAAAAGTTAATTATTATTTGTTTTATTGTTAAGTTTTCTCAAGTTAATGCATACATAAGATTTTTCTTTTGCGTTTTATCTTTATTCAGGATTGTTAGGATAAGAGCGAGGTTTGTGCACATAGACTGGTTTAAACTTCCAGTAAATATACATTTTACTGACCGTTCCAAGGCGGTACTTAACAATTCCTGATAAACATACCTAGTTTTTTGTATATAGTAGGTATGCACTGTGCTGTTTATGGAGTTTTGTGCTGTTCTTCCATGTTTCTTGTTTGTGATTTTATGTCTTTGGCGTTTACCCAGAGCCATTAAACCGGGTTTATGTTTAAACATTTCGCTACTGAGCTTATTTCTGAAGCGTTCGCATAAATATTGTAGCGGTTGTACGATTTGTCTTCTCAACCATTAACTTCAGTGGTTGATGCAAGATGACACACTTGTTTTATCTAGCGTGTGTTTTGCTCGTGCTGCATTTCCTGCTGTGTGGTCGGACACAAACAATCAGTTTTGATACTTTAAAACCGCCATGGTGCAACATACTACACTAAAACAAGCTCATGGTGGTTTGACTTTAACCTTTAGATTATTGCTTCTTATACAAACATAGTAGCATTCGTGTCGACGCTATTTCTCACTTAAAACGGTCTGGAGTTAAATTAAACTGCTACATTTCCAAAGTGAGACACGATTTTCGTCAATATGCCTCGGTTCGATGATTTATTAAAGAGTAATGACCTTTTTATGCTTCATATAAAGGAGAGGGTATTGTGACGGTCAAGCGATTATGTGGTAGCATGACGTATTACATATTACTCTAATCACATAGATATTAGTACAAAGTCTGGAATAACAGTTCATATATGTAATTTACTTGCATATATCTCATAAATATTACTTCCAGCAATTTCTATTATGCAAATATCAATATCATTTCATCAGTTATTTCATTCTTAGAAATAAACATTAAATATCAAAGTCAAGCCAAAAATACAATGTAATCCCATTACATTACTATGCATACAGCATAGGAGTTCTGCTTATTTAGTAAACCTAAATAATAAGTATGCACCTTGACTCAAGACAATCTCTTGTCAGAACTCCCGATGTAAGAAAAACACAAGGTTTGGTACATGAAATCGAGTTCCGCTAGAATTAGCTTAATTTGGGAAAAAATAGCGTGAAACTGCAAGATTTTGGAATGAAAGAACGTGAGGCCGCGAAAAATGGTGGAATTAATTAGCGGAATTTCGCAAGTCACGGCAGAACTATTTGGCAGAATTTACTAAATTAAGTTAAACGCTTGCAATCAATTAACAAAACATTAATATATCAATTACCTGTTTAAAGGCATATTTTCACAAGATGAAAATATATAAAACTCATCAAATAGTAAGTTGACAGCTAAAATAACATCATCTATACATGTATCGTCTGAAGTAAACAAACAATACGTCAACACATGAAGTGGTGACGCAACAGCAAAATAGCACGAGATAAAGATGGCGGATTCTATGAAACAATACGAGAACTTTGTCAGAATTTACAACTATAATGGAATAATTACTTAAAGACAGTTAATAATGGATTAATATAATCATGAAGGTCAGTTAAACATAAAGTAATAGTGGTCTGTACAGAAAATTTTAAATAATCATAATAATCGTAAAATGCTATTACCGTAAACATTCGGATTCAGAAAAAAGCCTTTACTCACATTACCCCCCGCTTTATAAATTTGTCCTCACAAAAGAATATCAGACAAATATAACAAATACCTGAACAAAAACAACTATTTAACATCAAGTATGATGGACGACAACACAAATATACTGTTTAAATTAAATAACTATGGCTTTAAAACCTGTAGTGTTTGTTGTATCTCTGGTGGTTTGGGTTGTAGGGCTTGTAGTTACTGTTGTTCGATTTCCTGTCGTTATTCCTATGAAAGTTATTTTGGCGGTTGATATTGTTTTCGTTGTTTTCGATAAAGTTTTTAGTTCTTCAAGAACAGCTTCTAGAGCTAGATCCATGGTCTTGTCATCACTTTTAAGCATGTCCATGTCCTCTTTCACTGCTGCACAGATATGGCAGACATCATTAGATGGAATCTTGGCAGGGACATCGGATATGAATGAAGATGAGTCGCTAGAAGATGAACTTGACGATGACGACGATGAAGAAGATGTAGAGGGGGCGGGAGGGGATGAGGGCATCTTTTTTATGGAACCAGGTTGTACAATCTGGTGTCCGTGAGTGGGGATGAATGGGGTGATCGAAGTGCAGTGGCTGAGAATAGGCCCCCACGAATGAATAAAGAAATTGATGGGGATGGGATACCCACATCTCCCAACATATTTGGGATTACTTTTTCCAAAGGCTCATCAAAATCGATGCCCGCTAAGTCAGCGGCACTGGACAAAATGTCCACAGATTGATTAATCTGGGGAGAAGGCCTCTTCCTAGAATTAAATATGTCTTGATTTTCCTCCTTTGACAGCCTGACAACTTCGCACTCACTTATCAAATAATACTTTAGAATTTGAAGCAATAATGCTCTATATTGACTGCATCTCCAGCACTGATCATAGCATTCACTGTTGCCTGGTGTGCTGGATACACCTTTGGATCACCATTTTCTAATTCCGTCTTGCTCGTTGTTACGAACTTGCAAATTGAGCAGTAGAAAGGCACTTGGTCCATTGCAACGTGCTTCCTATAAAAGTGCAGCATAACCTTCTCGCGTTCTCCTTGGCATGGTAATGTGTCGCATTTTCCACACCTATACACACGGCCCCGTGTGTTTGTTGTAGAGATAGGACGTGTGTTGCCATTGAAGGACAATCTGCAAATATATACAAACAGATATGATATTTTATGAGCACTAAACAACATATATTATTTGTTGTTGTTTTTAGATGTATTTACTTTTTGATAACATTACATCTGTAAGTTATCTGCATTTTTTTTTTGAAGATCCATTTTGGTAGGTTTTTGCCAGTGTACATTTTCAGCTTATCATGATGTACAACAATACACTTTTTGTATTTTGACAATTGAAATTCAACATTTTGACTGTTCAAAACACTTTGTAACCAGAAATGGACCGCAGTATGGCATTTGTAGTATTGTCTATTCGGGGATTTACCAGACTGTGTCCCCTTTTTTGTATTTTGTGAATGATTGTTGTGTAACATAATTATCTTTCTGTCGTTTTGCCTTGGTATGTACGTTTTGACGACATACATTATGTGCCTTTTGCATTTTTGATTTCAGTTTTTCAACATATTCTCCATATAATGATATTTGCTCATTTGTGCATGTACCACATGCAATTTCGCCGGGTGACCATACGCCCAAGCATTAATAGACTTGGAGTGATTTTAGTGCTATCATTTGGTGTTGCTCTGTATGCGGCTGCTAAACAGCCTAAATTCAGATCCCAATCTGATTGCTCTTTTGATGAATACGCTCTAATCATTCGAGTTCAAAGTTTCATAAATCTCTCTGATTGACCAATACATTTTGGATTTCTAGTGGTGTTTCCTGTTTCTTGATCTCTAATAACTGACAGAGTTCTAGAAATATTTTCTCATAATATGTTCCTTTGTCGCTATGGACAATATAAGGAGCATCATAACGTGCAATGACCTTATTCAAAATGACTCTAGCTGTTGTTTCAGCCGTTTGATCTGGTATTGGGAAAATTTCTACCCATTTTGTAAAGTAATCAGTAACAACTAGAACAAAACGATTGCCACGTTTTATTTATGGTAACGGTCCCAAAATATATGTACATAATCGATCTAGATGTGCACCCACTGGTATGCTACCCAGAGGGGGGGGGGCTTTCGGATTTCTTGTAGGCGCTTTATTGGCGCCACAATTGTCACATTGTAAAACCCACTAATTGATGTCTTCTCTAATGCCAAACCAATAATACCTTTGTAAGGCTTTCTCCTTATTTTATTTTGACCCAGGTGACCAGACATCGCACTGTTATGCATATGATACATGACATTTTTTGCAAACTTGTAGGCACAACCAATTGTAAATATTCCCCTGTGCCATCTACCTTTTTAAATCTCCTGAAAAAAAGACCATTGTTCATAATCATTGAGTCCCACTCAATAACATAATGTCTGACTACAGGACGACTGTAAGCACTTGCCTGCTTAACAGACGGAGGTTTACCCTCATTCTTTTACTTTATAATTTGACCTATATCATTGGAAGATTTTGCATCTCCTGAATGTCATGTAAACGGCGACCATTAACACATGGCACGTAATTAGATAAAAAAAATCAGACTCTGACCGAGTCCTAACAGCACGGCATAAATTTGACATCAATAATCCTACCGGCTTTTTGACACTGTCCAACAGTGTACTTGCTTAACAAAAACCCATTTCCTAAATTGAGTTCACTTCAATGATTGAGCTTTAACCAGTGTTACACAAAATGGTAAAAAATGTGCTGAGGCATATGTACATCAATACAAATGACTGACATAAAAGCTTATTATATTTACTCTTTAAATTTGACCGTGCATTGATACTGCTATCAATGGTTCTATCGACCAAGTTTGATCGGTTCATCGGGTTTCTTGTAACCTCCTGGAACATAAGGCTTGATTCCATTTGTTCTGCCTTTTTAAAACATTATTTTGCATGGTCCGCACTTCAAAGAAGTCGCATTGTCAACGTCAGGACAGTTACAATCTGCCGGGTTTGGGCATCTTGACATGGCATCACTGTTGCCGTGTTTTGTGCCTTTCCTATGCTGTTTTGAAAAGTTGTATTCAGACAATATTTCTAGCCATCTGGCAATACGGCCTTTTGGGGATTTGAAACTGAATAGGTATTTCAGGGCCAAATGATCTGACCTAATTTTGAATTCTCTACCAAGAAGGTAATGTCTGAAATATTCAGTGAAATACCTGATGGTCAATAATTCTCGTTCAGTAACGCAGTAAATTTGTTCAGCATTGTTCATAGTTCTGCTGGCATATGAAACAACCTTTACTTTGCCATTTTTAACTTTGAGATAGTACGGCGCCAATGCCGTAATCTGATGCATCAACATCAAGTATTAAGTCACCGGTATCTCTAGGTAGGGACATAACATCAGAGCTTGTCAGTGCTTTCTTAAGTTTGTCAAATGCCTCTTGACAGTTGGCTGTCCATATCAGCTTGCTGTCAAGAAATTTAAGGGTTTTGCTATTGTACTGATTTTTTTACACTTTTGCGGTAATAGCTTGCAATAACAAGAAATTGCCTAACTTCCTTGACATGTTTCGGCGTGTACCATTGCAATACTTTTGCAATGTTTGTTGGATCGGGCCTTATCCCTTCTAAGTTAACTCGGTAGCCTAAAAAGGTGACTTCAGATTTGACCAGTTCACATTTCTTTGGTTTTAGTTTCAAATTAGATGTTGAAGCCTTTCAAAAACAGCTTGAGTCTTTCAATGATTTCGTCAAAAGTTCTTGCGAAAACAATAATGTCATCAATATATATGATGCATATCTCCCATTGAAGTTTGCTTAAAGCTAGTTCGATTATTCGTTGAACCGTAGCTCCTCTATTAGACATACCAAATGGGGTAACTGTAAACTCAAAGCGGCCATATTTTGTTGAAAAAGCAGTCTTCGGGATGTCTTTTTCACGTACTGGGACTTGGTGATAACCTGATATAAGGTCTAGGGTACTAAATACTATTGAACCCAAAACAGAATCAATGCATCTTTCAACTTTTGGAATGGGGAATGCATCTACTTTTGTAACCTTCTTAACTCTTCGATAGTCAATACACGGCCTCTAAATAGTTGTTTGATAGGGGTAGCATCCCCAGAAGCAATTATATGTTCTGCTAAATTTGTACGTCTCAGATCATTATCGCCTGAAACAAAAACGTCCTGATAAGAAATGAGTAAATCGGCCAACTTTTCTTGTTCACTTGATTTACCCTAAATTGAGTTTTCAAATACTGACTTCAAGTGATGTTGAATGGTAACCAGTGAAATATCATAGTTTTTCACACTATCTTTTACGTTTGATTTTGCTCTTTTGACTATATTGTCTGCCTAATTTATGAATTGTTACCTACTGACTGACTAAAAATTGTCCTTTTCGGATTCTTCAATATTGTCAAAAATGGAATGGCGGGCTCATGCAGAAATTCTGCAGTACCTACATTTGTATCTTGTTTAATCGATACTTAAGTCTTGAAAGGGTTCATAATTCTGACCTTTGCCGTTGGGGCATTGTATATATCTGCTTAACTTGCAGCCATGACCAAAGGAAATCATTCCTTGAAGTTGTTTGAAGGTTCAATCAGTACTGTTGGGTTTGCTACATTATAATCACTTTCAAAACGCTTAATGTAAACATCAATAATTTGCTCAGATTCCCCTTGAATAACATAATGATCTGCCGCTATTACAGACCTGATCTGATTTGTTTTATTTGTATGGCACGGAATTTCTATGCCATCAAGAATAATCTTGTTTTGACTGAGAATGATATCTGCTGATTTGCCCATTTTGCCATTTAGTATGTCCATTCCTAATAAGACATCATCACTGATGTCTGGAATTGCGACCTCACTTGATATATTTACAAATCCTAACTTCTTTGACAAGTGACATTTTCCTAGAACATTTAACTGTTCACCACCAGCATGAACTAGTGTACCCTTCTTTGTGATTACAGGTCTGTTTGCAATTGGTATCTGTTTTTAAATGTTGGTAGAAACCACTGTTTTCATTGCCCCTGTGTCTAAGACAAAATTTGTTGATACAATTTCAACTGAACCCACTATATATATTGTATCAGTAAGGGGTAAATCCCTTCTTTCTGCATTGTGTGAAATGTGTTCATCTTCATAAATGAAACCTTTTTGGCTGTGGACACTACGCCGGTCTCTAGAGTGTGTCCTTTCTAGTTTAAATGTTTGTCCTGAACAAAATCAGCCTGATCCTTTGTTAGTTTTGGGCAATCACGTTTGAAATGAAAAAAATCTGCACAAAAGAAACAACCTCTATTTTGTCTCTGATTGTTGTTGCTATATATCCAGTTCTTTCTGTTGTAACCTCTATTTGTCCTGTTGTAGTAATTGTATTTCGTGCTGTTTTGTTGTGTATCTGAATTACCCGTTTTTTCTTTGTTTTGTAATTCTTCTCTTACAATTTCTCGCAATTGCTCTAGGTCTACTTGAGTGCTTGTTTGTTTTGATTGTATTTCAGGGTCTGTTTAAATAACCTTATTTTTCCCTGATGTAGCCCGTGCAAATGTGTCAGTGTTATCTGTGTTACTGTCTTTGACTGAACTACTGTCACAAGCTATTCTTATTTGTTCATTTTGTTTATGTCTTTGTTTTGTTTCATGAAATTCGACAGTGTGATATATGGCCTCATCAATATCATGCGGTTCCTTAATAAACTCAATGTGAAATCTTGCCTTGTGATCAAACAAACCATCAAGGAAACGGCGAAGTAAATCTTCACGCCTTGTATTGACACCTCTACTGGTATGGGCTTTATCATAGATTTTTTTCAATTCTGCCCCATATTCTTCAACCCTTTTACCATCAAATTGCAAACGGTTGCTAAATTGTATCCAAGCAGTTTTGCGAGTTTCCACAACTCTAAACCTACTCTTGAGCTCAGCACAAAGAGTTTGATAATTTGACCTTGCTAACTGTGATAGTTGGCCATAAACAAAATCACCAGCAGCTCCCTGTAACCTTGGCAAAATTTCATCCAATTTCTCATCATCTGACAACCTGTACCGTCTAGATATATCATAAAACCTATTAAACCACACTTGCCAAGTTTCTTTACCAGTAAAAGGTGGTAACTTTGGGCTATCCCTATGCCTAAGTCTACCTAATCTTTGTGACCATAAATCTCGGGGACTTTGATCAATTTCATCATTACTGTCTGAATTGTCGCCATGTAATGTTTGCCTGTATGACGAACTCCATGTACCTGTCTGAGCCGGAGCTCTGTGTAAGTATGCATGTTATTTGTGTTTTGATTTTGTGAGTTTATGTTTTGAATTGCCTCTTTAACTCATTTGTTACTGCTTTCAGTGTGTTTTCTAATGTTGACATTTTACTTTGCATTCCCCTCATTGAAAAATGAACATTTTCACTTGGTTGCCAGGCTGCAGCATCATGCCTGAGTGGTAGATGACTACTTCTTGTGCCATCAGTCCATGAATGTGAAGTTTGCATATGATTTGAACTGTAAATTGGGTCAGGGAAATTTTGTGTAGGTACATGCATGTTATCTGACCTGATTTCATTTTGTTGTGAAACATTTTCTGTTCTTTGAATTTCCCTTTCTATTTCTCCTTGTCTACTCTGTTGCCTTGTGAGGACCATTTCTGGTTCCATATTTGTTTGTCAACAATTTAAAATAGAAATATTTGCTGTTTATAAACTATACAAAAATATTTTGTAAATAAACAACATAATGTTTTAATTTTTTTGTTATATCTTTTACCGCTGCCACCAAAGATAATGCATATGTACCGTGCAAGGCCAACAGATCCCTTCAGAGAAAAGCATGCTTGACCCTGAAGGGTTCCGCTGGTCTTTATATACACTAAATTCTCTATTCACACAGAACCCGGGCATTGCTAATTTGCATATTACCAACCAAGTTAACATACGTACTATAAACGTACTTCCGTTTATAACGGAATGCTTTGAACGCACATCCGCCGACTATAGCGGGCCGTTACATTACTTTTCCCTCCGAGAAGTTCCGGGTCTTTGTCTGGGAATCTTATAGGTAAGGCAACTCCGTTCTGGCAGTTGTCATCATCCCACCGCTGCAACCATTTGTAACGTGCAAGGCCAACCGTTCCCTTCAGAAAAAGCATGCTTGACCCTGAAGGGGTCCGCTGCTCTTTATATACGCTGAATTCTCTATTCACACAGAGCCCGGGCGTTGCTCATTTGCATATTACCAACCAAGTTAACATACGTACTATGAACGTACTTCCGTTTATAACGGAATGCTTGGAACGCACATCCGCCGACAACAGCGGTCCGTTATATTATTATCGGCGCAATTTCTCGGTAATCATTGACTGATATTCAAACAAAGTTGGCAGGGTTTTATGTGTACATTACTTATCCAGACAATGTTTACAATCCTAGAAGTTCCATAACGACCACCATTTATGTCATTTCGCCAATCATTTGATGCTTAATATGAAATATATATTAAAAAACATTACCATTATTACCTTAGATTTTTTAAATATTTTCGTAATGTAAGAAATCTGAAAATACATTTTTCTTCACCGACTTACGACATACCCGTAGTCATTTCAAATTCTCACGATTTAACTAAATCACGATTTTACGAATTCACGATTATTTTTTTCCATTTCAGGAATCCACACAATCAAGATTTCTCAATTCCACGAATTTAAAATTTACTTCAGGAACTCATGTTTTAAAACTGATGATGTACTATTTCACCTTCATGATATCAAAAAGAGAAATTAAAACGTGACCGCAGATAACTCATACCGATCAAAGAAGACTGATAACTCACTTCAAATCAACGTGTTTCTCGGAATAAATGTAACAGATAAGTGAAAATAAAAGAAATCTTATTTATCTTTAGCTCATATAATATGTACATGCACTTGCCAATGCTTTGAAAGCTGTGGTTTTTACTCTTTCCGCAATCGCTCGTATATATATATTTCCTAAATGCGACCAGGAAAGATGTGGGGGGGGGGGGGGTCGGCAAATGGAAGATATTTTGTTTAAGCAAATCAGAATTCGTTATTAATGTTGAATTAAATTGATTGTTGATCGGTAGAAAGAAGATCTGGTTATTTGGATAATAAAGGTACTGGTCTTATTTGAAAAACAAAACTCACTGAGTTGCTGATGTGATCAACTATTAGTAGTAAGTACCAAATAGTTTAAGTTACAAAATAGATTTAATTAAAGGATATTGTTTTGTCACACAACTCATTTTAAAATTATTCTTTGTGATTTGATTTTCCATTGAATGTCAACAAAGTTCTCACGTCGCCCACTGAATTCCTAGAATAGCGATTTCATTTGCAACAATCAATTTTGACAAAACAATCATTTCAGATATGGTGTCGACATTATCGCGTCTGATATTAAGCAGGTTTAATCAGTTAAAGTAAAAACGGACAAAAGAGCGATCGTTGCAAATTGGAAACAGCAGTGCGTCTGATTAAAAGACTGGGGAATACAAGCGAAACATAATATGCTGTTCAGAGACATGTCAGTGGAGCTTATGTTCTTTACAGGATTTACACCGTAATCCTTAATTTGCTTCCGAGAAACACCGTTGCGTAATCGTTTGTTTTATGTCAAAGATCCACGTCCTTTAACACCTTGCGCTTAGATGGTAGTGAGTATAAACACATAACTGTCAAACAAAACGGTTAGCACGATTGCTATCGATGTGCAAAGCCATGCACATTAACATATTTTATACAAGATAGGCCAGTTAGGCCATATAAAGGGGAAAATCAGCAAGGAACAATGGTTAGAGGTAACAGATATGCAAGTGTATGTATACTAATTACACTTATTATTTACAAAATATGAAAGTGGTGGAATTGTAGCAAGCATATATAAATGTCCCTGCTAAGAGGTCCAGGACCAGAAAAACAGTCATTATTCCTCTAATTATGTTTCATCCTGTCATTTTTTGCATTTGAAACTGCGCATTTGCTGATTAAAATGTTATTTTTAGAGGTTAATACGTTGAGTGATAATTGGCCCGAGTGAGTCATAATGGCCCGAGACGTAGTCGAGGGACATTATGAGCACGAGGGCCAATTTTCACTCAACGGCCCGGCTACGCCGTGTATTAACCTCTTTAATACATATGTATGTTTTTCTTATTTGTAAGTCTACAGTTTGCTTTTTAAAGTTTACCTGCTATCCAAATGTGCTTATTTTGCTCTCATTTGACAACGATGAGTTAACTCACTCTTAAATTAAATATACTTTTATTTCGTTTTTGAGAGTGAGCCAAACAGGCAAACAACATTTTGTTGTCACTTTTATGTTCCCATTCCATTTTCAATTGATCACTTTTAACAGTCCACAACGTCTATCCGATTTTTTCTGTACGAATCACTGACATCTTTCTGTTCATGGTCTGAATAACTAAATTCAATTCGATAAACACATGAACACTTAGCAAGTAGAACGATTGTTTGTACTTAAATAAACTAATACCTCGTATTAATGATGTCAACATGTACGAACAATTGCTGTTTGTCAAGTAAATTCAATTTTGCGTCTTCGTCTTCGTTATTGCCGCTCCCTTTGTTTTGTTTTTTGAATGTCAACGCAGAATGAAAAACGCCACTCTAATGGTCCACACTGGTTATCAAACACTAGCATATCTTACTAAACTGCGTTCGCGTTTGCCTCTCTTTAGGATTTTAACAATAAATATGTTCAAGCAGATCAATAAACTGATTTTGATTATTTAGTCAAGACATTATTTCACAGTCGCCAAAATTCATTTTAAGGCGAAAATTGAATTCACGTGCGAACGTTCTACGGGCCGCAAAATGATAATCGATAATCGGCCCGGGCCGCAAAACTGATAATCGCTGAGTCTTGCAAACAATCGCGAAATCCCTGTACAAATGTGTTACTATATATAGTAACATATTTATTAACATCGAATAAGTAACGTTATACTCGCTGTTACTCAATGAGCAAAATGTCGTTCAGCTCTGATCATGAAATGAGAAGTACTTCTACATACTGGTTTCAAAATACCTGGTTGCTCTCTCAGAGTCAAGTAGTATGTTTAAGAAGTTATGTAAGTTAATGCGTGGTATATTATGAAACTGGAATTTATTGCATTTCTTGCAGTAACTGCTCGTGACAGATTGCATTTGTTTTTGCTTTGGTATACTCCATTACAGTCGCGAAAAACATGTTCAAGACAAGTAATGGTATATTTGCATTCGAGTATTTTTTGCACTTGATCAGAAAGAAACACATGTACAAATGTTCGTCAAATAACCCAACGAAATAACGTCAAAGTTGCGCAATGTATAAAATAGTGATTCCTAACATTTATCATTGAATTAACCATTACTTAACATAATATTTATCAGACAACATGTTTCTCTAAGCAGGCTTTTGCTCTAAAATTGATTTTGTATTTGGAAATCAATATTCATTTTAACGACCAAGTATTTTCTGAACTTTCGGTAGAGACCGGTTAATGAGTCGTGTTACATCATAACCTTGCCTTGGCCATCTGCATTTTTTTTTAAAATTCAATGCAAGGGATAAAAGCTACAGGGACAACCAATCATTGAAACACTTTGACTGTCGAAACGACGGAAATATGTTTGTTTCCTAAAGTTACAACAACTTTAACATTCCCGAAGAAGTGTTATCAAATGAAGTAACTTTAAGCGACACTATCACGTTGAAATATCATTGGTCTAAGTTTTGACCAACTACTAACCCGTTATCATCTACATGTTAAATCTAGAAGATGATTTGTACACAAATCTTGACAGAAAACGAATAAGAAATTTATATTGATTAAACTATTTAGAATATGTTAATTGAGGTAAATGACCATTGGCGTTTTCAATTACTTTTTTTCGTTCATATGATTGGCAGAATGATTTGGTTTATTACAATCCAGTTGTTTTGAAGCTAAAACGCAATTTCAAAATACTTAATATTTTATACGTTCCCAAAACACATTTGCAGTTTGCTTACGGATCTACTGTAAAAGTAATGATCAATTTACTTCAATAAGTTTTCTTAGAACGTACTACTGGAATGCGTGTTCATTACGATACTGAATACAACAATCGCTTAGTTAATGTCCCAAAACTGTCCCAGTAAATTCATGGCTGTGCGGTTTAATAAAGAAATGACTTTCGTCAAGTATGTCAACTACAGCCGTACCTTTAAAAATCCTGCTCATGCGTGTGCGGTCAATTGCTTTGTCCACTACTAAATCGTAGTCGGCTTCAGGTTGGATAAGAAGAAAAATAACATTTAAACGTTGGCATAGATCTAAATAATGCCGACGATATATACTCACCCTTCCCCAAATTGATATAATAGGAACAAGCACAGAAGCCAAAGCATATGAATGTTTTTGTCATGAGGCCAACTCTTGGGCCACGCTTCAATTAAGTTCTCTGTATTTGTTTGTTATTTGTTATGCCAATAGAAAATAGAAATGTTTTGATTAACATAATTGGCCAACAGGGACAACAACCTGACGCTACAAATGAAATGTATACATTTGTTTAGTCAATCGGCTATATGAAGCTCTAGAAAAGAGATGACGACTGTTGTATCGGGCATTTCTCTGAAGTTTTATTTGAATAAGAATAACAAACGCATATTCTATGTTTATATATAGTTGAGTTCATTCCTGACCAATGCACAACTTGTATTAATACAGAGCTGTTTAATTATGGTATACATTTTGATCATATACCGGTTCTCAAGCTTCCATGGATAACGGCCAACATTCACCGTAAACTAAGGTCACGAGACAATAAACTATTATTCAACGACATAATAATAAAGCCTGCCTTGTTAATCGAGAAACACTACATACCTACACTACAGATAACTAGTTTGTATAAACGTAAATGATTTTCTAAGGATATAAACGTTTGTTCTTTGTCAAAAAAATTCTTTCAGATGACTTAAACAAAAAAAATATGAACTTAATATTTACATATTAAATAAAATATAGAATACAAAAAGCAAATGAGATAAAACACGTTATGTATACCATTAGTATCGTCTTCCCCATAAGCACATGCGGCTCATTAATAATTGGCGCATAGCATTTATAAGAGAGAGATCAAGAATGTGGATTATTGAATGTAACCTAAGTAAATAAAGAAGAAAGATACAGCGAAAGGCTAAGAAATTTTCTCACAAAGACACAGACCGGTTATAATACAATTCAAACATATGGCTAAATTATGAAAAGCATTGGAGTTATTCTGTTAAGAATTTTGAATCGTTGGAGGGTGATGTTTAATTAAAAATAATAATTTATAAACTTTAAAGAGGATGAAAAACACGTGTTAATCAAAACATGGGATATTCATCCATGAGTATATTTGCTACACAAGGCAAAATGCTCAGGAACTCCATTAGAATAAATACACTGGCAGCTACCGTCTTCAAGTACATTTTAAAATGGTTTCTGAAACGGTCAATATAAAACTTTACTACACTGGTTCCTTATATGAGCATGCATAAAGAAGTATAAGTGATTTGGGAAGGAGGGAGGGAGGGAGAGGGAGAGAGCGAGCAGATTCGAACAATATTTGTGCACGACTGGTTTGTTTTAGATGTCCCACATTCATTATGTTTTAGATACAAGACGAATTGAAAGATAAATAATACTAATAATTAAAACAGGCAACATTCCTAGGAAGTAGCAGCGACATTTATTGATAAAACTATTAAAATGCATTTGCAGTCCGTCTTCCCATCCCATAATACATTGTAAAACAGACCGGCGGCTTCGATTTTGTATCTCCTTATAATTTGTTTCGGCGTGTCTACTACAGTGTGTGTATACCACGTGATAAATTACGTCATATATGCTACATCGGAAGGCAAAAATTTGCTTAAAATGAGTACTAAAATCAAAGATAACTTTTTATTTACTATACCACGTGGTATATACACACTGTACTATTTTTCTCGTCAGAGCGTAAATATACAGTTGATGAATTTACCATTGATATTATTCGCAAGAAAATAACAAAGAAGAAACATTATTTATTTGTCTTTTATCTGTTTGACCAATTATATTCATACGCGATTGAAATTGAAAGATTCGCGTCACTGGGTCAGATTAACCGATACGATAGTTTGAGTTCCAAGGGTTTCATCTGGACATCAATTAAATAAGTTAATTTGATGTATGTGTTATCAGTCCTTGCTGTTTGAATGCTGTGTGTATCTCTATCAGTATCCTCTAGTCCTTAGCATTGTGTCTTTTAACAGGGTATTTGTTCTTTGCTTAGCTACTGGACTTGCCCCTGTAGTTTTGTACTATTCTAATTTAGTGTCGAAAAATAACGAAGAAATTTGATGACGTTTAACCATTTACGTTATTAGTGTATTCGGGATTGAAGTTGTGCACACAACCTGGTTTAAACCACCAATAAATTTACATTCTACTGACCGTTCCAAGGCGGTACCTAACAATCCTTGACAGCTAGTTTTATATAGTATATATGCACAATTATGTTTTAGGCCATTCATTTTAGCCTAAATACCAAGCCAACCTCAAACAAATTCCTTCAGAAAAAACTAAAGTGTCATGATGTTAAACAATTGGTATAGAAATTGTACAAAAAAATCCCCATCAAAGCTAGTTGCGGAACACGGACATGTTTGAGGTTACCTTCTACTATATTAAAATGCAAATAAAACAATATTTTTTACAAAAAATTTACATTTTATTTCTTTTCAGCGATTTACTTATTGTCAATACATATTTCATGTACGATCTCAATTACCATTAATGATTATACTGACTTGGTATATCAGTTCTTAATAAGTGTGATGTTACTTCTTTCAATAGAATTTACATAGTCTACAACATTGAGTTGTAGGGAAAAAATAGTATTTTCAGTTGCGGCATACGCAAAGTGCATTCAACCTTACGAAAGGGCAATTCCTCAAAATTCATTGTAATAATGGCACTCCAAAATAACAGAACACAATGATTTTCAGGCTAAAATTTAGGTCAAAAATAGTCAATTTAACTAACAAACAATACAATAGGTGTCATTTACCCACCCATAGATTTTACAATTGTGTAAGAAACAAATAGGTTATCATAGCTAATATTTTCTGTCCATTATTAGTGAAAAAGAGGCGTTATAAAGAACCAAATGTATTAAATCATATTCCTGTCAATAGAATGTGAAATAGGTTACATCACAGCATATGGTTACATTCCACTATGTTACACTACCATATACATATGTTTCTTTGTATTACCATGGACATGTTACGTGATATTATTCTCTAACATTGAATGATAGAGCATAGATTTAAATAGTAGCAAAATGTGGATATCATATATGTTCAATTAGATGCAGCAGTATAAGACCAGTATAAGACTCAGACAAAGATTTTTTTTCCTTTTCCAAATAACGATCTTAAGCAAAAATACATCAGGACAATAATAACAAAAGAAAACCTTTACATGTATATGTAATTCACATATTTCCATATCTCTCAGAAATCGACGGCTTCATGCATTTCCCACCTCTTCGTCGTCTACAATAGTTCCAGAATAACTGCAGCTGACACCTTTGCATTCACCGCAGCCTATTGATAACCCGTGCCTCCGACAAGTTCAGCGTCTGGTGTCACAGTTTCCTTTGCAACTACATCGCATGATTTTCAGCAGTCTTTATGGTGCCGCAGGTAAATCACATTTCACTGGAACAAATTTGGTGTCTTTCCGACACCAGCTCCACTCAAATGGTACACCTTCCTTGCCGATCCATACCTGAATCTGAGTGTATGCTCTAAAACTGTGAATTTGTAGGTAAATCATCATGTCTATCTTGGTTTAAATATATTTCTTTTCCGCTGTTGTTGTTTTCATCTATATAAGCGTCTTCATTTTCTTTGTCCATTTGATCCTCACCCTCACTCCAATTTCCTTTATATGCACTATGCCGTCCACTCGTATATTTACAAAGTTAAAACAAACAAGTCTGGTGATACCAGTTCTATTGTTAGCAATTATTTATTTCTTGACTGTCAATTATTTGTTCTATTAAACGAGAGCAAAGATGACTCAGATCTTAAACTGGCAGACTGCTGAAACTCGGTCCGTTGACCTGAAGAACTAAAAGAGCCATCATATGACAATTGGTTAAATGGTTGAGCCGTTCTGAGATAAACACATTTTGTCAAACAAAGGCTTCAAACAGAGCCACCATGTGTAAAAGGGTTATATGATGGTGTCGTTGTGAGACAAACATAAATTATGTCAAACAAAGGCTCTTTAGTTATACAAAAGACATACACCATGTGACAAAGGATTTACAGTTGGGTTTACTTGGTAAATGGGCTAGCAATTGTCATACAAAAGTTCCAGGCTTTGTTATACAACTACCGTGTGTTACACAGGCTTAATATAGAGCCATCATATAACAATTGGTTAAAGCATAGGCTGCAATGCTATACAAAGGCTCAAAATGGAGCCATCATATGACAGGGTTTAACCCTTGGGTTTACTGATATGTCTTATTAATGCTAATGTGTAATACAATGGCTCAAAATATTGTAACTAAGCCACTATTGCTTCACGGCTGCCATAGACTAATATGTCCTACAATGGCTCCATATATAGGTGAATTTAAAAAAAATGAAGCCTATTCCATTTTTGTTTATAAGCTTTTATAACAGAGGTCCATGAGCTCAACTTTTAGCTCATCAAGTGTGTTTTATGGTAAGTGTTGCTGCTCTTTATTCTGTTAGTTTCACTTGTACAAAAATGCCGAAGAAAAAAGTCGCCAAAAATGTCCTGATTTTCGCAAGACATTTCAACTTCTCAGCCATTTTAAAATATAAATAATACTTAAGATATAGGATATAGGACCAAATTTTCTGCTGCTATTCATTCATTAGTATGTCTGCCATCAATACATATGTATATTATCAGCCATCTTGGATTGAATAATTTAAGAGAGTCTTGAAATGAACATGAACCTTAAATAATTTTGAGGGTGCAAGTATGCACTAACCTCACCATTTCAGGTTTAATATGACAATTTGAGTATAATTTTATGTATGAAAATATTTTCTTTCATCAATGTAATATTTCAACCTTGAAATACAACAACAATTAGGCATTATTTTTCTTTTATGAATAAGCTACAGCCAAATATAATACTTGACTCAGCATTGTCCTGAATGTACGATTTGAAACACAATTACCATTAATTTTTTTAGTTCTTACAATTTTATTACACTAGACTTTTTTTCCCAAATAACATATAGCCATACTGATTTATTTATCCCATATCTGATGTCACAGTGATGTGTTTTGAATTTTTTTCTGGAACTTTATGCTGTCCTGAGTGTACAACCATTTTGACACAATTGTTTGACAGAGGTGCTAATGCCATGAGATAAATAAGGCACTTCTTGTATGTTAAAGTTAGCTACCCTGAAGTTTTCCTTACCACAGAAAAATGGTTATTCATTCTGTATTAAGGGTTACAGGTAAGCTTTTTTTATAAATATAGAAAATAAATGCATAAAAGACTAATTTTTATTTTCATTTGATGATATATCTTCATTGACCAGAATTAAATGTAAACGGACACATACCTATCTTTAAGAAAAGTTTATTTAAGATGTATTTTTTGTAAGAAGTTACAGACCAGTAGTACACTCAGGTCATAAAAATACCTGATGAGCTTCTTTCACATAACACTGAACAATTCACATACACTTTCAGATAATGATTTCATGTGAATGTATGGATAGGCCAATTGTTAAATTCCCCCTTTAGATATAAGTTTAGGAGCAGAAATGTTGAATTAAGTAAGAGTGTCGATGAAATACCAAGAAAGAGTCTGAGAGGAGAAGATTAAGGGAACAAAGGTCGAGGTAAATATCAGACCCTACAAAGATTGCTGAATTAAGAGCCAATAAATTTTCATTGTTGTAAACAACAATTACAGGGAGAAGGTAAGAGGAAGGAGAAAGCTTTATAAGAAATATGTTGAGGTGATTAGAAGGAGAGAATCCAAAAAAAGGAAATACAGAAAGATGAAGAAACCGGGAACAGGAAATAGCAAATAAACAACAGAACACTGAAAAAGTAATTGTCCCCACGGGTGAGAAAGAAATCAAAAGAAAATACAGTTGCCTATGACAGGAGCAATGTTTTGAATGTATTATAAGATTGATTTTCTCAACTGGATACTAAGAGATGATGCTAATTTGTCACCATTGTGTATCAAATTACTAAAGCAAACTTTTGAATGTCTACTGAGAACTCCATTTACTTATATATACTATGGACTTTCGCATTTTAAGATAAGATAAAGGCAAATTTCATTAAAACAATGTTGCTAATGAATAACAGACAGTTTATTATGTGCTAATCGATAAAATATTTCATCCCTAAGCTTGAAATCATGATACTATATGTTGTCCTGAGTGTACGATTTTATCCATACTTTTCCAAACTGAAAGATTGAGTCAACTAAATAATAAGCAATCTAGCTGTACTTATATTTGACTAATCATTTAAAATAAGCAAAAGTAACTTATTATCATCATAAGTGCAGGATTGCTTCACTTTATTTTTTCCATAGAGAGTTATTCAATAGTGTAACTCTTGAATAGCAATAAATTTATGAAAAAATAGTTATCAAATTTACTGAAAAATTGGGGTATTCTTTGAAGATTTGTTGACACATATTGACTGTTGCATAATGTTGTTGGTCATGACATTTGATAATGTTACAAATTAACTTTAATGTCCTGAGTGAACAAAAACAGTCCAAAAAGTGCCATGTATTGAATAATCTGTATTCTGCAATAACCTTCATTTTGACTTGCATTTTTCTTAACATGTCTGTTTACTTATATCCCACAATACTTTGTAATGTTATACGAATTGGAGTGTTGTTATGAAATAACAGGACAGCAAATTGTTTAAAATGTTATATTTCACAGGTTTTGGTGATTGTGTCATCAATGTTCGGTCATATTGTTAGTTCAATATTAATCAATATGTGCTTGATATTACTTAAACAGAAAAAACAGTATCATGTTCTTGTTTGAGACTAAATGTTCCTTTAAAATATGTTATCAAGTTCATAATAAGTTTAATAAAATCATAATTAAATGTTAAAACAAATACATTAATTGTTAACCTATCCATTTGAGAATTTTGGAAAATAAACTTGAATATATTGGATACAAAATGGACTAAAATCACTTTGGACATTCGATGTTTAATTTTGATACCCGTCATTTCTTGGCATCATTTTTTTTGAATTCACCAATATAGTCATATCAAGGCACATGTGTCATACAAAGGTTCTGTCTAAGGTATATTCACGCTCACGTCATATCATGCGCCAGACATCACGTGATATTAAGGCGGGAAATAATTAGGTCATACTACAACTTGAATCTCAGATATGGACGATATGCCTTTTGCTATGTTCGTAGTGCCAGATATGCACTTCGCTGTTCTTGACGCTGTTGTTTTGGAGAGAGATGATGGATATGGTTAAGTTGGATGTCGACGTGGTACCGCGGATCGGCTTATGGAGCTTGGATGAACTCAACAGTGTTGTTGAGTATCTACTCGACATTCAGGTTGACCACATAGAATTCAGGCTTTGGAGGCATAATGTGGCAAGTCCACCATCTCCATCGCCTTCCGTCATCTCCAGAGAGTCCTAGACCGCGGGGGCCACCTGATTTGGCCGCATCCACTGTCTCATGACCGCTCTTTTTCTACGTTTTCTCTTGTTTCCTGTTCATAGCTTGCGTGTTTAGTTGAGATTTCCTTTGATTATCTGTGATTCACGGCCGAGAATCGCCTGGCCCACCCCTTGCCAGGTATACCGACCTCATTGCTGTGCTAGTGTTAAAGATGCACTCTTACTCCCAAATAAGATTAACCACAATTTATAATATTGTTTAAATATTCAAAAAAGGATGAATGAATGTCGAAAACAATGGTTCTTATGAAAAATACCGAGTTTAATTTGATAGAAATGAGCACAAAAACACGGTATTTCTACCTTATGAGACTATAGTAGACCACAGTAAATCTTTTAGCATTCACCAATCATTTAATAATTTTGCACTTTCTGCTTATAAATACACGGTTACAATGCTGTTATTAGTAAATAATTCCATTTATGCATTATTTAGTAGGTAGCTAAAGGTTTGTCAGTCAAAATTGATGTTTATTACACATGAGTATGTATTGATTTTAAATAAGAGTGTCACTTTAACATCTACTAACAGTTTACAGTTAATCGATGGCCAAAGGGTAGGCATTTAAAAAAATGTAACAGTCATACTAGTTTAAATAGTACCAAAGGCTCTACTGTCATATAAAGGCTCAGTGTATTGGGGAGTAAGTGTTTAATGTAACAAGCAGCTGTTTACTCTCATAGCGAAAGTTTATTATTTCAGCTTGAAGCCGTACACACCGATTGTTTTCCTTTAAACTATAATTTAAATTAGACTAATTTGAAGATAGATACGTAAGTATCTGTAGTGACATACTTCTTGTTACGATTTTCATAGTTTTAAAATGATTGTTTTTTCAGTAGCTCAAGGTTACATTCACTTCGTCAAGCCCATTAACATTGCAAATCTTGTTAATATGGTTCTTTTGTCTTCCTCTGATAGTAGCAACATACGTGATGACTTTCCGGTGCTAGTGAACGCTTCTATTCTGCACAATATTTGATAATCAAGCAAAGTTCAGGTTAATAAGGCCATTTGTAATGAGTTTTTGTCCATTGCATAAACGATATTTTGCATTCGTTACCATCTCTATCAATTTAAGCAACCTGATCAACATACAATGCTTCATCGTAAACTGCACCAACGGCAAGCTCGTTGAAGACGTTTTCAACGTTATTCTGTATCTTTAATTCGATATCCAGTTCTGCCAGCATTGATGCAGTTGTTTCATAGTAAGATAGTACATTAAAGTAAATTATTATTGTGTTTTATATACTATGTACGCGTGAAAAACAATTATGTTTAATTCGAACATCTCATAAGTCATTTTTGGCGGGAAAATGACTTTCCGTATCAGAATTGGCTGCAAAGCTGTTTTTGGCGTATGACCCCAAAAGGATTCGAGAAGCGTCATAACGCATATACTGAAATATAAATCGTACAATTCCGGCGATATGCGTAATATTTAAGATGTGCAATAAGTTCTAGTTTTACGAATAATAAGTTTACATATCTTTGTAATATTATCGCAAAAATGGTCGAATTGTCCAAGGAATTTGATAGCTTGCTTGAGCTGAATGATAGTTATAAATATATGCTAAAGTAACATTATTGATGAACCTGATCTTCGCTTTATTTCACTAAAAACACACATATATTTGTTTCTATGTTTTAATTACGAATATATGGGAATTTATCGGTGCCCGATCCCATCTTAAATTTAATTTGGAATCAGTATGATTACAAATAAAAACAGTTTGATACATTTACTCAATGGATTTTATGAGGCGTATAAATTGGAACAACATTCTGTGTGATATATGATTTGAAAGCTGCCAGTGGAAGAAAAACCCATTAGCAATTTTAAGAAGAATTGTTAATTAAATTAGGGGATAGTTGATAATCTTAGATTCTTTAAATTCTTGAAAAGTGTTATTTTGTAAGCAATCCGTTAAAAAGCATGCTAAGCAAAACACAGTTTGAAACAGTAGCACATCAACAGTAAATAGAATGGCACTGGAGATGGGTTGCCATGCATTCGATTTTGAGCAAATTGAAGTTTGTCCCATCAATATGCTGTTTATGGTGTTTCGGTACTGCAAGGCATTAGGGTTTGTGTTGGCACCGTTATAGGTGGACCTTTGTTGATTAAAAATATTTTCAATTACAACTGGATCGATAAGTCCTGGTGTTATGTAATGTTTTTCACGACATTTTCTGGACACACAAAGCATAAGGAAACCTTGGATACAAGATTGTATGTCTCATGACACAATGTTGACTGCTATCAGTTTCTTGGGCATTTGTGTCTTGCGCAATAGACTTATATGTGTCCTTCACATTCCAGAAACCATCTGCTAACATCTTAAGTAGGTAAAGGAGTGTAATTGTACGTTTTGATTGGTCTCATGTCCCTAAATATTGTTGTCATCGGGGAAATTTGTTCTAATAGTTGTATTACGCCATTGAGTATTTCTTTTTTCTCCAATACTTATGTGAAAAACTACAGAAACATTCTCAGTAACAAAAAGTTAAACATAAACCCGGTTAAATGGCACTGGGTAAACGCCAAAAACAGCGCAAAAACAGAAAATCACAGACAAGACACATGGGAGAACAGCGCATAACTCCACGAACAGCACGGTGTATATATTCTATATAAAAAAACAACATCAGTATGTTTATCAAGGACTGTTACGCCTTGGAACGGTCAGTAAATCGTAGAATTTCATAATACAAAGCAGCTTTGAACTAAAACAAATGAGAACAAATAAAGAAAACATTATTAAAAAGCGGCATTTATTACCTAATATTTTCCTCCAAATGATTACCTGTAAAATATTTGAAGAAAATGACGTCACATGCCAAACACTCCGAGTCAGTCAAAGAAGGTTTTAAAGATAAGATGATTGCAAAATGTTCATAAAATCAAAGGACTAAAACGATACACTCAGTTTAAAATGCCGAAGCTGAAAAAAGTAAGTTTTTCAGAAGGAAAAAAACGTTTCTCTGAAAAATTAAAAACACTATACACATCTAACATGGACCTAAGTAAACACATTTTTAGCATTTTTTAGGAAATAATATATGTGAATATTGAAATACTTGTATTCAATCAGAATTGTAATTTCGGTATTTTCTGATTTAGGAAAATGCATATTCGGTTATTACCAATGCAGCTTCGGCAATTTGAATTTGAATTGTGCAGCTTCGGCATTTTATTGTATGAGCCTTAACAAAATTAATTCAGCACTGTTGCTTAGATAGTGTGTTCTTATAATTGTTCCTTATCCGGGTATCCTCATATGTTAATTAGGGCATTATACTTTGAAAAGACGGTATCTGCGTAACTTTAATCGATATTTAATTCGCATGAAAGTATTGACAAAGTAATACAGTTTCTATGAACAATGAAATAACGGCTATAACTATAACAAGAAAAACAGTTCTAACAATAGCAGCAAAGAAACTTATATAAAAACTGATAGGTCAAGCATTCACCCATATTTGCATATATACCTGAAGTCTATTTACATATTTCTTGTACAAATATTATCAGACATGACAGCCGTTAAGCATTAAACTTATTCTTAGTCATCGGTTTCAGCTACCATCAAATACTCAACTACGCAAGTCCAGATACATTAAATATGACCTGTTAAGAACGGAGTTGGTCAAGACCAATTAATGCAGTTAAATTTTGACATACTTGTGACTTGTCAGTGCAATGGAAATAGCGCGCTGAGGCGACAACAAAAATAACTTCAAGGCGTGTAATCAGTGTCTGTACTGTTTGCATCATAGTGGACAACATTCTGGTGTTTATGACAAGTTTCAAACAGTGTAGATCCTAATAGAACATATCGTTATAAAGTGCAGTCTAGTAGGATCTGCACTGTTTTCAATGTATAAATACCCTATTTCCGGCGACGCACTGGTGCATTTTAAGGCATCTGTAGAAATGAGCATCAGCAAAGAGTTATCATAAACGACAGTTCATGTAAACCATCAAACGTATTGACAGGATTGTGCGTTTTGAGTACACAACATTTACAATGCAACTTATAAAACACATTCATTGATCATACCTGTGTGCCCACAGCTGAACCAAGTTAATGATCGAACACATGCATAGGGCTTACACAGGCCTGCACATACCATACTAATGCAACCACTCAAATGTATGATTGTGCAAAATACTTATTCGTGTAAATCAGCCAACACATTCACATGATTTTCCCTGAGTGTGCACACATCTGATCCATGTAAATCATTTAACCCATTCATGGTATCATAAAAAATCATACACGAAATGTATCCAATACATCAAATCCATCTGAGTACAGTCGTACGAACACAAACCGTAGGACATTACAAACAGTGATGGCCCATATCAACCGCCGCATTGAAAAGGCATCTAATGAAGGTCAATACTGTTTGTAATGATAGTGCAAGGCAGAGTAGGTGCTGATTGCTGGCAAACAGTGTCATCCCTGATCAGATGCCGCATTTTCATTGTGGTGGCTGGTTTGGGTCTACGCATCTGTACTGGTATACAAAATGTTGGCCAATTTGACTCTGTGTTACCTCGAAATAGAGAACTACTTTCAAAACTTCAGAACAGACAAGTAAAGGACGATTTTGCCCCAGGATGAGAGTTGTTTACTTTTGTACGTGTTCTGCAACCCCGTTGAGCACTATCAAAACATTCACTGCCAATAGGTCTCAGCTATCAGCATGTGGTAACTGATCATAATACGCATGGTAGTCTTTTGGAATCACCTCTTTTATCTGCTGGAGGTGCTGATACTTGGACTTTTTCAGGACCAGTGGCTTTACACACGCTGCTGGAACGTATTCTGTAAATGAATGTGATGCGTTTCTTGGCTTCCTTAATTCACAGAACTCCCTGTCTGAGTAGTTAAGCTTATATAGTATGTTTCCATCTACAGTATATTTAAGCACTCGTATATCCGTGACAACTGGTGTTCCTACACCATGCCCAGGCCTTAAACTTGTGTAATACAGCAATTTGGAGTAATCCTTGAAGAAATGATGATCAACATACTCCACCTTGTATGGTTCATCTCCACTTTCTCTTGATTCTTCAATCAATTCTACATATTTCTGAGGAATATAAACATCCTTTTTCTTTATTTTTCTACCTATAGTTGCATGGACACTGTCACATTCCATGTAGGTGTGTCCTCTTTCAAGAAATTTCTGTTCAATCTCTATCTTATGAGAAACTGCAAACCTCAGTAATGCACATGACAATGTGATGTTTCGATTTTGGTAGGTGCAACCATCACTGTATAGTATCACCTTTTCTATACCATTCAGATCTAACGTTTCCATGTAGTCAATAATGCATGTTGCAAAAGTACTAGAGCTGAGATCTGCAGCAGTTTCGTTCCAGAAGTAGTTCATTACTGCTTTTGTTGAAAGGTCAAATAATGTAAAGTTGTGACAACATAGTTTTGTTTTGTAAAATAAACAGCTAGCTTCTAATTTTGGACATAACAGAAGACTTTGGAGGTCCATTGTGATCACCTTTTGTTTGCCTTCGTTGATTGCCTTTTCTTTGTCAATCCTTTTAGAATCTGCCGCCTCCGTTTTCTTACGTATGTGATCATTGTACTTTTGTTCATCAACAGTATTCACTTTGAATCCTGTACACAGATCACATTGGTCTTTCTTAGGTTTGTAAAACGCAAGATTCATTTCATGAAATAGCTTTGTAAATTGTGTTATACCATACACTGGTTCATTCCTCGACTCAATTGTTAGTTTGTAATGTTTGTATAACTCTCTCATACTGGCAAGCTCTGTTTCCAGGTATAATTTAGACGTTCGCGCCCTACAATAGTGTGATGGCATTTTTTGTATTTCTTGAAGAAATTTTGTTGCTGAATCTTTTGCTTCTGTTTTCGTGTTTTTACCTTGAGTTTCTTTCTGTGAATTTCCTGGAATTCCGTGTTCGGACTCATTTTCATTTATCCAATTATACACAGTATCTTCTTTTAATGCTAGTGTTGCTAAAAACAGTGACTTGCATACTGCGTATCTCTGATCATCTACTCTCAAGTAGTATGAATACGAAAACTTTCGTCTACTGTTTTCACCTGTCGTGCGTCTAGCTACATCATTTTTTGATACCAGGCTTAAAACATATACCTTCTTTTCTCTCCAATTCATGTTTTTCCAGAACATATTAAAGATTTCACCCCTTGCGTGTTCATCTATCTTTGAACATTGCCTCCCTCCCCAGCCTTTATAACATCTTTTTGTACAGTTCTTTGGATGCATACTTTTCTCTGGACGTTCATCACAGTATTTTGATTTTCCGTCTCCACCTTTTTTAAAACCAAAATACTTCTTCCCCTGCATTCGTAGTAACTTATTTTTCTTAAAACCATATTTACCTAATTCTGGGTCATTTTCATTTACAGTTGTCTCAACTTCCTCTACCCGCTCTATTTTGTCAGGAAAAGAAGCCTCTCTTACGTTCTCTTCACTTTCCACACCGATATTACCTTCAATGTTGCTCTCAATGCATAGGGTTTTGTAAGTCTGTGCATTCAACTCTCGAGTCTCAGTATGATTTCCTGCACTATCAGATTCACTGTCAGAACATGCACTGTTATCTTCTCTTTTCCTCTTTAATGTCCAATCTGGATCTTTAACATCATCATCCAAATCATAAAAGTCATCATCGTTATAAGAATCATCAGTATCTATATTGTTATTAGTATCGAATGTGCTTGATTTCATTAGATTCAATGTAGATCTACTTGCATCTGGTTCTGCATGAAGTGAATTTGTCACTTCCATCTCGGACTCAATACTTTTAACGGCTTCTTTGGTCTCGTTTTCATCATGATGAAAGTCTTGCTCTAACCGGTTTAGTGCCATCGCTACTAACATTTTCCCGCGAAATCCCGCCATTTCAGTAATTGACTATTGGTATTCCTGGTTCGCACTTCGGACAGTGTATACCATTTTCTCTTAGGTCATCAAGATGAGAGTTATTCAGAGCTTCATCAGGAAACGTTGCATGTATACACTTCAAGTGATAGTAACGTTCACAGTCATTAAATTGACACCTTACATACAGTTGTCCATCTGGCAAAGTTATGAGGTATGGCCCGAAATCGACAATTTGTTCCAGAATATAGATGAGAGTCCTGAAATCAGGTTTAAAATTGCACATGTGGCATTTATATGTTTGCAGGTTTGTTTCATAGTCACTTTCTGTGTCGCTTTCACCGGAGTAACTCATGCTGCAAATAAAAAGGAAAAAGTATATACAAAAACTTATTATTTTGAATGATCTTTAATGTTGGTGCCTAATTCCATTGGCGGCCAGCATATGTCCTGACAGTCTGCATATAACTGTCTGATCAGAGCACATTCTGTTCACTTGTGATTCGCAATATAATAACTTAGGTGCGCAATGTTTTGAAAAAAAAACATTTTTGTATTTTTGTCGTAGGTAAAAGATAGAAAGAAAGTAAAATTGGGCGATTTAGGGGGGCGTATATTGCTTGTTTGATTACTGGCGGATCCATGATTTGTAAAACCCTAAGCCTGGATCCGCCAGTAATTAAATAAGCAATATATTTGAGAGAGATAGAGAGATGCATACTTAATATATTCTTTTTTCGTTTTCAAAAAAAAAAAAAAATCGTTGTAGTAATTCGGTGTTATTATCCATCCATAGGCTTAGAAAACATTTGGAAAAGGTAGCTATAACACTTTTTTGGGAAAATCTATACTAAAGAGCAATTCATAATTATTTTAAACATTTCAAATTTCAAGCAGAGTCTTTAATCAAACAGAAAAATGACTTGTCACAGCTTCACTTGCATTAAATGACGTCAGCAGCATGACGTCATGTTTGATGATGTCATTTATATAATACCTAATATAAGTCACCAATTTTGACTGAAACATCGTAAACCTTTATTTATGGTGATTTATGTTAGTACAGTTTAGCGACACATCACTTTTAAAAATCAGGTATTGCGTACAAACAAACTTGTAGGACGAAAATATAAAATGCCGAAGTTACATGAAACTACAATGCAAGCACCTTATCAAAAACTTTGAAAAAGCCGAAGCTACAACATCCAATTCAAAAAATTAGTTTGTAATCAATTTATTGTTTATAGCAGACATACACATATGCAAGATTATACAAATATGAATTTACTATGGTTTACCATGCAGACTGTACATGAATGTGGTTTCATTTTTGCATTTTCTCCACTTTGCGGCTAAAGAAATTGCTCTCTCATGCTTTAGCAGTTATTAAATGTTACTACAACAGTCATGGAAACAATTTAGACAAATGGTATCTGTGAATGTATATAACACAAACAATGGAAGTAAGGAAATGTAATCTTACCTCATAAAATCGAGCACAATGTCTACGTCCGGCTTTTTATGTTTGTTAGACTGTGTGTGTGTGCAAAAACCTAAGCTGCAGCCTCCGTAACTCCGGCCTTTTAGACAGTTGTTGAATTAGCCAATGGAAGTCCGGTATTTTGTCACATGTGTATATCTTATGATTCTGATTGGATGAATTGAATGGGTATCGGGCAAAAAGAAGCGGGAACACATGTAAGTTCGGAAAAACGAAAAACCTTAATTTGAGCAAAAGTGTAGGTCCGGCATTTTAAACTGAGTGTATCGAAAAGCTTAATTATGTAAGGATGCTATATTCAACGATATGTTTTGTTTCAGGAATTCATCTTCAAAACCAAGATTATAATATCCAAGATTATTTTTTAATTGATTCATTACACGGAGCATTTAACACGTCTTCTGCAATATAGTTCCTCATTTTCAATTGAGAATCTGGCTGTTTTTATGGTCCCATTTGTAGATGAACATTTGCCATTGTACAGTACTAGTAAAGTGTGTTTGTTTATTATAGTATCACCCCTCTTAGTTAAGGGCCAGCCCGTTGGGCTTATGAGACACCTACATTCGTGAACATCTTTACCCCGATTCCTATCCCAAATACCAGGCGCCTGGCAGGAAGGCAATCGGTACCCCTCGATTTAACTAGCTGCTGGGTCGGCAACCGGCCATGTCAGAACAAGCCCCGTGTGAGACTCGAACCTCCGACCTCCCGCTCCGTAGGCGGACGCCTTAACCACTAAGCCACGGAGACGGTGTATATCCACCGGGAAGTGTTAATAGTCGAGTAAATTTGTTTGTGAAACCACTTTTATGATGCGTATTCTAACCTTTTTATGGTATGTGAGATATCCATTACAAGAATTCCTGATGAGATATAGAAGGACTAAGTAAAAAGAATTTGTAGTTATTTTGTAATTGTTTCCTCATGCACATATGCATGAAAGTTTTGTTACATGATGCTCTATCCATGCATGTATACAAACCTTTAAAATCATGTGTTCATAGACGTTTTGTTGATTACCAAAATAAACCATAAAGCTCATAAGCTTGAATGCTATGAAGTGAGCTATGGGAACGCACATATCTGTAATGCCAAGATATAACAGCTGTAGGGCATGCTTTTGTAGGTGTCAAATCAACATTTCCGTTTCTCAGTGTGTTGCACAAATTTCTTTCTTCTTCAATATCAGTAAACCAAACGAATTCAACAATATGATAATTTTTATTAATTTGAACATGACTTTGAATTAATATCTCATCATATATCAGCCCGTCTATCGTTCCACTTTCTTGGGTGTTTCATCTCTTTGTTTTATCAACCATCCATTAAAACATTTTGTAGTCATATCCAGGATCTTGTTTCAGTGTTTCTTTACATGAAGAAGCTGATTGAAGAATCAACATTTTTTTTTTTTTAAAAAAGACTAGACTTTCATAGCTTTTGGGACATCCATTGTACAGTTGAAGACATGTGCCAATGAAAGATCTTGACCACCCCCTTGTGTCTCTGGATTTTTTTTTACCGTTCTAACAGTAATTGCACAAGTAAAGAATTTGCACGTTTTTTTTAAATGCTTAATTCTTTCAACATCTTCCTCTTCACGTTCTCTGGTATTTATTTCCCCCTATTCATGGGGAGACATATTGTTTTTGCCCTGTCCGTCAGTCTGTTCATCACAGTTTTCCGCTCAAGAACTATAGAACGCTTAGACCCAGAAACTTCATACTTGATATGCTGATTGGTCATGACTAGTAGATGGTCCCTACCGATTTTGTGATCAGTATATCAAAGGTCAAGGTCGCGGTAAACTTGAGGTGAAAAACGGTTTCCGCTCAATAGCTAAAGATCCTTTAGGCCTAGAACTTCATACTTGGTATTCTAGTTGTTCATGACTAGTAGATGACCCCTATTGATTTTCAGATAAGGTCAAGGTCGTGGTTAAAAAACGATATGTTGGCGGTGATTTTCGGCTTAAAATTGGTCTTTGCTCAATAACTAATAACGAACGAACGCTTGTACCCATGAACATCATACTTGGTATGCTAGTTGGTCATAACTAGTAGATGACTCCTATTGGTTTTGAGATCAGTAGGTAAAAGGTCAAGGTAGCCGTAACCTGGAGGTGAAAAACGGTTACCGCACAGTAAATCAAGAACGCTTGCACCCAGGAATTCCATACTTGGTATGCAAGCTGGTCATGACTAGAAGATGACCCCTTGGTCGAAAGTCAAGGTGATGTTTTTTAGATAAAATAACGATTTCCGCTGAATAAATTTAGAATGCTTGGGCCCAGGAACTAGCTTCATACATGGTTTGCTAGTTGGTTTTGATTAGTAGATGACCCCTATTGATTTTGAGGTCAGTAGGTCAAGGCCACAGTGACCTTTAGATGAAAATCAATTGGGTTTGTACACCACACTTCTTACCGCTCATTAACTAAATAACACTTGAACCCACACACTGGGGGAGACAATGGCTTTTTCTAAAAAACAATCTCTAGTTTAATTTCGTTTCTAATTACCCTAACTGATGGTGTAATGCTATTATCCTGAAGCTGTTCTAAAGTATGGAAGCGATTTACTTTAATGTTTTTATTAATTACTTCCCAGACTATCTTTTTCAAAGATAAACTTATTTATGAAATGAACACCTTCAAGGTTAATACTCTTGCCACAGATACATACTTCCCATGTCCTGTCATTATGAACTGTTATTATCTTTGTTATTGCATTGCCGTTTGAAAAACAGCCACTTTTTGTGAAACAGCTTATTTCTTTTTCACCAATGTTAGTAACAGCATATGAGTTAGGAATCCTGAAAGTATTCAGGCTGGTTGGTATTCAATTGTTTTATTTTAAGGATTAAGCGAAATTCTTCTGTAGCATGTCAACCATGATTTATTATGTCGTTTTCTAACACGCTTCCCTTGCGGATGTACGTAATTGTCAAGACTTTGTTCCTGGCTGATTTACATCAAGATTCTTTTGTTTCAAAAGTAAGACTATATTAAAGTCCATTAACTTTTATTTCACTCTTTTCCTGTACACTAAACCGTGAAATCAACCCGAAAACTTTCGTTTTTACAATAGTGAATACAACATTATGTTTATAACCATTGGCCTTTTCCTCATTAAAGCTATACTCTCACAGATTGACCGCTTTGATTATATTATGTAATATGAAAATATTAATACAATTATGTTTCATTAATATAAAGTTCATGATTGTTGTTTGTAAACGGCACTCTCACCGATTGACTGTTTTGATAAATTGTTTTATGTGACTAATTTAAAGCATTGATTCCAAAATCATCTGATAATGAGATATTTTTTGTATAAATAGTGTACGGTGAGAGAGAAACTTTAAAAGATACTGCGAGTTAAGACCGCCAATGCCATGAAAACTTAATACTTTGGTCAAGAAGATCATCTGACCAAAGAAAGGTGTAAAACGGCACCCCGACCCCAAATTCAATTTGGTAAATAATTCCGGTAAAATATCTAGGAAATCATTATTATTAAATAAAATTTACTACTAAATGAACATAAACCTGTATGTTAAAAAGAAAAATATGTTAAACATATAAAAGAAAATGTTTTATTTTTTTTCAGACATTATCTTTTGCAAATACTGGGCCCTTCTGGTATACTGATTTTGGCAAACACTTTTCAAATAAATTACATAACTAATGTTGCATTAATAGATAAATGCATGAATACTGTTAAGATTGTACCCATTTTTAAATGAAATATGATTTTTGTTAAGTACATGTTGACATAAATATTAATTAAAACAGTTTTACAAAATAATGACATTGTGTTGTGCCTCTTATTCGTGACCATTCACAAATATTCGTTTAACGTGTGATGATGGCTCTTATTTCAAAGAGTAAACAATATGTCCGGAAAACAGTGAGCCACAGTTTTAAGATGTTGAGTTGATAAAGTGGATACCGAAAATATTAAAAATCTTGATGATAATTAAAATTCTATCTATTGAAGCCGAGGCTATTGCATTTGAAATTCCAGAACAATTTACCATTCTTACAGTATTTGAGAATTTAATACAATAAGAAGTTATTGAAAAACATACATGAATTAATGAAATTCTTGACAATATTCAACAGCCCCAAATTATTGATATTTGTAAAAGGAATATGCCTTAAATTTGCTGAGGTTGCAATATTAACTATTTCGATTATATACTCAAGATGCAGGATAGAAGCACTCTTTATTACATAATAGGCACTCTTTAAAAATAATTTGGTCAATATTTACATATTGTGTAAACAACGTCAAAGACCTTGACTACTGTAAGGCCAAAAAAAGGAGGATGGTGATAAAGGACCCATCAATCATATATAATATATGTGTGTTTTACTATTAAATACACAGTTACAATATTATTATCAGCAATTAATATTTTCGATAACTGCATTATTTAGTAGGTAATTAAAGGTTAATTATTTCATTTGAAATACAAGTATTGTTACGCCCCCGACCGCTATGCTGGGGATGAGCTGAGCAAGCAACTCCTTTTGTTCTTCTCAGTAGTGTTTAAAAGGAAGATTTAAGTATCCTTTCGTGCCCAACTTTCCGGCATTTAGTCGAACCGCTGTGTACTTTCTGCTCATGTACTTGTGTATAACTCGGTTATACATAACAGGACACGATGAACGGTTTAACGAATGTTTAATATTGTGTATCTTGTACTGGATTAAACCACACTGCAGTAACAGTTGAATCAATGTGTACAGCATCAAACATCGGATGGAAACAGTATGAAAATAACGCGGTCACAGCAAAACAATCGTTTGAAAGGCAGGCTTTCTGGCACGGCAAGCGACATGTGTTACATGTACAACAGCATCAGGTAAATATGACTTTATGCATTCGTTATTCTTTGTAAAATGTGGTATTTTATTTGTTTATAATAATTATTGCTTTTATTATTATATAAAAGTATTGCTCCTATGTGAACTTATTGTTCTAAAATGCTTTTCTACCTTTGTTTTTAGGAAATGTCAAGAAATGGAGCGTGGCGGGTCTTATAGTTGAGTTATTCTGGATTGCCTTCCTTTCTATATGAAAAATCTGGCCCTTATATACTGTCTAAGATGGGCGTACCCGAATGATAGGGCATTTATGGGCAAATTTGGGCGACGTCCCACAAATTGGGGCACGCGGTCAAAAGTTTGTGCCAAATGGCGGCCAAAATGAATCGACAACTTTGAAATATTTTGGAATCGAAGTTTCTACTTAATGGAACAGTATAAAGGCGAGTTATTTCATCGGTATTGACAACAAACATAAGAAAGAAAGAAAACCATCATCACCTGCCGTGAAAACATCATTAAAGTGTGATTTTTCGAAAGTGAAAGTATGCAAACTAGAGCGTATCGAGGTCACTACTGGCACCAGAACTCCCAAGAATCTTAGCAAAAATGGCGACCCAAACAAGGAAGTGCCAGTTTTTAAATGTCAATTACTGAATATTCGTGGATATAAGCCGTTGTTTTCTGTGAAATACCGCTATAACAAGGTTTGAATTAAGTAAAATGTTATCTCATGTCTAAATCATGACAACACACAATATCATTTCTAGTAGAATCTAATAATCTGATTAACAACAAACAATTTATATTCGAGGAAGGCAAAAATAGTTATCTTATGTGCCTTACAATGGATATGCTAACAGTCGGGGCGAAGCTCAACCAGGGCTAGCGCGCCTATATCTTAGGGGCTAGTTCTATTTCGTTTTCGCTACCGACAAAGTCACTCAGATTAAAATATTGATATAAATATATAGGACGTTTACAGGTAAAATAAACTCTTTAAACTTTAACAATAATAAATATTGTAATATTCCGGGGCATATCAGTATCACTATTTTTTTACAATCTGACTATAAAAACGGTAGGGTCGGCAACTATTTCGTAGGTAGGCTCGGGTTACCCGAACCAATTGCAATTTTTAGGCCTAAGCTATAGCTATATGTATTTTTTTAGCTTATCAGCATTATTTCAACAGGATGATCTGTATAAAAAGTGTGAAACATAGATTAGATGCTATTTAAAATATTATATTTAAATCCACATTCAGGGCCTCAAATTCATAAGTAAACTTCTGATTTTATTTATTTTTAAAGGTTTTAAAAATATTGAATAGTTTATTTTATGAAAAAATATCATACTGTTTTAAAAAGGGGTTTTTGTCTATTATTTTCAACAAATATCTTAAGTTGCTCATCATTATCAATCTTATTTATTATCCCCCGCCTTGAAAAGGCGAGGGGATATAGTAATGGTAGGCGCGATTCCGTGCGTCCGTCCGTCCCACATACATTTCTTTGCATCTCCTCTTACATTTCTCATGCGATTTCTACCAAACTTTCACAGATTGATGATCATGAAGTGAAGCAGCGCATATTGTCGGGCTTTCCCGATTCGGCCATTTTTGAAAGGGTTATTGCCCTTTGCTTATTTTACATTTAAAATTGTTTTCTTTGCAACTCCTCTTACGTTTTTCATGCGATTTCTACCAAACTTTCACAGATTGCTGATCATGAAGTGAAGCAGCGCATATTATCGGGCTTTCCCGATTCGACCATTTTTGAAAGAGTTATTGCCCTTTGCTTATTTTACATTTAAAATTGTTTTTTTCGCAACTCCTCTTACGTTTTTCATGCGATTTCTACCAAACTTTCACAGATTGATGATCATAAAGTGAAGCAGCGCATATTGTCTGGCTTTCGTGATTCGTCCGTTTTTGAAAGAGTAATTGCCCTTTCGTTATTTTACATTTAAAACTGGTTTCTTCGCAACTCCTCTTACGTTTTTCATGCGATTTCTACCAAACTTTCACATATTGATGACTATATAGTGACGCAGCGTATATTGTCAGGCTTTAATTTGACCTTTTTTGAAAGAGTTATTGCCCTTTCTTAATTTTACGCATTTCTTATGTTCCTGAGAAGCTACCCTTACCATTGATTGGCTTTCGTTACAAAAAATGCCCCCATGAGGCGGGGGATTTAGCTGTGTGTGACCGCTCTTGTGTTGTTCTGTACTGACTATTTGTTTTTATCAGTATATTAGTTACATTAATATTTACTGCATTATTACATGTAAATATGATGATGTTAGAAAAGCATTCTGAAAAATACTACGTCAAACATTTATGATTTTATCCATTGGTTGTCAAAATACGAAACATTTTTTACAGCATTTAGAGATTCTTAAGAATTTGACATGTCAGGGCCTCACATTTAGAAAGAAATTAAGTATGTTACATTGTGTATCATTATCTATAAATGTATTTAAAAAAAAGAATTGTTAAAATGTTATAAAGGAGAAGCCCTACTTAAGATATAATGTTAAATTTCCAATTGACTGTTGATGAATTTGGCCTTTTTATTATTACATTAAACGCAATACATATCAAATAATCAACACTTGTCCTCATTTTCTTGTATAATGCACATAATTTTGCAATCTAAATGTAATTATTGTATCAACTGAAATAAAACAAATCATAATTAAATGCTATATGAAAACAGATATGTCATTTCTCCTTAGAAATATATACAGATAATATTATATGATTTTAAGGAAAACCCCAGTAAGGGCCTCAGCAGCCTCATATCGGTCATGTTGGCATATGGAAATTTATGTTGTCCAATTATGTACACAGTGCACCTTCTTATATTTAAAACAATGTTCAGATGATTAAAAACTAATGGACTGAAAATTGTGAATGCCACGTTCAAAAAGGGGCACCCCTTATCAGGGCCTCAAAAAAAAAGGGAAATGGGGCCTCTCATGATTGTCCTCCGCCTTCTTTTGGAAGGAGATACCTGAAAGTTTGGTGATTTTACACCTTTCGCCCCAAATGACCTTTTTTGACACATACGCTGTAGAGTACAACAAACTAACAGAAAACAAGAAATTATCTACAGGAATCATGTTTAGCAAAGTAGTATCGGATATCACATGAGTTTACTACAAGTGCAGATCATACTTTAAGTTGAACTAACATGTTTGGAGACGAATGTTCATTTTCAGGTACTGAGCCTGTTTCTGTAGTTTTTCACAAAAGAACTCCTTAAATAAAAAGTGTTCCCTTATAATTATATTAACATGCAGTGTTTTCTACCTCTTCAAGATAACCATTTATACATATAAATTGGATGTTTTTACGTGGTACATACCTGTATGACAAAAATATATGCATCTGGTGCTGTCGTAATACCACTTAAGGATATCATGTATGTTTTCCGAATTGATCTCCAAAGGCGGTATTATGTGGTTTGTCTTTTTTTCCAGAGAAAAGAAAGACCGAATTTCTCCACCTTCCTTTGGGACATAATATCGAGTTCGGGATCGGGAAATGTATAGCCCATATATGTGTTATTAATAGAATCAAGAAATGACAAATTTACTCTGTATAGTCAGTGCTCTGAAGGCCCAAACACCTAAATGTTGTTCGTTTCCAAGAAGCGGCTTTAATAATTTGCACTGAACATGACTCCATTGGCATTCCAAGTGGCTAAATTTAATGATCTAGGAACGACCATCAATGAATGTTCATGAGTGTGTTGACCAAATCAACTTAAAGAGTCGTGGACGGAAAACGGATTAAAGTCCTTGTCATTATCGTTATGAACTGCCTGATCGGACGCGTATCCGTTATTGACCTTTTGTCTTGTAAGTTTAAATCATGGTCAGCCTTGCGGTTTCTTAAGCTACCATTAGACATCAATGGGCGACAGAAGATGACGCTGGGCTAGAAATAAAGATCCTCTATCAGCACATTTGCATTCCCGCTGTCCTCGACATTAACTCGAACCACAGTGGTTCGTCTTTATCTTTCGAAATGTTGTAACTTATGTGATTTTAGGGCCTTTAGTTCTGATGGAAATTGCAATTTTGTTTGCAGTAATATTGGGCCTAAATCCTTCGATGTTAAAGCGTTTGATCCACGTATTGACTAAAATCATCACGAGTTTCGTCAGGTGCCTCTTGATAATATTCATTTTGCATGAGCATGAAAGGGGTTCAGATTTTGTGCAGCACGCCGAGGGTAACGTGGTACGGGCGAGAATTCCAAGGCATTGGCCGTTTTATGACTGGATAAAACACTCGTATTTATTATTTAAATGTTGTCGTTGGTCATTTGTTGTATCAGAGAACTAACAAATTTGAATGAAATTCATTCGATAGCTTATCATACCCTAGCGGAATGAAACAAGTGGAATTAAATGGCTTAAAGCTGCACTCCCACATATTTACCGTTTTTACACATAAAAACACATTAAGCACGAAGCAAATTGCATTTGTGAGTTTGGCTTTGGTAAACTAGCAAATGAATTTCACTTATCAATTAAAAAAGCAACATATTCATTAAAAAACAAATAGCCAAACATTTACAGGAATATCGAAAAATGCTTTCCAAATCAGCCAATGGAGTTTAACCTTTGCACTTACGAGAAATATTGATTTTTGAAATTGCGTTTAGAAATAACAAAATGAGAGGAAGCAACAAAGAGTTAATTTTAAAGGCTGGGTTTTGTACAAAGAAATGACTAACAGCGGTATTACCATAATAAATACACGGATTGGAATTTTGATCCTTCTGCCCTTTTATATTAATCTAAATATATTTCCATATTTAGAAATTCCTGACAACTTGTTTACGGTTTTAGGACACATTAATGGAGAAATTCAATTCAATATGAATACCATGGCTAAAAAGAGCGTAAACTAAAAAGGAATCACGTTTAAATCACATCGGTTCCCTATAATGTCTACTATTTCCGTATTTGTTAGTAAAGGGCACACTGACTTTATCGTTTATGCTTTAAATTGGATCCTGGTGACATAACCGTTAACTACTTGCCATAAATATCAGTTCTATTTATGTACAGAAGATATTAATGCAAATGGAATTCGTGAAATATAAAACAGGATATCAAGGAGACATTTAAGCTTCAAAAAGCCCATGTCAGACTAATGTTCTAACACGGCATAGCATCAAGTTTCCTGGAACTCGAGGTTTTGCATGTGCTTTATAAACACGAGTTGATAACTGTGTATAATTAACATGTGTATCTTTTAAACTTCCAGAGCAATGCAAATTGAAAGTTAACAACGTTGCTTTTAACAACATTTTCAACATAAGTTTAAATTAACAACGACGCAAAGTATCTGATAATAATCGGTTTTCTTCTTCAGAACACAGGCGTTTGTATGATAGAACACACGCAGCTTAACCAGATTGTGAATAATCATGTAGTACGCAGACTGACTCTTATAATTCCATGTTATATATATTTTTAGCACTGTTGCCAGAACTGCAATCTATTTAAAAGAACCTAAACAAATAATTCCAAGTGCTCACGCTACATTTTAACGATATCAAATCAGTACAAATTTCCGTTAAACATTAAGATTTCTCGGTTACAAAACATTGATTGCATAGTTCATTTACTTTTACAGAACCGTACCTTAGTAACCTAAGAAAGCCTTATAATTAAGCCCTGATTTAAAGGAAGTTTTATATTACCTTACCGTTCGTTAAATCAAATTTCCATTTATTAATATGTTACCATGACATTCAACGTATTGAAATAAAATTACATGATATCCTGAAGTGGAACCTTTTTCTTACCTTGTATTCCTAAACTAGGCATCTATTTTGAGAAAAAAAGCTGTGTAGCTAATTAGATCATATCGTTAACACATTTGTGCCCTATATTTTGTTCGTGCATATCTGCATTGGTCATTCATCAGAGTTAAATGCTTTCGTTTATAAAACACAGTAATTGCTCTTTTAGTAATCAGTATGATTAAACAGTTAGTACAGTTATAGAATTTACTTATTTTAGAATATAATTAATTTTATCTACCTGCTAGGGAATCCAAACTGGTGTACAGCATCCAATTTTGATGTTAATACCGTTTTCTTTGCTGAAGCAGTCAGCGGTAGAGTTTCCACGGTAAACACATACATATACGGTGGGTTTATGGTGATATTGTTGTTTGACGCCATTTTTAATTTGACCGCTCACAAACTTGTCCAGAAGGATAACTCTGATAAATTCTGTAAAGACAGCTTAACTTTCCTGGTTTAGTAAAACTCATGTAGTGGAATAGATTGAGTTAAATTCTAGATGCTCAAGAACAGATCCATTTACGATATTTTGAGTAGACGTAATCAAGATTTCGAAATCTACATTTCCAGACAGTAAGGTCTAGTTCACACCCCGATAGTCCTCGACTTTGTTGCCATTAAAGGCTACATTTTGTTCCTCATTTTTCAAATTGATAATACTCACGGTTCATAAACTTTAACTTCCGGCGTTTGACACTTTTCCAAACGACCTTTCCAAAAAACTGAAGCTTATTTAATCTAACAGATAGTGTTGATTTCAGAAGAGTATTTATCAATTCTAGACGATGCAAATGATTCTATCAATACCAAGCGTATCGTTACCCGTAGTGTCAAACTGGGACAAAAATCGCCATCTTCGAGAAGATGCCTAAGTACGTGCTAAATAATAATTTAAGAATGTTCTTTGCGTCAATTCATATAGTGAAAAGGGGAGAATATTTTACGAAAATCCACGATGCACTCCGTCAGGAATCGCCTATCAATTGCAAAGAAGAGACATGTCGTATCGATATTTAAACAAACTACGACAATGCATCCTCGAAAAAACCTTCCAAGGCAAAGGTAACGGATCTGCAGAAGGGAAAATGATTGGTTGTACACGAGCCCCAGATCGCGGACCATGGTGTGAAAAGGCTGATTGAGCCTGTCAATGTTGCTTTCAACATTAACATACCATGTGGTTTACAAAAAAGTAGGATCAAGTCAATTGGTTGTCATTTATTGCCATAGGCCTTTTTCAAAACATTCGTATTGAAAAATGGCAGTTGTCGTAGCAGCTGTAAAATAGCAAAATAATTTCTAGCATGGTGAATTGTTGGTTCGGTGACCGCCAAATTGAACTATTAGAGCATGATGGATTCATTTCTACAAGTTGTAGGAAAACTTTTCCTGACGATATGTTTGGTTTGACATCATGTTTCCTTTCTTTCGACGAGAAAACCTTTGGCATTTGACAAAAACTACATGTATGTGGATTCTTCACGACGAGAATGTGTTTGCTAGGTTTTTGACGAGGCTTACAAAAGCCATGGGTGACAAAATGCACTGTTTAAAACCCAGATGTTAAAATGAAAAATCTTGAAAGTTTTAAATTGAAGAAAAATTGTAATTGTTATATTGCGTGTACCGTTTGATAGGGTGGTGAATATGGCAAATCGGGGTTGCCATAATACCTGTGTCCCCCGACTTCATTTGTGAATAAAACTTCAAGAAAATATCATTTTAAAAGGAAATAACAGCTAAAGTCTGCTTAAATACGACGGGGCGGACGTTTTCTGGTTCAACTGAATTATTCATGAAGCAGACGTGGTAGCCGAATTCGGGGAAGAAGTAATAGTGTAATGTAACCAAACCTGCATGTGTGTGTTTTTTTTTTTTTAATTTACACATTTTCTCGCGAGTAAAGGCTGTTTTGTTCGTTTATTAAAGAAAGGTAATTGATGAAATATTAGTAAGGTTGATTGTATTATTAAGTACAATATTAAAAAAAACTAGACTGGTTTATTTTCATTAATGCAACGCAAGTCTGTGTTGAGATTTTTTTGCGATATTTTCAGACACTTGATCAAATTTTTCCAACTAGATGCATGTTAAGGTGAGAATATTGGTTGCAATTGAAAGATTGAAGTTTTATCTGCATGTTGGCTGCATGTTTTTGTTGCAACTTTTCGTGTGGGTGCCTTTGTAGGCATGTTGTTCTTAGCTGTCACATTTCGATGAAATTGGAGTTGTTTCACTTTACTCTATTTAGACAAATCGAGATTTTCTGACTTTGTAAAAGTGCCGTAATTCATAGTTATTTATGCTAGATAGTTGGTATGAGTGACCCCTTTGATGAATCTGAATAAAAACATATATATTTTAGTTTATTTTAGGTAAAATGTCACTAAATTTTGTAGAGGTCAAAATTCAGCACATTCCCTCCAAGTCACTGTGATATTCTTCATTGAAAGTGATGGTCTCAGTAGATATCATCAGCATATTTGAATCATATCTGTAAAGAAAGGAATGGAGCATTATAAGTATATTTTTTATTAAAAAAATAAGTTACACTCAGACTTATTTATGGATGGGTTTTAAGACAATCTGGACCCCGATTTATTTTTAGGCCTGGGTGTATGTGACTAGTCCGGTGGCCATCATAATGTTTAAACATAACTAACTAGTAACAAATTATTCAGAAGCTGAGAACACTACAAAGGTGACAGCATAACATAATTACTCTTTCTAAGTAAAATTTTTATTACATAGTAATAAAACACACAGTATAAATATCATAATTTATATTGATGATGATTTATATCGATGTACTCTGCTTTTAATGATTTGCCGCGATAAAGTTTCATCGGCGGAAATAAAAAAACAAGAGGCCCAAAAGGGCCTATGCTCTACTGGCATGGCTCTTGTGGTCATTTTCAATCCAGAGCATGTACGTTTGAGTAATAGGCAACAGATATATAGTTCACTGTTAGTGTTTGGGTTAGCTGAAAACGCTGCACGTTCAACATCTGAGGACAGGAAGTGTTGTAGCAGATTAGTTGCATGAGCTATTTTAGTATGTGCCAAATAAAGGTAATCTGAGGGTAAAAAATATTTGCTTTCAAAACTGTACTCATCGTCAAAATGTCATTTCTGTAGCTTTAAAAATAAAAAGTCGTTCAAAGGTCAAAGTCAAGGACATCCGAGGACAACATTAATGCTTGTTTGCAAAACTGTTCACATGGTCAAAATTGCATTACTGTAGCTTTAAAAATTAATATATAAGTCAAAAGGGGTGGGGCCAGCTTTTGCCCAAGGGTCATTATTTCAAATGTTTTCAATTGCATCATATGATGCTCCACAACAAATATCAAAGGTATGGGCCTTGTGGTTTGAAACAAATTGTGACACCCAGGGCAGTGCCAGTTTTGACCCAAGGGGCATAATTTGAACAACCATGGTAGTGGACCACTAAATAAAGCCTTGTTCAAAATAGCAAGGATTTGCATAGTGGTTTCAGACAAAAAGGTTTTTAATATTTCCCAATTTAACGGGGGGGGGGAGTCCGTCCCTTACAAAGAAAAGAGAACTCTTCCCTGGGCCTCCGCCGAGGTCCTTTGCATTTGCCGAACTGGTAATGACCAGTAATGACCCCAGGGGCATAATTTGAACAAACCTTCACAAGCAATTGTGACTTTACATGTAAACTTGGCTAAAAATAGACTTCGCTCATGTCGACTTGGCTAAAATAGACTTAGCTTAAAATAGCATTTTTATACTTTCAAGACCCATAATCCAGGCATGCATGGGCAGATCTGGCTGGTTTTCAAAACGAACCAAGTTCTAATGGATATCTAAATACTGTACAAGTTTCATCGAGATACAATCAAAACGGAAGACTGTATCATGTTCACATGCAATTGTTTACAGACGAACTGATTTTTTAATACTTTCAAGGCCCATAATCTAGGCATGCATGGTCAGATCTGGCTGGTTTTCGAAAGGAACCGAGCTCTAATGGATATCTCAATACTGTACAAGTTTCATCGAGATACAACCAAAACTGAAGACTGTATCGTGTTCACAAGCTAATGTTTACACAATAGCATTTTTTATACTATCAAGGGCCATAATCTTGGCATGCATGGGCGGATCTGGCTGGTTTTCGAAAGGAACCGAGCTCTAATGGATATCTAGATACTGTACAAGTTTCATCGAGATATAATCAAAAATGAAGATTGTATCGTGTTCACAACCAATTGTTTACACAATAGCATTTTTTTTATACTATCAAGGGCCATAATCTAGGCATGCATTGGCGGATCTGGCTGGTTTTCGAAAGGAACCGAGCTCTAATGGATTAGCTACTGTACAAGTTTCATCGAGATACAATCAAAAATGAAGACTGTATAGTGTTCACAAGCAATTGTTTACAGACGCACGGACGAACATACTACGTACACATTACCATCGCATAAGCACTTCTGGCCTTTGGCCAAGTTAATGAGTTTTTTTTGAGCGGCGGTGTTCGTAAAACATAGAATTAAATAAAAAAGCCCTAAGGTAATGAATGTTTTATTTCACAAGAGTAATGATTTTGATTTTAAAACCAAGATTATGTGTCAACTTTTTGACGCCTTTGTTGGCTTTATATTAAATTACTCAGCAGTGGTCTGAGGATTTACTAAATCTAAAGAAATAGAGATAAATCACTTAATATTTTGTAAAAGATTATTGAGAGTTGGAACTAATACTTGCAATGCGTGTCTTTATGGGGAATTCGGCAGATACCCTTTGTTTATCCATACATTCATATATTAAAATATTGGTTCAAGATTGTTACCACTGACAATATTATTATCGAAATAGTCTGTAACCGAGCTGTGTATTAGAGCAATAAAGGTTGTCGCAATAGGGTTTAATTTTTTTAGATGATTTTGGCTTTAGCCACGTCTTTGATAATGTTCTAATTATTGATGTAGATATGTATTCATTGAAGCTTTTAAATGTAGATTATACGATACTTTTAAACACTTTTGGTTCAGAAAAGTTGAAAATAGTAGCGTATTAAATATATATAGAACAGTTAAATCATGTTTTGCATATGACACTTACTTAGATATTTTACTAGGACGTTTAAGATTTAACTTTAGTCTATTACATCTATCTAATTATCCACTTCGTATTTACGGTGGATATGCCAGAAATAACATACTTAGAGCTGAAAGATATTGTCAATGCTGTAATTCTTTGGATTTCGGAGATGAATTTCACTTGATATGCATCAGTTCTTATTTTGATGATCTTAGAAGGAAATATTTAAAGTAATACTCTTTTGTAAAGCCGTCAGTATTTAAATATATCCAGTTAATAAATTCAACTAACAGAACGGAACTTATAAAACTATGTATCTTTGTTAAAGAAACTCTTAAAATAAGATCAAGCTTAACTAAAAGTGAATACTAAATTTCATTTATAAACCATGTTCTCCTTCTAATTTATTATTTATTGATTTTGTTCGTTTGTCTTTGTGTGTGTGTTTTTTCTACATATTTGTATGTTGTAATGTGTATTTATTGTTGTTTATTTTCATTGCTCATACACGTTGACAAATTGTATTATAATATGTATGTGTTGTGACAATGTCATTCGGCTGTTTGGGGGCATCTACCTCCGATGGAGGGAGGCACCTGGTGCATGTCCACGGGCTCATGAGGGGCAGTGTGGAGTTCGTCGTAAGGATGGCGACCATTAAGGCCAGCTGCCCAAGTCTACAGGGACGTAGGGAAGGACATGGAACAGAAGCCGGAACAAGAGAGAGAGTATGGGTTTCTAATTATTAACTTATTTTAACCTCCATGATTCAAAATGATTAAAACACTATTCTAAATGTAAACAAAAGTATACATTATCGACCCTGATCATGCCATTGTAGCGGTATGTATCATTGAAGGATGTATAATAAGCCAGAAAGAATCCCTGTACTATGTGCAAGTCACTAAACTGTCTGTCTGTCCTAATAAATTAATTGACAGTTGTTGTGAGAGTTGCAAACATGTGGGAAAACCAGGCAGTACAGGTTAGTTGTGTAAATTTGGCACCTATTTTCTTAGTAAATATCTCACTAAATTTGAGCGTTAAGGCGTTAAATTTTAGTTTCAAATTAGCAACAAAGCTCAGTGCGTTCATATCTGATAACAACTTGGAATTCTGACATATATCGCTCATTTGTTTTGATTTTTTATATTATACATTGAAGGACATTGGCGCTTTTCACCTGTTTATATAATCGCCATATTGGATTATTATTATATAACATACACTGTATCGACACAGTCGACTGAACACTCATTATCTGGTGATTATCGATACCAGTGACCCCGCTTGAGCAGCCAAGAAATTTCTTTCCTGTACTTTTCGGCACTTTTTCATAGTGTTTTATTTCTTTCGACTAATTATCTTTAGGGCTTTTTCCAAAACATCGTGACCCCGGAAATTACTTCTTTTTTCAGATAAGTAGACTTTATTCTAGTGGGGAATATGTCATCCGGAAGGGAAACACTAACTATGACCCTTCTCTTTGTATGTTTCACTGATTCTAGTATGTGCTTTGTTATGACGTGTCTTGCCATGTCTAAAACATGGTGACTTAACGAGAACAGGTTTTGAAGCATACGTATGTATCGATATCTTGCGGTTATTGATTTTGCAAAGGGAAACACCCGTTGCAATGAATTCGGTCTGTACAGTGCGGTAATGCTTTTAATAAAGTTTCCTTTACACGAGATTTGAACTACAACTTCAACAGTGTTAGCCGACCTTGAGTAAAAAATCACAATGAATGGCGTTTGTCCGTATTGTGCGAAGAGCATGCTTCGTAAGAATATGACCAAGAACTTTCAAAGTGCTCACAAGATGGAGAAAATGAGGGCCAAGGCAGACTTTAACAAATTCAAGGCGTCTCTGTGTCCAAGGGCAACAAAGGATGGCCACGTCTATTATACCTGTTTAGTAGAGAGGTGCATATAGTGAATTTGCTGAAGGTTGTGTATATCATAAGTAAGAAAACCCTATACCATCCCTCATTTATGATCATTATATGTTACTTTTTGTACACAGTTATATTGTTTATTCAGAGCAATGGTAACAAACAGAGGTTCCAAAAAAAATAATAAAATAAATGTACATGATTTTATTCATTCCCGTATTATTCCTCATGCAACCATGGTATAAAAAAAGTTTCTAACACCATCTTACCGAACAAAACTGCTTAAGAACTTTTGCAAAACTACAAGAAAAATAAAGAAATCAGAAATAAATTGGCCGAACTGACATTTCAAGGCAAAATACTGTCAATAATTTTGTCAAATCTTAATGAAACATAACCAAAATAGTAAGTTTTGCAAAAATGGCCGAAACGACAAATTCCAAATCTTAATGAGACATGTTGAAACTTGAGACATGTCGGTTCCTTTTTGGAGGCCATGTACGTGGGTCAGGTGTTTTCCGCGATCTGATGTGCGGGCCTCTAAACAGCTAAATAAGAAATTGTTTTCAAATGATTAATTTGATTCCTGTTTCCTAACCCGAATGACTTAATATTTTGATATGCTAATACTTCTATTTTCATTATTGATGAATGGTTATTGTTATTATTAGGGATGGCCACGAGTACCCGAGTACCAAATCACTACTCGAGTACTCGGAAAAAAATGAAAACATATATAAAAATCACAAAATACGAAGTAACAGGTCTCGACAGTTGATAATATGTTCGTATTAAAAATGCTTATAGATTATCTGCATGTCTCACGCAAAAAGCTATTCTGTGCGTGCATAGATCTGAAAGCTGCATTTGATTCTATTAATAGAAGTTTGCTATGGTTAAAATTAGAGAACTATTGTATTCATGGAAAGTTTTTTAATGTTGTAAAAAATATGTACGAAAAGGCCAAAAGTTGTGTTCGAGTAAATGGAACATGCTCGGACTACTTCCCATGTTGTATAGGGGTCAGACAAGGAGAAAGTTTATCCCCCTTATTGTTTTCGTTTTTTGTAAATGATCTACATGACTATTTTCAAAATAGCACAGTTGTTAATGGCTTGATTATTACAAAACACGACGATGATCAAAGATTAATAGATTTCTTAAAATTGTTTGTACTGCTGTATGCTGACGATACAATTATCATTTCAGAAAGTGCTGACGATTTACAAAATGCTCTACATGTATACGAAAATTATTTTAACGAAAATAGACTCACAGTCAATACTTCGAAAACCAAAATTCTTATTTTTCCAGAGGTAGATTGCCTAGTTCACTCTTTGTAATGCTAAAATTGATGTAGTGTCTGAATATAAATATCTAGGAGTGATATTTGGTAGAAGTGGTTTCTTTTGTAAAGCTAAAGAACATATTGCAAAGCAAACAACAAAGGCCATGTTTAGTCTATTAAAAAAAGCAAAAACATTTTGTCTACCTATTGACCTACAGATTGATTTGTTGAAGAAAATTGTAAAACCAATTTTATTATATGGATGTGAACTGTGGGGCTACGGAAATAATCATATTTTAGAAAAAGTACAGTTGAAATTTTTGAAGTTTGTACTAAATATTAAAAGCATATTAAAAGCAGTACACCAAACTGTATGGTATATGGCGAAACCGAAAGCCATTGCAAATAGATATTGATACTCAAATGATCAGTTATTGGTCAAAGCTTATAGCCCCACACTGTACAAAACTTCCAGTATCTGTTTATTATGTTATGCTAAGTAGATATATGTATGACAATAGAATTAGAAACAATGAATTTCAATGGATAAAAGATACACGAAACATATTTATTAAATGTGGTATGAATAATATTTGGGAAAGTCATGAGTTCCCAAACATATTATGGCTTAAAAGATCCGTTCAAATGAAATTATCTGATCTTTTCATAAACGAGTGGTATTCTACTTTAAATACGTCAAGAAAATGTTGTAGCTATAGACTGTTTAAAGAGAATTTTGAATTCGAAGAATATTTAGTTAAAACACCTGCTAAGTTTTTAAAATATTTAGTAAAATTCGAAACAAAAAATAATAGACTACCAATTGAAGTAGGGAGCTGGAACAATATAGGACTCAATGATAGAAAATGCGAACTTTGTGATAAAAACAGTATTGGTGATGAATTTCATTATTTATTAGAATGTAGCTATTTTGCCGAATATAGAATAAGATTTATTGACAGACAATTATACCGATATCCTAATGATTTGAAATTTAAAGATATTATGAATATCAATCCCAATGATTATATAATCTTCATAAAATTATGTAAATTCCTCAAGTGTATGGTTAACAAATTTAGTATAAGAATGTAACACTATGTTCTCCTCCACATACTTTTATATATATTTGATATTAAAGTTTCAATAACATAAAAAATACTGATATTTAGAAAATCTGTATTATTATGTCCAATATATTTTGTAATGCTTCATTATGCTGTATTGTATATGTACCTATGCTCTTTTTGTCATGTACTTATGACATGAGTGATGTTAAATAAACCTGAAACTTGGTTAGTTGTCAAGAGGACAATTTACGGTCCCGCTACTCCCCGCTGTGTACACAATTGACCCAAATAAATTAGTTGGGAGTTGCAAACTGTCAACAAAGGGCCCCAATTTCTAATTAGCACTGATGTCAGTTAGAGAAGTTTTGATAGCGGAACTATTACCTACGCAATTCTATTGTTTACCAATTAGAGACCTTTCACCAAACAATGGACGCTAACGAGCGAACGAGTAGCGACCGTTACGAGCATTGATTTCTTAATGGGCGTATTTTAACTTTTTTTGCAATGATTATCACAATTGATTGGTTGATATCTTAAATCAAGAATTTTAAATATTAATGAGGTAAACAACAATAATACAGTACGAAGTATTTTCATTTATTATTTTCTATGTATGCTATTAATTGTCGTTCATTGTAATTCAGATATATAAATTAATTTTTAGCGTCGTCCTACTGTCCACGAACATCGGCGACCAAGGCCCGCACAAGCATGGCATCCACCACGAGCACGCCCTCGTTGCCTCATGGGGACAGGAATTTCATGATCCGCTGCATCGGAGAAATCTGAAATTTTAATAAGCAATATTACCGGGTATACATAAATGTTCATTGTAGTATAATGTAGTATGCAAAAAAAACTATGCATTACTGAAACAGTTTGATGATAACACAAGAAACGTGGTGCTTGTTTCTTGGCCAAACTTTATTTTTCTATTACTGTACATGCCTAGCATATGAATTAAATAAACACTAGTCTGATCTGTAGCAAAATAAAAACAAACATGCATAAATCATTTAATGTATATTTTTGAAGGCAACAAATGATACAAAAAAATACATCATATTTGCTAACAACAAAGAAGTTAAAATACATACCTGAAGTTTTTAACTGGACAGGTGTAGTAGCCTACTACTAGTAGGTACAGATGACCGATTGGAAACCGCCTTTTTAAGGTAACGGTCATCCGAATTCCCGTCAAACATGTCCGAACCAAATTCAAACTTTGGATAATCACTGTCATTCTAGATGAAATTTAGCACTTCTTGCCCAGTATATATACGTTTACTTTAAGCGGAAGCCAACTTAAAACAAACACATTTGTCCAAAATTTAATCAAATTTAAAATGGTGGTAGAATTGACATTTGTTAACGTAATTTTCATGAATCAGGAAGTAATCATGTTGCCAACTTAGTCTCGATCATCTAGACGCTTGTATATCGTTCATTGACTCTTCTTAGAGCGGCTGCATGATTGAGAGTAGCCGGTGCTTACAAGGGAAAAGGCTACATTCTACTAACAAATAAGCGCTCGTAAAACGAAATATTTTTTTTTTAGATGGTGATAAAAAAATAAAAATATTTTTTTTGCTTGTCTGAAGAAATAGGTGCGGGAAATCCGATGAACAAGTTATTAATTTGATGTGGCCTTATGTCAACATGTTTCATTAAAATTTGACAAAATTATTGACAGTATTATGACTTGAAATTTGTCGTTTCGGCTATTTTTGATGACTAAATATTTTGTTATGCTAATAATTTGATTTTCATCATAGTTGAATGCTGAAATTGGTTATATTAAGCATAAACCAGATACACATTGTTATAATGTGAAGTTTCAACATGTTTGATATTGATGTTGTCAAGTTATGTATGTTCCATCCATATTGGAGAGCACTCTTCCCAAGAGGTCCAGATCTCCATCCCCTTAGCAATAGTGACCTGAGGACACATTCCCCGCTGTCCATTGGGTCTCCTTCCAGACAAGATAATGAAGTAATAAATCTAACATCATCAAACCTACCATCATTCAACACTATCCGGAATCTCTAACACTGTAACAGTATAAACATCAACAGCTTCATCATCACATACAACACCCGCATAGTCCCATCTACTATATGATTAAAACCAATTTCAACGCCCCTTAGAATGCCGCCAACAACCCTAGAGCAACTCATCAAAGTCCCGTCCAGCAACCTTTCAGTACACTCCACTCAAGTATCTTTAAACTTAACCAGGCAATGTGATGATATACAACAGATGTCTAAAACCTCAACCTAATCGGAAATATGCCTCCCGTGACGTGAGGTATTGCCCATAAGAAAGGGTCGCGCTTACTCCCTCCATCCATTGGCCACCAAAAGGCTGGAAATGCTCTAGACCTAAAGGAAAGGCAGTGGCCATTGAGTATGCAGCGGCATCGATGGAAATGAAAGAACGGATCCATCCAATTAGCCGTCAAGTATTCTTATATACCTGCAACCATCTTGTTCTCCCCGGAACTAACCTCCCTGCCGGGGACGCTTCAACAAAAATAATGCACTATGATCATGACACAGTGAGAAACATTGCCCTAGGCATCAGCCCCTTCCCTTCAACATTCCAGCGGCAAATCCTAACATCACTTTCATCCCCTTCCCCAGTCGACATGTCTGCCTTCTCCGCTGTACCCCTCCGACTCAGTTCTTCAACTTCGATACATGAATTCATATCCGGGATACATAAGCTGACTACTGGTTCCATTGCTGACCCATGTAATGAGTTTTCCATGACTTCCGAAAGTAAATAAAAGAACAGAATCCTGACAAATCTCAAAATTAATCTAACCCGAAAGATGAAATGCCAGGGTTCAATATATAATACATTTGATCCACTTTTAAAAGCAAATAAATTGCAGGATTACCTGTAGCCAGTCACTGTTGATTAACTTTTATGTCTCTCTTGATGGTAAATTTTCAAAAAGGCCAAAACGTTCTTTCATCCTACGTTCTTTAACACACAGTTGTTGAAGTCATTAAGAATATTTCATTTATATAAACTGTTGAAATGTTGTACCTTTCTCGTGAAATATACGTCAGCGTATGCTAATTAATTGCAAATGGTTAGAGTTATATTGCAAACATACCATCCGTGGTGTCCCAGGAGGTTGAGTAGCCCTCTACACTTGAGGCAGCATGTCCCCGTTTGGAAGAGAAGCATGACCACTGCACCTCGAGCATATGGGCAACTTTCGCGTTGTGTGTGTGTGTAAGCTCAATATGATATGTTTATTTGTACTCACCAGATAATCATATAATAACGAAAGTGTGACTCTCAACCTGCAAGGTATGTTGTTACGTCAAATAGAATATGGTCTTAAACTAGTCCAGCAGTTGTGTCAAACATACATAGTCTTTCTGCTAAAGCTCTTAATAAGTATGATAGGATGATGGACTACGGGAAAATTGACTCCTGAATTAAGATACAATTCTTAACTAGTGGTTTTTCGTACTTTTATTGTAAATATATATGTAATGATAACAAAAAACAACAACAGTACATGCTCTTGATTTTTATCTGGCATGATGATGATAATTAAAAGTAATTGTTATCAATGAAGTCCCGTGTCGCTGATCCAGTTCATACGTTCTTCGAAATAGTTTCAATATTCTGTAAGACATCTCCATCTTCTACCTTGGACATGTTAAACATGACTGCAATATTGCGAAGTATGGCACGGGCTGTAGCTATTCAGCAGGCCTTGTCCTGACTAATTCTGATCTCATTACACATTAAAATGGATACTAGTAATTGTATACAATTGTATTCAATTGTATTCAATGATACAATATATTTGGTACTAGTGTGTACGTGGGATGGGGTGATTCCATATTTAGAAGTGATAATTAATGACATGATTAAATATACAATTAGCTATATTTATCATCGGGGACGGTTCCATGATAGCCCATGTAAAAGGTAAAGTGTATATGTTTCGCTGTGTCGGGGGAGAGAGGCTGCACTGAGAGCTGCATGTCCAAAATTAAAACCTCTCTAACGTCAAATCCTGGATCCGTCCCTGATTATTGTAAGGTCAATGTTGTGAGCAGTGTAAGGTAACATTCATAACAATTAGGTGGACCAATTGTAAAACACTGTATGACAAATGTCACATATTGACCAAACCTGTAATGTTCATTTATAGATCGATCAATGGGGTTAGTTTCAGGTTTTATGACCGTTTTGGTAAAAGACGAGTTGACGAAAACAATTTGTGAAAGCGTTATCAAAAATATCTTTAGACGGTTGCAGGTGAAAATCTTATAATTTTTACTTTTATGATCGTTGACTGTCTGCATATAAGCCGGCTCATGAGCAGCAGAGGTCTGAACACGGATGTGTGTCTCGTTATCGCGCCCAAATATGGAAAGCCTGCCGAGGCGAATAATCATTTACACGATTATTTTCGTGACCGGAATGTCATACACTTCTCGTCTAATTGTCTTGCAAATAACATCTTTAACACGGTAACCCATGATGTCCTCTTCAATATTGAAAAACACCCCTGTGGCGAGGAACCGGACGGTAATGAGCACCATCTGCCTCACGCTAAGGGCCCTGTTCCGGTGAATATCTCTTCATCTTATCCTTTAATAATATAAAAACGCGACTCCATCATTAGCAAAAAGATACTGGTCATGCAATTCACTATCATTTAGATCTTGTACATAAAACGTGTGTCGATAGTCGCGTTGCTTTTTGACATTTGGAAAAATATGTCTGCCATGTAAAGTCCTTCCGGTAACTTTAATCGAGGTTCTAACGCTTAACTTTACCAGTTTCACTATTAAATCTGCCGCTAAAACCTAACGTTTGTATGATTAACAGAAAATTAACGTAATGTTGAGATTTAACGGACCGTTAGGAGTTTAAAGGTCCGTTAAGCTTCACGGAGGTTTTGAGCAACCGGCCCCCGAAAAATCTCGACGGACAGCGAATGTGGATATGTCTATTTCCAGAAGGTTTTTCCTGCCACGTATGAACAAAAAGAACGTTAGGTCAAACCAGACTTATTTCTGAAGTCGATGGCGTAGTGGTGTCAAACACAATGCCATCAGCGTCAGTAAATTTAAGCATGTCATCTTCAGCAATTTCCTTTTTGTGGTCCACTAAAGCTTTCCCTTTATTTCTTCAAATCAAACAACATCGACTTGTTGAAATTGTTAACAAGACACACACTCTGCATCAGACTGAAAATCAATGTTACGATTGTCCTTCAGGTATTTAGAAACACTGTATTTCAAAGATTGTAGTGAACCTTTCTTATTTTTATTTCACCTTCCGTTGTTCTTATCGACCCTAGAAAGAGACGAAGTTGCCGGTCAAACTTACATCTTGGGAAGTTTTCAAACTCATTTTCCTCACCAAGATATTCCCGAAATAGAGCAACTCCCCAACGTACAGTCCCACGTGTATATATATATCTGAATCCAATGATGTTTATAATGTCAATTTATCATTTTCACTGAATCGAACCTTGCTGCCATTTTGTCTACAATTGTCGATTGGTAAATAAAGCTCAGGTGACACAGACTTTCAAAGACTACTATTATTAAATCCTGTAAAAAAAAATAATGACATGTTCGCTAAATTTTTCTTCCAGATGATCCTATGTTAAATACGTCACAAGCCGGAACATTTCTAGACAGCCAAATACGGTTTTAAAGATAACTTGAATCTGCAAAATTTTCATAAAATCAAAGGACTGAAAGTTTATTTCATGTAAGGACGCTATTTTCAACCTTAGATTTGTTGGAGGAATTCATCCTTAAAAACTAGAAGGCAAATTTTCTTTAGTGTTGCTGTTATATCCACAGTTTAAATAAAATCAAAGCAATTCATTGAGTCAATCTGCCAAACGTTTGCCCTGGCGTTTTTTACTATATGTCATTAGGCCACTACTTTTATATAAATTGGTTTACAAAACCGGCGGGTCTAATTTTCCGAAAAGTACAAAAAAAATAAAAATTGAATTTCACTTTTTTCAAAATTATTTTCCCGACCGTATTGATTTCGGTGCGAAACAAAAGAAAAACGAACAGATAAGATTACGAATGCAGTAGATCTCGACTGGTTTGTTGTTCCGTAGCCGTATTCGCCGATTTATAGTGATAGCATGTGAGCCAGTCAACTGTTATGGCAGCGCCGTTGGCAATGGCGGAATTGACGATAGCAGTCATTCTTTGTATGAAATAATTAAGTTAAATATGCAGGAGTTGTTAAAATAACAATAGCAAAATACATTGGCAAATTTAACAGCCCGACACAAACAATAACTGTCACGTGATTGTTGTTTTTCCCCGCAAATTTAGGTCATGAAAATATTGTTGTTTATAGATGAAAAATAAGTGGCAGCGGCTGCCATCGAATAAGTAGACACAAATATCTGTAAATTATGTGTGAAAAAAATATTTTATAACATTTTATGGTTAAATATCAAATAACAGTGCACTTAGTGTGAGTGGTGAAATTGAAAGTAAAATTTCTAAGTTGACACCGGTGACCTAGTTTCACAAGTTTGGTCGGCTGTGTTTATGGATTTTAAATCACAAACTTGTTTGGAAATACTTGTCATTGAGTCAATGTAAAGCTTGCGTTTATTCTAGATTACATGTTTATTCATGTTTGGGTTAATAGTAGAGTAAAAACAATGAAAGAGTTGAACACATGTGTCAATGACATTTACTAATGCCAGGAGTTGTGTGCAAAACATTAAGATAAAACAACACGGAAAACTATTTTGAATAAGTCCATTTTAATTTGTAATGAACTTGATATTTCACTATAAATGAGATTTATTGTTGTAACCAAGGAATACTCTTTAAAATGAAAAATAAACAATCATGAAGTATAGATTCCCTGTGAACGCATGATACACAAAATGGCGGAGTTGGGAGAAGATGAAAATATCCGATACATAATTATGGATTTCACTGTTACTATATTTGGTACATACAGTTAAGTCACATGCTAGATTTATTATTTTGCTATGTGATTTTTATGTACTGATGTGGTAATTTGCTGCAAGATTTGAATTTGAAATGGATTTGCTGAACATCGCATGGTAAATATCCCGGTCCGAAAATATCCGGACTTAGCATGGATTGGGTTACTCACAACTAGGACCCCGCATGGTAAAGGTTATTAAAACTCAAATCTAGGTCTAGTTTGGTTTTTAGTTTTTCAGGAATTGTTTGCCAATATTAAAGCACAATGTCTTCATACAATATTACTTCCTTATTTACAAAATTGGAAATGATTACACTTTATTGACATTTTCCAATATTGAAATAACTGAAACAATGCTTAGAAAATGTAATGTATTGTCTTTATACAGTGCAATTCTTGTGTATTTTAAAGCGTAAAATTTGCCTTCCCTTCTTTTCCAATGTAATATAGGTCAGTTTTTAAGTGTTCTGCATTCACTTTTGCTTTAGCATACCCTTAAAGCTAAACAAATGTCCTGCTGAGTAATATTCAATGTATCTTTGATAAAAAGTGTAGTTTATACATGTAAACATGTTTTATAGTCAATTTCTTTGATGTTTTATATGCACAGTATGTAAGATTTAAACTGTGTGTTTAATTAGAACTTCGAGTGTATTAAAACATGCATTAATAGCAGTTTAAAAATTTAAAATGTCAAGTAAATGATATAAAAAGAAAATATGTTGTTCTCTGATTTTCACCCTTTAAGAGGATGTTTTGTGACTTTTTTCCCTTTTTTTCTTTTTTTTTTTCGACCACCCGGTGGACATTTTTTCCAAAAATTCTTGTAAACCAAAAAATAAAAAAGGAGTGGCCTTAGAAATAAGGTTAAATTTCACATATTGTCAATATTCGATTCTCATTACTGTTTTTTTTTTCAACATGTTGACAATATTTACCGTTACACTGGAAGCTATACGATATTCATATAATATGCTCTTAAAAAATCATAATCACAGATAATACTTGTCAATCATCAACCATATTTCTTATTCTTACCTTTCCTCTGCTTACCGTTCTCACAATGTATTTCTTAAATTTATAACTTCGTAATTTAATAGTTTTCGTAAATATTTCTTGGTGGTATGCCTTTTGACAATGGAAGAGTGGTGTCAAATATTATTACCAAATAATTGTCCTCTTCAAAATCAAAAGCTCACGGCAAAGCACTTAGACCTACGCCATTTGTCACATAGGCGGAAACTGTTGACAATGGCCATTTCACCACACCTTACTGTTGCGGGAAACAGGGGCAATTTCTTACCAGCAATGTTAAGGCGCACGTAGCTCATGGAAAACTGACTGAGTAATTAAAGAAAAAACCTTGTGGCAGAAATTTATATGTTGCCATTATTTGGAAAAAGGAAAATAATTAATGTTAATGCAGCAAGGGGAGTTGACGGCTTTAAAGAGGAAATTATCAGCATTCAAATTTAAGCCAAAAGTAATATGTTTTAAGACGTAAAATATATAATTTTAAACAATACGCGATACAGTTTATCAAATGTATACATATATGTATTGTAGTATGTACATTAACTATTCGGCGAATGTGATCGTAAAATATATAATTTTAAACAATACGCGATACAGTTTATCAAATGTATACATATATGTATTGTAGTATGTACATTAACTATTCGGCGAATGTGATCGTAAAATATATAATTTTAAACAATACGCGATACAGTTTATCAAATGTATACATATATGTATTGTAGTATGTACATTAACTATTCGCCGAATGTGATCGTAAAATATATAATTTTAAACAATACGCGATACAGTTTATCAAATGTATACATATATGTATTGTAGTATGTACATTAACTATTCGCCGAATGTGATCGTAAAATATATAATTTTAAACAATACGCGATACAGTTTATCAAATGTATACATATATGTATTGTAGTATGTACATTAACTATTCGGCGAATGTGATAGTACTTTAATCAATGGAGAATAAATTTCTTTATCTCGCGCTCAGATTTGAAGTTTCCGATTTATAAAAGCTTTGTTTTAGTTTTATCTTCAGTGTATACCTTTGGTGAAAATTGTATCAAACAACTTCCTAGAAGACCAAGAACGTGTGGAGACTGCTTTGATAGTTCCTTCCAAGACTATATCAGCAGCAAGCGATGTTGTACACGACTGCAGCGGCGATGACATCCTATGGACTACCAATGTAATGATGTCCTGGTACCGTGTCTTAAGTACTGAGTGGCCATGAATACCAATCGCGGTCCCGTCGACTCTGGTCACAAATGCAGACTACTCGTTGAAAAAATCCTTCAGTGTGTATATATAAATTCTTATTTAAAACTCGAATGTTGGATTCTTTTTGGCAAGCCAGAATGGAGGAAAACAGATTATTACCAAACCAAATATTACGAATGTTATACCTATTTCAAGTACTCAAATATCACTGTTTTCTTGTTTTACTGGTTATTCACGAAATTTTTTTTATTCATTCATGACATTTATTCATTTAATTTAAACGACCAACAAAGGACTGCGCAAAAAGAAAACTTTATGCTCCTTTGATATAGGTAATACAGTTATACACAGGTGGTAAGATACACTTTCTACCTAGTAATTAAAATAATTGTGTCTAATATAAATGGAGTAAGTAAAATAATTGTGTCTAGTATAAATGGAAATACACTTCAATATTCGTGTTAAATACTCACACTAACATTAAAGCCAAATCAAGCAAGAAATTTATGTCAAAAATATCTTACTCACTAAATCTATTAATGATTTTATATGATATGAGACTTAGAAATACATCATTTGTGGCCATTTGATCGAGGCATAGTTGTATGTATCTCTTAAAATAGCATAAAAACATATTAATTAACAAGGTGTTCAAAACTAACAACAATCTTTATATGTTCAAAGAATTCATAGAACATAAAATGACTAACTCTTCGAAATATTTCTATTTTAATAATTTAAAAACATCCGATTTTGTCTTTATGGTCAGCACTAATAGGAATCGTTTTCCTCGTATGTCGTCTGCAGTATTCCTCTATTTCTATATAATTATCAATAATCTGATCAGCTTATTAGTACGTACCAGCACTCTTTTCATAGATAAGGCCCACGTTTTGTCTGGAACACGACTCCTCTCGTAGTAAACGAACGAAATAAAGCTATCATTACTGACTAGTTCCACTTTTTAGAAGAAATCGGCGAAGGGGGTATATTTACATGTATAAGCTGAAAACTACTTATCACGTGTCTCTCCATAGCAAATATTTTCAACGAAATGTATATCTACGGCGCTGCGCCGGGTAATCAAACAAAAAGGGCAAAAGCAAAAATAAATCGAATAAAAGCTTGTGTAGTCTATCAACAGTTAAAATAATGAAATATTTTTCCAACACCCAAATTTTTGCTTCTTACAATAAATACAAGTATATATAGAGTTACACTCTTAAACAAAATAATTGGAACCTGTACGTTCATCGTCGAACTGCATTTTTATTCAGACGATTAAGGGTAACCTAGTGCAATATCTTAACATGGGTAACTTAGTGCAATCCCCCATCATTTGTTACTAAGTACAATCACTCATAATGTGTAACAAAAAGCAATACCACATCATGGGTAACTAATAGTAATCCCACGTCATGGGTAACAGATGCAATCCCAAATCATGGAATACTAAATACAATCCCACAGACTGGGTAACTACGTACTATCCCTAATCATGGGTACTAAGCGTAATCCCTCATCGTTGGTCAATCAGTACAATCCCTTATCACGGATAACTAAATGCAATTCCTCATCATGGTTAACTAAGTGCGATTCAAAGATGGGTGTGAAAAGTGAAATCCATCATAAACATTTGAAATGTTTATTTTATAATAAATGTCTATACTTTTAATTGCTCATATCGCAATTGTTGAACACATTTATTTAGATGACGTTGATGTTTATAATGATGACGGCAATACGTTGCCGTTTGGATCGTTATATAGTTACAATATGAACATTATAATTAGTTGATAATCATTGAACAAAATGCCGCTATACATTTTGCCATCTTAGATTTATACTTCTGGTGTGGTCAGAACGTTTAATGTCTGTAAATTATTTAATCAAATTGACGCGCGGATAAAATTCACAATGTTTTCATTAGCAAATAATGATGTATGTTTTGCGTGGAAAAAAGTAATATTGCTTTACCTATTGTAACCTTACCATCCTTTACTTGTCTGAAACGTAATTTACCAATTTGATGAATATTACAACGGACACTTCTATGACAATAATGAGGTTGGCTTTTAACCTTTTAAACACCGATGACATTTATATTAACATCGTTATTTTAATCTTACATCCACTTGTCGCCTTTCGCACTGTTCGTGGGGGAATCAGACCTAGAATCACAATTGTTTCCACCAAAGTCAATTCAATGAGAGCAAAAAAGTCAGAAAAATGTCCTAAATACAGGTTAAACCAAACAAATATCAAGATACAGTCACTTGTAACCGCCATTGTTCAGTCAACAATAACTAAATAAGAACTCAAAAGGGGTTTAAACAGTTGGTGGTTGCACAACATTTTATGTTTGTCTTACCATTTACCAATAAGTATTATTACTTTAAAGTGAAATGGACAATATTTTTGTTAAATTAAGGTATGACTAGTTATCATTAAACGCGTGAAAACATTGATTTTTAATTAGACTGAAACATTAGCGTGTAAGATTGATGACAAGTAAATGAGTATTTGCCGGTACCTGTTTTTGGTCAAAAAGGACAGTCAGATGTTTTGTATTCTTTGTATTTGTTTCCAGTACATTTCCAGAATCTAAATACATTAAACTTTAAGCATACAACAATGATAATATGATACAAGTCCCAGTATGATTTAAGGTCATATTGGTCAAATGCAACGGGATTATTTCCTGAGAAACTGATCGGATAGTTATCTTTTGAAAAACTGCTTTTATGGTTTTCCATACTTGTTAGATCGTGAATACTCGTTCATCTAGAAGACGATATGGTTGTGGTAATGCATGCTGCCTTTGCTATTGACTTCAATGTAAAAGTTTTGAAACTATTGTAATGGAACTTGTATGTTTCGACTATTGATTTATTTTGTTCACGAACTGTTTTATTTTTGGACTAGGGCACTTGTGGCCTAGTTCATAGCCGTAACCGCGATGTCTGCATTTTCAAGCCGCATCTGGGGGTTCACTGACGTAATGTATTCATACGCTGTATTTTGATTGGATTGCCGTTAGCGAATTTGAATAATCAAAGTAGTACCAGAACTAATACAATGAAAACATCCAATAACAATAGTTCTCCTAACAAGACAAGCTAATTGTATGTTCTTTTAATGAAGCACAAGAAATGTGTACGTAGCGAGTGAGTTAATCGGGTTAACTACATGAATGTAATTGCATACGGTCAGATTAAATGCAATAAGAATATGAACATATTGGAAAAGTACGCATCGACCTTTTTTGCGTTCAAAGCTCTTTATTGATAGTTTTAGTTTTAGTTTTAGTTTTATTAACAAATACAATGGACAATATGTCTATGAGTATACATTTACAAATAGAGAATTATATGCATGTAAGTAATCAAATGGTCAAATAAATCACCAATGATCATATAAATAAATATTCATGTTTCATGTCATAATAGAGACACAATATAGCATTATGTGCATGTATATGACAGCGAGAGATCATTGTGTACATGAAAAACACATATTATTCATAGTAATAATGGTATTGGTTTCTAACATTAAATGCCTTATGTATATACATAGCTAAATTTCTATTCACTTTAACATTGTCCGATTGCATTAACTCAGCAAACTTTGGTACATTTGGTCTAGTCCAATAATATTTACTAATATAAGTTTTTCTTAAATCACTATACAATGAGCATTCTAAAATAAAATGAAATTCATCTTCTAATACATAACAACACAAACATTTTCTATCAATATATGGTATTGGGTCAGGTTTGTGCCATCTGCCTGACTCTATTGACAGTCTATGTGAAGAAACTCTCAATCTACACATGTCTTTTCTAAATTTGTACATATTAACATTTGTCAGATAAGGTTGTAACATAAAATTACTATAGACTGGTAGCCTCTTTCTGTTTTATCCGAAAAGCGACCAGTATCAGCTAACCACGGTGCCCGTCGCGCATTCGAAATGTCTTGTGGGTCCGTAAACCGAATCAAGCGTGCGGTCTAAGTAGTAAACAACCAGAATATTTTTTGTTTTTTGTTTTAAGTATTGTTATCCTTTGTATAGAATTATGGTATTAATTTATTAACAGGGCTGTTCTTTTTTTCGACATAATTTGCATGTTTCCGTGACATTTTCTTTTGAAATACAAAGTTTATTATTTAACTAATCATTGCATGGCACTCAGCACTTTTTAAATACAGCATGATTTTTGGTATTGATTGTTAAAATACTATTAATGTAAAATAAAAACCATATACCGCGTATCTGTATAACGTTATAACTTATAACCTTTTGAGGAAAAGTAAATTCCGGTACCAGTCTACTGTATTGACTCATTTACTCTGATCAGAGCGGCCGAATGATTCACACATGTACATGTTATCACTACTTCCGGATGCTGATGATGTGAATTTTATACGTGTTATATTGAAGAAATTTATCAATAAAGTCGCCATTGAATGATTACCACCATCAAACGGATTTATTGTCATCTTACCGTGGATAGCATGTTTAATTTGACACGTTGAATTTCAAGCAATACAAGTTTGTTTGATAAAATCATGTGATTTCAATTTTGCAAAATGGAGATAAAGAAATATCAAATATGCGCATACTTATTTATGAAGTTTCATTCTAAATGAAGCCAAATGTATGAACATGCGCACAGCATCTGGCTTATGAATATGATGAGTGTTTACCTATGTGCATAGAAATGTCCTGGAGCCATTCTCAGTGTAAGTACATTTTGTTCAATGACATTGTGTGATAAACCATCGGCATTTGCCTGCTCACTTTTGATTTCTACTCTTATCATGCACCAGTCAATTGTTACCACCCCCCTCGTGGTATACTAGGGAAAAGGGCAGTGTTTTCACCTTTCAGGTGTCCTCGCAGTGCCTGATGATTGCGGTGGTTTTGTCTTCCCGCAAAATATAGCGGGGAATTACCCTTACCTAAGATCCTTGGGGTGCGAGGTTATTTGGCAGGGATTTTACCACCAGTTCGTTCCCGCAGGGTAGGGCAGGGATTTTATAGGGGATTGGTTGGACTGGAAGTCAAAGTATTCCCCAGACCTGGAGGAGGGGGGGGGGGTGTGGGCGTGGTTACATTTGACTGGTGCATAAATTTCTTTTTTTGAAGACGCTTTGTGCTCACTTTTTGTTTCCTAGCCAAGAATGAAAATCAGTAATCACCCAATGTTGTGGCATAGTGAGGTAATGTAGATTTAACCTCACAACAGTCTTTCTCAAATGCTGTCCAGGCTTTTTTATGCTTAAGAATAACTTACCTGGCAATGTCAGACCAGAAATCATCTTGGCATGAGATTGGATTACTATGGATCAGTATGCACTAGTCAATTGTAACCAGGGCCCCCACATCCGGGGGTAAACCGGGGAAATGGGCCGTGTTTTTACCTTTCAGGTGGCCCCGCAGTATCGGGTCTTCGTGGAAAATACAGTGCGGATGTGGCTTAACCTAATGTCTCTTGGGTGCTGGGGGGATTTGGTGGGGACTTTGCCATCAGATCATCCCTGCAGGGCGGGGATTTTAGCTTGGGTTGGCTGAACCGAAAGTAAAAGTCCCCGCTATTTCCTGGACCGGGGGGGGGGGGTGCAAGGTTACAATTGACAGATGCATAAGCTTGCGTGTACAGTCCCTTTTATAAACAACAAGTGAAGCTAATGTTGTATTAAATTTGAGACAAACAAAAGGAAGACAGTATAAAGTTCAAAAAGTGTGACCAATTAGAGAATACCCGGTACCTTACGTAATTTATAAATTTTCATGCGATTCAGACAATTTAAATGCTAGAAATCACAAAAAAACATTCCCTTGAATTATTCCTGTCATAGTTTAAACTCATAATCAAATTTCAATGCACAGCATTTGAATTAATTTTAAACAGATGAAAAACTGTTATTTTTAAAAAGCACAATACATTGTTTATCTTTTATGTGACCTAACATTAATATAAAAATGTATTCAGATAATAATGTAAAGCCTTTTCTTGCACTTGAATGTGAACAAGTATGCTTGGGATTGAACACTAAGAAAAAAAAAATTCAAAGAATGAAATTAAATGAAGCACAAAATATACAAAAATTGAAACTTTTTAGACTTTCAAAACTTTAACATTTATACTAAATACGGTTACATAAAATGATGAATACATTTGTAGGATTTGATATCCCACTAAATGTAACCGTCGGCTTCGTTCATTTTAAACTCTCTCAGTAGAAAGGAATAAATTTTATTCACTGCAGTTGTTTTCTAACTTGATGAAAATAAAAACAATGGAACAATGCATTTTCTACTATTGATCAGTGCAGATTGTGGGAGGTCATGGTTGATTTCACTGAACCACCAATAAGCCCTGCCGAAATTGGATTCTAATTGGTCAGTCAGGTGTTTTTGGTAGGCATGATTAGTATGAATCTTAATTTTTACCATCATTTATGAATGTTTACAAAATCATTGAATATTGAAATAACAAGCGAAATGTTTGTTTGAATGATGAAAGCCATGAAATATGTAAAGTATTCAAAAAGAGACCATTTTCCAGCTTGTGTAAGTATCGAGAAAATTATTAAGTAAAATTATTTATTGTTTATCTGGAAAATGTTGAAATCTCATGTTTAAGCTTGATTGGTATGTTTTATTCATTGCAATATTAATGTAAAACATTTTTATGTTGACTTAAGTTTGTAGATAAAAACTAATGGTATAGGTGATATGAGAATGATCACTTCAGTCTTTAAAATCCATTTTGGTATTGTGAGTTTTTTTCTACATTCTTGATCAGTTTAGCTTTTGAATATGTTCAAAGTAACTGCAAAACAAGTCCAGTTGTCTAGAAAGACTATGTCAAACCCTTACCAGATAAAATTTCAAGTGTTTTCAAACTACCACCTTGGCAATGGTTTGATCATAACATAGGATATTAATGCTAGTGGTTTTAAAGAAAATGCTAGTGTTTTTGTATTCGGAATGATATATCATAAGTGGCACTAAATTGAACATAATTTATAGTTCTCATTCATAAAACACATAGCCCCAAGTACACGTTGATCTAAGATTTAAGGCTTGGATGGAGTCAGGTCAAGAAAATTGCATGTAACATTGTTAATACATTGTACTTTCCAACGCAAGAACTGTTTGTTTATTCAAGTAAATAAAGCAATCCTCACACCAAGGAAATGAAGTATTGCTTAACCAGCTCAATTAAAGGCAAATCTAGATATTAGAATTATTCAAACTCTGATTTAGCAACCTTATTATAGTTTAATATATGAACTACTTTTGCGAAATGAAAGCTTTTTTAGATTTACAAGGACGGGTAAAAGTAGTTGTAGTAAAGTAAATGTACTGCAACACCTGATACATGTTGCCTTGGAATCCTACAAATTCTAGGCACTCCAAATGTTACAGTTTTATTCAATTCGGAGTGCCTGAAATGAAAGCTTCTTGATTCTACATTCAACATCTTTCTGTATGACCAATGACCAGGAGAATCATGAACCTACAACCATTTGCAACTACTGAGATAGTGAGCTATCAGGACAGAGACAGGGGACAATACACGTATGGCCAACTGTTGCATTTATTGATGTCTTTTACAAATATTATCCAAAGTATGACCCTGTGGTTTAAAGCTCCCCTGAAAAAGAGGTGACAGGTTTTCTATATAGGATATAATTACATCTTTGAAAATCTTCTCTGAAACTGCAAATAACAGACCTTTGATATAAAATAACTTAATCAAATTAAAGAAGTATGTGTACTTTGGTTAACATACGCCAACCACGTAAATTAGTTTGTTTAGGTCTGATTTAACGATATTAAAATTTTCAAAAGAACTATGACTTTATCTGATTAAACACTTTAGCCCCCCACGCCTCCTCCCTCTACCCACACTTTTAAAATTTCGTTTGCAGCTTGCAAGCAGTTTTAGTCTAAAGTTTAAGCTAGCCCATTAAACAGTGACCCCTTGTGATGTGAAATGATTTGTTTAATGCTTAGAACATGGTTATCAACATTCCCCTAAATAAAGACCTAGTTCATCAGTGCTTTCAGCACTTTGATTAATATATTGAGCCGATAGTTCGCTCTTTGATGTTTTCCTTAAGAAAAACCCATACGTCATTGATCGGTTTACGAACTTTTTGTACATGGCGCGTTTCACTACGTTCATCTGCTTTATGCCTCAAACATGCGTGCGATTAACCAGATAACATGTGTACCACATAAGACGACACACAGGGCGCATGCTCCGACCCAGTGCGCTTAAGGTTTAGGCAATACATATGGGCCAAAGGTCGGACAACCTTTCATGTATCCGGTCCTCATCTCCTCGCGCGCTGACGAAATCCAACTATTTTTTCACCTTTTTTATACTGAACATGATATTTCTACAAAACTCACACATTTTATAATATGAGAAATATTCATTTCTTATTTAAAATTTCTTGCTTTATATTAATGGAGCATACACAATTGATAATAACGAAGCATTTACGGAACAAAAAAATCCGTAATATGACTTTAAGCTTGCCAAAATCTTTGCTTTAAAAATCAAAAACAGAAGCCTGAACATAGCTGATGTTAGGCTGATGTGCTATCCGTATAGATTATATTACAAATTTAGATGGTGACAAAAGTCTTCACTAAAAAGCGGATCTGACGGTCTCAGACAGGGATGTCACGCAGCTTGTAATTGATTCGTGGCCAATTATTTTCTAGTTTGTGCTTTTAAAATGTAATAACGGAATCTGTATTACAAGATTGATCAATTAGATAGATTTTCGTGAAAATATAACATTCACATCAATAGCCTTCCAGGGAAAGATTTTTCCAGACGCACGTAATGCATGCACAGTGTATAGAAGCAGCCTCGGCTTCATTGATACAGTTAATTGGCAGCAAGAATAAGTGCACCTCTGTCAACGCCCCACTAGCCGCGACAAAGGCGAAATTCCTAGAACAAAATGAACAACACTGTATGGAAGTAAAACATTATCGGAAGCACGATACGTGCAGCATATCAAAACAAAGTCTGCGTTAAACTTAGGACGTTTACTGATAGTGATGGTGAAATTGTCATTGTCTCATTAAGGTTAATTCAAAGGGCTTCTTCTCGTCATAGTATCTCTTATAATATACAAATTACACATTCTATTTAAAAGTTATTTCAAGTACTGCAAAATGATTTTTTTGAAAAACAAAACACAGCTGTTCTTCAATTATACTGATGTATAACCAGTAAAAAAACCCTTAACAATTCAATCAATTTGGTAGCTGGTCCGAGAAATAATGGTCAAACTACAACTGATTTTGGTTGCCTTAGTTTCCAGCTCACCGTGAGAGCGGCGTTTACAATCCATTAATATGTGAATGTATTTCTCTATTTGCAAAGCGACCGTTCGGAACACGTATAATTTTGGTGTTAGCCTGAATGAGAAATATAGGTCAAAAGTAAGTGCTATGTATCATGAACTTCACTAAGGTCATTGTGTCTTCAAGCAAACGCAAATTAGGCTATTAGAAAATGATGGAAGCATTAAACAGGAGTGTCACTGAACTCTATTGCGACTCCTTAAGTCGATGCCTTATGCGTTTAACGCTGATATGGCCATATATGATAATATATATTTTTCAAAATACTCTGGATTTCTGCATGCTCAATGATTTTTACTATAAACAAAGCGTGTCAATAGCGACGGGTTGTGGCTATACCAGTAATTATTTTGTTTTTATACGCCCGAAGGGTCGTATTATATTGTGGCCTCCATCGTCTGTCCGTCTGTCTGTCCGTCCGTTAGCAATTCCGTGTCCGGGCAATAACTTGGTAACTAATAAAGCGATTTTCAAATAACTTTATACAAATCATCACTACATTAAAAAGATGTGTCGCGCGCAATTTCCAGGTCCATACCTCAAAGACTAGAATCACCATGGGGGTGCGTTAGCAAATCCGTGTCCGGGCCACAACTTGGTCACTAATAAAGTCATTTTCAAATAACTTTATACAAAGCATCATTACATTAAAAGGATGTGTCGCGCGCAATTTCCAGGTCCATACCTCAAACACAAGAATCACCATGGGGGGACGTTAGCAATTCCATGTCCAGGCCATAACTGGGTTACTACTAAAGCAATTTTCAAATAACTTTATACAAATCATCTCTACATTAAAAGGATTTGTCAAGCATGCTTTCCCGGTCCGTACCTCAAAGGCTATTTTTACTGGGGGGCGTTAGCAATTCCGTTTCAACATTGGAAGTTTAAGCCTTTGTTGTAAACACTTCACACCTAGTAAGCAGTACACTAGCATAACCTAAATGTTTATTTAAGACCTCAAGCCGAATCTTCTTCGGGCGTATAATGCTCCGTTTCGCGGTGCTCTTGTTAAAGTTTGGAATTTCCTTTTATTAATGTTAAAGTTGAATTTGTTCGTAAAGAGGTTGGCTCTGATCAGATGGTCTCTATAACGGGGCAAATAGAAGTGGTCATCGTGGCCTGAATTGTTAAAATTGTACTACCGTCGAGCAGACCAGTCTTCAATACGTTAGATATAAGGTATAGTCGTGGTTAAACATCGCCACTATCTCTCCCCAGCTTTTTCCTTTTGATTCAAGTACAACACATCAATCGAAATTTCGGATACACCGCAGTTATTATTACAAGCATTGACCGATACTTTATATTTCGTTTTCATTTATTTGAATAGTTCATCCCTTATCTATTCGGTTTCGTCTCATCCAATGAGAGAGCAATAAAGAATTTTTTATTAAGTTTGGAATATTCTTTTAGGAATATTTTTTTATATATGTGACTGGTCACTAGCATTCGATTAAATTGGAGGATTAGCCATTGAGTCACACAATGCATATATAAATGAAAACATTATTCGTCTTCCCGTTTTGGATGTTTATCAAAAACTAATAACCGTATCATTTTTATTCAAATGAGTGATGGGTCAATATATTGGTATTGATTGGTAAATTCATGGAATGAGTTAGATGATTTATCCACTGAAAATTGGATGCCAAGGGCCAGTTGCTCAAATCCTTTGTAAATCTAACGCTACGTTACCTTAACCGTTAAACCTTTAACAGAGCGAAAGTTATAACGAACCGTGAAAATGCTTTAGCTCAAAGGCAGTTTAGCTGCCGTTTAATAATAGCATCCTGTCAAAGAATGCATCGATTTCGTCTTATCTTCTGCAAAACGAAAGAGGAAAACGTTTTTAACAACACTCAAGTTTTATTTTCAGAACTGTAAAATATTGAAGAAACTAGATAACTAAACTGTTAGGCAATAGCTTAAGTAAAAAGGTGAATATAAAAACTCGCCATACAATAGATTAGAAGATTTCAACAAAATAATTCGAACAGCGGACTAGATATCAAATAAATGCCTCTTCTCAGGAACCGTCATCACTAGAGCTAAGATATTTGGTATATATCATTTAATAATTAGAGGTCACCTACCAAGTTCAAATGGTAAACATTCGGGCACTTGCTTTTTTTTAAAGATAAATAGTAGTGTATAGTGGTTCTCTTCAAACTTTCTTCAAATTATGACACTGGGTTCAAAATTATCCCCGCCCAAGTAATAACGTATTTTAAACAAAGTTCCAAATGATGTACCAAGAAGATTGTAAATATGCCCCTGGGTTAAAAAATCAATCCAACCCTCCGATAACTATATAACATAATCTTAACAGTCTATTCATTTATTCATCCTATGGGATCATTCAATATGAATATCTTAAAGACGCACTCTTACTCTCAAATCATATTTTCCACAATTAATAATAGTGTTTTAATATTCCAAACAGGATAAATAAATGTCGAAAACAGTCATGGTTCTTTTAAAGGATACCGAGTTTAATTTGAAAGAAATGCGCATAAAACACGTTATTTCTACCTTACGTGACTAAAGTAGACCACAGTAAATATTTTAGCATTCACCAATCATTTAATATTTTTGCACTTGCTGCTATGCACGGTTACAATCTTGTTATCAGTAATTGATATTATTCATAAATGCATTATTAAGTATGTTGTTAAAGGTTTATTAGTCAAAATTGATGTTTGATAAACAAAGGTATGTATCGATTTTGAATAAGAGTGTCACTTTAATGCCGCTTGATATAAAAGATGTATTAACAAATACGGTATACATTTGATTTACAGCGCTAAAACGGTTGCACTTTGCTTTCCCGTAAATCAAAATTTTCAATCAAACTGATGTTGTTGTTTTCCATTTTGAATGAATTGCTTCTTAAGGAATTCTCTTCGAGATTGTATTCATATAATAAATAAATTTGTTCTATTAATAAATCCTTGGCAACCAAATGCCTTGCACATGGATCAACCCACCTAAGCAACTCAGAATTTTTTTCCTAAGTCGCCGATGACTTCTTGTAATGAACTTTGGGTTATGTATTCAGTTTTAACTTGTTTGGGTTGAAATATATATCAGTATTTACCTCGCATAACTCATTGACTATGACTTCCTGACCTACATCTTTGTTTATGAGCATTTATAATTAGCTGAGCAATATATATATATATATATATATATATATATATATATATATATATATATATATATATATATATATATATATATATATATATATATCCATTTTGGCCCTCTCGTGTTTATGAACTTCATTGGTCCATATTTTATTCAAAATAATGCTAGTGAAACTACAGGGACAAACCTAGAAGGATAAATATTAAGAAATTTAGAAAAGGCAAAAGAGACACGATTATTTTCAACATCTGTCTGTCTCTTACATTTGATCATTGTGTCGGGTTCACCACATAGGAAAGCTAAGCAAAACGGGCGTTAACTAAGAATCATGATTCCGTGTCACAGCATTCCAATTATATGTTTGCAGTCCAAAAAAAAAAGATGAAATGGTCTTTCAGCGTACACAAGCATTTACGAGCTCTTGGTGATAACAATTGAGGGAGATTTCCCTGTGGAGTTTGAAATATAATTGAATAAAAACTTGGCACTTTTTGACATGTATGTGGTTTCCAACCTCAATATATTGTGCACAATAGAATTATTAACTGGGTGATGAGATCTGAGAGATATTTCCTTGTGGAGTTCGGATGTGTAGTTTGAAATATAAAAGAATAATAAATTGGCACGTTTTGACATATATGAATTCGTCAACTTCCATACATTGGAAACAATTAAAGTAATTTTCTTACTGCAAGATCAACACAATGTTACCAATACCAGTTGTCATTGTAAGGTTCAGGAAGCTCTTGATTAAAATTAGTAGATATTCAATACGGCCGACATTAAGATAGGATGTGCTTAATTGCATTTCCTATAACAGAACAGTAGTTGTTCCAGGTAGTATTTTGTATTGTTTCGTTGACAAATAATTGCAGTCTTGAAATACGTAGAATTGTTTTGCGCAAGACGTCGTATGGTAGTATATAGGTGATGCACGCATTAATGGTGTGTTGACATCGCGAAACTCATATTTTCGCACCTATGCCTCAGGGTATAACGTCGGTGATATAAAGTTGATTAGATATTTTTGGCATGGTTTGAGGCGTATTTATTGATAGTTTTTTTAATCAATTTTATGGTTCCTGCTAGACGGCTGTCATTCATTTTCTCCTTAATATGAAACGGCGCGTCAACAAATTAGATTCAATTTATGTAGGCTAGCGCAACTAATTTGAAAATTGTGATTAATCAATTGAACATTTTTGGAGTATCAATTAAAAATGCATAATTTAATGAAACAAGGAAGGCTGTCTTGATAATTTTATAAATATCTGTCATCGCCTACAAAGTCTCAACATCAATTGAGCAGTATCCTTTATCACATGCTATACCTTGTTTCCGGTTTAATATAGCCATCACAAATTTACAAATGTGTAATATAATACTGCTGAATTTCTATCTGTCTGAAAATGTATCACTCCGTATGTTTGAAAACAAATAAATTGGCAAAAAAATTGCTAAATTGGCAATAACCTGACAAGCCATACGTTTATTTTTCAGTTTGTTTTTTATGATGAAGTCTTATTTGATTACAATAGTCCTTCCATCTAAAGCTTAAGAGGAAAGTGTGTGTTTTCTGATTTCTTTAAAAACATGTTTAAAGATGTTCGTAGCTTTGTGTATTGAGCATGAACATGACGTATTGCATATATAAGATATTATGACGTCTACTTACCTGAAATGACGTTAAAATTTGAGAACAGAAAAACACAATTTCAGAACCTGAGTCCTGGTAAAACGAGTAATAGAAAAGCTACCTCCATCTTTCATGACCACGTACTCCTTCGAATTGTTGTTCAACCAGTCCTACACATCATATATGCATTCACGATTCAAAATGTATAAGAAGTCCATGTCATTTTCATCAGTCACGGCTAAAGTTCCATCTTTTAGAAAATACACACAACTCATACAGTTTTAACTATATCGTTATAAACACATGACCGGAATATATAAAGGTTAAGGTTCGCAGAGGGAGATCTGAAAAGATTTGCGCAGATTAGGCGAGTTTTTATTAATAGCTGGATCTTGTACCCCATTGATAGCCCTTGAGGCTTATCAGTGAGTTAAATATTGTAGCACAGTATTTTACACGATGGCCTCGAATCGAGTGGAAATTTATTATTTATAGCCGACTGGGACGAGGTTAGCTCAATTGCTAAAAAGTAATTAATGTTGTAATATCCCAACAAGTGTCATAAGTAACATTTAAAGTGGACTAAATGATTGTAAATTTATTTCATGGTTTCATGTTTTTTTCTTCATGTGTTTGACTTCCCTTTGTAGTGATATTTTTGTTGCATCTTTTTTAATACAATGAGTATGCAGTGTAAAGATAATAACATGAGAAAAGTTTACCTTTTACCTCGCTATGTGAAATGTAAATGATAATACAAACAATTTAATAATTTCTCATGTCATTCGAATGATTTTGGATTTGTTGGCTGAATTCATTAGGCTAAGTTCGAAAATACGCTCCACTAAAATGTTTAAGTAGGATATTCCGCCCCAAAGGTTGCATAGAGAAACCGAAGTACGAAATTTTGTGTCACACAAATGTTAAAGTATATAAATTTACGCCTGGAACTTTCAATAATTTTACGCCCAAATTCAACATGAAACATGAATGAATATCGGGCGAAATGATTTTTCCGTCCATACTCCTGGCGGAATTCACTGTTTACGTGCCAATTCCCCCTTGATTACGCCCGAAATCAGCCCCTTTATTTCATACGGGTGACTGACAATATAGTTTTTCTATGCCCGTTCTACATAAACTATGGCCAAGTAATCAGACCAAGTTTTTTTTTCGCTTAGGAAACATATTACGCAGCGGGATTGGCTTACTAACATATTAGCGAGAATCCTCCTGGTGATTTTGTTGATAGGGACCTGCAATCAATCCACGATACTGATTGTATCCTTCCATCTAGACGGCTTTCATTCATTTTCTCCTTTTTATGAAAGGTCTCTCGTACAAATTAGATTAATTTCGTTTAGGTTAGGGCAACTAATTTGTACACATGGATTAATCTATCAAGTTTTTTTGGCGTTTGTTTTGTAATGAATTCTCTAGAATTCCGGAATTCCATCAATAAGCTTTCGCATTAGTAATTGAATAAAATTGTTGTGTATTGTTGTTTTAAAAGTTGCCACCGTTTAACAAGTGGTAAACAAATACGAACCACTTTTACCTCAACAAAACCGATTTAAACTTAAGGGGAACAATATAGGTTGATGCAAAAAAAAAACATATTTTTTATTTAACTTAAATTTCAGAAACAAAAAAAGCATATACCCAGCGAACACATGACGTTGGATCAACGTCGGATATAAGCTGGATTTAGGTCGCGACGTCGGCGACTTAAATACAACGTTGTATCAACGTCAAAATCACGATGTCAGCCCGACGTCGCAATTAGACATTTAACCGACGTTGTGATTTGGTTATTGTTTGTAATTAGTTGTATTTTATCAAGTCAATACATGATATACACATGATGTAACAAGAAATTGCTCGAAAAATCGTGACACTGAGGCAAATAAATACTGAAACTCGATCATTTTATTATTCAAGTTCCTTCCCTTGTCTGTGCCCTTGGTTTCTGTAATTGGAATTTCCGCATGGTGTCGCATGTTTATAGACTTTTTTCTTTCTTACCCTCTTTCTCTTTTATCCGAAAAGAAACCAGTATCAGCTAACCGCGGTGCCCGTCGCGCATTCGAAATGACTTGTGAATTCATACGTCAAGCGAATAAAGCTTGCGGTCTTAGAAGAAAACAACCAGGAAAGTTGGTTTTAAAAAAGTAATGTTATCCTTTGTATACAATGTTGGTATTCCGAAGTCGGTCCCTGTTCTTTTTTTTTCGACATAAATTGCATGTTTCCATGATATTTTCTTTTCGATACAAAGTTTTTTTAACTAATCATCGCATGGCATTTAGCACGTTTTTAAATACAACATGATTTTTGGTATTTTATTGTTCAAATACTATTAATGTTTACTTAAAATCATATGCCGCGTACCTGTATAACTTTATATTTTTTAGGAAAAGTAAATCAGGGTACCAGTCTACTTATTGACCTCAAAATTTACTCTGATCAGAGCGGCCGAATGATTCAGACATGTATGTTATCACTACTTCCGGATGCTGATGATGTGAATTTCATAGTGTTTTATTGAGGAAATTTATCAATAAAGCCGCCATTGAATGATTACCACTATCAAACGGATTTATTTTCATCTTACCGTGGGTAGCATTTTTAATTTGACACGTAAATTTTCAAGCAATACAAGTTCGTTTGAAAAATTCATGTGATTTCAATTTTGCAAAATGGAGATAAAAAATATCATAAGTTTCATTCTAAATGAAGCCAAATGTATTAATATGTGCACAGCATCTGTGAATAAGATGATTGTTTACCTGTGTGCATAGAAAAGTCTTAATGCCACTCTCAGTGTAAGTACATGACATTGTGATAAAGCATCGCCATTGATAAAACAATCTTGCATGCTCAATTTTGATTCCCCTCTTATAATGCACCAGTCAATTGTTACCACGCCTCCCTCGGGGATATACCAGTAACAAGGGCTGTGTTTTTACCTTTCAGGTGTCCTCGTAGCTAAAGAACTTTAGCGAACACATTATATATTACCTTTTTGGACGTGTTGTAAACATCAAAAAAATAAATATCAACATTAAAGTGATGGAAGCCAAAACTAGTGTCCTCGCAATGCGGGGTGATTGCGTTGTTTTTTTCTTCCCTCAAAATATATCAGGGAATTGCTCTTACCTTAGATCCGTGGGGTGCGGGGTAATTCAAGGGATTTTACCACCAGTTCGCTCGCGCAGGGCAGGGATTTTACCGGGGATTGGCTAGACGGAAAGTCGGGGGCGGGGGGGGGGGGGGGGAGTGGTTACAATTGACTGGTGCATACTTTACAAGTTCTTTTTCTGAAGACGCTATGATGCATTGTTGTTGATAGATCAATATAAATTTATGAAATATTTGAGGGAAAGGTTTTTGGTTAAATAATTTACAAGTGTAACTTTTGAGTTTTATTTAACAATGCAGTGCCGAATATTGTGGAGATAGAATTGAATTTGTATTAATTAATCAGTTGAGGAAACAAAATTAAAATCAAAATATTCAATAAAGTTCCCTAATCACCCAATGTTGTGGAATAGTAAAGTAATGAAGATTTAACCTCACAACAGTCTTTATCAAATGCTGTCCAGGCTTTTTTATGCTTAAGAATAACTAACCTCGCGATGTCAGACCAGAAATCATCTTGGCATGAGATTGGATCACTATGGATCATTATGCACCAGTCAATTATAACCATGGCTCCCACATCCGGGGGAATACCGGGGATAGCAAGCGAAATGGGCCATGTTTTTACCTTTCAGGTGGCCCCGCAGTGCCAGGTCTTCCCGGAAAATACAGTGTGGATGGGGCTTAACCTAATGTCCCTTGGGTGCGGGGCATTTGGTGGGGACTTTACCATCAGATTATCTCCGCAGGGCGGGGATTTTAGCTGGGGTTGGCTGGACCGAAAGTAAAAGTTCCCGCTATTCCGGGACCGGGGGGCGGGGGGCATGGTTACAATTGACTGATGCATTAGCTTGTGTATTCAGATAAAGTTAAGAATATATATTTATTTATATAAGTTTGATTTAGATTGCAAAGTATAACTTATATTAATAATTTGAAACAGGTATCCTTTATCAATCAATGCAAGTATACATAAATGACTGTGCAAATCTGTATGTATCATCCAAATATGAGTACCTTGCAGGGTGAATGTTATTTGTAAAAATTATACTAAGTGAGCTTTCAAGATTACCTTTCCAATCGCATACGCAGTTTGAAACCTGGATAATTAAAACAAATCTTGGTTGTAGACCACTACTATTAAATATTTGATAAGTCACAGACATTATAAGTTAAAGTTTAAATGGTCTGTACTCAGTTAATGATGAAAAAGCCAAAATTTAGAGAAGATTGTAGAAAATTGACATAAACTTGGTATCGATGTGTACAATTAATGCATTGAAACTTACTGATGATCCCCATAGTTTACAAATGATTTATTAATAGCAGTTATTTCATGTTGTTTTTTTCCATTATAAACAGATTACTAGGTATGTCTACCGAGTAGAATTCATTCCTTATGCGTGATCTGCCGTTCATGTTATTACATGATATTAGCGAGTTAGGTATACATCTGGAAAATTCCACCCAGTAAAAGTAAGTCTTCATAGCATTGTGGATACCACACTTCACTGCAATTTTTTTCATTTTGGTATTTTATTTACAATAACAATAACGATATCAAAGAGTAAAATATTTATTGAAAAAATGTCCTTATATTCGTTACAGGAAAAAACTTTTTTGGTGACAATCTGGTGTATAGTCCCTTTCATAAACTACAAGTGAAGCCAATGCTGTATTAATTTGAGACAAACAAAAAGAATACAGCACAAAGTTCAAAAAGTGTGACCAATGTGAGAATACCTTACATAATTTATAAATTTTCATGCGATTCAGACAATTTTAATGCTAGAAATCACAAAAAAATCATTCCCTTGAATCATTCCTGTCATACATGTAGTTTAAAGCTACACTCTCACAGTTTTACCATTTTTACAACTTTTTTTGTCTTTGAAAGAGCTAATTTTTGCGTAAACATCTTCAAACCAATGATATCAGATTGCTGACAATCAGCTCGTAGTTTGTCATATTTCCGTTCGAAAATTAATATTTTATGGCTTAAACTGTTAAAGAATAATGCTTAAAACATCAATTTTTTAACTTTAATATAACAATCTGCCATCTAAATTTTGGTCAGCAGTCTTATATAACTGGTTTCCATGGATTTTCGCAAAAATTGGCTCGTTCCAAGACAAAAAATAAAAAAAAGTTGTCAAAATGAGAGTGCAGCTTTAAACTCATAGTAAAATTTCAATGCACTAGATTTGACATTTTAAACAGATGAAAAAATGTTATTTTTAAAAAGCACAATATATCCTTTATGTGACCTTACATTATAATGAATTTATTGAGATCATAATTAAGTGACTTTTCTTGCACTTAAATGTGAACAAGAAAGCTTGGGATTGAACACTAAATGAAATTAAATGAATCACAAAATATCATCAATATTATACACACAAATGTTCTTTGATATACAAAAAGTGAAACTTTTTAGACTTCCAAAAATTTAACATTTACTAAATACGGTTATATAAAATGATGAATACATTTGTAGGATTTGATATCCTACTTGATGTAACTCGGCTTCGTTCAGTTTTCTAAACTTTCTCTCAGTGATGAGGAATACATTTTATTCACTGCAGTTGTTTTCTAAGTTTATGAAAATAAGAACAATTGAAACAATTTATTAACTACTGTTGATCAGTGCAGATTGTGGGAGGTCATGGTTGATTTCAATGAACCACCAATAAGCCCTGCCAAAATTGGATACTGATTGGTGAGTCAGGTGCTTTTGATAGGCATGATTAGCATGAATGTTAATTTTAACCATCATTTATGAATGTTTACACAATCATTGAATATTGAAATAACAAGCGAAATGTTAGTTTGAATGATGAAAGCCATGAAATATGTGAAGTATTGAAAAAGAGACCATTTTTTCAGCTTGTGCAAAAAATGAGAAAATTATTTATTGTTTATCAGGAAAATGTTGAAATCTCATGTTTAGGCCTATAGTGATCATACTTGATTGCTATGTTATTGGCACTTATTGCAATATGTTTTATTCATTGCAATATTTACAGGCTTTCTACTGCCTCTACCAAAAAAAAACTAGGGAAAAAGTAGGGCATTTTTTACCAAAAAGTAGGGCAAAGTAGGGATTTCTGATGTTAAAAAGTTGGGATAAAGTAGGAATTTCTTACCATTTTAGTTAAGACTTACCATCACCAAGACCACATCAGGCTGTGGGTATCTTCAGTTCAGTCCATGCTTGAAAGACAGGCACCTGAAATTGTTTTTTTTATTTCTCTTTAAATACAAGTGCACCAATACAAAATGTTATTTACAATGATAAGGACAAATATAATCAGCAAGACAAACATACAATGAGTATATCTAGCACATAGTTTTAAGAACATTCACATTAGTAAGGCGAGAGCTACTAGATTCTAGTCTATTACATAGTCAAGGTAAATGCAAACAAGCTGTGAATACCAACACCAGGATGTACACTAAAAGCTATATGAACAGGACTGCATGTTTATGTATGAGCTACATGTACATGTAGGTTAAACTGATGTATATTCATGTTAATATGTTGCATAAAATTATAATATATTGCAAGGGCAAAGGTTATGTCAAACATGCCACAGTGTAGTATTTAAAGGAACAATCTAACTACAACAAGAGGTACAAGTAGGTTACATGTATGCATGCTTCAGTACACTGCCAAATGTTAATGTTAAATGTTACATGTACATATACATACAATTTGTGATTTATTTGCTTGAGTTGTGTCCCTTTTCTTTCTGTGAGTAGCTTGCAATCAATTTACTCTTTTTACATTCAATGTCATTTCTTTGACTTCTACAAGCCTCCAATGCACCAGTGGCTTTCTCAATTTTACTTCTTGACACATCAAGCAATGCATGGGCAATGTCTATTTCTTTGAAGTCTTTTTTCTTGATGGCACTTGCCAATCTGTCATTTGCTTTGTGCATATCTTCTTGAAGGTCTGCTTCATTTTTCTTCACTTCTTTCTCTTTTTCTGAGATTTTTCTTTTCCTGTCCTCATTCTTTTTGATTGCATTCATTTCCATTTTCTTCTGCCTCTTCTGCTCAAGCTGAGCCTTTTTAAGCAAGTCTGTCTCCTGTTTTTCTTCATCCAGTCTTTTCAGATACTTTTTATGAGATTCAGCAACATACTTCATCATTGTCTTGGTTATGGGTACAGCAGTTACGTTTCCACCATACTGTGCCACAGCATCTCTGGTAAGCCTCAAGGCATTGAGGGCTTTCTCAGAAAGAAGAGTTCGTTCAGATGTTAGAATCTTCTTATTCACAGACAAACTTCGTTCAACGTCTGCATTCCCATGGGTAAGACATAAACATGACAGCACCAATTTCTGCAAAGTTGGAAATTTGGGGTTTCCACTTGCAGACTTTATGCCGAGGACATCGTTCCAGAAGTGATCAACTCTCTTCAACTCATCCTTGTTGGTATATACAACACTACTTTCTATTGCTTCATTCCTGTACAGTTTCCACTCATCAGTTACTATAACAACCTCATTTGCTGTGATACTTGGCATTTCTTGTGCAAGCTCTCTCACATACTTCATGGCTGTGTTTTGCTCTCTCACTTCTGGGTGCAGACACTGTGCATACTTTACCACTTTCTGGGACAATGGTAGCTTCTTCCTAAGATATTTAGCTACTTCTATGTAGAACTGTTGCATCCCTCTCAGAAGTGGTTTCCTTCTCTCTTCACTAAGTGAACCCAAGGCTTCTTTACTCTCCCCCGTTTCCATATCTTTCATGTCTTGTAGATTCTCTCTCTTGTCAAGGTCAATCAACTTTTTACAGCAGGCATTTCTGACTAGGTCATCCTTCACAAATCTGTTCATGACTTTTCTTAGAAGGTCTGTCGATTCTGAGTGAAGCTGATGAATCAATGGCTCCTGTTTCTGGAAAAGCTTCAAGAAAGGATTGAATAATGGTCCACAGCTGATGATGAACAAAAGCTGAATGTACATTTCATGAGAAGACAATCCCTGGCAGATCCTTTTGTACCTTTCATTCTTTTTTAGGAAGTGGCTGGTGCGGTTGTTTTGACTGACTTGTGGGAGGTCCTTCAAAAAGTATTGCTTGCAAGCATCCCAATTGTTTCTAAGACGTTCCAAGGCAGGGATAAGAGTTAACCAACGACACTGCACATGTCTAACAAACACATCACCAGTGAGGTCCATATTCTCTAGTGTTTGTGCAAAATCTTCTTTCTGACAAGGGTGACTTTTAAACCACTGGAACAAGTCAACAGCCAGCCCCTCAACATCTTCCCCAAAGACATCTATGCCTTTTCTAAAGGCATTGTGCACCACATGTAAAGTACATGGTGTAAATTCAACAAGCACTTGAAGGCCATTTGATTTCAAGTGTTGATCAACAAGATTCCAAATTTTCTTGTTAACATTTGGCCCATCACTACCAATGCTCATTAACTGATGGAGTGGCAACTTGATTCCATCCTCTACCTCCAAACTGTTTAATAGCTCCTCAGCTACATCCTCTCCAGGAGCATGTCCAAACATTACGGCTTTGAAGAAATGTGTCACAATTTCTCCCCTTTCTGCACTCAAAAAACTTAATAAGACATCACATTGTTTGTTGCCTTGTGAATTTCCAGTCTCGTCGAACTGCAATGTATATGGCACCTTGCTTTCGATGATTTTTTTTACAGAGATTTGTCCTAAAGAATGGCCCCAATCCATCAGAAAGCATGTATGAGACTTTAGATTTGCTCATAGAAAACTTTTCACTGATTGCCCCTGGAAACATTGCTGCAAATAATTATGGTAAGTCATCACAAGCACTAATGTAAAACCAGCTGCTGCAACTTTCATGGCCCACAGTATTTCAGCTGTCATTACTTGATCTTTCTGTGGCTTAGTTAGCAGAGGAATCTCTTTTGAAGATCCAGCAACAACATCCCCATCACCTTGTGATGTTGTAGGTTTATCCTTTGAAACATTGAAAAACATTTGAGTGCTGCTTGTGCTGATCTTCATCTTGGCAATGTCCTTATGCTTTTGGCCCTCAGCATGGTGCAACATCTGTACAGCACCATTATTGCCACATTGAATTGTTTTCTTACACAAAAAGCAGTAGCCAGCAAAGTCTGAGGAAGAGTCTTTTGCACACCATGTTCTTAGCAGATGGCCATTACAGTCTGTCTTCCCAAGCCAAGAATGGTTAAATTTTGTCTTTCCGTGCGGCATTATTTCTGGTTAGTTTTGACAAACATGCATAGTTAAACCTGTAAATACAATCTAGCTGAGAAACAAGGCTAACCCAAGCTTGCTAACAGATTGTTGTGCATTATTGTCAACATGACAATGAAATGATTTGAATTTTTAAGACCTGTCATTTTCATGATTAAGCTTAACATTATATCATGTTGACAAAATGCACAACCATCTGATGGATAGTGATGAAGAAATACCAAGGTATCTGCACATGTTAGATTTTTGTTAAGTGACAATTAAAAGCTTGGAATCTAAATTGATAAGTCACACTGCTGCAACTCTACTCAGACACAAGAGCAATTGGTCAATGCAGTGTTTGATACCCACAGCTGCCAATGCTTTAATCACATTTCAATGTTTTATTTAAACCTTGTAAAAAATTTGATTGATGACTTTGTTTTAAAAATTTAAGTAACATGTACATATATGGTCTAATAGACATGGGGAAAATAACACAAAAATACAAATGAAAACAATAAAAAAATATGTTCTTTTGAATCAGTACAGCATGGCAACTGTGCAATCCCTCAGCTAATGCATCATTGGGAATATTTATAAACCTAATTTAGACATTAATAAGCTCTTGGCAGTGTCAAACTAGACTGAAGCATGCATTCATTTACAAGAGGAACATGGAAATTATAAAATAGTAGTTATTTAAACAATCAGTATGGTTTCATATATTTACCTCATAGCCAGAATGTTGCTGAATGTTTTGCCAAGGCACCATGAGTCTTTCAAGGATGGACATCACAAGGAGACACACTCACACACCTGAACTACTCATCAATTGCAACTGAAAATACAACTGAAATACCATTTTAAATATCTTCTTTTTTTCATTTCATTTCAAAATGAAAAAGTAGGGATAATAGGGCTATTTCAGAAAAAAGTAGGCCAAAGTAGGGATCAAAAGAAAAAAGTAGGGAAAAGTAGGGATCAGTAGAAAGCCTGTATTTATGTAAAACATTAATTATTATGTTGACTTAAGTTTGTAGATAAGAACTAAAGGTATAGGTGATGTGAGAATGATCTCGTAAGTCTTTAAAACCCCTTTTGGTATTGTGAGTTTTTTTGCTCCAGTCTTGTTCAGTTTAGCTTTTTAAGATTTTCAAAGTAACTGCAAAACAAGTCCAGCTGTCTAGAAAGACTATGTCAAACCCTGACCAGATATAATTTCTTGTCTTTTCAAATTACCAACTTGGCAATTGTTTTATAATAACATAGGATATTGGTTTTGTATGTGGAATGAAATATCATAAGTGGCACTAAATTGAACATAATTTATAGTTCTCATTGATATTACACATAGCTCCAAGTACATGTTGATCTAAGATTTAAGGCTTGGAGGGAGTCAGGGCTAGAAAAATGCATGTTAATACATTGTACTTTCCAACGCAAGAACTGTTTGTTTATTCAAGTAAATATAGCAATCCCCACACCAAGGAGCTGCAGTATTGCATAACCAGCTTAATTGACATTATGATTTGGAGTTCAAATTGCTGCAATTAAAGGCACATCTAGTTTTCAGAATTATTCAAACTCTGATTTAGCAACCTTAATATAATTATATGAACTACTTTTGCGAAATAAAAGCTTTTTTTAGATTTACAAGGACGGGTGAAAAGTATTTGCCAAATGTACTGCAACACCTGATACCTGTTGCCTAGGAATCCAACAAATTCTTGGCACTCCAAATGATACAGTAATATTCAATTTGGAGTGCCTGAAAAAAAAGCTTCTTGATTCTACATTCAACATCTTCTTTCTGTATGACATATTGGACCAGGAAAATCATGAACCTACAACCTTTTGCATCTATTGAGATAGGGAGCTATCAGTACAGTGACAGAGGACAATAAAAAGAAGGCCAACTGCTGCATTTATTGAGTTATCTAATGCATACAAATTAAGACGGAGAAAATAATTCTTAATTTTTCCAAACTACTTCCTTAAGCATATTGTACATGTATGTAGTTGTCCTTTACAATGATTGTTCAAAGTATCAATGGCCCTGTGGGTTAAAGATGCTCTGTCCACAGGGTTTGTACATAATAGGGTTATAAGTACTGCGTTTTGATCCAGAAGGTTGTATTCGACTCAAGTAGATTTTTGCAGATTGGGATTTCACAAGGCACAAGCCGAGTAAAATCAAAATCTTCAAAAAACTACCAGAATCAAATATGACATATCCGGATCAAAACGCTGTACTAATAACCCTTTTATTATATACATTACTGATTAGATCACTTAGAAGCAACATCTTTGCATAATAAATTTCATTTAAAGGATGCACTCATTGGTTTAATGACGTCAATTTAATATTGCGCAACATGTTATGACGGGACGTCACAAGAGTGGTATATGGCCGTATTGCACTGGAGCGGAATATGGGTTAAAGTATTTTGTGATATGTATTACATGTGGATTGATGATAGATAAAAAATAAAGAATAAAATTATGTTTGGTATTCCATTCTCACTAGCAGTGTGATGAACTGCTGACACCATGTTATGACATTTGATGGTCAAAGTATTCAAAAGACATTTTAATATTTCATACTTTAAAAACGATATTCATCTCATCTCTAAGTCTACTCAACTTGCTTTGCTATGTACAAAAGTCTGCAGCAGTAATATGAATAGCATTAGACTGAAGATAGTGCCTAATATTTATCAACAGCACTAAGTTATCATGGTAACATGTTAAATGAATTGTATACCAAGCACAAATTAAGAGGGAGAAAATAATTCTTCACTTTTTAAATAAAAACTACTTCCTAATAGCATTGTGTATGCAGTCTGACATAGGTGTACAATGTAGATGTCTTTTACAAAGATTCTTCAAAGTATGGCCCTGTGGTTTATAGCTCCCCTGAAAAAGAGGTGACAGGTTTTCTATATAGTATTTAATTACATCATTGAAAATCTTCTCTGAAACTGCACATAACAGCTTTGATATAAAATGATTTGATCAAATTAAAGAAGTATGTGTGCCAACCACGTTAATTAATTTGTACAAGTCTTATTTAACGTCTTTGAGAAATTCAATAGAACTATGACTTTATCTAATTAAACGCTTTAGCCCCCCACCCCCTCACTCTACACACACTTAACTAGATTTTTCAAATTTCCTTTGCAGCTTGCAAGCAGTTTTAGTCTAAAGTTTAAGCTAGCCCATTAAACAGTGGCCCCTTGTGATGTGAGCCGATTTTTTCAATGCTTATAACATGGTTGTCAACATTCCCCTAAATGAAGCCCTAGTCCATCAGTGCTTTCAGCACTTTGATTCATTTGAGTTGCTTCAAAAAGCACTCGAAAATTTTTGCGAGTGCTCCTTAAAGTTAAATTCGACCCTTGATTGACAGTCAATTTACATAATCACAAGACCTGAGGTGTAAAACCCCAGTGCTATCACCTGTTGTCGATTAGGCCACACCAAATTGATATTTCGTTCCGCGGATTTACCGCTCCTATTTTTTTGAAAATGTAAAAAAAATTTTTTTATTTCTTTTGTGCGCCCGCACCTCTATTTTGATCGCCAAGCTGATTTTTCCGGTAATTGTTTATTAAAAGGCTAAAAATAAACAAGCATAATTTTTCTTCGCTAGTTTTCGTAAAGGGAAGTTACCGATGCGTAGTGTTTTTTATACTGTATATCGATCGGTTTAGCATGGGTTTCAATAAATTCAATCAAAATGGCGGCTTCCGGTATAAACAATGTGGCTCGAAGTTTGGAAATTAAATCTTATTTTTGACAATAAATATGTTTTGAGCATGCTTGAAGTCATTGTTGATCGTCTCATGCACTAAAGGATCATTAATTAAAGCAATCATTATGCAATAAAGCATGTGTATCTGAGACTGGTAGCGATTATATTGCGTAATTAGTGGCTCGTTTTGAATGGAAATCGGAATGATCAACTTAGTACTATTTTATTCAAGTCATAATACAAGGGACCAAATTTTACCTCGTTACGACGATGCTGAAGATGACAGGCCAACTTAACTGGAACACTAGAGCTATCACTGAAGGTGATTAATACCCCCGAACGCCGCCTTTCATTATGATTTATCATTGTATGAAGTTTTATGAACTTCCATCTAGTAGTTTTCAAGTTACTGTGCGGACAAAAGTTTGACAAAAAAATAAGCCATAATGATTATTCAGGATAATCTGAGGGCCCTAACTCCTAAATGATTAAAGCGATTTCCATGGCTATCGAACTTGATCAAGATATTATGGTCACAAACATGTGTTAAAAGTTTGGTGAGGATTGGACAAACAGTTTTCAAGAATTAGATCGGAAACAATCTTCGGGACGTATTTTTCAAGTCTTTTTTTGCAAATAAAGGGCCGTAACTCCTAAATGACAAAAGCGATTTCCATGGCTATCGAACTTGATCAAGATATTATGGTCACAATCATGTATGTAAAGTTTGGTGAGGATTGGACACATACTTTTCAAGAATTAGATTGGAAACATATATTTTTGAAGTATTTTTGGCAAAAAAGGGCCGTAACTCCTAAATGACTAAAGCGATTTCCATGACTATCGAACTTGATCAAGATATTATGGTCACAAACATGTGTTTAAAGTTTGGTGAGGATTGGACAAACGGTTTTCAAGAATTAGATCGGAAACAATCTTCGGGACGTACGTACGTACGTACAGACAGACAGACAGACAGACGTACGTACGGACAAGGGCAACCCTATATGCCGCCACTTTGTGGGGGCATAACGAGTCATTGTTTGGTCCAAATTGATGTATCAAGCTCATTTTGTATCAAATTCTGATAAAACAACAGTTTTGAACAAATATCTTTTCACAAATAGCGATATAAACACTGGTCCGGATATACCTCAACATAAGTAAGTCTACGTTTATCACCTTATATTTTGTTTTTATTTGCAGCATAATCCGGGATTGTAATACACTTGTCAATTGTAACCGCTGCCCCGCCCACCCCTGGCCCTTGTTCCAGGGCTATACCTAAAACAGCTGAGGCAATGGGCTGTGTTTTTACCTTTCAGGTGGCCCCGCAGTGCCTAGTGAATGTGGTTTTGTCTTCATATTGAAAATATTCGGGAATGGGCATCACATAGGTATTCGGGGTTGCGGCGCCATTTGGCAGGGATTTTACCAGCAGTGTGTCCCTGCAGGTATTTTACCCGGGTTTTGAGAGACCGGAAGTCAAAGTCCCTTCTATTCCGACTTAGGGGGTAGGGGGTGCATATACAATTGGCTGGTGCATAAAAACATCTAAATAACCAAAAAAGTACTCTGAAAAATACCTGTGTTCTTTTTGTTTTAATAAGCACATGTCATTGCATTTCCTGTGATAATAAAAACAAAATTTAGTCTATGTTATATTGAGTCTGATGTTTGATGATGCCTGTGTAAGTGATCATTTTTTACAAATCCACAATCAATCCTAAGTTATGTCTAAATACAGTTGCATATGTTAAACTGATTCAGGTAGATTTATATAAGTCGTTTCAAACTTTTTACTAAAATCAGGGTTATTTATTATTATGAATGATTGTCATATTAAAGTACGTTTTAATTATATAAGAAATTAGATTTTTCCATATAATATTTGTACAAAACACGGATGAATAAATAGTATGTATTCCGATATTTTCCCAAAGTCCATTAGAGGTTCAGTTCAAGATGGCATTAAAAAGGGCAATTATTTTGAAAAATCATTCTTATTCATATTTAATATCAGGAAAAATATATTGTTCGCTCTTCGCTCGCTTCGGTCACTAACAATTTTTTAATTTTATTTTTTTCGCTCGCTCGCTCCAATTTTTTTTGGCAAAAATCCGAGGAACTAAACATTAATTTGGTGTGGCCTTATCTTCGACGTACGATTTAGTTGTCGAAGTTCGTAAGCTGTCTATCAACCCGTCCGAAGTGTCAATGGTGTTCATAAAGTCGGCCATCTTGATTCTGGTAATTTAAACGGTAAGTTATTTACCTACCTTTTTTGAAGAGGGCAAATATTACCGCGGTTAATATCCAGGTAAAATCCCGAAATATTTTTATACAATCACTTACCAACAAGCTACCAGAAAAGTTACCTAAACAACCTAAAAATTATCATCCTGGGTAAATCTGTTTATACAATTGGCTGCTGCAGAAGTAATCAATTACTTTTTAGGGACAAGGTGTTGAATTACTGATGAGACAGGATTACAAAATGAGCATACCCCAAGGAAGATCCTCTGCATAGAGGGGGTGGGGGGATGAAACTATGTTACGCCCAGGTATTTAAAATTCTATTTCGAAGAAATAGCTTGTGAATTTGCAACATGTGTATGGTTATGAATAAGAATTTAGGTATTAATCGGTGGTCTTAATATTTATATGAAAGACTTCAGAAACAAGCTCCCTAGCCAAAAGTTTAAACATAAACCCCGTGAAATGGCACAGGTTAAACAGGTTTTCATAATACGGCCGTCCGACGGAGCACTGTCAAAACATTTTTTTGGCAACAGGTTTGTCGATGGGTTTGATGAAACTAATCACCTTATCTAACTCCTGTAATGAATCGAAGGTAGGGCTTTTTAAGCGGCATAGACTCAAAACAACCCATTTGAACCCAAATCATATAAGAAATGTCTGGAATCAATAAGAAATAAATAGTTGTCAATGTGTTTTGTATATGCACCTATCAATATTTTGCCCCAGGGGGGGGGGGGGGGCGGCGGGCATACACGGGACTTTAGACAGAAGACAATTCCCGACAGGCGGGAATTTGACACGCCGAATAATTCCGGGTCCCGGGTTTTAGACATAAGACGGATTTTACATCTCGGTACCCGGAGTTGTATAGACAACCGTATTTCGTATCCCGGTACCCGGAGTTTAGACAACTGTACTGTCGCACTAAAAAAATGGCGGACAAACTTTCACACGTTTCATCCTTCTCAGTTAAAGAGATGTGTGAATGGGTGGATAGCATCTCAAAAGATCTCGCAACCATATTTAAAGGTACAGTATTAAATATAAACAGGAAATGTTCATCATTACTATAATTTATTTTGGCATATCGTATTAAAGTTCCATTCTATTGCCATGTGTTTTTGCGCGCGCTGTCCTTTACGATTTTGACATAAAGTCCGTTTTGATCAATTTCTTCTTTTGTCACTATGTTTTCAAATGCCCTCTGCTGCAGTCTCGTCAAAAGAGCGTCTATATGAGGGAGAGGGTTTTTAAAAAAATGACCGTTTGTCATATTATAACATGAAATTTTCATGTTATAATATGACAAACGGTCATTTTTTCATTGAAAATAATTAACATGATTATCATTATAGACCCACTCATTGACCTCATTCATATTTGGATTACCTGCCCTTGTAATTGGCTATATCATAGAATATTATTGCAATTTTCGATGTTTAATACACTTGTTTGTGCAGTGTTTTCGATATTCCGCCCTAAATATACGTCTGTAGCAGGGTATTAATCTTAATAGCCCCGTAATTATAATATTTATGCATTTATGCCCATAAGAAGAATAAATCGCTTCTTTGGATATCTTTTTTCAGATTTTTTGTTATGCTGCAACAACTATATATTAACAAAAAAGGTAATTAAATGTGGACTCACAAATGGTATAATACTAGCAAAATATTTCAGTACTGTATGCTATGGTGATGGTGTGATAAAAGTAGTGCAAAGTATTCTGTGTTTCGAGCAACCTGACCTTATATACTTTCTTATTAATGAAAATGTCCAGGACTCCTAAAGCTTTTACAAATATATAGGGGGAGGCACTTAATAATACAATTGAACGTGTATATACATCCATCTGTTTATTTTATGGACTGCAATTTAGTCATGCATTGTGAAAATTTTCAAATAATGTGGCACAACTCATTTATGTTTCCAAAATGAAGACACCACCCAGATCCCTACCTAAAAGGGTTGACAAGGTCACCCTGAGACGTTAACTGTCGTCTCCTTTGTACTTTGTCACACACACACTAAGAGGTTACAGGTCAAAAATAAAAAATATGCATGTTTTTGGTGACAAAAGGGTGATGAGATCTCATTTAAAGGGCCTCATCACATCAGATAGAATTGACAGAAATAAAAAATCATGATATGATACTTTTACCTGTCCAACTCAATGAGTCTCAAGAGAAAATGAATTGAAACCATCTACACAAAATTTTGTAAACTAGCCACAATTACCTGTGTGCGGATTTGTTTGGTTGCAGACTGCTGAAACACATGTTTTGCCTTATTTTTATATATATATGTACATTAATCCTATCCTTGCTTAGCTAGATACTAATTACATTCTGATATATGAATGGTATATATTGTAGCATGCTTTTAAAAACTATCTCTGTCTGCTAACTTGTCTTGTCATACTGAATGCTCTGCAGAAGCGCCAGCGGCCAGCAACTTTTCTGGGTATTTACAAAATGTAGCATTTTTTGCCCCAAAAATTGGCTACGTAAATTGCTCCAAAGTTGTGGACTGTCCATTTGAGGGAGTCAACGTGACACAATCATACACTTTTATGACTAAAACTTCCTAGCAAACACAAGACGTTGATACAACATCGGATCTAGGTAGGATCTAGGGTGTGACGTTGGCAACTTAACTTCAATGTCAAAACGGCTTCACATTTAATATGATGATCATCCTGTCATACCGACGTTGTTTTTTAGGCATAGTTCGTCACGACACAAATACAACGTCGCGTTCATAATGTCAGAAATACGACGTCCAATCAACGTATGTTTCTGACTTGTAGACATCTGGTACTGTTCAATATCATTAGTATTCTAAATTAATATTTCTTAAATCGATTTTGAAGCCAATTTCTGTAATTCAAACGCGAACATAGAGCCGATTTATGCCGTGAAAAGTGGAGATAAGTTTAAACATTAATGTACGGTTTCCGATTGGAATTGTTCATACTTTTTTGCATACAAATGCTGTTACAATTTTTAAACATAATCCAATGTTAAAAAAAAAAAAAACTGAACTTTTTGTCTGAGTGTCAAACAGCTTTGATCCAAATCAGACTTGCTGTCTGATCTGGATCCGAGCTGTTTGAATTATCATTGTAGCCGCAAATAGCAGACTAAGTTAATTCAAATGTACACAGTCTCATTTTCACTCATAACGATTTTTCTACAAACCAGGACTTGTCTCTATCTGTTTTCAACTCTTTAATGCTTGTATGGGACTTTTGGCTACTCTATTTATAATGTTTAATTATTATTATTCACATGGCATGGCTTACATGTAAAAATTTATTTGACCAATGTTACAGAGAACTAACAAAGATTTCATCTGCTCTAGCTGTCAATATACTTGATATTTTGATCATAGGTGGATGTCTTAAGTTTAGGATCCATATTCTGTTTATATATGACACTTTATATGTCCGATGGCTATTAAACACTTCAACTTGGAAAAGCAAGCAATATCTCATTTAATTAGCAATTGTTAACAATTAAAAGCCAGTTTAACAGTTTCTCCTCATTTCTGTTTATAATATTGTCATTATGGTTACAGGTAATTAATGTTGTTTCACATCTTAAAACCGTAAATTTGTTCATGTAAAGAATTGTCATTATTGAGTGTTCTGATTCAGAATGATACCAAAACTGTACATGCAACCTTTTAAATTGCATTTGTGTCTATTCCAGAGAATGACATAGATGGCCAAGGGCTTCTGGCAGTGGTGGAAGATGACACATTATTCAAAGAGTTGGTGCCAAAACTGGTTCTTAGGGCCAAACTGAAACAAGGGCTCTTTTCAGAAAAACGGGTAAGGTTCATTTAAGGAATGAAGAGATTTTTTTAACTTTGCATCGAGGTATGAAATCCAAAACCTGATCACATACTATGAAACCCCGAAGCAAAGTTAAAATCAAAGGACTGAAGGTCCTGAGAGTTGCCAAGAGAAGTTTCTTGCAGATGCATTGCTAAATGAAGCTTATATGAGTAAACAAAAGTTTTGTAAATATTTGACGAAAGGTTCTAGATTTTTAGCAGACATGCGACATGTAATATTGTCATGGTTTGAAAGAACTATACACAGTTGTTCAGCACATGAAGATGATGTGACATATACAAGATCCAGGTCCCTACCTATAAGGTCAAGGTCACACTTGGAGGGAGACAAACAGCTGTATACAATTGTCGGATGTAAAATCACTTGCAGTTACAAGTCTTGCATAAAACAGTTGAAATCAGTGTGACCTTGACGTTGATGAAGTGGTTATAGTGACAAAAAAAAAAAATTGTGGACTTTTCTTTTATTTTTATCAAGAAAATAGATACATTGCACATTAAGTATGATTTGGTAAAAAATCAGAGGTAACAAAATAGTGAATATTTAACCTGTTTACTGGCCTAAATGGCACACAGTAGCTCAGGAGCCGTATTCATAAAGCTCCTAAGGAAAATCTTAAACTTAAGTGAACATTTCAGATGCGGATTTCCAATTTATTTTTAAGCAAACGTCAAAGAAACTTTTCATGCTTATGAAAAACATAGTTTTGCATATGAATGCAAAGTTTCATTGAAGTATTATGGGTAAAAAAGTGAGAAATCTGCAATGGAAATGTTCACTTAAGTTTAAGATTTTCCTTAGGAGCTTTATGAATATGGCTTGAGCCTGTACAAGACACTTAGTAACTAAAGTTTCATCTAGATCCAAACTGTTTGAAATTCAATCCATAGATTTTATTACCAAATGTTGGGGAAGTGTTTTAAGTTGGAAGTAAATATAATAGTTTTCATGTGCACACTTGGCCTGGGAGTGAAGGGGTTATTTTTTCTAAGCCTTTGAAGATATGAGATGAAGAAACAAGAGGCACATCAGTGCCTGTGCTCCACTGGCCAAAAGGTTCAAGCAAAGACCACCTAACGAACATTTTCGTCAAGTTTCATAAAAATACAATCATCAATTTTTGAGGAGAAGTTATTTGATTTTTTTTTTACTTTAATAGCTCTGGCTGCCATGTTGTGCAGTGGACCGAAATGATTTGGGCAATTTGAGTAAAGGAGCACCAAACAAACATTTCTGTCAAGTTTTATCGAAAAAAGGTCATCGGTTTCGACGACAAGTCGTATAAAGTTTTTTTTTATTTTTTAGCTCTGGCAGCCATGGTGTGCAGTGGACTGGAACCATTTAACAAATTTTGGTTAATGACCACCCAAGGAACATTTCTGTCAAGTTTCATCAAAATCTGATCATCGGTTAACATTTAATCTGAATAGATTATGAAGCAAATATCTAACCTGAACAAGAACTGACGAGATAGAATCGACTTGGTGTTTCACTTACACTTTTCGGCCATTTAAGTTACTAAAAATAGCTGTTTCATAAACTTTCAGAATGTCACTTAAACGAAAATTAATGTTCAGTCTATATATACTTTCCTATGTATAAATGTAAGGTTTTTAAATTAATCTTTTTGTGAGAACTTTATGCTTATATGTTTACTCATAAATTATTATTGTTTAAAAATTATTTAAAGATGCTATACGTGAAAAATTGACATTATTTTTTTTCTATTAAAGGGAGGTAATTCAGTAGTAAAATGTAATCAAAGCTATTAAAGCATGGCATTTCTTTTCTAACCATGTTGATATTATTACAGTCTATTCAAGCAAGATGCCTTTTGTTTTTACATAGTACCCATAGGTTCTGAAAAACAAGGAGCACTATTCCCAACAGAAGGATGTCACTCCCTATCACTGCATGAGCATCATAATAAAGAAATGTTTACTCAAACTGCAAGCTGCTCAATTGAAATAGGTATTTACCTCAAGCATACAGTTTTATAATGTGGCAAAATAGTCGGACTACTAGATTGTCATTCGGACTAGTAAAATATGCCATTATGCTAGTCCAACTGGCTAGTAGGTTAAAATGTTTTTCGTGAAGACTGCGGACGAGAAGTCCTTAAAGGTTTTTCTATTTTTAACTCTCGCAGCCATGTTGTGCAGCGGACCGGAACCATTTGGGCAATTTTGGTTAAAGGGCATCCCGATGAACATTTATGTAAAGTTTCATCAAAATCTGATAATCGGTTTCTGAGAAGATGTAGTTTAACGTGTTTTTTTTCTATTCTTAGCTCTGGTGCCCATGTTGTGCAGCAGACCAGAACTGTTTGTGCTATTTTGGTTAAGGACTACCCAAGTAACATTTCTGTCATGTTTCATTGCAATACGATCATCGGTTTCTGAGGAGAAGTCGTTTAAAGGTTTTTCTATTTTTACCTCTGGGGGCCATCTTGTGCAGTGGACCGAAACCATTGAAGCAAATTTGATAAAGGACCATCCAAGGAACATTTCTGTTAAGTTTCATCAAAATCTGATCATCGGTTTCTGAGAAGATGTTCTTTAAAGGTTTTTCTATTTTTTTTGCCCTGGCAGCCATGTTGTGCAGCGGACCGGAACCATTTGAGCAATTTTGGTTAAGGACCACCCAAGGAACAATTCGGTCAAGTTTCATCAAAATCTGCCTATCCGTTTCAGAGGAGATGTCGTTTAAAGATTTTGCTATTTTTAGCTGTGGCGGCCATATTGTGCAATGGACCAGAACCATTTGAGCAATTTTAATAAAGGACCACCCAAGGAACATTACTGTCAAGTTTCATCAAAATCTGCCTAACCGTTTCAGAGGAGATGTCGTTTAAAGATTTTGCTATTTTTAGCTCTGGCGGCCATATTGTGCAATGGACCGGAACCATTTGAGCAATTTTGGTAAAGGACCACCAAAGGAACATTCCTGTGAAGTTTTGTCAAAATCCGCTTATCAGTTTCAGAGGAGATGTCGTTTAAAGTAAAAGTTTACGCACGCACTCACGACGGACAATCTGTGACGACATAAGCTCCATGGCCTTCGGCCAGTGGAGCTAAAAAAAACAATGACTAGATTGGCATAGAATCTGCTTGAAATACTGGTTAGAATGAGATTATACATACAAGATGGTGTAAAAGTAATACAAGTACAAGGTTTATGTTGTACATTATCAGTTTTGTAAAATAGTATGTCTCGTGTTTCACATAAAACACTGTTTGTAAAACAATTTGCTCCTTAGGAGCAAATGCTCTATATCCCATAATGCCTTTAAAACCATTGAGATAAACCGATACTTCAAGCCTTCAAGATTATTTTTGGTTAGCTAAAAATATAAAAATGACGTCGGAATCTAAATATAGCATAGGGGATAATGTGTTAAGAAATACTGAAGTTATGGAAGAAAAACAAAAAACGAATGGACGGACAGACAAACAGGGTGATTACTATAGGGCTCCCACATTGATGTGTGGGGGTCCCTAATTACACCAAAATGAATAAAGTGTGAGGATTTTAATGCCTCATGATTCCCACCCCAGATTGTAAATTAGTTTACGAACCGTTGCGTGCTTTACAATTGGCCAATTAAAAAGTACACAAGAGGTTGATTGGCACATTGCTGCTCTTGTTTCATACTGGTACCTTTAAAGTAAAATTGTGAAACGCGGCTGGTGGTTCACATAATGATTGACAGTTGTGGGCAGGAACTATGAGAAATAAAATTCTCAAATTGAATTCAAATGACTTTTATAATAGGTAAAATACGCCACTTTCACATCAAATAATGCATCAATCTGTCACATCAATGACAGATAGGTAATGTCCTCTAACAGACAAAGATAGATTTTTGTGTGTTTTAAAGTGAATTTTCATCAAGAATATTACTCTAAATAATGAAGATCAAATGTAAAGGTCAACGTCAGAAGGACATGAAACTGATGAAAGTGGAACGCTGCATTCAATATATGCATCCTCACACTAAGTTTGGTAATCCTAGGTGATAACTAGATCCTCGTTCGATTTAGTGAAGATTCCATCCTGTTCTGTGACTAAGCTTGATTCCACACCACCCAGGTCAAGAGCTAGCAAGTTTGGTAATTCTTGGTGATGGAATGATATAACAGGCAACACTATGAATGCTCCAGTGTATGAAAAGTAAACATCTCTAAACTACCGGGTATAAACTATGAACATGATTTTTCACTCATTAAAGGTGACCACAGACTGTCATGCTCCAGTGTATGAAAAGTAAACATCTCTAAACTATAAACTTTGAACATGATTTTTCACTCATTAAAGGTGACCACAGACTGTCCTTTGGCTATGAAATTCAGTGTTTTTGGTAGTTTGGCTGTAATGTCTTCCAACTGACACTGAAAGGCTGCAACTAGCACTTCGTTTGATACATTGAAGATTCCATCCTGTTCTGTGAGTAACTGGGATTCCACATCACCCAGGTCAAGTCCTAGAATGGTGGCCGTCATCTCGGTGTTTGGCATGTCAGTAACCTATATAAATAAAGTAGGGAATAACTCCGTTATTAAGCATAAAGGGGTTATGGTTCTTGTACACTGCACTTCCTTTCATTGAGCTCTACCATTGTATGCAGTATATGAAATTCCATCCGGTAGTTTTCAAGTTATGCACTGGACAAGAAAAAGTAACAAAGGGAAATAACTCTGTCATTAAGCAAACATGGGTTATGGTATTTGTAAACTGTACTTCCTCTAATTGAGCTCTACCATTGTTTAAAACTTTATCAAATATAATCTAGTAGTTGTCATAGTATGCTCTGGACAAAGTTTACACTATTAAACTATGGAACAAGGGGAGATAACTCTGCAACAAATTGACCAAGCGTTATAACCCTTGCAAAGTGCACAACTTCACATTGCTATCTATCTAAGTTGCAAGTTTCAATCAAATTCCTTCAATTCCTTTAATTCTTTCAAGTAGTTTTTAAGTTAGAGTATGGGACAAATACACTATCGAAATAGTTTGCATGCGTAATTGCCAGGGGTAGTATAAACATTTCATAAATGAAACGCTTGATGTTGATGGGACATCTTTACACATGGCCGCTAAAAAAAATGAGCGGCTTCCTGAGATGCAATATCATGTTAAATATGAAGTTTGTCAAATGGATGAAAAGTTAATGGCAATTTTACATCTTGAATGTGACCTTGACAAGTGGACCCTCAAAATGTGTGGGTCATTGAGATGCACCTTCATGCTAAAATTCAAGTCTGTGCATTGCAAATAGTTTAGGTAGATCAGAGGATTTTGAAAGGAACTTTTGCTCGAGTACATGTATGTTTGTATGTTCCAAGATATAGCATTTACCTCTATCTTTGTAAATTGTGTTGACGACAGGGATTCCTCATTGTTATATCTCTTGCTGTTGACAACAATATTGGTGATGGCAACAACATCCCCCAACACCACAGGCTCTGCTGCAATGTTGCGCCACAAGCTGACTTTCACCTTCCCAGTACGGTCCTCCACCGTAATGGTCCGCACATTCACCTCTTTGTCATTCACCATTACTGTAGTGGCAACGCTGTCCTGCAAGGAGAAATAACATCGACATCTTTGATGTGGCATAAAGAAGTTTTTGATTGCTTATTTTCAATCATCATCTTTTATGTATGCCAACATTTGTCTGCCTGTAAAGGGGCATTAAATTTGCACACAAAAAAAAACGTTAGTTATTACCCTGTCAAATTGTAACCCTTGCGATGGTAAATAAAAGTGTGTAGTTGAAACACCAATGCGCCCAAAGGGTCTTGTCACAAATAAATTTGACATCTGACCTTGAAGGATGACCTTGACTGTGTTATGTTACAAATGAATATTTGCAACTTAATGAGATACACATGCATGTCAAGTATCAATTCTGTATCTGCAATAATTCAAAAGTTGACCTTTGACATTGAAGGATGACCTTGACCTTCAAATGTTACCACTAAAAATTGGTGGCTCCATCAGGTACACCTACATGCCAAATATGAAGTCACTAGCTGTATTAGTAGAATATATGACAATTAAGCTTTGTGACATTGAACTTTGACCTGCAACACATAATCTTGGATGTGGTTAACATTTCTGTAAAATTTAAAAAATCATTTATTCATGACGGGAGATATGGATCAGACACGAACATGTGTACGGCTAGACAGACACATAGGGCGAATCCTGTTACACTCTATCCAATAAGCTCTATGTATGGGTGATGGTATACTTTGTATAACAATTACGCAATCAAGTGTTCACTTTTATATATATATACACTTTGAGAAAACACTTAGAATACACTTTGTGCTCAATACAGTCCAAAGGACTTAGAATCAAAGAAGCTCGACCAATAAAAATGAAAAAGTTAAAATCAAACTATTGATCAAACACTTACTTAACAATTAAAATCTCGTTTCCAATATTCAAACACGTGTGATGTAAACACTTGATGAAAAAAGTCACAAGTGCTTCTCAAATACTTGCTTTACAATATTTTAACAATGTATCCAATATTCCAAACACCTCAAACTATTGATTATCAAACTCTTGATGTAAACAAAATGTTAATTGATTTTTAACCAGTCTTTAATATGTCAATTCAATACATGTCTGTGAGTGTGAACATCAATAAAAAATCCCAAATGTACGTGTTTGATAATGGTGGTGGGGGCGAATAGCGCAGTAAAATGATAACCTAAATTTAGCATGCGCACTCGAGTAACGTTAAGTAGAAATGCACGGAATACAACATACATATATAACCCGAGATAAACATAAGGCTTGGTTACGAAATTATTCCATGCATGCTAAAATGAACGAAGACGGATCGTTTTTCCGAAGTCGAATTCACGTAATTTGTGCAAAAATGGTTTGTTTAAAAATGCACAGAGAACATCAAACATAAATAACCTACGATAAAAAGAAAACTCAAGTGAATGACAATATATTCAAGTGCATGCAAACGGAACTGCTGATTGTCGATTCGTTGTTGTTGAACGAGGGCCGAGATTTTACAAAATGGCAGGCTCCGGTGTTGTTGAACGATGCCCAGAGTTTTTGAAAAATGACTGACTTCGGACGCTTTGTAAATTGTGCAGATATGTCACAAGACAAAAATAACAATGCACTGCTATGATTGTAAAATACTCAACACATACAATAAGAAATTGAAGGAAAAACAATTTGTTATAGTTGGCTACTTACCAGATATAGTTTGTGGTTTGTAGAAGAGTTAGCCCGGATTGAAGCTGGCGACGATTCCTCCGCGATATTTTAGTCGAACATTCAAAATGAATTGTATATAAATCACTTATGATAACAAACGTTTCTCGACGTTAATTTTTTTTAATTTCCATACGTTTATTTTAATGAAATAACAAAATAGCACGCCCGACACTTCACATTCAATGGACTACTTTTATTACCCGGTACTGCACAATTTGACAGAGGGGTGAGCGCAAGACTGTGCTAAGTGCATTCTTTATTGCTTTACACTTAACACAGTCTTGCGCTCACCCCTCTGACAATATGTAAAAGCATAAATTACTACGAGACAGGATAAATCATTTTTAATACCTTCATTTGACCAAAATGCAAATAATCGAGTTTCAGACTCGCACAATAAATGATTTATTAAGACACATCACACATAATAATTGAACTATGCATGTGGAAAACATGATAGATATGGAACTTCTTTCAGCGCGGCATTCTACCTGAATCAAGGGGTCCGCGAAAAATAGTGTAACTCTGAAATATGGTATCAAACATGACTCCAGAGAGTTTGCCTAAAGGCAACTCAAAAATCTCTTCATTCCTTATAATTAAGGGTTAAAAGCAGTGAATAATAAAACAATATGGTATAGATCTACAACGTTATTTTCAAGTCACTTGTTTACCAACAAAATTACGTCAACGTCATCGCGCTTGCATTCTATTATGTTATCAAAATTGGAACTCAAAAACATTGACCAATCACTAAAAAGCAATGGAGATGAAAACAAACAAAACTAAATTATTATGTTTTGTTTTGTTTTTGTTGGGCTTTACATCACTTCGACAGTAGTTCAGTCATTTAGCAACGCCCGGCTAATAACTAGTGAAGACCCCAGAAACCCGTCTAGAGTTGCACGGACAGGCAACCGGGTAAAGCTTCCTCACATAATGATTTTCACCCCGGACGAGGCTCGAACCCACAGCAGTGAGGGACAAAGGTATTTAAGTCGGAGACTAACCCCTCGGCCACGGCAGACCCGGATCATTATGGATCTGCATTGTATTTATCTAAACCTGTTAAGTCCAACCTATGGACACATTTTCTAGTTTCTTTTAATAGAACTAACATTACAGAATATTAACACGGACATTCCCAGATATGTCAGTGTGGGTGTGGGGGGTGGGGGGGAGAGACATTTGTTTTCTATGAAAATAATTTCTAAATTCAATGTGCGGAATTTATTCAATGAATTTTCAGGTTAGAAGTACTTTCATCTTTCAGAAACTTGAAGCGGCACCTGAACCTGAAGTGGAGAAAACCACACCAAAGGAAAAACTGACAAAACCAACGACAAAACCATACAAGAAACTGTGCGTTAAAAACGGCAAATGGGAATTGGAAACCGTTCAGAGTTTGGTAAATAATATTGATTGACCCTAAATAAAATGTTGAAATTTGTAGGTTGATTCTTGTTGAGACTGCTTGCGGTGTGCTGGACATAATAACCACAATGGCGCTGGCCAGGCTTAAAATTTATCATGGAGAAAGGGATTTTAAAATAACTTGGTGTAAATATTTGTTACAAATAGACGATGTGTTGCTTGCAAGACCCAGGTCACTTTCTCAAAGGTCAATGTTACACCTGGAGGTGTGGATGTAAAAGCTAGTTTGTGGATGTAAAAGCTAGTTTAAACCATTCAACCGATTTCGAAATTACTTGCTATAAATGTTAACCATAGTAAGACTATCAATCCTGGGTTAGAAACTAGTACTAGACACCAACCTCTATCAGCAACTACTTACTGTACCACATACAGTCGAACTTCGATAGGTCAATCACAGTTTGCTCGAAACCCCATTAAACTCGAACTGAAACCAAAGTCTTGAGAGACAAAATTGAATTCTAAATAGGCCCAGTATGGCTCCAGAGTTATGCCTCGGCGTCTGATCTGGAGCCATGCTGCTTGCTATTTAGACCAATGTGCTTTATTAAACACATGATATAAGGTATTACATAACTTCGGTTAAGTCGAGCTAATTTTGAGCGTCCCAATGAGCTTGACCTAAAAAAAGTTTGACTGTAAAAAGAAAAGGGTCATAGGAGGGTTCAAACATGTGACCATCTTCTTGCCTCATAAATCGATTCACCTAAGTAAATAAATGCCCAACATACCATGTGATATTTCTTCTTTGCTCGTCACTTTTTCAAAGAAAAAAAGTCGAGTTATTGTGATCGCATTGGCTTCGTCTGCGTCCTAAAACTTGAACCTCACCTTATAACTCAATAACCATTCAACATTTACAAATGAACTTTGTAAAACATGATCCCAGGAACAATGCGCCTTAAATAATTATACAGTTATGCCCCCACAAAATGGTGGCATATGGGGTTGCCCTTGTCTGTACGTACATCTGTCCGTCCGTCCGTCCATCCGTACGTACGTCCCGAAGATTTTGTTCCGATCTAATTCTTGAACAGTATTTGTCCAATCGTCACCAAACTTAACACACATGTTTGTGACCATAATATCTTGATCAAGTTCGATAGCCATGTAAATCGCTTAAGTCATTTAGGAGTTACGGCCCTTTATTTGCAAAAAATTGTTTGTCCAATCCTCACCAAACTTTACACACATGTTTGTGACCATAATATCTTGATCAAGTTCGATAGCCATGATAATCACTTTAGTCATTAAGGAGTTACGGCCCTTTATTTGAAGAAAAAAAATCGACTTGAAAAATATCTTGTCTGGGCCCTTTCTGGAAAAGTATTTGTCCAATCATCACCAAACTTTACACACATGTTTGTGACCGTAATATCTTGATCAAGTTCGATAGCCATGTAAATCGCTTAAGTTATTAAGGAGTAACGGCCCTTTATTTGAAAAAAAAATGACTTTAAAATATCTTTGCCCTTTCTGGAAAAGTATTCGAGTTCATTTCAGTAATAAGCCATGAAACTTTATACAAGTATTAACCCTTAACGTTGCAAGCATGATATTGCTTTATAATATGCAAACTGCATAGATCCAGATGACATGACAACTATATCTGTCTAATCTGGGGCCTAAGCCGTTACAGTGGAAATATCTTGTGTGGCAAACTTCTACACTGTTAGGAGAACTTGCCTCAAACATTCACAGATGTTTATCCTATATGTGCAGATTATCCTGAATAATCATTATGGCTCTTACTTTCTGTGACAAAAAAACTGAAGTGGGGGCATCTGTGTCCTATGGACACATTTCTAGTTGGACTTGGAAAAATCGTCAAAAAACTTTAACCTTACCTTTTAACTCAAAAACCGTTCTTCATTTTCAAATGAAACTTGGTACACATGTTCTTAAGAACAATGTGCATGTCTATACCAAATCAAAGAACTCTTGCTTTTATGATTTTTCAGTTATGCCCCTTTTTGAACTTTGAAAATTGTCACAAAACATAAATTTTACCCATAACTCTAAAACCATTCAACATATTCAAATGAAACTTGGTACCCATTCAACATATTAAAATGAAACTTGGTACACATGTTCCTAGAAACAATATGCATGTCTATACCAAGTCACATAACTAATAGTTGACCTATACCAAAGTCTTTTAAAGAATGATGATATCTATAAAAAAAATTGGGCCCCAGGGGCGGGGCCAGTTTTCCTTATACGCCTATATCTATTTTTGTGATGGTTCTTTTGTAGCCCTTTTGTCAGGTGAGCGATAAAGGGTCATTATTATGTCTCCACATATATAGGGTAGACATATTGATTTTGTGCTTTCCGTCCCTCCGTCTATCTGTCCGTCCGTCCGTCCGTCCGTCCGTACGTACGTACGTACCAGAGCTACGTTGTGAGGTTTGGTCTATGGTTCTGATAACAATAGTTCTCTTTGATGTCATTCATTCCGTTGCTCTTGTGGGGTTATATTTTCTCTTGTGGGGTTAGTTTTCACACCTTTGAACAGAAGAATTTACACCTTTGGACAAAAGGTAACCCCATAATGTAGCTCTGGTAAGTATGTCCGTCCGTCCGGATTTGTTTGTCCGGACCATAACTCTGATATTTCTTAATGGAATTTAAAAATTATTTCACATATGCATTCCTCATCATCAGTCGGTGCGGCATGCACAAGAATCAGGTCTGTACCTCAAAGGTCAAGGTCACACTTGGAGGTCAAAGGTCAAAATTGGCTTAAATTCAGCTTGTCCGGACCATAACTCTGAGATTTCTCAATGAATTTTAAAATTATTTCACATATGCTTTCATCTTCATCAGTTGGTGCGGCATGCGCAAGACCCAGGTCTGTACCTCAAAGGTCAAGGTCACACTTAGAGGTCAAATGTCAATATTGGGGAGACATGCGTTTTTTTTAAAAAACAAGCTCTAGTTAAACCATTATAAAACCATTATGGTCCTCTTGTTTCAGATACCGGAAGTAGCAAAACCAGTGAAGGAACTAGCAGTAATATTCAAACAACGTGAAGGAAAAAGCATAACTCCATGGCAGAAAGCTGTCAATGAGGCAGCTGTTGCTTTAGCAGAGCAGGATTTGTCATTGTTATCGGATCGCCAAGGACTATTTGAAAAGTCAAGGGCAGTTGTTGCCCAAACATACGAGTTCAAAAAGGGTAAATCAAGATCAAACGGCCAACTACTTGAAAATGAACCCAAACGTTTACCAAATACAGATACCGATTTAAGAGCGTTGAGAATGAAACATCTGAAAGAGGAAATGGATTTTAATCTCCATGAGACCATTAAATTAAAGAAAAAACTAACACGTTGCGAAGATGTAAAGGATTTTGAGACCTGTGTAAATTTGCGAAAAGAAATACAGAGGTTAAGTTCTGAAAAAAATCTGAAGCAACTTGAATTACATGAGCTTGAAAGAAGCCAATATAAAAGCAACTGGTATTTCGCAAATAAAGCTAACAAAGTCAAAGTTCTGAAACCAAATCATAAAAAGGGTTCAAAAAATAACCAAAATCATGAAAAAAAATCAACAATTCAAAATTTCTTCAAAGGAGCAGTAAAACTCCAAGCTTCTGTCAATTCTGAAACAGAAACAGTCACCGGGTTGGTTGAGGCAACATCGGTCAAGACAGTACCAGAGAAAGTCATCGGTGTAGTTGAGGCAGCTGTCGATTCAGTACCAGAGAACGTCGCTAGGGTGGTTGAGGTCACCGGGGTGGTTGAGGCAGCCTCTGTCGATTTTTTACCAGAGACGGTCGCTGGTGTGGTTGAGGCAGCTTCTGTCGATTTGTTACCAGAGAAGGTCGCTGGGGTGGTTGAGGCAGCCTCTGTCGATTTGTTACCAGAGACGGTCGCTGGGGTGGTTGAGGCAGCCTCTGTCGATTTGTTACCAGAGAAGGTTGACGTGGTGGTTGAGGCAGCCTCTGTCGATTTGTTACCAGAGAAGGTCGCTGGGGTGGTTGAGGCAGCTTCTGTCGATTTGTTACCAGAGAAGGTCGCTGGGGTGGTTGAGGCAGCCTCTGTCGATTTGTTACCAGTGAAGGTCGCTGGGGTGGTTGAGGCAGCCTCTGTCGATTTGTTACCAGAGAAGGTCGCTGGGGTGGTTGAGGCAGCCTCTGTCGATTTGTTACCAGAGAAGGTCGCTGGGGTGGTTGAGGCAGCCTCTGTCGATTTGTTACCAGAGAAGGTCGCTGGGGTGGTTGAGGCAGCCTCTGTCGATTTGTTACCAGAGAAGGTTGACGTGGTGTTTGAGGCAGCCTCTGTCGATTTGTTACCAGAGAAGGTCGCTGTGGTGGTTGAGGCAGCCTCTGTCGATTTGTTTCCAGAGAAGGTCGCTGGGGTGGTTGAGGCAGCCTCTGTCGATTTGTTACCAGAGAAGGTCGCTGGGGTGGTTGAGGCAGCCTCTGTCGATTTGTTACCAGAGAAGGTTGACGTGGTGGTTGAGGCAGCCTCTGTCGATTTGTTACCAGAGAAGGTCGCTGTGGTGGTTGAGGCAGCCTCTGTCGATTTGTTTCCAGAGAAGGTCGCTGGGGTGGTTGAGGCAGCCTCTGTCGATTTGTTACCAGAGAAGGTCGCTGGGGTGGTTGAGGCAGCCTCTGTCGATTTGTTTCCAGAGAAGGTCGCTGGGGTGGTTGAGGCAGCCTCTGTCGATTTGTTTCCAGAGAAGGTCGCTGGGGTGGTTGAGGCAGCCTCTGTCGATTTGTTACCAGTGAAGGTCGCTGGGGTGGTTGAGGCAGCCTCTGTCGATTTGTTACCAGAGAAGGTTGACGTGGTGGTTGAGGCAGCCTCTGTCGATTTGTTACCAGTGAAGGTCGCTGGGGTGGTTGAGGCAGCCTCTGTCGATTTGTTTCCAGAGAAGGTCGCTGGGGTGGTTGAGGCAGCTTCTGTCGATTTGTTACCAAAGAAGGTTGACGTGGTGGTTGAAGCAGCTTCTGTCGATTTGTTACCAGAGAAGGTTGCTAGGGTGGTTGAGGCAGCGTCGGTCAAGTCTGTACCAGAGATGGTTGCTTGGATGGTTGAAGCAGTGTCGGTCGAGTCAGTACCAGAGATGGTCGCCGGGATGGTTGAAGCAGTGTCAGTCGAGTCTGTACCAGAGAAGGTCGCTGGGATGGTTGAGGCAGCATCAGTCAAGTCTGTATCAGAGATGGTTGCTGGGATGGTTGAAGCAGTGTCGGTCAAGTCAGTACCAGAGATGGTTGCCGGGATGGTTGAAGCAGTGTCGGTCAAGTCTGTACCAGAGAAGGTCGCCGGGATGGTTGAAGCAGTGTCAGTCAAGTCAGTACCAGAGATGGTGGGTGGGATGGTTGATGCGGCGTCGGTCAAGTCTGTACCAGAGATGGTTGAAGCAGTGTCGGTCGATTCAGTACCAGAGAAGGTCGCCGGGGTAATAGGGGCTACAAATAAGGATGGAAATTTTTAAAAAGGCCCTTTCAAACCTGTCTTGATTTGAAGGGGCTAAATGATTATTTGAACTTGAAAAAAAAAGGTTTAACAAACTTTACGGAAAATGAAGGAATTTCTTATTCTTTAGTAGATATGAGCATTTTAGAATATGTTGAAGTAATAAAATTTATATGTTCTGACAAACATCAACAGCCATGCATGATGTGTACTAGAAAAGTGGAACTGAGTTTGTATATTTCAAAACATTTCTACATTGACTTGAAAGGAGCATTCAAAATGTTGAGACCAGATTCAGATATGAAAAATTACCGAATTCCAAAAGCAAAACGTTTAGTTCTGCAGTTGCCAGTTACTGTTATGAAAATGAACATTGGACAATGTGAAACAAACTGTGTTTTTAGCATTAAGGCAAATATTGCTCTATGCAAAGCCTTACTGTCTGCTTCGTGCAAAACTCCTGACAACAGTGTACAAATTTCAAAAATGAGTTCTGAAAATTTTCGTAACTATTTGAAAATGGCAGGATCAGACGATGAAAGAGAGCGGCTGACATGCTTACTTAGTGAGGCAAGTGGGTTAGGCTCTTCACAAATGAAAAATCAATATAGTGTTACAAATATAAATAGAAGAAAGGACAGAATGAATGAAGCATTAAGAGAATCGACAGAAATTAGAGAAGGCGTTGAAATGTTAGCCAACTTACAGGTGAATGTTTTAAAAGGCTTCGGTATTAAATCATTTGAGGTTGAAGACAGCACAGATGAGGATAGCACAGATGATGATGCAGATTTTGAGGATATCATTGGCGATGATTTTGGACATCTTAGCGATACTAGATGTGATGAATTCAGTGATGATGTCAATGACGTTAGATGTGATGATGTTAGATGTGATGATGTCAGTGACGTTAGAGTTGATGATGTCAGCGACGTTAGATGTGACGTTAATGATGTTAGAAATAACGGTCAGCAGTATGACTTGTACAAAGAGGTGAATGTTAATGTGCCATATATGAATCCCCACCAGTTAATGGACCTTTTAAGAGAATTACAATACAATTGGTTTGCGTTTGCTCGGGTGTTAGAAAGCAATTTAACTTTGAATGATGAACAACTCAATCAACTATTGCTTGATTTTGCTGGTTTGATACCTATGTTGAATTTGGCAGATAATGAAGAAAAACTGATAGAACAAAGCCGTCAAGCTTTTCTTTTAAGAAATCGGCTCGTTGAAGCAATTCATCATGATAATGAAGAAATTGGAGACACAGACAGTGATACTGAAATAACAACGGACGAACTTGCTAACATTCATAATCTTTTAGATGAAAATGGAAAAATGGTTATTGCCAAGAAAACGTTGTCTATTCGTCGAAAAGCACGAGCTAATGCCAATAAAATTATAGCTGAAAGACGCTTTTTAAAAAGAAAAGTGGGTAAGAAAACAAGTGGAATTTTAAAAAAAATCCCGGATATTGGTAAAACCATGGAGACTTATGTTAAAGAAAGTAGTGTAGGGGCAGATGCCTGGCGGAGAACAGGGGTGCTTACATTTGACGGAAAGGTTAAAAATAACATAAAACCAAAAGTGACATACAAGCGAATTCAGTCTCATCTTCAAAAGACTTATAAAAGAAAGTTCAGTTATGGAACTGTTGTACAGCTTTGTGTAGCACGTAACAAGAGACGAATTTCATCTAAACGATACAGAGGGGTTGCTGCAATAACAACCAGAAGAGCTAGGAAAGGATTTGAAGTTAAGTACAACCCAGACCATCACTGGTCTTGTAGTTTTTATCAAGGTTTGGACATTTTGCAATACACTGATGGCAGAGGTAAAGCGAATATTAACAGAGACGATTGTTCAGTTTTTCGATTAGATGCAATGACTTCAAGTCAACACCCATTACCATGTGTTACAGGTTCAGCACCATTAACTACAAAAACGGACTACACCAACAAATATCCCTCCAACCTCCAGACCACCTCATACAATTTTACGGGTTCTGAAACCACTAATGAGGTGTGTGTTGGAGTTGTGAAAGCACAACCAATACATGCAAAAAATCCTGCGCAGCATTATGCTGATCTAACTTTTCTCCAAACTTTGGACAATGATTCCATCAAACATTCATTGAAGGGAACAACGGAGTGTATAAGAGTTGATGGTGGTGTAGATGAGGGTCCAGGGCATGAAGAAGTTCAGCTCTTCTGGACAAAACGACATCTTATGAAGCCATCAAGAATACAACTGATAACAAGTCGGGATAGAGGAAACAGCAACCTTAACCGGGTTGAGCTACAAAATGGGATGGAAGGGCGGGCTAGGAGTGGGTTGTTCATACCTTCAACTCTTAATGGGCCTGTCACTGACCCAGACACTGGAAATTTAAGTACGGATAGACTTACTAGTAATTTAAATGCTGCAATTGATGTCTATATAGATTATGTAAATTGAGCTCCTTGTTCTGGTACGGGTATTCAGTTGTTTAAAGGACCGGATAGTTCTGAAGAACAAGAATTAGGTCATGTTTTTAAACAGTAGAGAAGAGGAACTAAAGCTCAAAAAGAGGCACTGAAAGTTGAGAAAAAAGAAACACTAAATGAAGCCATTATGTTGTGGGATTTGAGAAATAGACATATCATTGATCATGGGCCAAGGAAATACGTTTTCCACCTAGCTTGCTGCTATGAAGAAAAATGTATCCACCCATTGTGCACACAAGGAAGACCTGATGATATGGATGAGGTAAATATAGTTTTTATGCCCCCACCACTAAAAGAGGGGGGGGGGGGCATATAGATTTGCCTTTGTCCGTCTGTCCGTCATTCCGTCTGTCTGTCCGTCCCGAAAAGTTTGTGTCATCCATAACTCAAAAAGCTTTTGATGTACAGACTTGAAACTTCATGGATGTATTACTCGGGGTGTGAACTTGAGCACCTGGGTATTTTCATCTCACCAAAATTTATATTTACGGAGTTATGGGCCTTGATTTAGTGAAAAATCTGCATTTTTGACACAGCGCTAGTGGGGGCATCTGTGTCCTATGGACACATGTTCTAGTTTAGCTCTACTGGCCAAAGGCCAGAGAGCTTATGTCGTCAAGCGGTGTCCGTCGTCCGTGCATCTGTAAACATTTGTTTGTTCATGCTCTAGTCTTCAGTTTTGATCGTATCTTGATCAAACTTATACAGTAGTTCGATATCCAGGAGACCTTGATTCCTTTCGATAACCAGCCAGATCCGCCCATGCATGACTGCATTTATATGGCCATTGAATTAATTACATTTCGCATCAGTAAACAATTGTTTGTTTATGATCTAAAGTACAGTAGTCAGATATCCATGAGAGCTCGGTTCCTTTCGAAAACCAGCCAGATTTGCGCATGCATGACTGGATTATGGCCCTTGAATTAGTCCAAATTGCTATAATCGGCTTGTTTACGCCATAAAGTTCTTTCTTTTCAGATCTTCACCAAACTTATACAGTAGTTATATATTTATGAGAGCTTGGTTCCTTTCGAAAATCAGTCAGATCAACCTATGCACGACTGGATTATCTCCCTTGAAATTGTCAAAAATTGCTATAATTCATATTTTTTATGTGATTAAATCTCATTTTCTTTTCTGATCGTCACCAAACTTATACAGTAGTAAGATATCGATATTGCTTATTCATCTTCCCTTTGTTGCTGATACATACATGATATGATTTGACAATGATCAAACAAACCAAGCCAGTAGAGCACAGGCCCTCATGGACTTAAGTTTATCTTGGCAAATCATATATATTTTATAGGAATGCAGGAGGTGGTGCATTGGGAGGTCAAGGTGTTTGTTTGAGAAGAAAAATGAATTCTCCTAAATAACTTTGCTCGGTGTGAAATATTTTATTCAAATTTGAAACTTATGTTGCATATACATATAGAAAGAAGGTCATGATCATATTAATTTTAGGGTGACTCGGTCCAAGGTCAATGTCACTATTTATACCAAAACATTTTTTGTAGCCTCCGTAACGCTGGTTAATAGGCGTGAATTATAATTGGATTGGATATCAGATAACATACAAGCCAAAGTATATTGTAGATATTATTATAGATTCTTTATTTTACAAACCATCAAGATTTCAAAGTGTATTAACCATTAGCCCTTAGCCCGCCATTCATGATGGAGGTTATTTTTCAATCAGCTTGGATCAAGATCAGACGCCGAATAGTTTCACCAATTTTTAAGTAAATCCATCAACATTTGACAATGAAGCAGGAGACAAATATAGCGGTGGGCTAGGGGTTAAGTTTAAATTTCTCAAAACAGTGCCTGCTTTTCAGTCTATGCTGTGGTTTCCTGGTGGGCCACCTCTCACCTTCCTGCCTTTCCCCATGCCTGACGGAGACAGAAGACCGGGAAGCTGTCCAGACCATGAGTGCTGTGGTGGTCACTTCCTCCCACCAAGCGAAGTCATTGAAAAAAGGCTTAAGGTATGGTGTATGTCTTGATCATGATTTTAATTGCAGTCATGTCAGATGAGAATCTACCTAGTGACCATTTGAATTTTGTTACTGCTAGTATAATATAATTGTTTTTATCTGCACGTGTGTACAATGGTTTCAGTCACCACTAGGGCGATTTTCTCTTGACATGGCCCTTCCACTATGCTACCCGTTGCCGTGCATCGGTCCGTATGTGTGTTCCAGTACCTATCTTCTACATCATTCACACTAGATACTTAAAACATTGCCACATTTTTGCTGTGACCTTGAGGTCAAAGATATAAAACAATATATATATAAAATATGTAGTTTTCTGATGTATCATTTTCATGATAAGTTGGATATTGAAATAACCTGGCACAAATATTGGTAACTTGTCAGCAGATAATACATCTCATCCAAGACCCAGGGCCCTACCTAAAAGGTCAAGGTCATACTCGGATATTAAAGGTCAAATATTGATATGTCATTTTGGGCTGGATCTTTGTCATGTCAAGTGGGATATTGAAAATAACTTTGCACAAATATGTGTCACATGAAGATATTGCATTGTATCCAAGGCTCAGGTCTCTACCTCAAAGGTCAAGTTCTCACTCTAAGAGATTAAATGCCATGGTCCTTCGAGATCATGAATTTCAATGCGTTTAGTTTTGAAGATTGAATACCGCTTCAGCCGGTGCTAGGGGGCGTGAGTAGTGTTGCATCGTTAATTACTACTCATGAACAGACTCAATAAAACCGAGTCTGCAATTTTCTCTATATGAGTTGTTTTTCTTGATCTTGAAGGATCACCCTTTTACATAATTTATAGAAATAATTTGTTATATAATATGATATCATAATCTGTTTATTACTTGACCCAGTGTATTGATATTTACAACTTGCAATCCTTATCACAAAACCTTCACTTTGAATTGTTCATTTGTCCCCTGGACCACAGCCCTGGTGCCTGGGGCAGACTGGGTGGGATCATAGTTCTTTTTTATTTTTTGTATTTCTTTTTGTTTAACCCTTTACAAAGGTCATCTTTTAAACCATTTCATGTTTCAACGTTTTAACTTACCTACAAACATTCAGCGTGGTGATGCGCAATGGCTTGCATTGACAAATTCTTGTTTCAATTGTTCTATCAATTTGTTTATAGGGAGTCGAGTTGCCACCCTCTGACGTTTTACAGAGGGCACATACAGATGGCAGTACAGATGCAGCCCTACTTAGTAAAGAGTGTACTTTACCAGTGGGAGAGGTTTGTATCAACCACTTTAGCCGGCCTCAATAGTTATGCCCCCCACAAAGTGGGAGGCATATAGTGATTGCACTGTCTGTCCGTCCATTCGTTCGTTCGTTCGTTCGTCCGTCCCGTTTCGTGTCTTAGCCATAACTTCTATATTATTGAATGGATTTGAATCAAACTTCACAGAATTGTAAAGCACCATGTTTCTAGGATATAGATGCTTAACGCAGGTAAAACCCTGTTTAAATCTTAGAAAAGAATAATGGGGATCACCTGTCACTTCAGAAGTATCAGTTATTATGCAAAACAACCCATACTTTTGCTATTTTTGCTATTAAACTAGCTTCGAATGAAGTATTAAACATTTTTGACTTTACAACAGTTGATTGATTGATTGGGATATAACGCCGTTTTTAACAATTTCTCGGTCATATCACGGTGGCCAGTTCACCTACTCATGTGTTTCCTGGTTTTCTCACACCAGTAATTCACACAACAATCTCCCCAAGACGAATGACGTTTGTTGCAATGACTTTTTTCAAAGGTCGGAAAGAAAGTTGGCCTAGCAGGGATTCAAACTCAAAGCCCCTAAATTGGCAACCCGCATTGTTACCGACTGAGCTACTGGGACTCGACGTCTTTACAACAGTATATTTCCATAAATATTTCCTACCGTGAACTAATGCAACCCCTCGTGATGCTGCAATTGTGAATTTCGGTTATCATTCTGCCCACAAGGGTAGCTGTGGTCGAGTTGGTAAGATTATTATATGGAGCTATAATCTGTTTCTTCCATTCCCTAGCATGCATAGTTGGTTTACAGAATCGACAGATTGAGCCATAAAAAATCTAATAAATGGTCTATAATAGAGCAGTATCGTTTAAAGTTTCAAATACATTGATTTGTTTGTAATTGGGTCAATATGGTTAAGGCTATGCCGGACGCGTTTTTTCATCTTTAATGGTATATTTTTGTTTAATTAAAATTTAATTTAATCTATGTGCGCTATATTTAGGTGTTTGTTCCAAATTGATAAATGTGAATTTATTAAATGTTGATTTTGTATGGAAACAGGTTAACATTTGGTTGGAGCACCTCAACAATGTCGCTGCAAACAGAGAAAGGGGCCAGGCAAAGGCTGCAGAGACACGGTCTCTGAAAAAGGTAAAGCATTCACATCATGACAGGTACATCAAGAACAAATGTCTCAACAATAAAGAAGTGGCTTTACATTAACATGTCTGATTTGCTTAAATCGAAAACTTTTAAATTGTAAAGAGAATGTCTGTACAAACTGGAACTGAACTCTAATGGCATTTTTTCACCTCCAAACACAACACCCCATATATCTACCATTAGAATTAAAAACAACCTATTTTGTTTTATTTGTTGTCAAAATATATGTTGAAAAGTTTGGTAAAGTCATGTTATAATTTACTAAATAAAGTTAGTTTTCTTATTAGGTAAGCTTTTGTGATCGCACGGTCTCCGTAGTTGTGGTCGTCACGGTTTTATTTATAGCAATTGCTTCAGATGACTCCTGAACCAATGGTCGAATTTCAAAATATTTTCCTTGGGTGACCCTCTACCAAGTCTCAGATTAAATCTTTTCATCTACGTTGAATAATTAAGGTCCCTAGGTCAAATCTTAAAAAAAAACGTTTTATACTCTCTACATGCCACATTTAACATCCAATCCTCATGTATGAAATACGGGCAAAATGTGAGTCTACATGAAATGTAGGCTAAGTTTGAATTTGGGTTGCGTGGGGTTAAAAACTATGTATTCGGTCAAATTTTAGTAAAACCTTGTATACACTTCAAAGGCCACATTTTTCACCCAAACATACTGGTATTTTGTCAGAATGTTTGTTTCCATACAACTACCGGTACTACAAGGAACTACTGATACTGTTGCTCCTCCTCTGTCATGGGAATGTCTAAGTCTTTGTATTGTGATCTCAGGCTAGCGATATAGGGACTATTGGCTCTCTTGTTAAATAAAGCTTTGTTTTTCTAGAAAGAGTTGAGGACAGAGACAACTCCTGGTGGTGCTGCCACATCGACTGCGACTACCCATAGAAGTTCCGCTAGGAGCCCAAACCATAGCCAGGCTCAGAGTGCACCAGACAGTGAGTACCCATGCTACTCAGCTTAATAGTTATATATTTTACATATAATATTAGAATATTTATACTCCCAAAAAGTCAGAATTTTTTATATATATTTTTTTTTTTTTTTTGGGGGGGGGGGGTTATGTAGGAATATGTCCATAACATCTTTTCAGTGCAACTCCTCCTAAACCGCGCAATGACTTTTGTTTAAACTTTACTCAAAAGGAGTACATGATATGTAGATTTTAAGAGTTGTATTGTCTATTCAGCACTATACTTTATGTATGTATAAATATTTTAAGTTTACATAAAACCCTTTATAATACACAGCTGGAATCAAAATATACTTATAAATTACTTTTGTGCAATTGTATACTCAAATCACCATGTACTCCTGCCAAAGCATGGTTATTATCTATCCCAGGCACCACAACCTGCATACTATAAAATCATGCTTAATTGAGTAACTTCTGTTTCAGATATCATGGTAGATGTTTCGAGGTTTGGACGGAGGAGGGTACCAAAAAGATTTGATGAATATATTATGTAAAAACAATAAAAATAAAAATAAAAAATGAAGTTCACAATGTTCTATATATTTTTGATCCTAGTGATTGGTCTATTTTTAGATCACCTAGAGCCAAAGGCTCAGGGTGAGCTATTCTGATCACTGCCCACTTTCATCCAAGTTTTCACAGGAATGTTCCTTTGGTGGACCTCTTTCAAAAATGTACTGGCCTGGCACGGCTTTCACAAAGCATCTCGAGTCGATATCTTGCTAAAACTAAAATTTCAACATTGGATATCTCATTCAATTGTATTGCCACTGCACTAAATTTGTGTCTGCTTGTGAAACTCCCATGTTTCACAGGCAGACAAAATTATTAGCAATAATATTGAGGTCATTATTTGATATTGAAATTTTGAGTTTGAGCACGATCTCGACTCAAGTCGCTTTGTGGAAGACAGGCCTGGTACTGGTTTGTTTTAAATACCAGGGATCATGAAAAAGTAATCTGTTGCCGTGATATAACTGAAATAATGTTGAAAATGGCGTAACACTCACCCCACACTCCTCAAAAAAAACACAACAATATTAAAAACAAACACAACAAAACAAACATTTTCTTCAAGCTCTTTCATTTAATATCAAATACAGTGGTGTTTTTTGCTCCTGAACAGAGAAATAAGAAAATGAATGCAAACTATTTGTAACATTTAAAACATTTAAGACAAAAAAAAAGCCTACAGAAAAGGGTTAACCAGCTTACAACAAAAAGTTAGTGCATTTTTATACACCAAACTGTTAGTGCATTTTATACATTTATTCTTGCTTGAGGGAACCATGTTACTGATTTTTTTAAAAAGAGGTTTAGTTTCATTATTACTCCAAATGTGGTATTTATATCCCCTGTGATTTCCAAATATATGTTATAAAATTCATTTAAAGGCAAATTGCAAAAGTATCAAGGTATGAAATGCGACAAACAAATATGTGTTGGGGTTGCCCCTTTCTGTAGGACAATTTTTTTTTTTTAAACGGCGCATTCAATGTGTACTTTATCTCTTCACATCCAAATAATTTTATTGACTTTGTCATTGCATGACAGAGATAATAATTGAAGAGACCTTTCTAAAAATGTATACTTTTATATACTTTCTGACATTCTTTTTTAAGTTCCAAAATATAGCAAAGGGTAGTCATCCCTTTGAATATAAAAACAGTAATGCTGAAGTCATTTATTTTATAAAGTTTTGTTTTATTAAACCTAGGAAGTAGGTAGGGAAACGTTTTGATGTGCTTTCCATCAGAATAGATAAAATGGTGCAACTTTTTTCTCCATATATTTAAAAAGCATTGGTTGGAATGAATAAAACAACTGTCATCTGGATGACATTTCTGGCTGGCTGACTTCTAGCTCTTTCATGTCGGGTGAAAAAAATGCTTATCTGGCAATATTGGCACTAGGTTTGCCTTCATCCATCTATCCCCGGGACATTAGATACACAAAGCATCTCCCACTATGGGGATTTAGACAAAAGTATTGGCTCCAGGGTGGGGAATTAGACACCCAAAAGGAAAACTTGTCTAATTCCCCTGGGTCTGCCCGCCGCTCCCCCCCCCCCTGGGGCAAAATATTGATAGGTGCAATATTTCCATATTTCCATGGCTTAAAACAACACATCCGCTATATCGTCGATCGATTTCCGCCGATTTACCGAAATGACGCGCTTCATGTGTCGATACGGCCACTATCCTGTTCTTGTGCCAATCAAATACGAGTGTCCAGGGCCATTTACGTAATCAATCCACCAAATTTATAAATTTCCATATGTCCGTTGGTATCTTCCCACTCTCGCAGAGTATTTAATGACTGTCCGTTGCTCCGTTCACTCGGATGACGTTGACGTTTGTACACCAGTGATTTCTCCATTGCTTCAAACAATGCATACTTCTTCAATATTTTTTAAGCGATTAGGTTTGTTTTGGGCGTGTGTTTAGAAATGAAGTTGATGTGATGTCATGTAAATTTACATGATAAAACGGCGCCAAAATATTGCATATCAATCGTTAATAACAGGGAAAACAATTTTGTAATCGTTAATAATTCAAAGTGATCCATAACGTAGGTTATATACTATTTAACATATTTCCGTAGAAATTACGTGTGACAAGTAACGTCATAGTCAGACGTCAATATTTTGCAATATAAAACCAGTTCGGGAACGTTTTGACTGCACCTCGTATGTGCTTAAAGATTAACTGTGATCTACCATCGTTTCATGAGGCAGAAATACCTTTGATTATAACAATAGTATATCCTTTTTATCGTAAATTATCGAACTCTTTAATAAGTTATTAAGAAACTTTATTTTATTTTTATTTCCCATTCTCTTACTCGGAAGCAATTGCTTCTTTTGATAGTTTTTTTTTCTTTTAGAGTTATCTTTAAAACCGTTTTTGGTTTTCGGCCGCCGATACTTCCTCACTATTTATGTAAAGTTCATTTTGGCAAAATCTCGCACCGTTTTTTTTTTTTGTTCGCTAATATGCTCTTATTTTGTCTTATGTAGACACGTGGTATTTTGGGCGAAAGTCAACACGACACGGAGTGACCGCGATGGTAAATTGTTACGGCATTGTGTATATTTAATAGGTAGATGGCATAGAAGTGAATTCTTAATGATTATGAATGGGCGTAGTGGAGTGGGCGAAACGAACTTCTTAATCATTAATAAATACAGTTTATCAGAATAGTGTCTCTGGGCAAGGTACTCAATTGCCATAGGTAGAATGTCTAATTTTGATTTTCCGTCTAAGGGTTCATCGAATAATTCTAACCACCAATTGTTGTCTCAATCCCGGTCACCACTGTACTGTAGTGTATGTTTTTCATACTGTCATTTTCGAAATGTTCGGAACACTCCTTATTCATGTATGTATGGGTCGCAGTATATGACGACTCTTATTATGCTTACATCTGAACAAAAATTGTTGAACACGAAAATTTTTTTACCGTGATTAGCCATTTCTCCCCCGGTTACCACAAGATTCTACGCTATTTTCGTTTAAATGATTTTCGGAATGTCCTACGGACTCCTTTTTGTACCGTTTTTTCAACTTACATCTGGACAACCGATTATTCAACCGCATTTTCTGTTCTTAGCAAGAAAGGACTTTCGTCTGTATTTTCGATTGATCTTGGGGAGGGGCGGGGGGGGGGGGGGTCCACATGTTTTCTTTTTTCGGGGGTTAGGATTGTTTTCTTTTGCCATCATCAATTAGTTGTTTTCTACTGTAAGAGCATCTTGGAACTGGGCAAACATTCGGTGCAGACAAACATCACCTGTTTGGCAAATGTTTGAGTGTAGTCATCCAAACAAAAGCATCGCAACCATTTTTAGAGAGGCGACTTCCTGTCCGACTTAGATTTCAACTGTTTTGAACCTTTCTGAATGTAAAAAAGTCGGCTCTTTTTGTAAACACTTGGGTAACTGGTATGATGCAAATGGGAGTGCTTGTTCGCAAGCATTGTCTCCCCTTCGGCTCAAAAAACTATTTTCCAAAATGTGTTAGTTTGCTGAAATCCTTTGGGCAAAGTTTCTCCAAAATGTTGAAGTATGATCAGTCATTTTGTCCTTCATAATATTTCACTTATATATTGTTCAAAGGCTTCCAAGGTAGGTTCCATCAAAACAGATGCTTGGCGGTTGGGATGTAGTTTAAAAATCAAATAGACTGTTCGTTATCATAGTAAATATAGAAGTATCGACTGCAGTAAAATGACATGTTACATAAAACATGTTTTTCGTTGATGGCTAACCCTTTCAAAGTTTCATTTCTTTAGTATAAGTGATGTTTAAAAAATGAGGGTCTGGGTCAAATTATCAAAAAATAATGAATAAGCCATCCCTATGTACTCAAAAATGCTGGCCGCGCACCTGTCATTTATGATAGATATGCCCCTAAAACAAACAATATTTGAATGGTGTCATTTTCTTCTCATACCTTTATAGCAGCGGTTGACAACAACATCAATATTTCGCTGCAGTAATGGAAATATCTCGATTTAGATCAAAGCATGTCAGTAAAACCGCGTTGTGATGCCCTCAAATTGATCTGTAATTTATGAACGGAAATTTAAGTTGTATTTTGTGAAAGATGTCGTGGAAGGTTCGCCTTTCGACAATGTCTTTTTACTTCTATCTTTAAGGGTTTTACTTGTAGCAAATTTCTACATTTGCTGTAGGTCCCATTAAGTGTGTATGGCTGTCTGTTGGCTTCAGTCTCCCAGTCCTCCATGCTGATGATTTCTGAGTTCCTGACACAGTCGCCCAAATCTTTAACCTCTGTATTACCGGTAAGATTGCCCTTTTGAACCACTGTGTATTATCATATCACTATAGTTGTTCTGTCTGCAACTTTATTTTGAGCAGATCATGTCTGGCTTCAAAAATGTTAATTGTTTTCATTTTTCGTTTAATTCTCTCCATTTTGATAATTACAAATTGGAGGTTGAAGGTTTACAGGCGTTCTGCAATGACATTTGGATTTATTGTTTTTATATATTGTTAACATATACACATAATATTGAATTCTCGTGAAGGTAAGCTCTGATCACTGAGACAAATATCATTAATATTATTAATGATGAATATAAAACAATTTCAAAATGCAATGCTTCTTTCAAAATTGTTTTTCAGGCTTTTGGAGGTCATAAGCTAAATAAGATGAAATATCAATCGTGTTTTAAAGACGTTTGTGAGGTAATCAGTATGAAAGCACATGCTGTAATTTACTTTAAACATACTTGCAGACGTTGACTCGTGAAATGATTGTTACTCTTTATTGTTTTAACAAAATAACAGTTTTATGAATGTGATAATCTTTGCAGAGCTCGCTAGATGACAGATCTACAATACAGTCGGCAGCCATGTTATGTAAGACGGTATCAATAATGAATGTAACAATTACTAAACCAATGATCTTCTACTAATTTTAAACCTTTTGAAGATGAAACTTATGTTTCCATATTTACAATATCCCTTGTAAATTCAAATTATTATTTTTTCTTTTCATTGTCACCGGTTCACCTTATGCTATGATTGTAGTCTACTAGGACTTTTTTGTCACAATCGGCACACACATATATCTAGTTACTAAATGTATTTTACTGTCAAGCTGGTATCTTGCATGACAGTTGCTGCGCATTCCTCATAAAGTAAGCGTTCTCCTTCTTTCATAAGTTTAATTTATTCACATTCTTGGCACATTAAGATAGAACCCCATCATCTTGGTTAAAGAAGCCTTCGTCATTGTCTGGTCAGGTATGTATTTGTCATCAGTTTTCAAGCATTCCATAACTCTTTCCACACTCAATCAAGCATGGTTGTGAACATAAAACACATGCGGCAGTCACGGCTTGTGCACATGATCTCGCTCACAAATAATAATGGCAAACACAGAAAATTGAATAGGTAAAGATATAATTGCTAAATATATAATCTCTCCAATAGTTATGTGGCCACCTTGATTGAAGTATCTAGCTAACACAGTCACATTGAAAGTAACAATACAAAGTTATTCTGCATGCATATTTTTTTTTCAGAATTAATACAATAGTCTTATCTGAATGTTATCTCTGGGTAAGTGAACTCTATTAGACTATTACCCTAGCAAGTGTGTCTAGTTATGATTTTATGTCTACGGGTTGGTCGAATATTCTTTCCAACATTTGTTCTCTTTGCTCTTGTTACCACAGTCGTGTGTGTTATTGTCGTTCCTGTCATTTTCGGAATGATCAACACAATTCCTTCTTCATGTATGTATGGGTCGCAGTATCGACGAATCTTATGCTAGCAACTGAATAACCGACTGATGAACACGAATTTGTACGTCATTTTCGGAATATTCTACGGAGTCCCTTAAGTATGTTTAGATCGCAGTATTCGACGAATTTTCTGCTTACACCCGAATGACCATTATTAAACGAGTTTTTGTTTCTAGCGAGATAACAGTGATTCGCAATTTCTTCGGTAGTTTCAATTGATCTCGTAGTTTGTAACAGAGCAAACATTGGGTGTATTGTTAATAAACACTTAAGGCCATGGCAAAGGTTTCGAGTGTCGACTTCCGAACAAAGGTTTCACAACCATGCAACACTTTTCTGAATGCATATGTAATCTCTTTTTATGTACTCAAAAGATAACAATTTGTACTGAGTAAACTTCTTTTTTTATATATAAACAATCTATAATGTCCGATTCTGTACAGTTCAATGGCTTTATCAAAGCGACGATCAGTATCTTTAGATACCTTAAGTGTTGCAAGCGCAATAAACTGTAGAAATCGACTTGAACTCGGCAAACATTGGGTAAAGTATAAACAATCATCAAGTGTTTGGCAAATGTTTGAGTGTAGTCATCCAAACAAAGCATCACAACCATTTTCTTTAACCTGGAGGCGAATTCCTATCCGACTTAGGATTCAACACACTTGAAGTCTTTCTGAATGTAAAGGTCAGCTCTTTTTGTATACACACCAGATTAAAATTTGTACTGGGTAAAATGTTTTTTCGATACATAACACTTATAGAGTGTTAATGTCAGATTTTGTACAGTTTAATGGCTTATTAGACGGACGAACTATCTGAATTCTCGCGAGGGATTGGTTGTTTGATTTCACTCCATAATCCCTACTGTAGTCTTCGAGAGTTGCAAAATGGGTAACTAGTAGGATGCAAATTGGAGTGCTCGTTCGCACAGCATTGTCTGCCCTTCGGCTTAATTAGTATTTTCAGTGTGGTAGTTAGCTGAAATCCTTTGGACACAGTTATGTCTCCCCCTCTCTGGGGGAGACATATTGTTTTTGCCCTGTCCGTCAGTCCGGTAGTCCGTCCGTACGTCACACTTCGTTTCCGATCGATAACTGGAAAACCGCATGACCTAGGATCACCAAACTTGGTAGGGAGGTTGGTCATGAGGTGTAGAAGATCCCTATTGTTTTTGGGGTCACTAGGTCAAAGGTCAAGGTCGCGGCGACCCCCAATGTAAAAACATTTCCGCTCAATATCTTGACAATGGTTTGACCTAGGTTCACCAAACTTGGTAGGGAGGTTGGTCATGAGGTGTAGAAGATCCCTATTGTTTTTGGGGTCAAAGGTCAAGGTCGCGGCGACCCCCAATGTAAAAAACATTTCCGCTCAATATCTTGACAATGGTTTGACCTAGGTTCACCAAACTTGGTAGGGAGGTTGGTCATGAGGTGTAGAAGATCCCTATTGTTTTTGGGGTCACTAGGTCAAAGGTCAAGGTCGCGGCGACCCCAATGTAAAAAACATTTCCGCTCAATATCTTGAGAATGGTTTGACCTAGGTTCACCAAACTTGGTAGGGAGGTTGGTCGTGAGGTGTAGAGGATCCCTATTGTTTTTGGGGTCACTAGGTCAAGGTCGCGGCGACCCCCAATGTAAAAAACATTTCCGCTCAATATCTTGAGAATGGTTTGACCTAGGTTCACCAAACTTGGTAGGGAGGTTGGTCGTGAGGTGTAGAGGATCCCTATGGTTTTTGGGGTCACTAGGTCAAAGGTCAAGGTCGCGGCGACCCCCAATGTAAAAAACATTTCCGCTCAATATCTTGAGAATGGTTTGACCTAGGTTCACCAAACTTGGTAGGGAGGTTGGTCGTGAGGTGTAGAGGATCCCTATTGTTTTTGGGGTCACTAGGTCAAAGGTCAAGGTCGCGGCGACCCCCAATATAAAAAACATTTCTGCTCAAAATCTTGAGAACGGTTTGACCTAGGTTCACCAAACTTGGTAGGGAGGTTGGTCATGAGGTGTAGAAGATCCCTATTGTTTTTGGGGTCACTAGGTCAAAGGTCAAGGTCGCGGCGACCCCCAATGTAAAAAACATTTCCGCTCAATATCTTGAGAATGGTTTGACCTAGGTTCACCAAACTTGGTAGGGAGGTTGATCATGAGGTTTAGAAAACTCCTATATTTTGGGGGGTCACAAGGTCAAAGGTCAACGTCGCTGTGACCTCTAATGTAAAAAAATATTTCCGTGCAATATCAGGAGAATGCTTTGATCTAGGTTCACCAAACTTTGAAGTGAGGTTGGTCATGATGTCTAGTTGATTTTGCAATCAGTTGGTCAAAGGTCAAGGTCACTGACCTTGAGGTGAAGAACCGGTTTCTGCTCAATAATTCAAGAACGTTTACACCCAGGAACTTCATACTTGGTATGCCAGTTAGTCATGACTAGTTGATGGCCCCTATTGATTTTGGGGTCCATCATTGATTATTTCTCACCTACGACCACACAATGGGGGAGACATGCGCTTTTTCAAAAAAGCAATCTCTAGTTTCTCCAAATGTTGAAGTATGACAAATCACTTTGTTCCTTCTTAATATTTCATCTAGATATTGTTCAAAGGCTTCCAAGATAGGTTCCATCAAAACAGATGCTTTGGGATTGGGATGTAGTCTAAAAATCAAACGGAATGTTCGTTATCGAAGTAAATCTAAAAATATTTTCGGTGTAACAAATTTTAGTGGAAACTGCTGTAATCATTCAAGATATTCACTACGAGTTTTAGCCTCACGTCACAGACGTCTAACATACATAGTCTGCTTCAGTTGTACAGCCCCAAAGGTATTGGAAGTCTCATGACGTTCAATCACGAATTTCATATAAGGCATTTCTAATCGAAAACAATATTGGGGCGCAGTTTTTACAAGTGTGGGTGAAAAAAGTAATTGGTCATTCCTTTAATTTTACATTTAAAACAATGTTTGTTTTTTTTCAATTAGCTTGATAAGAATTTCCCGAAGTCTGATCGCTGACCTGTGGCCAGTGATCACCACTGACCACCCAGACATCCAATATTACAACATAAGTGATGCATCTACACTGTTCTGCAATGGTGCCTGCATATGCAGCCTCAATCTCTGCCGCCGTTCGTGTAGTAGTCACCGGCCTATGACTCCGGCTCCAGCTCCTGCCCACCGTCTTTACCCTTAACCTAGGATGTTGGTCGTCTGTCTGGGTCATTTTTATTGCTACAACCCAATTCGGGAAACGAAGACGTCATTGGTCTGAAACGGGATAATTAACTTGTTCTCATTTTTACACACTTTAAACAGCTACATCCTCTGTAAGTTTAGTCAAAATAAAGCTGCAAACAAATCAAATATGGGCTATTTATATTTTCCATTTGACCAGGCAAAACAAATGGTTCGGTTCCTTTTCAAAAATTGGTTGGGTAGGAAGGCTTTTTAGTAATAATAAAATGTCTATAATGTCCGATTCTGTACAGTTCAATGGCTTTATCAGAGCGACGATCAGTATCTTTAGATACCTTAAGTGTTGCAAGCGCAATAAACTGTAGAAATCGACTTGAGGCGATGGATACAGACAAAACCATAATGTGATCCCGTCCATTAGGCGGAAAGCGCATGCTTGTCCTTGTTTAGTTTGCCCCACGGGACAATCATTCTTCCAGTACTCAACAATGAATTTCCAAAAACTGTTCATGTAATACCTTTAGAAGGGTTTTTCCCTGGAAATTTAAAAATGTGCTCATTAAATGAATTTATATGTGATCTTTTAAAAAACTATTTAAGCGGGAATATCCCTTTTTTTGTTTTCATTCTGTTAGAACATATTTATATAAACAAGGGTCATATGATCACCAACTTTGATATTGCCAGCTGTGAATGTTATACTAAAACATAATCTACCTGAAATCCAGCCACCATCAGTACAGTCTTCCTTGGCCGACATTCTTCATCGTTTCTAATGACCTCATGAAGGCTGGGGTGGTACAGGGAATTGAAAGTGTTTTCGACGAGTATGTCAGTATCACTATGCCGTTTAAGATTAAAATGGATGTCACAGTTCTTTATTATGGAAATGAGGTCTCTTATAATTTCACATTTTTATGGTTACAAAACCTTCAGATAAAACAGTTCCCTTCGAAAAAGTACTTGATAAGTCAATTTGTTTCACAAAAACAACCTTAAACACTTGACCTTTGGCCATTTGTGTTTTTGAAACAATGTTCTTGATTGTCTTTGTGACAAATTTTGTCTTTGACTTGATAATCTTGAAATGTGATATTTGTATGAAGATGTTGCAGCATTTCCCTGTTCTCATGCTGACAAGAATATTTCAAGTCCTAGATTGTACCTTCCAGATGCACCAAAAAAGAGGACACTTGCATTTCTTGACTGATGTTGCTCATAATACTTCCGAGCTCTGTCTGAAATGAAAAACAATGTGTTAACATTAGTACATTATACATATAGAGGGATTTTTTAAATTGTGTAACCTGCTTAGGTACTGAACGTCCAATGGTAATGAAATTACTTCATCAAAATTATATTTAGTTGATTAATACTTTTAATGCAGAGCGGGTAACATAACATATCCCTCATTCAAAGCTACATATTTTTATGACAATTGGGCCACACCAAATTGATGTCTCGTTCCGCGGATTTACCGCTCCTATTTATTTTGAAAATGTAAAAAAAAAAGTATATTTTTGTGCGCCCGCACCTAACTTTTGATCGCCAACCAGATGTTTTCAGGTAATGATTTTTTAAAAGGCTGAAAAATAATCAGTTATACTTTTTTACGCTAGTTTACGTGTTTTTGTAAAGGGAAGTTACCGATGTGTGGTGTTTTTATACTGTATATCGATGGGTTTCAATCAAAATGGCGGCTTCCGGTAAAAACAATGTGGCTGGAATTTTGGAAATTAGATCTAATTTTTGACAATAAATATGTTTTGAGCATGCTTGAAGTCATTGTTCATCGTCTCGTACACTGAAGGATCATTGATTAAAGCAATAATTATGCAATAAAGCATGTGTATCTATATTATTCCGTTGATAGTGACTCGTTTTGGATAGAAATCGGAATGATGAACTAAGTATTATTTTATTCAAGTCATAAAACAAGTGACCAGAATTTTACCTTATTACGACGATGCTGAAGATGACAGCTCAACTTAACAGGAACATGAGTCATTGTTTGGTCCAAATTGATGTATCAAGCTCATTTTTTACCAAATTTTGACCAAACAACTACAAGACGTAGAGGTATGCTGGTTGTCTCGGGCTCTACAAGACATCGCCGAGTTCTGTCCGTTGGCGGTCTGCATAAATATCAATGTTGATCCCTTAGGCATCAATGATACAATAATGCGCCTCCCTTCAAATGAAATTGACTTGTTTTCTAACCTAATTGCATTTTATATAGGGATGTGTATATTATAATTATTTTATTACCCTGGAATCTGGTTGATTTGATGAAATGTATATTATAATTATTTTATTACCCTGGAATCTGGTTGATTTGATGAAATAATATATCTGATGTCGTTCACCTCCCGCCTAAGATTTAATTACGTTGGTATTGATTTCAGTTCTATGATAATCATTCGAACATACTTAACATAATGAAATTAGCTATTATTTCTGACACTTGTCGCGCTGAAGATCGTCGTTACTTATTCTGCATGTATATATTGTTTCAAATATAATACAATGATCGTATCGGAATAGTATCTCTGGGTAAGGTAACTCTATTGCCCTAGCAAGAATGTCTTATTTTGATTTTCCGTCTAAGAGTTCATCGAATAATTCTAACTAGCATTTGTTGTCTTAATCCCGGTTACCACAGTAGTGCTTGTCTTATTCCCGGTTACAACAGTACTATTTTATGTTCTACACACGCCTTCTTTATGTATGTATGGGTGGCAGTATTTGTCGAATCTTATGCTAACATCTGAATAACGATCGGTGAACACGAATTTCTCTCATTACCGTGATTTCGCCATTTCTTCTCCCGGTTACCACAAGATTGAACGCTATTTTCGTTTAAGTCATTTTCGGAATGTTCTACGGACTCCTTTTTGTATGTATGGATGGCATATTCGACGATTTTTTTTCCGCTATCATCTGAACAACCGATTATTCCGGTTCAATTCACCCGGAATTTATGTTTCAAGCAAGATAGGATTTTTCGTCATATCTTCTGTACTTTCGATTGATCTCGTGGCGTTTCCACATGCTTTCTTTTTCGCTGTGTTAGGATTCGATTAGTTTCCTTTGCCATCAACAATTAGTTGTTTTTCTAGTGTAAGAGCATTTTTGAACTCGGCAAACATTGGGTAAAGTATAAACAATCATCAAGTGTTTGGCAAATGTTTGAGTGTAGTCATCCAAACAAAGCATCACAACCATTTTCTTTAACCTGGAGGCGAATTCCTATCCGACTTAGGATTCAACACACTTGAAGTCTTTCTGAATGTAAAGGTCAGCTCTTTTTGTATACACACCAGATTAAAATTTGTACTGGGTAAAATGTTTATTCGATACATAACACTTATAGAGTGTTAATGTCAGATTTTGTACAGTTTAATGGCTTATTAGACGGACAAACTATCTGAATTCTCGCGAGGGATTGGTTGTTTGATTTCACTCCATAATCCCTACTGTAGTCTTCGAGAGTTGCAAATTGGGTAACTAGTAGGATGCACAGCATTGTCTGCCCTTCGGCTTAATTAGTATTTTCAGTGTGGTAGTTAGCTGAAATCCTTTGGACACAGTTTCTCCAAATGTTGAAGTATGACAAGTCACTTTGTTCCTTCTTAATATTTCATCTAGATATTGTTCAAAGGCTTCCAAGATAGGTTCCATCAAAACAGATGCTTTGGGATTGGGATGTAGTCTAAAAATCAAACGGAATGTTCGTTATCGAAGTAAATCTAAAAATATTTTCGGTGTAACAAATTTTAGTGGAAACTGCTGTAATCATTCAAGATATTCACTACGAGTTTTGGCCTCACGTCACAGACGTCTAACATACATAGTCTGCTTCAGTTGTACAGCCCCAAAGGTATTGGAAGTCTCATGACGTTCAATCACGAATTTCATATAAGGCATTTCTAATCGAAAACAATATTGGGGCGCAGGTTTTACAAGTGTGGGTGAAAAAAGTAATTGGTCATTCCTTTAATTTTACATTTAAAACAATGTTTTGTTTCAATTAGCTTGATAAGAATTTCCCGAAGTCTGATCGCTGACCTGTGGCTAGTGATCACCACTGACCACCCAGACATCCAATATTACAACATAAGTGATGCATCTACACTGTTCTGCAATGGTGCCTGCATATGCAGCCTCAATCTCTGCCGCCGTTCGTGTAGTAGTCACCGGCCTATGACTCCTCCGGCTCCAGCTCCTGTCCACCGTCTTTACCCTTAACCTAGGATGTTGGTCTTCTGTCTGGGTCATTTTTATTGCTACAACCCAATTCGGGAAACGAAGACGTCATTGGTCTGAAACGGGATAATTAACTTGTTCTCATTTTTACACACGTTAAACAGCTACATCCTCTGTAAGTTTAGTCAAAATAAAGCTGCAAACAAATCAAATATGGGCTATTTATATTTTCCATTTGACCAGGCAAAACAAATGGTTCGGTTCCTTTTCAAAAATTGGTTGGGTAGGAAGGCTTTTTAGTAATAATAAAAGGGAAAACCATTTTGGGTATTATATCAGGGGGTGGATCCAGGATTCGCCGTTAGAGGGGGGTGTACATTACATGCGCGCCCTTTTAACATGCACCCCTCCCTCAGAAAAGAAATTTATTTAGTTTCAAGTGTTGTCAATGGGCTTTGGGGTGATCCCTCAAGTAAATTTTAACAATTTCCAAGCCGAATTTTGGGCGTATATTATTACTTTCCTCTCCTAGATTGAAATAAAAAGTAAACTTGGACGTTTTTAAGTGTGTGTGGGGGGGGGGGCGCATTCCCCCTCCTTTTTAAAAATCGTTCTTGAAAGGTTAATTGCAATGACCTTGAGGCTAATCGTGCAGCACGGGTCCCTCTTTAGGCGTCAAATGTCACAGGGTAAGAAGTGTGCAGCCAGACCGGCACTGGGACTCGAACCCGGGACTCCTCGCTATCAGGGCGAGTGCTCTACCGTCTGAGCTGGACCGTTTACACACCTCACCACATGTGTCGGCATCGGTACCGTGACATACTTCCCCGCAATCTGGAAATACGTCCTAGAATTTGACGAACATCAGTTCTAAGGAACATACATAAACAACACTGAAGGCGGGTTATGCTGCCAAACATGGTTAGGGCTAGCAAAAAATAATGAATAAGTCGTCCTTATGTACTCACACATGCTTGCGTCACTGAAATGAAGTCATCAAACAATAGGCGTAATTTTGAGGGGACTGACATAACTTTTTGAGTGCTGATATAAAGGGTGAGATAATAGATATAATGCGGAGAAAACCCGTCATTTCAGTGCGGGCAAAAACGCCCATATCTCTCAAAAGTACGTGATATCACCTTTTGTCTGGCCAGTCACGGGACCAGTGAGTAGTGGGGTTTCCAGACTGACAAGCAGGGGCAGACGGTTTCCTGGAGCTGCAGTTGACAGACGTTAGTCGTATCCTGATTCCGAAGTGTGTCTTGCCTCTATAAGGACCACTTAAAGACCCAGATTAAAATTCCCAAACCCCATATTGCATAAATAACTAATAGTCTAATTATAGTCTAGAGTTACCACACACTTTTTGATGACCTAAGCTGTTGATAAGTCTGTAGTCTCCGCCGCCTGGTTAGCTCAGTAAATGTGTCCCCGGGTGTCTTCCCCGCGCAGGATAACTTTATTCGCGAAATAGTATTGCTTATCTATAAAGACAACGTTAAATCATTTAAGTATTTAAAACATAAATAATAATGTTATTCCATACTACACTTAATGTAAGGTTAACTGATTAAATACTCACGAAGAAGAACACTCATTTTTTTCCTGGAATCGGCAATCGCGTTTTTACCAAGGATGCTGTCATATTGAATTTGGCAAGCCAATGAAGTTCCTTGTTGCAATGAACCCGATTACCCATCATGCAAATTATACCCAAATTTATAGATCTATTAAATAAAAACATACTGCATATTATTATTTCTTACAGAAGAATTATTTTAACATTATTTTTATGCGATATATTTGTTAACTTTATAAATATATTTTATGAATAAATAATTTTTTTTAGAATATTTTTTTAGTTCAAATATATAGAGGATATTTGTTTATTTCAGTGTAAGATCGTATTTATTTCACGGGTGTCATAGACAAACATAATTTCACGAGTGGCGAATCCACGAATGAAAATATAGTTTTTTCTATGGTCACGAGTGAAATAAAATACGATCTTACACTGAAATAAACAAAATTTCTGTTACTTTTGTTTATTTTCCGAGTTTTATAGTATTTTAATTTATTTTCTTAAATACTCCCTTTTTTGAAAAGGGTGTTATTTACGCCGCTACCCGTGGTACGCCTCTCACGCAAAATTATAGCTGTTAACTTAGCGGTTTGTTGAGAAAAAGTTCACTGATATTCTTTTTTATAGTATATTATTTACTCGTTTTTAGTGCAAATATTTCAAGGAACTGTATCAATGAAGTTTTTTAAGTGCATCTAAGTTTCAAATAATAACGAAAACACTTGAAGCGGTGCATGAATACATAACTAAATTACTACGTAATCTTACTGTCTTCCGCTTGACGATGAGGATCACGCTAGTTTGTTGACAAATTATGAGGCGTGGGTGGGGTAAAGAAACAAGAGGCCCATAAGGGCCTATGCTCTACTGGCATGGTCTTGTGGTCATTTTTAATCCAGTGCATGTTTGTATGGGTAAAAGGCAACAGACATATAGTTCACGTTTTGTGTTTAGGTAACCTAAAACTGCTGCACGTTCAACGTCGGAGGACAGAAAGTGTTGTAAGCAGATTAGTTGCACGAACAATTTTAATATGTGCCAAATAAAGGTCATATGACAAAAAAATGTTTCAAAACTGTACTCATGGTAAAAATTTCTATAGTTTTAAAAATGAAAAAGTTGGTCAAAAGGTCAAAGTCAAGCGCATGTGAGGACAACATTGATGCTCATTTGCAAACCTGTAGACATGGTCTAAGTATTATTGCTGTAGGTTTAGAAATAAAAAAAGGAGGTCAAAAGGGATGGGGCCAGCTTTGGCCCTAAGGTATATTTTCAACTGTTTTGCTTGACAGTCATCATATAATGCTCCACAACAAATATCAAAGGTATGAGCCTTGAGGTTTGAAACAAGAATATTATGAAAATGTTCTTAAATAAGTCTTGTGACCCCGGGGCAGTGCCAGTTTTGAACCAAGGGTCATAATTTGAACAACCATGGTAGCAGACCACTAAACTGTGCCTTATTCAAAATAGCAAGTGTCTGCATAGATTTTCAAACATTCCCAGTTTAAGTAGACCAAACATATGAACCCCGGGGAATGGCCAGTAAAAACCCCAGGGGTATAATTTGAACAAACATTCACAAGCAATGGTGCTGAGATGGATGCGCGAACACAAAAAGATTTTCAAACATTTCCCAATTTAAGTTTACCTAACCTGTAAACACTGGTCGTGGCCAGTAATGACCCCAGGTGCATTAGTTGAACAAACATTCACAACCAATTTTGTTTAGATAAATGCGCAAACTACAGACACTTAGAGCTAAAAAATGGCCTTTGGGCTTTCAACAAGAACAAGGCAGAGTAATTCACAAAATCAACTGCAGGGCCAAAAAGCAACTTGTCTCCCTTTAATGCTAGACTTGATGTTACATGTAAACTTAAAAATAGAATTCGCTCATGCAGACCTGGCTAAAACTAGGTTAGCTAAAAATAGCATTTTTTATAGCTTTCAAGGCCCATAATCTAGGCATGCATGGGCGGATCTGGCTGGTTTTCGAAAGGAACCGAGCTCTAATGGATATCTAAATACTGTACAAGTTTCATCGAAGATCTGAAGACTGTATCAGTAGTGAAGATATGGGGGGCACCTGGGGGAAAAAGCCACCTGGGGCCATTAGCCCACCTGGGGAAATAATGCACCTGGGGCCATTAGCCACCTGAGGGAAAGAGCCACCTGGGGCCATTAGCCACTTAAACCATGGTATACGTGTGACGTAGTCGAGCTAACCTTTACTGGAGTCCTTAACCTCAACCTTAACCCTAGAGGTGGGGTGTATATTGTCATACATTACGAGCGCTATACCAGGGGAGGCAACTGCATACTCCGGTTTCGCTTAACACCTAGTAGAGTCGCTTATCTTAGATACATACCTTACGAGCTCTGCTGGTCATTGACTCGGTATATAACTGGGATATAAGTCAGCAATATCATCATTGTACCGTTGAACATGGCTGACACAGAATGGGGTGATATTTTACGACGGTATTGTTTTAACAGTAGAAACCCAGTCGCATTTGCTGGACCTCAGAAGCTGTTTGACGTGGTTGAGCAAAAGCATCCTGGAATTTTTTCTGGTTAAATGATCAGGACGCCTATTCTCTCCAGAGGCCGAGACGTCATAAATTTAAGACAGCAAATGTACGTGTGTCAGCCATCGGTAAGCAGTTAGATATTATGAATCTTTTGTTGGTGTTTAACCTAGCCGAGCAGAATGATGACGTTCGATATCTGATTTGTGCAATTGACATACTGTCGAGAAGGCTTTGGGTGCAACCACTAAAAATGAAGACTGCAAAAGAGGTTTTAAGCGCTATGAAGAAACTATTTTAAGGGGCAACGAGGGCGATGATGCGATACTTTTTTCAAACGAAGTCATACAATAGCAAATGTTTAAGAATATGAGATAGTATTTTGAGTATAAGTCATACTTTGTAAAATGTGTATTGACTCAGTTTTCATGTTATCTATTCATACTACTTTCTGCGGTTACGTTTACCTTGGTTTTAAACACTAAACAATGTTAAGTTTCTTTACTCATTGATAAAACAGATTCGGTTGAAAGGTAATGAACGAGTTATTATAAATGTGTTTAAATATAAGCGATTGTTTCCCGTTTAACGAAGGGAAAATGCAATGTACAATAGTGGAATCTATACAGCCGTTTTAAACTAACCTAAGGGTATTATTTCCGGGTTTATGTATAACAAAGGAACATAATTATACAACTGTTTAAAACGTATCTTAGGCTTAATTTAATACTAATAATACATTAACCAACTCAGACGTCTAATTTCGAATCGAGTATTTGGGATTTCAGAATGATATTCACGTGATAAGCTTTCATGACTCAACGATACCTATGATTTCGTTTTCGCGCGTATACTCATTTGTATTCAATTATGTTTATATAACTATTTTGTAATGATATTCTCGGTTTCCTTTTTTTTTAAAGTTATAACACGATGGAATGACGCAACTTGCGTATGCCACTAAAGTGAATATAAGAGTACAATCATGTTGAGGCTTAAAGAAGAGGCGATAATTTCATTTTTATTCGAATGTAAACTTTAAAAGTGTGACTCTTTTAAAGTTATGATAACTCATATATTTCAAGAGACATTCCTTGAGTTCGTGATATTAATCATGTCACAAAGGGCATACAAAGATGAATTAGTTTTAAAACAGTAACGATATCTGATGTTATGTTAACAGTGACAGTTTTACCAATTGTGTGCATATAGAAGAAGAAGAAGATTTTATTAACTATAAGCTTACAGCCCATCAGTTACATATAATATAAACATGTACAGTATATAAACATTTCCGATAGAACAACTTTCAAAATCAATCATAATGTATAAACAAAGTAAAGTTATATCACATTTGCTTTAAATACTGAAAAATAGTTAGTGGAGAAAAGTGTCTAATGTCTAAACTGACGCATTTCAAAGCCCTTATAGACAAAACAACATAGTTTTCTAATAGTAGTTACATTTTCGCTCGAAATCAGTTCGATAAATTTAGGAATATTTGGATTGCGCCAATAATATCGCTTAATGTATAAGATTCTTAATTCATGATATAAAGGACATTCTAAGAGAAAATGGAATTCATCTTCAAGTGTATTACAAAGTTGGCATTTTCGTTCATTTCTTGGAATTATCTGGGGCTTGTGCCATCTGCCCATTTCTATTTCTAATCTGTGTGATGCTACTCTTAGTCGTGTTAAAGCTGTTCTGAATTTATTGTTTTGTATGGTGTCTAAATATGACTGATAATTAAAATTTGCAAATAGTATGTATGTTGACGCTCTTGATGACTCTCGTAATTCTTCATTCCATTTTTGCATGAAACAGTCTCTAGCCCTCATCTTAAAGGTGTGTATAAAATATTTTGTATTTACAACCCCTTGGTTAAGCCAAACTTCAGCGAATCCCATAGATTCTAACAGATTTTTAACTTTAATTGCCCAATTTATTTCCGTTGCGTTGTTTTGTATATCAGTTAACATCGAGTTATATGTAAGTCGGATGAATTTTCTTTCATCCGTCATTGTTATTTTCAACCAAAAGCGGATGATTGATGTCAATCAATGGACATACAATGGGACTCTACCTAATTCTCCATATATAAAGTTGTTTTGCGTTGAAAGTTTAACGCCTAATAGTGTTTTTAAAAAATGGAGGTGGATTTTTTCAAGTCCATCTGCTTTCGAAAAACCCCATACTTCTGAACCATAATTAAGTATTGGGAGTTATTAATTTATCGAATAATGATAAGACGTGGCTTACTTTCAAATTTGTAAATGTTGATAAGTATTTTTTAAGTTTAAATATGGCTTTGAGCGCTTGACCTCCAAGGGCTTCAAACGTTTTATTAAATGAGCCCCCAGTGGAAAAAGTTATTCCAAGGTATGTAAACTGATTTACTATTTCTATTTCTTTATTACCATAAAAGAATTTTAAATTATTTCTTAATCTGCCCCCTTTCCGAAACACCATAATCTTTGTTTTTTCAATATTAACAACTAATTTCCATTTCTGACAATAATTTTGTAAAATATTCAAGCCATTTTGTAGGTCTTCCTCTGAATTGGAAAATATAACGATATCATCGGCATACAATAATAGCAGTAGTTTGAGTGTGTTAATATTAAGACCTTGGAACCCTTTTAGTAAGAATTCTTCTTCTAAGTCATTAATATACATAGAAAATATAAATGGAGACAAGCATGAGAAGTGTGCTTTTTTAGTCCTGTTAACGAAGACGTTTTTCAGTAATGTCATAGAAAACGTTTTTAGTTTTTATGAGGAAGTATAAGGTTAGCAAAGGAGTGAGAGGTTAGGAAGCGAGGCATGACTCCATTGCCTGTCTCATCATTGTCTCCGCATTGTTTCATCACTGCCTCCTTATACCTCCTCATGCCCCTCATTGCCTCCTCATACCTCCTCATTGCTTCCTCATTTTTTCATCATTACCTCCACATACCTTCTCATTGCCTCCTCATACCTCCACATTGCCTCCTCATTGTTTCCTCGTTTCTTCATCACTGCCTCCTCACTGCCCCTCCTTTTTCCTTTGAGATACAACAGAGACAATGAGATGGACTTTTGAGGGATAGAAAACGTCTGCAAAGATGGAACGAAATGCGCTAGAAAATAGCATATTTCAATATCCCAAATGCGCCTATGTGTTCCTCTTTTGGAAAAATCTTTTGCATCATTTTAGAATATGGTATACTAGCGCGTATTATTCTAATAAATGCGTATGCTGCGTTAAAACGTTTCAAGATAGGATAACATTTTCGATCATTTGAAACTTAGACTGGAAACTGAAATCTCGTGACACAATGACTGGCGGATGTCGAGAGGGAAAGACGTGTATTTAAAAATGGATCTGTTCGATAAAAATAACAAGACGGCGTACAGGAAGTTTAAAAAAGTGTTCGCAAAACAAATCAGGCGAATTATTCCAAAATGGTGATAAGAATGGTTTTACCAGCTGAGCAGACGACGGCTATCGTCAAGAGTATGCTGTAACGTCAGTCAAAGCCTACCCGGACATTGATAGATCTGGAGTTACAGCGAATGGCGGAAGCCAGTAAAAGACGAAATCGCATAAGTCCCGGTGCCAAGTCGGAAAGCCTTCGTAAGAAGAACAACAAGCGATCTAGAAAAGAGGCGTTCTCTAAGGAAGTAAAGCCCAGGCAGAACTCCAACAAGCTCGGGTCCATCACTACCATTCGAGAAATATTAAGCTGAATGCTGTCCCGACTCCTCCTCAGTATCGTTCGAGACGTTGAGGACAATGCACCAGTGCGATATTTATTTAAAGTATTTTGGAAGGCATGATAATATGTTACGACCCAAAAAGTCTGCTCATTCCGACGTGGACTCTGAAAAAGACGCGATGTCGGATATTAGTGTTCAAGAGGATATTTTTGGACCTGTCCCCGAAACCGTTTCCGATAGCAGCGACGACGAAGTCGATGACGTATCTGTTACCACTGAGGACACTGTCGATATTGATCCCTGGCAAGACATTGTTGAGGAAGCGTTTGATAAGTGTCAGTTACAATACGAGGCTGATGTAAATGGACTTATGGAGGAGGATGCAAATATGAGTGAGCGTGAAGCTAAGGAATATGTCTTTGTAGACATGAAAAACACTTTTCGAAAAGCTATGATGAACGTTTTTGGTAGCAAACTAGGCTGGTTCACCGTTATGAAAAAATATCTGGTGTATAAAGCTGTGAAAAATACAGCGAATAAGCTCGTTGCGGAAGACAACTATGAGCAGGAGGAAGCTTTAAAGTACGCCATTCTGAAGCAGAGGTTCCTCTGATAAAGTCTTGGATACTTACGATATTCCTCAGTTAGAGAACGACGAAGACATGGAACAAGAATAAAAGTCCAGAGTGACTTTGATACGACTCATGTTATGCTACCCTTTGAACATTTGCGAGTACTTTTTCTCGCAAAAGCGTCAAGAGGATTATAATTATATAGTTATACTTGATTAAAGTTGTGACTGAAATCTGAGACGAGTGTGTTTTATTACAAAATGTGGATGCTGCGTAAACGTTTTGATCATGTTGCATATATTTGGTTTACGTTGCATATATCGCATTATAACAAATACACATGAAACATCATGTACATTTTGCTGCCAATGATATAACATGTAATGTTAGCAGCTATTATTATAATATTTATACTTGCGCGGTATCATTCGACTTATAATATTGAGAATAAAGCTATATATTTCTAAGTCTCACCTTTGCAGAGTTGCTTTTATCCTAACAAACTGAGGTTTATAGACAAATGCATTTGATATAAACGGTTAAAAGAAAAGAATAAATAGTGAACAAAATACGGTGTTTGCCTTTGTTTTGTTTTTTATTTAGCATATACAGTTAGGATAGATTGCCAAAAACAACGCTATCAAACGCATGACCGAACAAAGTATGAATCGAATTGAACCGAAACAATCTAAAAGTCAACTGAGGAATTGTTTAAAAATTCGTACAAGATTATGGATTCAAACCAAGTACTAACGAGTTGAATGAATCCCTTATCAAAAACAGTCTATACCTGAAAGCGCGACCCTATAGTATCTCACGTATAAAACATGATTGATTTTTAAAAATGACCGCGCTTTATGAAAACCGTATGATATCGGGTGTTGATCTAAACAAAGCGCGTTATCGCATTTAAACAAATTTAATTTGCTATAAAATAGACAACCACTTCTGGTATGATTTTAAATTCGCTTTAATGACGCCGGCAAGTTGTGCCATTCCATCATGTTAATACTCTCAGAAAAGCAAACAAAGAATACCAAAACGAAACTGTGCAATACATGTAATAAAATACTAATGAATATGCGCGCGAAAATGAAAACATAATTATCGAGTCAGGAAACCTTTTCACATGAATGACATTCTGAAATACGACACTCGATTCGAAATAAGATGTCTGATTTGGTAAATACGTTATTAGTATTAACTTTACCCTTAGATACGTTTTAAACAGTTGTATACATGGTCTACCCTTACATTAGTTTAAAAAGTAGTGTAATGGATAATATTGAAACTGAGTCAACACAATGTTTAGACGGACCCGATCCGTACTGTAACCAGCTCAATTACGTTACCCTCTCGATTACCTATCTGACTCCATTACTACCCCTGAGATAGCACCGGCTGACATAAACAGTGCATTAAATATTGAAACAGCAGACAAGCTACCACCCCTAGTGAACTAAATCTTAAAACAGCAGCGCATGCTGGTACCAAGCTACACCGAGAAACGGCAGGACATTCATATACTGACCTTAATCTAGAAACAGGTGTTACGGTGTTTACTTTGCATAATTCTTGGACTCCTATCCTTCATGTTTCCATTCATGAATGTTGTCATAGCGTAACATTTTCAATCTTGAAGGACTCCCCTGAAAAAAAAAATCTAAAAAAAGTTCATATGATAAATTCACACAAACAGATATTATTGGTCATATACAGTGATCAATTCAGAACATTATAGTAGATCATAAACTTTTGTCTTCGTGCGACTTTTATGGGAGTGAAGCATAAACTTTAATATATGGGAAAATTCAGTTCGTTGACGCCTCAATAATTGAGAAATGAATACGAGAAATCGGTATCGGAAAAGACTTTGTGTACAAAAGAACTTCCTTTCATTACAATTTGTAATGTTAGTTTGGTCTTTCTGTTGACTTGTACTATTTCGAGCTATAGACTTACATGACCCAGTGCAAAAAATGGAGGAGTTCTGATAGAATAAGGTAAATTATTAGGTAAAATGAGTTCCGTTAGCCTCTACTGTAAACCGTATTGTTGAATCCAAAGTGACTGGCACAAAAAGCAGGAAGCATTTTAAAAGACAAATTTAAGACATGCTAATATACTTATGAAACGAAAAAGTATGTAAAGTGTATGCAAACATATATTGTTTCTAGGCTAGTCATCGTAGCTCAAAATAGCATCGAAGTGTGAAGAAATTGCAAAAGAATTTTGCCGAGCCGAGAAACGGTAACAGGTCACAAACATATCTGGTAAGAACAGACTGCGTTTTTTGAAAGTCTGTTTTGCCTAATATCGGATAGCATGTACACTTTATGTGATGAGTTTTGTACATGCTAACAAAGAAGTACAAGTAAGTCCGTGTCTTCTCCAATTGTATATGTGATCCCTTGCTGAGCATGTTCAATGGCGGTCTCTACAATGAGCAAATCTGCATCCACAGTTGCGTGCCGCACAGTGATTCCATGGTTGACAAGGTGGCTACCAAGATGCTTAATGAAAGTCTGTTTATTTTCTGAATTGCTTAAACAGCTGTCTTTCTTCGATTTAAATGGAGTGTCTGGTCCGAATTTGACTTGATTTCCAATGGTTTTATTACAGCGTCGTAGATGCGTGGTATCCTTGATGGATGGGCCCTCCAAATAGCCATCAAATACGACAGTTGCTTCGGAAAATCTCTGAGTGATGTAATTAAGGTAAAGATCAAATATGGAACCAAAAGTCATATTTTTTTGCCCAAGGAATTCGGTGCAGCAATGATCCACCATCTATTACAAAGTGCTTTCTTTTGTCAATGTTATTTTCAGCTAGGTCAATAGTACAATCTCCAAGCTTCAACATTGCATCAGCTAGCTGCGACTTCTGTGCTAATCGTGGAAGACCGGTGTTGTCAAATAGGGAGGAGAGCACACTAGAAAGTTCGTATTTGAATAATCCAGACACATCTTCATAATACCAATCTGCTATTGCAGTAAGGCGCTGAAACAAAAGTTGAGGGTCAATGGTAATTTTGACCGATGTTTTGACACCAAGGGTTACGACTTGGTTTGATCTTTTAAACGAATATTCATCAACAAATTGCCCAGCCATATTTTCTACAAACATTTCCCCACATTTACTCTGCTATCTGCTAAGACCCCAGTCTCAATATTTCTCAGTGGTTTCATCAAAAGGTGAATAATCTTGAAGAAATGCGAGTAATTTTCTAGTGTCATTGTCATCTTTAGCTGTTCTTGCAGGAGTTGTTTCCTTATGCTGGTGACTTGTTGTGAACGTTGTTCCGGTGAACTGTTGCATAGCGTTATTCATTTCTGCATTAGCAGGCAACGACATCAGCCATACAGTCATTTGTGTCTCTGACACTCCACGGCCCCTTGTTACTCATCCTGTGCTTTTCAGTGACCGCATTAGTACCTGTTCTATGCCAAGGTCTGTCGAAAGGCCAGCCCAGTACCGTTCACTTCTGCGTAAGGTGTGGCTCCCCATCATAAACTGCTTGTGAACATCAGGGTGGTCCTGCTCCAACTTAAACATAGGTTGTAGGTGGATGTAAGCTGACTAAATAAAGGTTGTATCCAGAAGCAGCAAAATATGGCAGAATTTTTCTTACAGCATTAAGATGTCCATTCCAGTCACCAACACGTTCAGCCCTAATAAATTGATGGAGTATGGATATCATCTCCATATACTGGAACCAAAGTAATGCAGTTCTGTTCTGAGCAAGTCTGTTTTTTTACTTTGAGTTCAGCAGCTACTATTTGCAATGTGTCACTCTGTGCTACGTTACTGCTAATGATCTTTTTTTGTTATTTGTTCATACAGTTCTGAGAATTGTCCATGTAAGTCTATTTCGTTGTTACATACTAAATCTTGAAAATCTGTTTTATTTTCTACTTGATCTCTCTTCCAGGACAGGCATGTCAATATTCAAAGTTTTTGATAACAGCATAGCATGTACAGCTGTATCTAACAAGAAATGTCCCCTTAACGCACGGGCGAAAGATTTGCCGTTCATCATATACGTTAGTTTGTTTGGTGCATACACTGTTTCGATAGTCTCTTGCAATCCTGAACCAGACATAATATGGCCAATGCTCCCTAAAAACTCATCTCAGTATGAAAAGCACTTAATCTGAGAACTATTTTCTTCAAAGGATCTGTGCTTGTGCAATATGCAACAATGTTAGTGGCCTTCTGGAATAGTGGCTGGTCAAAGGTGATCACTGGAGTAACTCCATACTTCGATGACTGTGAACAGACAAAGTTCATGGTTGAGTTAATACATGTCTCAACACTTTGGGTTCAAATTTATCGTTGGCATGAATGCTATCCCAGTTTTCCGGATACTCTTTTTCTGCTTTGTAGTACATTTGTATTATACCTGACCAGCTTGGCCTTCTTGTGTTCAGAGACCAGATGATTTTTGAAAATAGGTCAAAATGTTCATCCTCTGTTTGTAATTCATTAACCAAGTGGTTAGACTCTGACTGTAGGTTTTCGAACACTAAGCCGGGCTCAACAGAATTTGAGTGAGAAACAAACTTGATTCTTATCTTGCCAAGCTCTAAAATTTCTTCCAAGGGTATTTCTTTAATGGGTATTGGCATCTTTACATCTGATCCAGGGCTTGTACACGCTATAATGCCCATTCCGTGGAATGTACCATGACCATCCAATGTACATGCGTTGTGGTCGACATTGTCAGCAACAAACTGCAGGAATTTTCCTGGGAAAAAATCTGGCAGGTTAGTGTTCAAAGTAGCTGCAGCATTGGCTTCAAATCACTGAACCTTAGTGTACGATGCAGAAAATCCCATCTTGTTTAGAAGATCAACCAAGTATCTTGATCCAAACTGATGATGTAGCTGAACCCCTAGACCTAGCTGTAAGGGAGCAAGAATGCTCTTGGGGCGACATGCTTGGATGATAGCCTGGCCAATAGAAGCCAACTCTACATCGTCAGAAGTGAAGAACATGGAAGACAGGAGCAGTATCAGACTATCGGGTATATACGTCTTGTTCTCTTCTGTAGAAGAAATGGAACTGGCATTTGGGGAGAACAATTTGTTGGTTTTACTTGCATCAATCTCAGTTTTAATAACTTTTGCTGCTTCTAGTATATTGTTTTTCTTTTTTTCTTCTTCGGAGCCACAGTCATCTTTATAAAGCGTGTGAACAATTGTTGAAAGTGTTTTTCTCAGACACACCATATCTTCCTTTCCTTCAAGAGTACTTATTGATATATTTTCACCGAAATGGTCTAGTAATTTGCTTTTTAGATGTCTCTTTGTATATGCCCTTTCTCCACATGATTTTTCCATTACCGTGGTCAGCTGACTAAGGGTAAGTATGTTATCTTCATGTACCTCAATGTAAGAAACTACATTATTGAAACTTTCATTAATGTCTACATAGTCAGGCATTCCTGGGCTTTTCTTTGGTGGTGTTTCACATGCATCTGAGTAACATCGAGGAATTAGCCTTGAGGTCCGAAAGTTTACTTTGCATTTCTGGTGGTATACAGCATCTGCAGCAGGGTGATCTAGAACCGACGATATTCTGTTAAGCACTTCTTTGGACCATAAATCATTTCGTTCGATGCATTTCTGTTTTATAGTTTTTTGAAACTTGATGGTTCTGATCGATAAACATCTGCACGTGTGACGTAATTGTTATCAAAACTACTGTTATAATTATTATCACATTGGTTTCTTGGGTGAATAAAATCACGCCTACAGTCTGTGTGGACTATCTGACCAGGAGCAACATGTATGTTCAAGTCTCTATCCTTGCTGGTTCTGTTGATTGTGTCGCAACCTTTATCACGGAGTGCAACGGTTGGTTTGCTGTCATCAATGGGTTGGTTACAGAATGGACATTCTTGCTGAAAACAAAGTTAATGTGGGATAGTTATAACAGCATAATATTACAAAAATGACAAGGATAATATAATTATCAGAAACAATCGGGAGATTAGGTTCATTTTAGTATTAGTTTGCCTGTCGTTATTTCATAATTAAATATATATGTATGCATAGAGAACAAAGTGGACTCATATATACAAGATAGTTTTGACCTACAAATTCAGTCATACATGAAAATGTGAAGACCATGTATTTAAAATTAAAATTCATTTAATGTAATATCCATTTCAGAAGTTAATGATCACATCAACAAAATCGTAAGGACATCATGAGAGTCATCGTCCTGAAACAGCAAAATACATAGTTAATGTTCAGTATACGTTTGCAAGCTGAAATTGATTACTATTTTTTTTAACTTCATATTGTTATTAATAAGCTCATTCTCGAACATTTGTCACATGACTATATTCAGTTGTTGGTATTACTTGTTGGTTGGAAGTTTAGATTATTGAGTCATATAAGTACAGTAACATGTTAATTATCCTAGGTTAATATTAATAATTGTAAACAAATGAAATAATAATCAAGTAATGGTCCGTATCGGCTTCCGTAGTTGGTGGTTCATTTAATTTTTATACAATAATTATCCGTTTTGTTTTTAATTTAAGGAGTTTTCTTATAAAAAAACGACAAATTAAATGATATTTCACTGGTTTCCGTGATCCGTAGAAATTGATGAAAAAATACGCATGTTTTTAATCAAGCATTTAAATTGATGCATCATACACTCAAAATGTGTGATAAACATAATAAATAATTAGCTTACATGACAACAGACGTCCTTCCAGATGATATTTCTCGCAATAAACGTATAACCTTGTTCGTTAACATGTTTCGGGAAGTTTACATAAGGCGCGTGCAAACTTTTTGTGTACGAGTATGGTGTATCATCTCAGCCATAATCACTGAATCGCTAGTAGTAATCAATACTTAAATTTAAATATTAAATAAAAACAATTTCCCCCATTCCAAAGAAGTGCAACTTTTTTCTGGATGTATATTTATGTTTGATGCTTCGCAGATGATACTTATTGAAACTTTTGCAATTTGTTCACGGTGATATGCTACGCTGACTAGCCTATACAGATGATGAAAACAACTTAGAAATGGTTAACAAAACTGGTCAGTGTAGTCGAGATACAATTAAGGACATAATAAGTGATATTTCATATAATTGCAAAGATAATTAAAATATCAATGTTGGTTATCAGATACTTTTAAACATCAAACGCACTTTGTTTGATCGAGCATCAACCGAAAAAAAAATCAATTCTTTGTTAAACAAATTCAGATGCGAAATATACACGTCACAAGTAATTGATTGATGGGAAAACCTAACACATGAAGAGAAAAAGCTTTTGATGACGAAGTTGAGCTGGAATTTCCTGAGTTCAATACACGTGTCACCAAGACAAGAACAGGTAAAGACATCAAAAACATCCGAAGGCAGAAACCAAAAATGTATGCGAGACCCAATTCAACCAGATGCCCAATTACAGCATTTAAGATCTTTAGGGACCACCATCCAACAGATTACAGCAGTAAAAGCTCTGCAAAAACATTCATTAAAATAGTGTTTCTTCCTATTTGAAGTATCATATTAGTATATAAACAAGACATTAATGATAAGTTAGTAACTTCTATGGATGTGATAAAAACGCTGATCACAACCCAGATGTAGAAATATTTGTGGGAATGAAGTTAACAGAGAATTCATGAAACATCCTGCACGAGAACAACCATGCTTGATACTTTATTTTTCAGTTACGTTCATAAAAATTAAATGCATTCACCATGAAAACATGCACCAGTGACAGATTAATTTAAAAGAACTAGTGGCAAAAAAGTATGTTTGCAGATCCTGATGATCCGTTTTACCTTTCTGTGGTTACCAATACTTTCTGTCCAGCTGAGACGTAGAGGTGGTATCTGAAAAGTCCGATAGGAGCAAACACTCTGGGCGAGTACAAAATTTGGCTAGATAGACGCCAATAGCAAAAAAGCTACACACTATGTGGATGTTTGCCCTTTAATTATCAAAGACAGGAATGATTTTTACAATATGTTATATTATTTATGATAGTTAACAATCTTGAGGTAATGGAAAAACTGTACAATGAATGATGATATACTTACATACGGTTTGTGTCTTCAGGCCATAGAAATATCAGGCCAAAGGACTACTGCAAGCCTCAATAACTTCAGGATTTTGTTTTAAAAGCCGCAGATGTCTATAAGACACACCGTAGCTGCAACAGGATTTTCACCACAAGCCAGCCCTGATCCACAAGTACGGTCCTCAACAGCAGCTGTTACATCAAATCCAAAGTTCACCTAATGTTAAACAGATCGGCCTTATTTTTATGGAGCTGTTATATCTGGTGGAGTTTTTGACATTCTGTGAACATTAACAAAATGGGGCTATGGTGACCTGTCACTTATTGAAAAGGTACACACTGATTTCCTAAAACATATTCTCGGAGTTAAAAAGAGCAAGCCTCATGTTATGTGATATGGTGATCTTGGTCGCTATCCATTGTCGATTGTAATTTAGAAACATATTGCTGAATTACAGCTCATAGAATTTGATGAAGAACTTTTAAATATCAACATGTAAACCTTTTGGGATAAAGAACACTGAAATAGTGGTTTGAAGTATATAAATAAGTTGAATTATAACGGCATTCATATTGTTTGGAAACCACAGTCGAACATGTTTATGTATAATTTTACTTTATTATTGTTTGTTGAAATGTTTCATGATTATATATATCTTTGCCAAATAATACATTATCAGTTGGGATAAGAGTGAGGTTTGTGCACATAAACTGGTTTAAACCTCCAGTAAATTTTCAATTTACTGACCGTTCCAAGGCGGTACCTAACAATTCTTGATAAACATACCTATTTTATATATATATAGTATGTATGCACTGTGCTGTTTGTGGAGTTTTGTGCTGTTCTTTTATGTTTCTTGTTTGTGATTTTGTGATCTATATCTTTGGCGTTTGCCCAGTGCCACTAAACCGGGTTAATGTTTAAACTTTTGCTACTGAGCTTGTTTGAGTAGCTTTTTGCATAAACTTTTATACAAATACATTAATTTAATAATATCAGGACATGTAGTATGTTGCTGATAATGTTTTTACTCTATAGTTATATGTTTCCCTTGATTTTCTTAATAACAAATAAACTTTAAATTTTCAAGGCTTGAAAAAAGTTTCTCAATTTCTTTCTTATCTCAAAGAAATGTTAAATCAGCACATGTTAAGTAAAAGTTCTAAGAAGTCAGTAGGAATCAACATAGCCATCCTTTCAGAGTGTTTATTGGCCGTGGTTCAACTCTTGCGTTTTGACATAGATACACATTGTTATTATTTTTAGTTTCAACCTGTTTGATTTTGATCTTGTAAAGTTATGTATGATATTACGGCTCGGACTTTGTTCTCGGCCAACTTTTGTAGGTTCACCTTATTCGGTATTATGTCTTGTTAAAGATAGCCAATAAACACTAATCAGAATTGCAATATCTTATTCTCTTCCTGAGATGGATCCACTTCCGGTACGACAGTTGCGAGCTAGGAGCGCCGGATGTCGTTCTTTTGGAAGATTTTTACCACAAACCATTAACAGCGGAGTGTTCGGTGCATCTCCTAGTGAACAAACGAATACGCAAAGCATTTTATTCAACACGGGTCAATTAGAAAATATGAAAGTTTAGGCTCATCTCGTGCACCCCCGTGTTTGCGCGAATGGCCATGTTTGCATAACTTTTGGGAATTGGTTTTCTGCTAATAACTTTTTTGTCTCATAAGATATCCAAAATATGTGCCCTTTTGCTTCGAACATTAATAACGTTTTCAAATTCGAGATACCGAAAAACGGTTTTCACATTCTTGCTCAGCGCCCAATTTTACGCAATTCCTGTTTTTGGTACTCTTATAATTTTATTTTCATAATTGTTCAGCAATACTTTTAGTTATATATAAGTTCAGTTTTAGGTCAACCAAGGCCGTCCACGGCTGCCGGGCTTTTGAGCCCGTCCCCATACCTCAGGAACGGAAGGAGCTATTTTTATCTTATTTTTTTAGAGTTGAGTTTTACGACATCAAAATATCGGTGAGTATTATTCAAAAGAATAGCAGCATTAATAAAATGAACTCTGCCGTTATAGTGAGGGGATTGTAGTGGGAAATATGTCATCCGGAAGGGAAACACTAACTATGACCCTTCTCTATGGATGTTTCACTGATTCTGGTATGTGCTTTCGTTATGACGTGTCTTGCCATGTCTGAAACATGGTGACTTAACGAGAACAGGTTTTAAAGCATGTATGTATCGATATCTTGCGGTAATTGATTTTGCAAAGGGAAATAACCGTTGCAATGAATTTGGTGTGTACAGTGCGGTAATGCTTTTAATAAAGTTTCCTTTACACGAGATTTGAACTACAACTTCAACACTATTAGTCGACCTTGAGTTAAAATAAGAATGAATTACGTCTGCCCGTTTTGTGCGAAGAGCATGCTTCGCAAGAATTTGAGCAAACACTTCCAAAGTGCTCATAAGATGGAGAAATTGAAGGCCAAAGCGGAATTTAATAAATTTAAGGCGTCTTTGTGTCCACGTGCAACAAAAGATGGCCAGATACCTGTCTAGTAGAGAAGTGCATATAGTCAATTTGCTTAAGGTTGTGAACATCATAAGTAAGAAAACCCTACACCATCCCTCATTTGTGATCATTATATGTACCCAGTTATATTGTTTATTCAGAGCAATGGTTACAAACAGAGGTTCCAAAAAGGTTGTGAACATCATAAGTAAGAAAACCCTACACCATCCCTCATTTGTGATCATTATATGTACCCAGTTATATTGTTTATTCAGAGCAATGGTTACAAACAGAGGTTCCAAAAAGGTTGTGAACATCATAAGTAAGAAAACCCTACACCATCCCTCATTTGTGATCATTATATGTACCCAGTTATATTGTTTATTCAGAGCAATGGTTACAAACAGAGGTTCCAAAAAGGTTGTGAAAATCATAAGTAAGAAAACCCTAAACCATCCCTCATTTGTGATCATTATATGTGACCAGTTACGGGAGTTTTGGCCCAAAACCACTTGTTGGGCCAAAATGAGATATGAGTAATTTCTGACAGTCATATTCTTTAGGATGATAATACTGAAGAGAAAATTTAAAAATTCCTATTTTTAACGAAATTATGGCAAAAACTAGAAGGGCACTTGTTTAAGAAACAGCTGGAAATTTTGTGAAGTTCAAGAATTTATTGAAACATTTGTATTCAAAGATGCAATAAATATGCGTCACTCAAATAAACACATTTCCCGCATTAAAACAACAACCACATATTTTCGAAACCATTCAAAATCATAAGTGTGTAAATAAATGGGAAAAAAATGGTAACCATGGCAACCAATAATGAAAAAAGGCATTTTGGGGTTAAATTGCGGTTTAAATCTACAATAAATATCATCTGAAGCATTCAAAAATAATTTATTAGTAAATTGATATCCTCAAACCTTTCTGTTCCTGTACTTGGTGTATGTATTTGACATTCAAGAATATGTCCGAATAAACGAAACAAATTCAGCCATGTTCAAATAATCACAATTAATTGACATTATATCTTAACTTTCAACTAATACAAACCAATGTATGTCTAGAATTTGAAGTATGTTACAACTGTAATTAACTATAATTTAACTTATTTGAGTTTTTTTATCTTGGTTACCATGGCAACAGGTCACAAACATACTTAAAATCACACAAACTTCACCAATTTAACTCAAATGTGACGTTTGTATTGTTATTCATTGCTCATAAAACATGAAATGGTGGTAAATATACTTTTAATTTAATGAACATAACAATACTGCACTATTGTATAATAAGATCAGTTCATAAATGGGTACATTTACAAACATGAAAACAATTTATATAACATACTAACTACGTAGCATGTACAAGTCATTATAGACAAAAGTTAAAGCTAAAAATGTTTATATGCTTCAGGCTGGTTTTAAGAAAAGAAGAATCTGAAGACAAAAGGAAAGGGTGCTAAGGTTCATTTTATCAGGGTGTGAAGAATTTAGTTATTGTAATGTTGACAAACAATGTTATAAATGTCTTCAATTCATGTAGTTATAGGCTTCAACTGCCGGATTTTTAAAGTTTGTATGAATAATAATCATATAGTGGTTTCCATTATGGCAGAGGAGTTCTAGAAAACAAAAGCTTAATTGTAAATAAAACATTTTTCTATTGAATAAGTAATTGTCAAAAAAAAATTGACACCCGTTTTCATCAGCTCAGTTACAGGATCATTCTCGAATCTTAGATTAAGTTATAAAGATCACATATTACATGTATCATAATATTGACACAATACCACTGAACACAACAATAATTTAAAGTATTTGATAGCATTAGGTCTAAGAAGGTTGGTTTTTATGTGACTCCAGTGGCACCAAATGTTAAAATGTTGTTGTTTTTTTTATGGTCTTGGCACTGTAGGCTTTGAGCAGACGCTTGTGTTGAAGCAATATGGGGCAATCTGGTCGTAGAGGTACCAGCGCCTTTTGGCATCCAGTCCTTTCAGCTGGATTCGCTCAGGAAAGTCTCTGAGCAGGGCAATAGATGCAGGCTTGCCAACTTAAACCTCTATCTCATTGTCCTTGGCATGTTCCCTCACAAACACACTGAAGGGCTTGTCGGCTGCAATCCTGCAAAACAATGTTGATATGTACAGTACCTGGTGTTTAAAACAAATTGCGCACATTGCAACATTAGCTTTAAAGGGGCTGTACTCCGTATGATAAAATAGCGAAAACTGACATAAACTTGGCATCGATGTGTACAATGCATTTAAACTTACTAACTGAAGTACCACATAGTTTACAATATTTTTTCCATAACAAAAGATTACTGGGTATGTACTTTTTTGAGCCAATTTGGTGTACAGTCCGTTTAATATCAAAATAAAGCTCTGAAAAAATGGTATAGTATAAAAAAATGTTTCATACACAGGCAGCGATACTGTCTACAATTATTTAGTTTTACCTGAAGTGATGGTACTTCTTTAGGTTTGGAATTGGCTTCAGGAGCTTCCTGGTATACTCCAACCAGTCATAGAATAAAACTGGTTTGGCAGGGTCATCAATAAGCTGTGGAGTGTTGTGCCACTGCGAGATGATAGCCGTACTGTTTCAGCCACTTCCTCCATTGTTTCAGCAGTGCGCTGCCTCCATTTGGTCTAACATAAATAAACATGTCATAATTACTATGTTATAACAAAAAAATATTTAACACAACCTTGTTTAACATCATAAGGTATTATTTACAACTTCAGTGTTTAATTTATGCACCAAACATCCATAAAATTATATACAACTTCCTTGTGGCATAATTCCAATAGATGATAAAGAATATGTTCATTATGTGCCTAGAACTGTTATAAAATGACATAGTTGTTAAGATGAGCTATTTATCGTATGCGCACCTATGCTCATTTCTGAACTGATGTCATTGAAAAATCTTTTGCATGCTGACGTTTTATTTGGAGGTGATAGCTGACCAAAGTTTCAATGGAGTGAAACATTTGTGTTTGTGATTTCACTGTTTTAAAATCTGTGTTACTGAAAGCAATATCAGTCTAACAATAGAAAAAAGAGCACCAAATTTAAAGAAATTCATTTTTACAACTTACCTTCCACAGACCAAAATGCCAGTCCGGACTGAACTTTGTGTGCCCTGCTTCCATCAAACTGAACTCTATATTTTTATGCAGGCCCATCAGAACACGCCAGACACCATACCTTAAACATAGAATTACATATAATTTATTGAACTGACTGTCTTCAATATATGACATACAAGAAAGTTAATAAGAACATAACTAAGCCAGAACTAATTTATAAGATAAATTAATATTTTGAGATAACTGATAACATGGTCCTGACATGACTGGCAAAAACCTATAAATGTTATACTGTTCTTTTAATTTAATGCTGTAATGTTTCAATATGCAGTGCACATGAGATATACTTGAACACTGTTTTTGTCAACATACTCAATGACCGCATTGTTTTTATTTTGCCCAACACAGTTGTCCATATGCAGGCATGCGGATTCTTCCCCATAGGACAGTTCTTGGAAATGGTGGTGCAGCATAGATACAACACTATTTGCATCCTTGCCCACATCACAGCTATATTCTTCATCAATCAGATAAAATATCTGTGACCCTGAAAAGACAGAAACAACTTAAAATATAACTGATATATTGTATTGATCCAGTACTTTTATGTTCAAGTAAGAACTTTCATTTTGGTAATATTAAGGATATAAACAAGAGCATCACAGAATTAATGTGAACGCTCCTCTGTTCTATTTAATGAATTTACAAAACATGAAAGTTTTGAATTTAACCTATAAAAATTCAGAAAGTGTAATAAACATTAACCAATTCAATATAACAAAATTTACCTGAGGATTCACAGCACACCCCAAAGCAGCCGCACTTCCTGGCCGTTTTGAAGAATATTGGCCCCACTAGCTGTGCATAGTGTGGGTAGAACACTTGCTGGGCATAGTCGAAACTGTAATGGATTGAAGTTCCATGTGCAGCAGGGGCTTGACCTGAAATTGTACATTTGAACATAAGACTTCCAATAACTATCTACTTACTGACGTGCGAATTGCTCAAAGGTATTCATAGTGTATTTAAATGTCTTTAATATGTTATACCTTTGAAACCCTGCCATTATGACCTTGATAGAACTATACATGCCAGTTGCAACTAGTTGAAGCATGAAAAGAATAATAATTGTGATGGGAATATGTCTTTTCTTGATTATTTTCATTGTGTATCATTTCTTTTCAAAGAAGAATTAGCCAGAGCTTGAGAGGTAATTAAAAACTTTCATGAAAGTGATATCTGTAATAAGGACTGTGTAACAGAAATTTACTGCAATTTCAAATATATTTAATAATATAGAAGAAAAAGAAGTTTGCATTGAATATCATGTTCAGATCAGTCTCTGATACCAGTTTGCTTATCATACCCTATTAATTGGATGTTTTGTAATGGTTATTTGATAATGTTATTAAATTTGGAAATAATTTGTTACAAACAAGTAGACAGTCGGAAATAAAATTCAAGGATCTTTGACAATTCCATACATGTACCTCGTATCTTATTTGGTTCTGGGAGGGTTTCAAAGTTTACTTTGGTAACATCACACTGCTGACGATAGTAGTCCCTCCCAGTTTTCACATGCTGAAGATGTTCATTAAACTTTCTCAAGTAAGCCATTTTTTCCTCTTCCGTCAACCTTGCACTGTTTGCAATTTCATGGGTATATCTCTGGCATTGTGCACAGAGATTAGTTGATGGCTTCATAACAAGTATGTTTGGGCATTGCTGCAGCCATATTTTGCGAAATTCTGCAAGGCAAACTTCTCGGTAATGTGCATCTTTAGCAGCTTCATTATACAAAACATGTATATCTGCCTTTGTGTTGTCAGATGGCAGCAATACCAAGTTTTTGAACTGCCTATAGCTCGGGTGACGCCCCGGCAGTCTTACAGCATTTTGTACACCATAGTTAATCAGGAATTTTCTAATATTTTGTACATCATGCATCGTCAAAGCGTGCTTGGGCAATCTAAAGGAATTTCCATGTGTTCTACAGTCAAGGCCCTTATCTGATAAATCACGTGCTATTGCATCATTTGTTTTTCTATGCAAACCATGTGCATAGGCAAAGGTATCCCTACAAACACTTTGGCCAAACAATTTATAATCATGCCTTTGTTTACTTGATTCTAATGATGTTTTATGAACAGAATGTACAAGCTGATGCTTAATTATTATATCAAGCTCATTGGTTGTATTTTCAAGGCAAGAGTACCTATAGTCACCTAAATGTTCTGAGTTTATAATTTCACAACAGGGGCGGCCATAAAGGCGCTTGCAATTACATGGTAAGTTCTTCCGCAAAATCATCGTCATAAAGTCCATATGGAATTGTACTCGTTGTTGATTGTTGTGACATGATGAAAATTCGTTTATGCTATTTTTAAGTTGTCATAATCATACTTTAATAAAAGGGAATATCTGAAGGATTTTTTTTATTTACATTATCAATGTCAAAGTGTCAAATTTCACTTCCGCTTCCGTATTCTTACTTTCTTCAATCAATTTCCATCTAATTGAAATTAGAATCCATTGTATAACTTAAGAGATACAAACATTGAAAACAATACATTATATAACAATAAACATAATTCTACTTACCTACAAAATTTCTAATTTGTTTCAAATGCCTTTGGTTCCGCTCGCCGTATATAATCCTCAAATTTGGGTTAAAAATAGCCCATGACAGCTACGGGAGATAACACCAAAGTTATAAATAATACGAAAGAAAATGGTTACAAAACACTATTTCTATGTACAATACATATTTAAGAGTATGTATATTTGACTGAACAATTTATGATGACACAAGGATGAATGGCTGTTTTTACGATAAATTCTTTATTAATTTCGTATTTTTTACGCTTCAACTTTGCGCACGTTTTTCTCGAAATCGAGGCTGTCGGTTTCGGGCCAAGTCTCATGACGCGTCACATATGTACCCAGTTATATTGTTTATTCAGAGCAATGGTTACAAACAGAGGAAACAAAAAGAAAAAAAACTAAATGTACATGATTTTATTCATTCCCGTATTATTCGTCATGTATAAAAAGAAGTTTTTTTCAGCATCTTACAAAAAAAAACTGCTTAAGAACTTTTGCAAAACTACAAGGAAAACTGGCGCAGTAAACGCATAGGCATACGGTTAGGAGACGACAGGTATTGTTTACAGGGTTAATTTATTATTAAAATTATTTACACCGATAGCGTTTATTTTGAATGAATGAATATATGCTGATCATAGACTGACCTTATTTCATGTTGAGAGCTCTTATTAACGCAGATACCTTCATAAGGTTGTTCCTCTTGTAGGGTTTATAAACAAAAAGGTTCCCCTTGGACCGAGGCAGCAGAGGTTCTGCTCTCTCGTCCGTGAGAATTTGGACCTAGTGGAGGTAACGGGTTGTGGAGTTGAAAAACAAGAGGGCCATGATGGCCCAACATCACTCACCTGAGTAAAAGTGTTTAACCTTTGTTATCAATAAAGCTTGATATTTGTTCTCAAAATTGTACATATAATCAAAATTTCAAAATTGTAGCTTCAAAAATAAGAAAGATCAAAAAGATACAATAAAGGTAGTCCAAGCACAAGGTTGATTTTTGTTATCAAACTGATTGGTTAACTTAAATGTAAATTAAGTCAGACCTTAAAATATGATATTGAGTTACATTTCCTTTCATATTATCTTTGTTTTGTTTAGCTATCAGCAAAGTCAGCGGCCTTTAGCATCCGCGTACAGGAGGGGGCCCGTCTGCTGTATTGTCTGTGGCAGTCTTGTATTGCAGACAAAATACCTGGAAAGGTAAATTCAATTAAATTAGGAATAATTGAGAATAGGTGTGCCGTAGTGAAGAGCAGGTTTTTGCATGCATAAACTTCCCGCTCTTGTACCAGTTGGTGTGTTTAACTCTTCATTAACTCACATTCGCCATGGTGGTGAACCTAACCCGATATATTTTATTTAGCAATCACATGTAAGGTGTTTTATACATTATGATATGCCAGTGTCCTTATTGTATCGATATATTTCCTTTTGTAGAATCAAGTGTTTATGAATACTGTTATTTTCCTGTCTGTGTTGGTGTTTTAAGATTGCATAACTTCATAAACGCGGCCCCCGTGTTTTCTTTTGAATTGTTTATTCCTGATTGTTTTCGACAAGCATACATAACGTTATTTGTTATTAAAAAGGATATATTACATTTGGTTTTAAATATTGTTTGATTAAAGTAAGTACCATTCTCACTTTAACATGTGTCACAAGTAGTCTATAAACTTCTGAGGCGTTGCCATTAATACAATCTCGTTATACCAGACAGTCCAAAGCCTTTATAAAGTGTGAGGGATCTCTGTTTAACTGTATCAGTTCTTTCTTTAAGTTAGTATCAGAGTTAAGGATTCTTTTCATTAAAAAAGTGTATCTTTTTAAAGGTAAACTTGCTATTATATTTTAAAAGGTTATCTGTTGTCCAGTTATAAAAATATTATTTTTATCATGATTTCTGCATTGAATTGAGAAATAATTACAATAGTAAAACTATGAAAAATAAAAAAGAGTAGAGCATAATGCTTAATATAAACACTTAAATGGATTTCACTGTAAAAACTGATAATCTCTTTTGGTAATTTTGTACTTAACACAATAACACAATATTTAGCACAACCTTTTTTACCCAAAACTCTCTTAACAAGAAACTATGAAAAAATTCTGTAACAAGATCTTGACCTTAATAAAAAAAAACACACATAGGACGTAAGCGACACAGTCAAGACAGTGTTTATTTCGGTCCGTATAAATATTGATAAAACAATAACTATCTAGCATCAAATGTTATGTGTACTGGATTAAAAGGATACTATTTCAACTTGGAAAATTCAAGGTACTGTTTGTTTTATGTGAAACAATCTTGTTATGGCCGAAAACACGAATTATAGTGAGGTTGATAAGACAGTCATGAGTTTAAATGGCGGACATGATGTACCTCTGGTATTTCTCAGAGAGAGAGATCTATTTGGGAATAGAAAGCCGACCCAAACTGAATGGTTAAAGCATGAAGAGTTGTATAAAGCAATAGGCCGAAAGGTAAATGCTTCTCATATATGTGGGCTACAAAGAGTTGGTGCCATGTGGAGAATATATCTCGATAGTCTAGAGGACAAAGTAATATTGATGTCCGACGGGGTGCCCATAAGGGGTAAAACTGTCAGTGTACTGTCTACAAATCCTGGTAGACTCGATGGAGAAAACACAATCAGAGTTCGTGTTAAAAATATCCCGCTGTCAGCCGATGATGGGATAATAACCAGAAAATTAACGCTCCATGGTATCGAAATAATTCGTGTCATTCGCGAGAAACTAAGGATTGATGGCAAACTCACTAATTGTGACACCGGCGACAGACTTTTGATTGTTAAAGCGTCGACCCTTCATGAGCCTCTTCCTAGTTTCATGGAATTCGCTCAATTTAAAGGCCGTGTCTTACATAGCGGTCAAAACAAATTGACTGGCACCAAAAGCGACATTATTTGCTCCAAATGTACGCAAATTGGTCACAAATTCAGTGACTGTCCCAACGACTGGGTGTGTAGGAACTGTAAAAATATTGGCCACAAGCAAACAGACTGTCCAGATTTAAATTACTCTGATTCTGGCTCTGAAACTGAAAAAGAATCGGATTCCGAATCAGTCTCAAAGCCACAAAGTCAAGGCAGCAGCCCCCAAAAGCCACAAGACACCGATCAGGTTAACAGAGGGCGCATATCGGATACCAGTCTAAACAAACCGGCATCCTCGAGAAATGCGAGGTCCAGTAGCTGTAGCGGTCAACTCTCAATTGATCGCTTTATAAACATGTCGAGTGCAGAAAACAATACCGCAACTCCAAACAAAGGAAAAGTAGGCCATGCACCGGAGAGGTCGCCTCCCACACCTGTAGAAATCATGCACGACCGATCACAAACAAACAATGGCAAAAAGTCAAAGAAGAAAAAATAACTGTTTTCTTTCTTGGACCACACTATATTACGATGACTGACACTATCCTGTTTATGGATTATGATTTTGATTTGCGATTTTATATGATTTATCCATACGCGTTAGGCGTATCCTATCATAACAATCTATGTTGCATCAAATTGTTGTTGTATAACATAGCTACGTTTATCTTTTGTTTGATATACGTCGTTACTTTTGTTTGTTTCGCAATGTTAATACGCTTACATACGGAACTTACGCCCAGTCAATACGGAGTTGTCGTTATGGTTTGTACATATTGCACAACCCTAAATAGATATAATTTATTAAAAACCCACACACAGTTTAATAAGAAACTGGTGTTTTTTTCATCTTAAAGTTCATATTGCACACCCTAATATTGCCGTTAAAACAACTTACATGTCGTTTTAAACATATATTGCACAACCCTGGTTTCGCTATTTTATATAAAAACACAGTTCAATAATAAACTGGTGTAAATGCCTGTAACTTAAATAAAGGACATTGCTATACCACTGGCGAATGTTTTCTATCGACATAAATAACTTATTAGTTTGTAATATTAAACACCGACGGTTTTGGGAAACACACGCTTATTTTGTTTTGCCTTAATTTCCAACAATTGTACCGTTTACTCAGCCAAGCATTACTTTGATCATTTACTCTGTAGTTATTGTGGTACTTCCACGATGTTGGTTGTTATTGCTAACTATCGATGTACAATATATTTATTACGTTAATATTTTGTCGAATGCATCATATGTTTGTAATATTATACTGATGTTCAATTTATATACACACGTTATTTACTTCAATAGAAGTTTAGCCTACTTTGGTGTATTAGAATTGATAAAGGTATGGTTCCTTTAACTTTCTTATCTTTCGTTTTCTTAAATGATAAGATTGTTTTATTAAGGAGTTAACCATCGAACTTTTTTTATATAATATTATTTATATTTTCATGATAACTAAATCTCTGCTATGCAACAGCACATAATTCATCTTATATCCCTTAACGTTCAAGGTCTAAGAGATAGAGGTAAACGTATGCGCTTAATTCAATGGCTCAAAAATCAAAAGGCTGACATTGCTTTTCTACAAGAAACTCACTTTACACTAGATATTGAACATGTTATTAAAGATGAGTTTCATGATTGGGTACTAGTACACAGTCATGGTGAATCAAATAGTAAAGGCTGCTCTATATTATTAAAAAAAGATATTCAATACAGCATATTAGACCAATTATGTGACGAAAACGGCCGATATATTTTACTTAATACTGAAATACAAGGAATAACATACACACTACTAAATTTATATTCGCCTAATAATAGAAAAAAAAGAAATACTTTCTATTCCAACTTATTAAATATAATTTCAGAGAAAAGTTCCGGTATAAAAATAATCGGCGGGGATCATAACGATACATTAAACATAAATGATAGAATAAGAAAATTACAAACTTTCAAAGTTGATACAGTTAAAAGTTTAACAAATCTGATAAAAACGTACAATTTGTGTGATATTTGGAAAATATTTAACGCAAATAAAAGCCAGTTTACATGGAGACGAAAACATGATATAGAGAAAAGTAGAATAGATTTTTGGCTCATCGACGATAATTTTACGCCACAAATATTCTCAGCTGACATCCGACCTGCAATTATACAAACAACAGACCATATGGCAATTTCACTTAAAATAAAAATACCAAATACGCGTGGTCCGGGTTATTGGAAATTCAACAATTCCCTTCTCGACAATAAAGAATACCAAAGCAAAATTAAAACTCTCCTTACCCAATTAATCAAAATGAATATTAATCCGCAAGTTAAATGGGAATTTTGTAAAATTGAAATTAAGGAAAAAACAATAGAATTCTCTAAACAATTTTCAAGAAGACAGCATAACCATTTGAACATTTTAGAAAAAGAACTCAAACTTCTGTATGATACTCAAAATCAAAATGAAGACACTAAACGCCAAATTAACTCAGTTGAATCAGAAATAAATGATATATATAAACACAAAGCCGCAGGTGCACAACTACGTTCTAAAGTTGACTTCATTGAAAAGGGCGAAACTAATTCTAAATTATTTCTGAATCTAGAAAAATCTCGCCAAAGCAGAAAAGTTATAAATTCCTTAAAAATAAACGGAGACAGAATCATTCAAACTGAGGAAATATTAAACGCAGAAGTAAAATTTTACAATGATTTATATACAAGTGTTTTAAATGATAATGTAGAATATGAGCATTATTTAAATAGTATCAACATTCAGTCTACTTTAAAATCTGATTTAGCCGACAAATGCGAAGGTAAAATAACACTCCAAGAAGCAACAGCAGCTCTTAATGACATGAAGCTAAACAAAAGCCCTGGCCTAGATGGTCTAACTGTCGAATTTTATAGAGCCTTTTGGGATATTATTGGTAATTTAGTAGTTTTGGCACTAAATGAAAGTTACAATAAAGGCGAACTGTCTTATACTCAGAAACAAGGTTTGTTTTCATTACTGTATAAAAAAGACGATCCAGAAAATCTTGAGAATTGGCGTCCGATATCTCTTTTAAACATAGATTATAAACTCGCAGCAAAAATTCTAGCAAATCGTCTTCAATTGGTTCTTCCGAGTATTATAAGCCTTGATCAGCAAGGGTACATAAAACATAGAAATATATGTTTTAATATTAGATTAATAGAAGACGTAATAGACTATACTGATATTCTCAATCAAGAAGGAGCAATACTATTTTTAGATTTTAAAAAAGCCTTTGACACAGTTGAATGGCCGTTCATGCTTAATATTTTGACTAAATTTGGCTTTAAAGAATCTTTTATCAAATGGGTTAAAACCCTTTACTGCAATATAACATCAAAAATTTCAAATAATGGATGGATATCTGACTCATTCTATCTACATCGTGGAGTCCGTCAAGGATGTCCTCTATCTGCTTTGCTTTTTATAATAGTTGTTGAAGTTCTATCAATGAAATTAAAAAGTTGTGAAATGTACGAAGGTATAAAGATACAGGAAAAACATATAAAAGTTACACAGCTTGCTGATGACACAACATTATTTCTTAAAAACCAAAATGAAATACCTATTGTTCTTGAAATAATAGATACCTTTGGAAAACATTCAGGTCTTAAACTTAATCGGACAAAAACGCATGGTCTTTGGATAGGTAGATCAAAATACAAAAGTATCAAATTGATTCATGGTATTAATTTTACAACTGAGTACATAAAATCTCTGGGGGTTTTCTTTGGCAATGATAAAGATAAATGTGTTAATTTAAGTTGGACTGAAAAAATCGAAAAATGTAAACAACTTATTAATTCATGGAGTAAACGAAAACTCACCTTTTTTGGGAAGATAACTGTTATAAAGTCATTACTTTTTCCAAAACTAGTATACTTAGCCCAAAATATAGTTACACCCGATTTCATTATTAAGACAATTAACTCGATGATCTTCGAATTTTTATGGAACGGAAAAAGAGACAAAATAAAGCGCACAACAATTATTGGAAATAAACTTGAGGGTGGTTTAGATATGCCAGACTTTGGACTTTTCTCTAAAACTATGAAATTAAAATGGGCAACACATCTTATAAGCAAAACTAATGCTAACTGGAAAATTATACCATCTGTACTGCTTGACCAGTTCGGAAAGAATTTCCTCATCTTTTACATGAACATAGAATCTATCAAATCTTTACAACCTATCACATATAAACTAACCAAATTTTATAATCAACTACTTTCAACGTGGATTCATTTTAAACAACTGAATGCCAACCAAACTAAAATACCCAATACCTTTTATGATATTAGAAAAGAAATTATCTGGGGCAATAAATTTATAAAACATAATAATAAAAGCTTACTGTTTAAGAATTGGATTGAATCGGATTTAATATTCGTAAACGACATACTTTCAAATACTGGCACTATAGACACCAATCTGATTCTAGATAAACTTAAAAACAAAACTAATTGGATAGCGGAACTAAATATAGTTAAAAAAGCCATTCCGATCCAATGGAAAATATCTGTGAAATCAAATGAATCAATAAATACTAATGTCAATTCAAAACTTTTAATAAGGTTTGGGAACAAACTAATTAACGAAATGACAAACAAGGAAATATATCAGCTCTTTGTCCGGCAAATTTTCGAAACACCGTATATCCATAGATACTGGAATAAACGTGTACAAGAAAGTATCGAGTGGAAATCATGGTATTATATAGTTCATGAATCTATCGTTGACAACAAAGTTAAACAATTCAAAATTAAATTATTAAATAATTTAGTGGCGACTAACTTAAATTTATTTACATGGAAATTGAGAGACAGTCCCCTGTGTATGTGTTGCAAGGAAGTTGAAGATTATCAACATTTTTTTATCCATTGTTCTTCATTATCAAATGTTTGGTCGACGATAAATGCCTTATTTAAAAAATGTGGTATAAAGAAAATGTTTAATGATATCAAATATATTGTAATAGGATATAAGATACACCAAAAAGAATACAACTGTGTGAATATTGTTTTAAGTCAAATATGTTACTGTATTTATAAAACATACTTCATATGCGACCGGAGAATGAAGCCCATAAACATATTGTCTTATTTATATTACGATCTGATTGCTTTAGAAACATACCTACGAATACAAAATGTCAATTACCGATTCCTAAATGACTTTATAAAAAACCTTAAGTACATTCAATAGATACTTTGAGTGTATATATATTTTTTAAATCTTTGTCTATGTATTACTTTATTACCTGTGACATTGTTGCTTTTATTATCTAATAAACGGACTGTTATACTTTAGCAGTTCCAAAAAGAAAAAGAAATATGGCAAGGCTATATTTTCTGTAAGAGCATCAGTCAATGTGTATTGGCTTTAATTACTCATACCGAACAATAAAAGAAATGTTCCCAAAAAAAAAAAAAAAAACACACAACCAAACAATTTCCTACATAAAAATCCGTTGCAATACTAGCAGTGGTTAACATGTGTACAGAAAGTATTTATAATAAAATTGAAATGAATACAACAAACAATCCTTCTCTCAAACATACATTAAATCTCATCGGTCACTGTAAGATATATTAACTAAGAAATAAACGAGTTAATACTGAAGACAAACTGAGACACATTTAGTTATAGTCTTGTCTTTAAATCTGCACACCCTGTTAATAATAACATTTCACTTTGTTTTTTTCACTTTGAGTGCATTTCTGTTAACAACTCACTTTCCTGCATCCAGGCAAGAATTGCAAACTGGTCTAACAATACCGAATTGTTCCTTCAAGCGTCTGATTTGATCTGTATCAGCCACCTCAGTGTCGCCACAGTGAAAACAGATAGGGTCAAATACCAGTGTCTTCCCTGCAATATGCATATGTATGTCTTGAATTATTAATACTCTAAATATCTGACAGCATGATATGGGTTTAGTACCGTTTAATACAATGTTTTATCAGATGTGGTTTGTCTATAAACCAAAATATAATGGTGGGACTTGAGCCCATGACTTATCAATGGGGTAAAAAAAGCTTTTTTACTACTGTAAAAATATACACTGTTCTATGCACAAACAAAGCCACAATGTATGAAACAAACTTCCAATTTTGATGCTAAAAATTTGACTGAAAAAATATGTGAATAGCATTTTAACTGGTTCCTTTGTTTCATCTTGGACCAAACTGTTTTTCAGATAACTAATATCATTGAGCTTAAAATACCAGTTACGAGTACAAAACTTGCTAGATCTAAGGCAATAAATTAATCTTTTGAAAGCACCAAAAACAAAGCATATAGCAAAAATTGCAATCTGTTCATGGGTAGTATAAATGGAATAAAAAATGTCAACTGGCTTATCTAGATAAGTGTTGTTTAACAAGTCAAAAGGTGACAAGTTCCTGAAATGTTTGAGGTTTTTGGTAACAATTGGCACTTAAATTAAAAAAGACACTAAATGAGTATACAAACATATACCTGCATAATATGTGACCTCTATTGGTGAACTGCAGCACTGTCCTTCTTTCACGACTACTGTATCCTGGTACAGGCCTCCTGGAAAAAGCAAATTGCCACACAAAAACAGCAGCTCCTCCTGCACTCGCTTCGATGCAGTTTCTTCTTGGTTAAGACGCTTGTTGGAGTACACGACTCTTCGTTTCCCACACTCACAACAATGCACAAAGCCACGGACTTAAGCTGCAAAGAAAGAACTGATATACGGATACTTTTGTTAGCATTGTAGACCGAGTTAGACTGTATGTTTGCTTGACAGTAAGGCCTATTTGAAATCATATTTAATTAATGGGTTTTTTTGCGCTTCATACTTGTCATTGCTTTCAGAAGATCACTCCTTTCCAGAATTTTTTCTAACATTCAAGAGCCATGGCCAACATAACAAGCTCTGTTTTATGCTGTTGTATAAAGCATAAGCCATACATTATAGTTAAGTGTGAGGCAGACTGACACACAGTTGCAAGAACATCACCAGACCAACTATATGAAATTAAAAGATATGTTACATTGAACGTTCATGCCACAAATAGTCCTTTGAACTTCTTATCCCTGTCTGTCAACTGAGGTTTATGTGTCAGGCTAGGTCTCCCAGAGTCATCTGTTGCAGTCCCATAGAGATCTTCAAATGACTTGTAAGCACCATTTTCATCCAGTGTAGGGTCTGGCACGAACTGTATTGCATCAAATACATCTACTGGTGGTCTTGGTGGATTCAAGATGCAGTAGAAGCAGTCTACTTCACTACATTTCTTTATCTGAAAATGGAACTGAAATGCATGAGCTAATGTATTAACAAATCAATTACCCCATTGCTGTATGTTTAATGAATGCACTACAGCCATTTGTTGATAAAATTGTATTAAAACAACTAATACCATGCTTGAAACTTGAACTGATGGGTGCTGTTTTAAAGGGAATACCACTTTAGCCAGTGCTAGGGGACATTAGCAGTGTAGCAATTTCAATTCATGATCAGACTCAATTGAACCATACTGCAATTTTTGCTTTATGCTTTGTCATAATTCCTTATCTGAAATATGTAGTGACGGCATCTGGCATGCTTCACCAGGAACTGATCTATCTTGTGACTCTTCAGCTGTGTTAGATGTTTGGTGTCTATTTCAACATTTTCATCAATAACTGTAAGCATGTCTGTGAGCAGTGTTTTCAACTCTTCCTCAGAAGCAGCATCATGCACAACAATATTATTGCATTTCCATTTCAATTTCCTGAATCTTTTTCTTTAAAATCCCAATGGGTATCTCTGTGCTTTCACAATACTCCTCTTTAAATGTTGAGTTCCTTTGTGCAACATTTCTCAAACCTGTCAGCGTCTTTCCTTTTGACATGATTTCATACTCGGGTGGCATTTTCTCTCTCTTCAGGGCAACATTTTGTAAAGCCAGATACAGAACACTCATTGTTCTTTCTGCTGGATTCAGGTAGGACATTGATGGTGCTGTTCTGGCACATACATTAAAGTCAAGATCCAATGCAATAAATTCAACCAGGCTGCATATTTGTACTGATCTATAGGTAACCCCAGGGCCTCCATCACTATACCGGATCAGTATTGATTTTTCCATGTTGACATCATCCTTTGACAGATGCTTTCTAACTAAAGCAATATTTTCTGCTGAGTGTCTGAGTGGAGAGCTTGCCTCAAAAACCTTGACAGTGACATTCACTAATCCATTATAAAATGAGGCATTTGCGCTGGGAGGTATATCAATTACAAATCACACTGATGGAATTACACCTGCAATGTGAAAGTCATGGTCCATTGCGATCTTTTGACCTGAAGCAGAAACGAGGCCACCATGGTGGATGCGAACCCCAGTTGAGACTGCATGAGATGGTTCCCCCACAGGAATAATGGCCATGTCATCTAAGCTTTGGAATACACTGTAATTCCTGAACTTGCAGGCAAAAGCTTTCATGAAGCTGAACTGGTTTCGACAATATTCACTGTTTTCATGCTGAGCCCTGAGAAGGACTTGAAATTTAACTTTAAAGCGTCCAGTGTAATTACTCGTGGTGCTTTTGTATGGATTACTGGGGTAAAAGTTAAGTTTTAACCAAGAAACAGATGGAATTTTGCAATCCATGGGTAGCCTGTCTTTGATTTGATTTCTTAGGTCTTCCACTGACGAGGCAAATGGCATGTAGTTGACATCTGTCTGACGTCTCTCGTGAACTTCACTTTTTTCTTTTAAGAACTTGTCCAGTTCTGTCCAGAATCGTTCAAATTCTTTTGTCAGAGGCCTACCATTGTTCTTTCGGAGATCAAACATCAATTCAGTGTCCTCATTCTGAAGCAAATATTCACATAACCTTAGATCAATTTCAGACTCCGCTGCATTTTCAGGTGAATATTCAAACTCTGTCAAAAACTGGAACATGTTTCTTAACACCGCAGGTTTAGCAAACATACGATATCTTGCAACAAAGTCTTTGTGCATTCTCCTGGTTTTGTACACTGTAATCTGGCTAAGTACATCCTGAACTAGTCTGCACTCAACAGACGGCTACCTGTCTCTAATGTCCAGAGGTATTTTCCACACCATGTTTAGATTACCAAGGTAGTTGCCATACCTAAGTAAAACATGTCACTGGAAAGTGTAATGTCATTTCACTCAACCATTTCCTGCGATTCTCCTTATCCAAGGACTCAAGGTCACACATATCAATGGGTTCGTACATTCTAACAGTACGAAGTCTTTCTTTCAGATGTTCATATGTCCTATTCACCTCCCGTTGAGTACTTTCACATACTTTCAATACCCAACTTTCATTTAAGTTTTTCACTGGTTTTGGATGGTCGTGGTTTTGTTTGGTCCGTTTCGGTGCTGACTTTAAGAAATTGTGATACTTCTGGAGCCCGCGTAACAAGTCATCAATTGCAGCTTTGAATTTGGAAAATTTAAGATTCAAAATCCACGGAAGGAGAAGCAGATCTCCAAGCTTGTCAATGTTTTCCTTCAAGTCCACAGCAGTTATTTGAAAATTATGCCTAGATGATTTATTTTGAGTCTTTAAAATACAAACCTGTGCCAGAACTAACATTGTCAATGATTGAGTACATTTGTCATGGCTTGTCTTAGAAATGATAATATATGTATGCTCTTCAATATATTATATAGAATTCTACTTTAAATGATGATCACTACGAAAATCATTACTGTTAAGCTTCATATGAATGCGGCTAAGATGTAGATTAATAACCTTTGTTTAAATGACTGCCACATATTCCTTTTTTTTACAGACAATACATTATACATTAATTTCTTGTTAAATTCTGTTGCCGATAATTATACAAACATCAACATGTGTTAAAGGTTTGAATATTGGTGAATAAACAAAAATATTTTATTGAATGTATGTTTATTATTACCTCTCTTTTGGCCCTAACTATAACAGTTCATGTATTAAAAGAAGTTCTTTTCTAACCATAACATAATATATATTTGGAAAGCTGTCTTAATCTTTTGAGTTAATCTGTGTGTATACCTATATTCATCTTTCATTTACCTCAGGGCATTTTTGGTGTTGCTCTTTGAAACTCCGATATCCCCTCAAGTCCTTAAACATGTCTGGAAGTGCCACTGCTCTGCTTTCAAACCTGTCATGCCGCCCATCCATGTACCATAGCACCGATGTTAAAGTTGTTGCAACTGTCTTGCCTGTACTTTCCACCTTATTTAGAGTTGTTGAAAAACTTATTTAAGGATCGATATTGCATACACAGCTCATAAATGACTTATCAACACACAAGAGATGGTCTTTTTACAAATAACCACACAATAGATGGTCTCTTTACAAATAACGTTTTGTATTGTAATTTGACATTTGTCATTTTCTTGGAAATTACTGATTCCTATTTTGATTCAATGAAAAGTAAATCAAAGTCAATATTATTAGCTGTCATACACTAAAACAGTGGACTGCACAATATGCATTTCCAACATCACAATCTATTTAATGTTATTACAGGTTCTGTCTACAATATCTTTGGATTTTTTTTATTATTTTTTGGCAGTCAAACCAAATATTTAGAAGAGATTATGTTTGAATGAAATTTATTTGTTAATTTATTATACAACAAACTGGACTGGAATGACACAAACACTCTTGGCAGAGTGTCACCGAACAGTCAGTGATGTTAAGTTTCATATAAAAGATAGTCCCAACATTTCTGGACCTGTTTAAATACCTGTATCGGAGTGAATCCAACACTGTTTCTTCTGAGTGTGTCCACCACTTTATTGAACAGAACATCTTTTGGGTTTTTTCTTCTCTGCAATGAAATATCAATCAATCAATCAATTTAACTGAAATTTTTGTTCAGTTTAAAATAATAAAAGCAGACACTCTGCAAGATGGACAAATGGACCTATATTCTTAACTAAAACACTATTGACGAATTGACATAGCTCAAACTGTTTAGTAAAGGCACCAACGAAGACTTTTGACAAACAAAATTCATGTCAGGTTAGTTTCAATACTTCATGCAATCACTTTATCTAAAGTAGTCTGGAAGAGGACCAGAACCAAGGAAATTCAAATGAAATTATTTTGAAGTTCCACCTTTTTCTTTTAAGCTGCTGTGGCAACCACAGCTCTGCATGGAATAGTCCAAAATTATAGACGTATTATACGGGATTCTTCCAATCCCTAACGTCTACACGGGTTGGTGCAAAAACCGGGGTTGTTTTGAAAAATATTGAAATTGTATTAAGTAAAGTATTTTATGGTTTCAATTGATCATTAAGGTTTACATTCATATTTTACCGTGTAAGTAAAAAGTTATTTTCACAAAACAAGCATTTAATGCAATAAAACACATTATTTACCTTTCCAATAAAACGAAAGTTGACTGACACAGACAACAATTATGCCAAGCGGAACAACTCGACCCAATCGCAATAACTCGGCCACCTCCGACAAGCTTCGAGATAGACCTCGTAAATACAATCGTAACAACTCGGCCATGGCCGAAATGTTCCGATTGTTTAAAATTGTGCCATGTAGCCTTGCAGGCGCCCTGCATGTATATATCGATATGTTTTGACAGCAAGAAATGGAAAAAAACACGTCAAACTCAATTATTCGTAGGATATGACATTTTTATGTATGGAACCGATATAAAATAACATAATCTTGTAATATTTCTTGTTTTTATGATATTTTTTAGATGTTAAATGCTTTAACCCGGAATCCCGATCGGAATAACTACCCACTTTTGATACTAAACAATTTGTACGTAAGGATTTGCCATATCAAAAAACGTAAAGAATCCGTAAACGTAAAATTATTTGGACTATGCATGGAACTACTTTATTTGAATGAAGGCATATGGACAGTGATCACCAAAGAACAATAAGAGATATTAAATAATTAACAATGTTTGGAATAACAATTAAAATTTTGAGGTACACCTTACATCATCTCACCTTGCCTAAGGATATGATGAATACTTTTTGACTGCATTTTGAAGAGGCATTTGGTAAAGGCATTATGGGCCGGGTTGTTGTTTACGTCAATCCCTTCTGGTTTAGTGCTGCCTGCTAGCCACACAGTTAGGCTCTTTTATCTGTAATATATAACATAGACATATATCTTGCCAAAGGTTTAAGTCCAAGTTTGGTTAAATACTTTAGACATTTTCTTTTCCGGCCATTATTTTCCACCAAAAATAGTTAACAACACAAATACATAGACTTGATATCTTAAATCGGCATTCATACAGTCAATATTAATCATCTTAAGCAATAATCTCACAATAATCATTTACAAATAAACACTGATAAAATCATTTTCCCCAACTGTACAAGGACATGTACGGGGGTGTGAAGTTCTGATCGTGGACATCCTCTAAGATTGGGTAGAGCGCCTCTTCTAGCGATGCAGATGTTAAAAATATTTCGTTATGTTTTTTTTATGCTTCGTATTGATACTTTAAAATAAGCAACGGCTTCCGCCATCTTGTGCGCAAAATTTCTCGTTGTTGTAAAATTAGCGATAGGTTAAATAGCACTGAATTTTATTTCCTATCGGAGATCGACGATACGGGCGGCGGAAAAAATAAAAAAAGTTTAGAATTTGAAACTTTTTCTTTTTTGGCTTTTGCAATATTTAGGTACGGCGCTCCCGTAAAACGAAAAATAAAAAACTTTGTCTAATCAACATTCATTTGTCATAGCATTTTAGCGTGCAATATATATTTATAAGGTAAAAAGAGCAGTTATGCCCCTCAGAATTATGATCTATTACGCAATGGGCTAAATGTTCATAGCTCTGTTTTCAGTTTACAACATTGTGAACGTTATCACTGTTAACATTCAAACAGTTGATGCTCTGAATGTTTAATAAACACACTTGTGATTTGTAGCATTCCTAACAAGTTAAAGTGACATTTAATGCAACTTTGATATTACTTGTTTTTGATTTTACTTGTTTTTAGTGGTGAGTTAAATAAACCCACATATAACATGTAGATCGTGACTTTGTTAAATTTATTTGAGAACACTAAATGAAACCTTCAAACAAAACAGACAGTCAATTTGTAAGGTTAACTTTAACACGACATATATATTACACTCACTAGTAAACAATTTTTCCATATGGAAACTACATTCCTAACCCGAACCCCAAGGTTCTTTTGTGCTAGGGTTGCCTTGCTGATAGCTTTAACATATATACCACATTTTCCGTCCATCTTGATGCAATGTTACAAGGAGGTTAGCATGCATCAGAGGATTAATTATATTAAGAACTGATGGGCACACTGACGCCAGGATCGCAGCACCTGAAATTATATTAAAAAAAGAGATTATGATTGCCGTCTATTATGGTCCGCAAAAAAGAATAACACACGCCTTATTTAACACTATGCACTGACATGAAGAATTTCTTGTTTTTCAAAAGTGTTTACCTATCGTTCAGTATATCTGGCCCCGTAAACCCTGGCGACCCTCCCATTCAGGTTGTCCCAAACATCAACCCCGTGATAACGGCTTTTATCAGGGGGTCATTTGGGTCCACAGCAACGATATCCCGGGGATCGATCCCCATGTCGTGCAATATGATCCAGCTTTTTATTTGCATACAAGCCCTATCTGGGGAACAGTTCACTTTTATCCGAAGTATCTGACGACAACGAAAGGCATTGTTTTGAAAATTAGCAACACAATTTGCAAGAAAATATTACTTTATATTTATATCTTTTGTACCACTGATTCATTGTCATACGTCAGTGTTATCATTTTTTGTCAGAGGACGATTTTAAAGTGTTCATGTTAATCTACCTGGAATAGTTGTTTCACTATGCCAATGGTTTGCTCATCGGTGACCCTGGTGCGGCACAATGTCCCGTTGTAATGTGCCTGTGCTCCTCTCAGGAATCCGGCACATACCATGTGCAGGCGTAACTACTGTCCGCCGGTAAAAATCCTTGAAGATGACCTGTGTGAAAAATGTGTCATTTCATTAAAATTATACAGCAGATCATTTGACACATAACCTCTGTAGTTTTCATCGCTTTTTTATCAAGCATATATTTGTATATGTATTAATTTCATGCTATAACTAGTGATATACGTGTTACCATCTTCAACTCCAACATTCAGAGTACACAATGGCATTCGATGCTGGCATTATCTGTCCTCCCTGGCCGCATCACTACTGCTGATGTAATCCTGTATAAAGCATCACATGCAGCCTATGCGATTTAAAGTTATTTCTGATTTCATTACCTCGACTATGTGGGCTATACTACTCGCCCCAGCATCGGCGTCGGCGTCCGGTTAAAGTTTTAGGGCAAGCTGGGATTTTCTCTTATAAGTCCAATACCCTTCATTCAATTGACTTAATACTTCACACAGTTGTTTAGCCCATCACATGATGAGGTAGGATAACTCCATATTAATCTTTACACAGATTATGGCCCCTGATTGATAATGGAACTTAGGTTAAAGTTTTAGAGCAGGTTGGGATATTTATTAATAACTTCTATACCATTCATTCAATTGACTTAATTTTTCACACATTTTTTCAGGACCATCACACAATGAGGTTACATAACTCCATATTATCCTTAATAAAAGTTATGGCCCCTGATTGACTTCGGTACACCGTTTCTCAGAATTAAGCAGTAACTTATTTAAATCTATGCATATTTTCCTTCCTTTTTTCCAAATACATGTATATCCTTTTCAAGTTTGGAAAAGTATACATATACAAAACCAACAATTTTATTTCTGAGTATTATATCTCTACATATTTAAACATTCAGGAGAAACAATTGTTCTATCTGCTGACCTGGACCTTAATAGGTTTGGTCAGACATCAGGAAAAAATAACGCAAACATCTAGAAACAAACCATCCAAATAAAGTTAAAGTTGCCAAAATTTTAAATATGAAAGTCCAAGGAGAAAAAAGCTTGGATTAAACTAGTAGCGAATGGAAATTATGAACACAATGTCAAAGTGAATGCAACAGGAACAAGAGGTATCATTCCATCTCAGAATAAAGAGAATCTGCGGTACTACCTTGCAAATTTTGCAGGGCATTTATTGTCGAAAACGATTTGTAGTAACACCACAAAACCTGTGTTGCAAAGAGCCGAAGCAAAAAGTGATGGACCGGTTTGCAATTCTAGGTTACTACTACCTATAGACTGTTCCGAAGGACTAAATTGAAATGTAGTGATGAAAGTGCGTGATGATTTAGATACATTAATTCTTGAGTTTGGACAGGGGAAGTATAAGAAAAATCGGGTAAACATTTACATATGCATGTGCACATTGCCCAAAGAATGAGAGAACTTGCCAGAATCATTATCTGTAAAACATATTGACTAATATGTGAAGAATATAAGACACTGACACCCTTTTTTCAATTGGAGGTGTGTTCTGCAATCGGTAAGGAAAGAGGCAAGATTTAATGCCATGAACATGTCATGGGCTCACCCATCGATTGCTTTTAAAGCAGGCAGTCCAAAAATCAAAAATGTTTGCGCAATCAAGCCAAGGAAGACAATGGTGCCAGAGAAAGGGCAAACGGTTTCATAGAACTGTATGAAGATGAATGAGGGAAAATAATTGCATCTCCAGCTAGAGCTGCACTGTCATCTGTGAAGAACAACTTAATTATTGTCTTTAGCTGTTGTCAAAATGTCTGAATATTTGAAGATGCACAGTTACTTTCAAATATTTACCAAAATTTATACAATTGGTTTGATATACCATAACGGTCCGTACTTCATGATTAGTGCTGAATGTGGGACTACACGAGTTGTTAGAACAGCTCGCAAAACTCACGAGTAGGGGTTGTGAATGATCAGGTGTCGGCGGTCATTTTCAGACATACCTTGAAGAACGTGGCAAAAGAATAACTTACTAAATTTTAAGGGGCAACGGTACAATCACATACTTTGTGCTGCTAGTGCTTCATACCACAATCTTGAAGACGTGTTTTACTTCCTGGAAGAATGGTCATGCTCAAATAGAAAGTGGACTGTTTGACATCAAAGAAATTGAATACCTTGGCGGCATTCGGGCACTCGGTATCATTGATAAATTAATAACATTGAGCTCTAGTGGATTTCTGAGGCTTTCAATAAGTCTCCACGACAGTTAAAAATCTCTCTTGGGCGATGGTCAACAGATGCTTCAACATTATTGAAACGGGAGTTGTAGTTTTCCTCCAGTGAAAAGATGGAACATTTACATCCCTTTTTGAAGCAAGTGACAATCCTGTGCTTGATACATACACGCAAATGGCTCTTGAAATTTGTTGCAGTCGTATGGTTATCATACTAGAAAGACAAGCGAAAGATCAATTGCCAGGTTGAAAATACTGCGTAGTTAACAATCAAGTTAATCGTCCTCAGAAGATTGGAACGGTCAGTAAAATGTAAATTTACTGGGGGTTCAAACCAGTTTACGTGCACAAACCTCACTCTTTTCCCAACAATTCTTAATAAAGATAATACGCAAAAGGTAAATCAAAGTATGCATTAACTTGAGGAAACTTGTCAATAAAACAAATCTCAAAAACAAAGTCGTAAACGAAATACTGCTGATTCCATTTCATTTCGTGCACTTTCCTTCGCCAAAATTTTGATTCAAAATAGGTTTTAAAGATTATGAGAATAGTATGACTGAGATGAAGGATATCTGGAAGTATAGGAAATACAAAGGGGCTGAGGAATTTCGAGTACAGGCTACAGAGTATTTATTACAGGCGTTGAAATACACAGCCTTTATTCGGCCTTTCAAAAGTAACTCATTAAGTTTAAATTTAATAATTTCTCCATTAAATACAATGCCAAAGTAGACGCTAGAGCACAGGCGGATCAGTTTAGATTTGAGTAGTTGTACAAGTTGTGCAGTAAATCATTTGGTACCAAAACATTGGTATTTGGGTCAACCAGTGAGTGAATTTACTTTAAGAAGATGATTTTGTCAGATTATTTGTAGCTAAATAAAGAGAATAGTTGATGTACAAACAAGATTTTTTAGAGCATATAGACAGATTAGTCTTTGCCCTTCAAATTATAATGTAGTGGCGTATATGTGGGAAAAACATACATTTTTTGATACTGTACTAAAATGGGATTTAGATTTTCAGCGCCAGTATGTCAGCGGGTGACTCATCCAATGCCTTTTTAACGCTGATGATAGGAAAGAGCAGTGTTAAATTACTTAGATGATTAAGCTGGTGTTAAGAAGCATTCGGAGGCTATGTTTGCCTATAACACGTTAGGTAACTTGTTGGAGAAATGCGATGTTGAGGAGTCCCCTTAAAGGAGTTGCCCCCCTTGAGAAGTTGTGGCATTTTAGGGGTATTGTTGTGATTTGACAATAGGAAATACTCAAGAGAGATTTAGTTGCTCTTTAAACCTTGAATGAGTAAAATCCAGTAGTTGTTAGGTAAACTTAATTTCATAATCATAGGATCATGTGTAAGGCAGAGAAGGATGACGATTTCAGGATTTTAAATAGTTAGTAAGAACCGGACAAGATTTTCAATGTAGATAGTTGTTTGATAGGTTGTGGTGTATTTTTAATTGGGCATATTTTCATGTTTCATGTTTCCCAAGGAGACATTGGAGAAGAAAATACATATAGCAGCGCTAAAGATGCTTACCTTAGTTGAAGGTGTTCATTATGGGGAAAGTACTTAAAGAATATGAAGATTGAAGTTCTATGTGGAAACATGGCAGTATGGGTAGAATTGAATTTAGGAAAGGCTAGATATCCATTTTTGCAGAATTGTTAGAGGGAATTTTTTTGTTGGTTGGGTTTCAAATTAAGGCAGAACATTTATTGTCTGTCGATAACAGAATTGCAGACAATTCGTCGAGATGGGAAGTCGATAAGAAGTGTGAATTTGTGTTTAGTAGAGGGTATGAGTTAAATTATTGCAAACTTACAGGAGATTTCAAGTTTTGGAATTGATGGGATTGTAGATAGTGATTAAAGGTTGTAGTATGCAAAGATAACACAGTGCAATTGTATTTTGAACTGTTTTCATGACGCCATTTGAAGGAATTAGAACGTGGAAGTAAGAAAAACTCATAGACAGGCGTATGCAGAAGGTTCAAGGAATAATTTAATAATTAAAATTGAATTATTTTTATTTCTTTGTGCATATTTTGGTCTAAGTGGCATGCCGGTGTTAACTGAAACGTTGCAGTTGTATATTTGATACAATACTAATTCGGTTGCTTCAATCAGAAATTATGTAAGTGGTGTTAAAACTTCGCAAATGTTGTTGGGTTACAAACATGAGCATCCTAATATTGTTTTATTAAATCATTTATTTCAGGGATTATTTAAAGAAAATCTGCCTCGATATTGAATTTTTCTTCTTGTAGAACTTGTAAAACTTTTTTGAGCAAACACTAACGGGACGAGGGTTGGCACATATCAATTATAATAATATTTATTATATTCTTATCAAATTCATATTCCATATCCAACAGTGAAATTTCAGCACGCCGTATTGAAAAATCCGTATCACCCTACTGTCGTTTTCGGATTCAGTATCATTTGAGTACTGTGTGTAATCTCGGAACTACTTTCATGATGATAAAAAATAGCGTGACCAAAAAAACTGGTAAAACCTGTCAACTTTTAAATACATAAAATATACTAACCATACTCACGTTCCAGAACAATGTCAATATTTAGAAACATGGTTTTAATGTTCTTCAATGAACCATGACGATAAGCACGAAGCAGAGAACACTTCCAATAAATCTAGACAGCTACACATTGTACTGCAGTGACCTAGATGTTTCTTATCATGAATATCAGCAGCTCGCCAATACAAAGAAGGCGAATTCGCGTCATCGATAGAAAAAGCGATTGACTCACGAACTTCCCTCAATTCTGCATATCAAGATCGTCAAAAAATCCCATGAATATTTACTTTGTTAAAAATGGTCGCGTTACGTCTAATGACGATTAGTGAATACTCGTAACTGCCGTTTTGTTGTTATTGATTTTTGTGCTTTGACATTTAATAATTGTTTTCGTAGTAGCAATTTGTTAATTTTGCTAAAACATAAAATATTGTGTTCTTATTTTGCTCAATAAAGTGAAATCTGTAACTTCTGACTTCATTTCGCTGTAATAGCCTCCCATGACTTCATAACACAAAACTACGTAACACATTCGAATTCATACGCGCATTTGACAGATGGCGGTAAATGTTAATCAAATTGAAACCGAAAAATAAAAAGGAATATTTAAATAGGCAGGTATATAATAAATGGAATATTACGATAAAACGCTTTTCTGGTGACCTGCATGACCTGTTCGGTGAGTAAACATGTATCCGTCTCGACCTGCGGTCTCGACGAATACGTTTTTACACACCGAACTCGACGTGATACAGGTCACCAGAAAAGCGTCCAATCATAATATCCCCTATATATTGTGCCCCAGTCCATGGATGAAACGGAGACATCTGCGGCTGTGGGCTGGGAAGGAAAGTTGATAATAACATTTCTTGAAGGTGTTGACGCTGGGTGGTTAACGGGATTCTTATGATTTTTCAAGATGGGATTTTGAGTCTTGATGCAGTTGCGATGGGAAAAACACTAACTTTTATTACTTATTTACTATTAGGCGCCTACGCTCAAGGAACTAGTAAGAATGCGTTGTTAAATTTATCCTTAACATAACCATTCAAAGATTTACTGGAAACAACTAGAGATGCTGCCACTGCAATTGCTGAAGTAATTTAAATCAATAGCTTCGTTTGCTTGCTAGTTGACAATAAACTTTGTTGAGGTTAAAACTTAACAAAAACTGCTCTGATATGAGCTATAGTTTCGTCAGTATTTTACTAGATCACCTGTTTTTATTAAAGAAACAAATGAGGTTTTATCTGAGCTTTGATATTGGCGGTGGCTGTATCATCGTCTTGCAAACATAGGTATTCAAATGAGATTTGTATCATTTGTTGCCAGCGACAATGGGCAAATCATGGTCTATAACTCTGTCTATAATAATGAAAAGAGTTAGGCCCCTTGTTCAACTAATAAAATAAAACAGAAGAGTTTATATTATCTTTGCAGCGCTTAAGTTGTTCCATTACTCCTGCATCTCATGTTGATAGTGCTAATCACTACATCTATTTAAGATAACTTACCTAAGAAAGTTACATATCTGTTTGATACCTATGGATACTTCCTTGAAGCAAGTTGTTTCAGAAAGGTTCTTACCGATGCTAATCGCAAAGCGTACTATATATTCAGCCGTTTCATTCCCTCGCTGTTTTACAGTGGGAACTCACTAAACCGGACAAGGTCTGGACTGGGCAAAATTTCCGGTTAAGTGAGGATTTGATGTACGGAGTAAGTTTACTTAAAATATTAATTGAGTTAACCTTTAAAGGCTTTTGTCCTCTAGGGACAGTTCATTTCTCCGACATTTAGACGTTGAGACGGAGGTTGAGACATGATTAAAGCACTTGCAAAAGTGATAAGCATATTAATTAAACATTTCTGCGTTTTATTGTGATCCCGACATAATAACTAATATCCATACAAACATACCTGATAAAGATGAGCACTAGCGTCGAATCTATGTATCGGATGATGATGGATATAAGATGATCGTCAAGAAGTAATAAGTCCGTCAGGTCTCAGTCGTGGTCAGTCAAAGTCTACTAGACTGGTTATCATAAATAAATAACGTGACTGGTTCCCAGATCACAACACACCTCCCCCTTCTATTTTTTCAGATGTTTCATTATCTGTCTAGATATATGAAAATAGTAAATAAGCCTTATGTCAATTTGACAAAGCTAAAATATACCCAACCAATTGGGAAATTATTATTTGTGAAAACTTCCCAAATTTTCATTAAAAAGATCACTTAAAACACCCAACCATTGGATGATACCCCATTAACTGAAATGTTTGATATTTACAAATATCTACATATATATATAAATGAATGTCAACTGAGTATTACCCACTTGAAAAGTACCCAGCCATTGGGTTATCACATAAAATTGGTTACTAATTACCATGCATAACTGTCCACACACTTATGGAGCTGTATGCAATAAAATGTAAAAGTTTGACCCAACCATTGGGTTATAGTACAAAGAAATTGAATGTTATTTAACGAATCTGAGTTATGGCTTATTATCTGTCTTCCAATCTCCTTGTCGTTTATAATTTGTATAAACGTCTGGTATTTTCCATAGTCATGCTACATATGTCTTTTACAGTCGAGTTCCGACATTTGGCTATTTCAGCAGCTACATCCCCAATGAATTTGGGATTGTTCATACTAGCAGCTTTTGACATTTTCAGATATGGAGAATCCGTTTCAATTAATAACCGATTCTGTGGTACTTTCTGCAGTGCTGCTTGCTGATAATTGTCAAAGAACCAGACCATTCCAGTAAACCCAAAATAAGTATTGGGAAATTCCGACAGCCAACTTCTCATGGTCTCAGTTGTGCCAGTAAAGCAGTGTAAATGAAAAGGTTGATTTCTGGCAGTGTTCCCACTAGTTTTGATGAGATTCAAACATCTTCGGTATAATTCTCCAGGTTCTTTGTCCCTTTGATCTCTTATATGTAGAATCACGGAAGTCCGGATTGAGACCAAACTTAAAACTTCTACCAACACCTTCTCTTGGTTCTCCCACTTCTCCTCTGGTTCCGTATGATCCAATCCTACTTTACCCAAAGCCACAACATTGGCAAGTTTTAATTGTTGATCTAACTTACAAAGAATTGACGGTAAACTGTCAATGGATGAAACGTTCCGTGGATGTATTCCTACCGAGGCTGAAAAACCATGCCCAAGATGTGTATAATCTCCCAAAAAGTGTTTGGGATCGCAAAAATTGGCTATTCCACCTACTACTTCCACTTCATTTCTTGGAATTGAACCCACAGACACATTTATCAAATCTTGGGTAGAGCTGAACTTGTTTAAATTTAGTTTGAACAGTGAGCGGTCTAAATGGAAATGACTATCCATGGCTTTAGGTTTGGTTGGCACTGGAATCTCTTGTTGAACAGAAAAATTGTTGTCCATGGCTTCAGAATTTGTTGGCACTGAACTGACTTGTTGAACCGGTGCCGTTGAAGTGTTTATAGAAATTGGTTGTACTGTAGACGAACGAGTAGAAAGTTGGACTGCAGCGTCGTCTGTGTTTGTAGAATGCACTGTTCTTTTTCCTTCAGTTAGAGTAACTTCCAGAGTGTCTGGCATGTTTCTACGAAATTGATGCCTATCTTCAACTGACAGAGTTTGGATAAGTTCTAAAAGGATCCTCCAATGTCCAACCAGTGCCCAAGAATTAATTGGGTTAAACTGGAAATGTTTGGGACAATCCCAATTTTCAAGTTCTTTCCATAATTCCAACCACTCCTTCACTTCATCTGTAATAGGAACATTCCTGGAAATCCAAATTGTTTTTTGACAATAATGATAGAGTTTGACAATACTACGTTTGCTAACAATTTTCTCCGCGAGCCAAAACAAACTTTCAAGCCTAAAATTATGCATTTGGGAATTGTTCATGTTCTTTTGATGAAATTGTTTTGGAAGATGATGATACTCGACGTGTTGACGAAGATTTCTGAAAGCCCCACAAGACAGTGGACACGATTGGTCATTGATACGCACCTTTGACCCTTTGTTTGGAACTGAAGTATTGGGTCCTCTCTGTCTTAATGTCCTATCTCTTAGAAGTTGTGGATCTTGACTGGTTTCATCATCTGAGATTACTATTACATTTGAGTTTGAGTTTATATTGTTGTTCATGTCAACCTCCATAGCTTCATCCAATATATTGGATTCTAATTTCACAGGTAGTATTGTCTCATTAATTTGACTAGAAGAGATGTCAATAGAGTCTTTAATTTCAGTTCCACCATCTCCTCTTCACCCAAAAATTGGGGTTCCAGATCCAAAATGGGAACAGATGTATTAATTTCAGTTTCCACTCTTTCGTCACCGCCCAACAGATTGGGTTCCAAATCTAAATTTGATTCAGTTGTATGTATTCCACCCAGGTTTTTGGGTTCTAAATCCAAAAGTGAGTCATTTGAAATTGATTCAGTTGTATGATTTCCACCCAAGTCTTTGGGTTCTAAATTCAATAGTGAGTCATTTGCCATATCATCTTCATCACCCAAAAGATTTGGGATAACTTCATCTGGGGTAACAATAGAGTCAACACTGAAAGAGTCCACCGGTTCACTTTTAACAGTATTTCCCAAAAAGCGAATATCCCTACTAGAAAAAACGTCATTACCAGTGTCTGTTGATAAACAGGAGTTTCCCTTTTTAATATGTTGGTTACTCTTTCCCCGGTCGTTAGAATATTATCTGCATAACTTTTGGCCTCACGGATGAACTTAAAGTTTCTACGACTCTGTGCAATTTGGCATTGTTCTGTAACAATCCTATTAATCTTTTCTTGGTCCTTGACCAAACCTAATTGGAAGATCAATATTTTGGCAGATGGCATCTGTACTTTGCGAGAACATAAGGTTTCCATTTCCCGTACAATATCATCGGGATTAATTGGAATTATCCGTTCTGTTTCTTTCCATGACCTTTTTGGGCTCCCTTCCAAAGACTCGGAATTTGTCATCCTGTAAAGTTAAATCAAATTCCATTATCCTGTGATGCCCTTATTCTCCTTCTCGCAAGCCGTATAATCATACATACTCACAGTCACCCACTCCTCTCCTCTATCATTCACACAGCGCTCATAAAAACATATCCTTACATTTATCACAGTGTATCCTACATTTAATCTCTGTTTGTGATGAAGTCATATAACAATTAAACCTCTTCACCTAATTGCAACTCAATACACTTCGCTTTTAAAATCATATACAGTAGCGTTATCAATAGCGTCTGCAGCAATATAAATTCTAGTTATAAACTTAAAGTTCATTTATAATAAACTTTCTGTAAAATAATTTATCATGATTCCTTATATCACGCTTGGTTATCTTGAACTTAATATAAGTGCTTTTAGTGCTTTGATTTGTTTAATGTTATTTTCTACAGTTCTCCCCCTTTTTATTAATTTGACATTTATTATGGGTGAATGTTTTGAATAAAGTGGTGCTCTAAAAGTGGTGTATATGCTTTTATTTGTTGGACATTTAGTGTTGAGAAAACATGTACTGTTGATAGTGTTTCTCTTGAAGTGGTATATGCGTTTTATTTGTTGGACATTGTTGTTAAAACATAAACTGTTGATAAAACATTGAACTGAACTGTTGAGTGTTGTATTCATGAAATGTCAATATTGCACTTGAGATAAAAACTACTACCAACAACCCTTTCTAGCTTTCCACAATAAGCTTTCCTTGCAACTTTATTTTAACCCTAACCTGATGATGTTCAGGACAATCTGATTGGAAATGCCCCATTCGTGCATATTGAAAACATCGCTTACTTGCTGGAATTGAGCGTAACATCAGTACCTTTGATTTTACTCTCCCCCAGTTCAAATAATCTAGTCCAATATGTCTGGACACCCGGATTTCAAGTATCTTACTTTGGGACATTTGAGCGACCGCAGCTACGCTTTTCTCTGCGGACACCTTCGTTATGGGTTTAGATCCTTGGCACAAGCAAGTCATTTTGTCCATTACTTGTGCCACAGTAGCTGGCCTCTCTCTTATTGCACGTTCATCACATGTTTGGTCTTGGGTTATTAACTTGTACCTAAACTGATGTGATAGTTTGTCACCCGTGGACTTTGTGTCCAGGCCGTTTCTCTCCGAAAGTCGGAATTTACTTTCACCAGCTCCTAATCTACCCAATTCATCACATTGTGACCCTCTTTCCCAGATATTACCCTTTGTTATTTGGAAGTCACTTTCTCTAGCCCGCGAAATAACCAAATCATCAGTCTGGGACCTTCTTTCCCGAACATTACCATATGTGGGTCGGGAGTCACTCTCTACAGCCCCAGAACTACCGAAATCATCAAATTGGGACCTTCTTTCCCGTACATTGCCATTTGTTGGTCGGGAGTTACTTTCTCTATCTCCAGAACTACCCAAATCATTAAATTGGGACCTTCTTTCCCGGACATTGCCATTTGTTGGTCGGGAGTTACTTTCTCTATCCCCACATCTACCCAAATTGTCAAAGTGGGGCCCTCTATCTAAATCGTCCAATCTACCCTGGGCATCACTTATACAAGTACTTTCTCCACTACCCCTTAACATACCCGAAATCGGGTTCTGAATTTTACTCTGAAGTATTTCCCCATGAACACTGCTTAAGTTATTAGGTTCATAATTCATAACCCCAATACTTTCTCCACTATCCCTTAACGTACCCGAAATCGGGTTCTGAATTTTACTTTGAGGTATTTGCTCATGTACACTGCTCAAATTATTAGGTTCATTATTCCTAACCCCATTCATGAAACCAGCATTTGGTACACATTGGTACCCTGGCTGATAACCCATGTAACCTGGGCACATGCCATTTATTCCCAGACCTTGTTGTATTTCTGGGTGCATCATGTATGGATTCATGGGATATGGATACATCCAAGGCGGCATCATAGTCGGAAATGAACCCATTGGATATGGATTGGGTGGTTGAAATGGTAGATGGGATTGGTACGCACATGTTGGTTGCATTGGTGGATACACTAGTGGTAATGTACCATCAAGAGGAACTGAATATGCCACGAGTCCCTTGATGCGTTTTCTATAGTTTAATTATTAGAACTTTGTGGCTTTGAACTTTTGTGCCTCCCTTACTTTTTCAATTGTTTCATGCATAGTTCTCTAATTTAATACAACCCTAAACATTCCCCCTTTTCACCAAATTAAACCTTATCCTAAAATTCTTAGTTGTATTTATACCTTTGGCTATTTTCATTTCATCTCATTACTTTCCAAATTACTTGGAATCTTTATTATAGATACGCTTGTAACGGATAGCAAACTTAAATCAGATGCTGTTTTTCAGGTGAAAATCCAATTTCTTGGAATAAATTCTTATTCCCAGAAGCAGATATAGTACCTTTATTAGTTTTCATTAATATTTTCCAAAATATTGGAAATAATTAATGATTGCACAAGTTAACACCCTTTTTATGATTTTATTTTCTCAAAGAATACAACCTAATTCAGTTTGACTACTTATATTTATTATCCTTATAAAATCACAATTTCAAAATACCTACGTGTTTCCTAAGAACTTAGGAACAATCCACTTCTTCTTGAAAATTTTTCTTTTATGGTTAAACTGTCAATTTATTATATTCATCCATTATGACTATTACCAAATAATTGGTATAAATAACTAGCACTCTGTAAAACTCTTTCTCCCCAGCTTGCAATATTTGTCTACAGAATACATATACCAAGTTCTTGGTAATTCAATCTTTAATCTATATTTATATCACAAAATTATCAATAATTTAGAATAGCTCTTCCAAACACTTTGGAAACTTATATAGACAATTATTATATCCGACACTTGTTGTTGTTTTTACACATTAGAATTAAGTGACAATTGTTATATATCCAGTAGTTGGATTCTTTGACACAGAGTAGTACCCCCTAGTTAATAGGTGACAATTATTATATCAGACTCTTGTTGTCGTTGTTTTGACACAGTAGTATTTAGTGAAAATTATTATATCCAATAGTTGGATTCTTTAACATAGTAGTATTCACCGACAATTATTTTTAATTTGTCAGACATCCAATATCCAACAATTTGGATGTGATGTTTAGTTTAACTTTAACTTACTTCACCGTCAAAAGTCAGCAACTGGCGCCCTCAGGTATAGGAGAGCTGAACATTCCCCAACTTATGGCGATGAACACGCCACTTCCGGTCAATGAAACGTCACTTCCGGTTAACGTCGGAATGTAATATGCATGAAATACGCACTAAGACATGCATAAAAAATATGTCAGTAAACAATTTTTAGTGCAAACAAAATAGATGAAATAAAAATATTCAACGGAAAATCTCCCGGCTAATTTCAAATTTCAAATTATGATACAAAAAGGCCAATAATTGGTCTATTTCAATTGCATGTTATACACAATTCAATGATTCAATGTAATCTCAGCATTACACTGAACAGTTATTGCAATATTACAATTGAAAATAAAACGGAAGCCTGTTCCGATAAATTTCAAAGTGAAAGTGAAAGTATCAGATTCAGAATATTAAATCCTAAAATAACGGACCAAAATATCAAAAGTTGGTCCAAATCAATTGCAATTCATAAATATAACATACATCCAATGTATTCTCAACATGTCATTGAGAAATAATAGCAATATAATGATTTGAAAATCTTGAAACACAAATTTTCAAGATGGCTGCCAACCACAAAATTGAGACTTTTTGGCAACAATTTAAACGCAGGTAAAATGTACCAGTTTAAGTCGCAGCGCCATTATTGTGATCCCGACATAATAACTAATATCCATACAAACATACCTGATAAAGATGAGCACTAGCGTCGAATCTATGTATCGGATGATGATGGATATAAGATGATCGTCAAGAAGTAATAAGTCCGTCAGGTCTCAGTCGTGGTCAGTCAAAGTCTGTCCTGCTAGCTGGTTCCCCACATCAGCTTCTACTAGACTGGTTATCATAAATAAATAACGTGACTGGTTCCCAGATCACAACAGTTTTTATAATCATCTTTTTTCCAAGTCTTGAAATAAAACAACTCGCGTAATTTAATGCTTGTTTAGTATGTTTGGTAGCTTAATTAACGCACCGCTCTAATTTGATTCAATCTTAGAAGTCTTTAGATAAAACAACCCTCCAAAATGATCACTAAATAACCGTTTCTAGTTCTTTATTTTCTGCAACAAACAAATTAATGTTTCAATCAATTTTCTTTTCTCAAGTTTGATTATCGTTGGATTATCGCGCGATAGTCAATCCACAGCGCAATCATCATTATCGAGTTAACACAACATCACAGGTGTAATATTTAACGACGCACCGGCTGTCAAAACAAAGTGACACGCGATTCGCGAATTCCTAATACACAATATTATTTTGACATGTTTGAACAAATAAACGTCCGATTTTGTGAGGTAAAATTACGTTGACAACTAACAAATTTTCTCGGTTTTTTGTCCGGAATTCCGGTTTTGTAGGGTTTTTTTACATTGATAATAGAAGGGGAAAACCGGGACTCTGAAAAAAGTCCGGTATCCCGAGGATTCCGGTTTTGTGGAGATCCGGTTTAGCGAGTTTCCACTGTATATGAAAGGTTTATAATTGTAACAGGTTTATGAACGGTTCTTTTTCTTTTAATTTGCTTTAATTTTTTCTTGGAATAGCATATCTTAAATCGCCCAAGTCATAGTTTTGTAAAAGCATCGCATTCTTTTCAAAATCTGTGGCCAATTAGGAACTTCCGAAATTCACAACAGACATTTTATTACTAAGTTTAAAGGGGCACAATATAGATTGATGCAAAAAGAGTATCCTGTTTATGAAAGAAAAATATATTTTATCTGTAAGCAATATTTATGTAAAAAAACTAGAGAAACAAGCTTAGTAGCCTGAAGCTTAAACATAACCCCCGTAGAATGGCACAGGGAAAACGCCAAAGACATAAAACACAAAGACAAAATATCACAAACAAGAAACATGGAACAACAGCACAAATCTCCACAAACAGCTTAATGCATATAAAAAATGGTATGTTTATCAAGGATTGTTAGGTACAGCCTTGGAACAGTCATTAAAATGAAAATTTAGTGGGGGTTGAACCAGTTTAAATGCACAACCTCACTCTTATCCCAACAATCCCAAAAAGTAATAACGTAAATGGTTGAACTAATATTTCCAGGTGTTTCTTAAACATATGCCCTTGACTTTTTGCCATAATTTTGTTTAAAATAGGAATATTTTAATTTTTCCATTCAGATTTTTTTCTCTAAGAGAATAGGTCTGTCAGGATTTACCATACTCATTTTCAACCTAAAATGTGGTTTCGGGCCAAAAATCCCGTGTCTAGTCACAATCATAAAATAAAATAAATAGCATGAGGTGTTTATCAAGGATTGTAAGGTACCGCCTCGGAACGGTTAGTAAAATGTAAATTTATTGGGGATTTAAACCAGTTTACATGCACAAACCTCTCTTTTCCCAACAATCAGAAATAAAGAAAAAAGGTAAATCTTGTAAAAGTATGCATTAACTTGAGGAAACTTAATAATAAAACAAATAATAATAAACTTATAGGTAAACCCCAAGTACTTCAATGATTAGAGATCCCAACTCTTATCTGCAGACGGGTTAATACAATTAAGAACCTAATGCATAAACTTTTCGAAGATACGATGCAGTCGTTGTCAGTTTCACACACAGTCTGCCTTATGAAATATATATATATTAAAGGTTTAAAAGTATGTGATCATAGAGTTTCATAGTAAAAAGTATGATTGCACTAAAACTGGAAACAATTAAAGAAAGCATTAAAAATAAAAGCGATTTATATTAGCTAATCTTTTATTCCAAATGATAAACTGTTTGAAGAAAATGACGTCACATGCCTAAACACTCCGAGTCAGCCAAAGAAGGTTTTAAAGATAACATACATTTGCAAAATGTTCATAAAGTCAAAGGACTGAAAGCTTAATTATGTAAGGATGCTATATATTCAACCCTATACTTTGTTTCATGAATTCATCTTCAAGTTGTGTTCGTCACAATTACCTTATATTAATAGTGAGAAATGTAGGATCTTTTTAATTGGGAGCGCATAGAAGGCTGGAATCATCTTGATTTATTCTTCGCATAAATATTGATGAGACTGTATAGACTGGGGGTGCAGACTGAAGGCCTGTGGCTGCTTGCATCATGGTGAGAATTGACTTTATTATGTTTGCGTTTTGTTCATCTCAGTACTGGTCTACATTTAACATGATTCAGTACTCAGTAGAGCTTTGGTCAATGTTAAACGTGCTCAGTGATGATATGCAGCACCATAATGCCTTTATAACATAGTAAAATCAAAAACAATATACTATACAATCCATTCGATAATTATACGTGTACATCCATTCGATAATGGAAAATCAATTAGTGATAAAGTGATATGTAATTTCACATACATATATATATATTAATGATAGTTTTAAACAAAATAGGTTTTAACTTGTAAGTGAAACTTAACTTTATAAATTTCCTCCATTTGGATTATTACAACTATATTTCGTAAACCCTTGTATGTTTTTAACCACGTTTTCACATCCTGAAACCTAGTTAGAATGACGAACGTCGTTGTTCGGGCGGTCGGTCGGGCGGCTTCAAACTCACCTATGAAACTGAATAACTTAGGGTTGAAATATCTTGACTCAACTTGATATAAAGGAAGAGTTTAAGGAGACCTTTCATGGAATTGCGTTTGGGGTTCCTAGGGAAGAAAAACCTAGTTAACAGCTTAGCAGCTACATTTTTGGCCATATTTTCATGAACTTGGCCAAAATGATCTATTACTTATGTGAATAACTACAGAAACAGGCTCAGTAGCAAAAAAGTTTAAACAAAAACCCCGTTTGATGACACAGGGTAAACGCCAAAGACATATAAAACTAAAAAACAAAACTAAAAATCACAAACTAGAAACTTAAATCAACAGCACAAAACTCCACAAACAGCACAATGCATATATACTATATAGGTTTTTATTAACCACCTTTTGAAAAAGTTGGTGCATTATATTTTAGTAATTATTTGATGATACAATTACAGGTAAATACACTGTGCTTTTTTATCATTAACATTTAATAAAGACATCAATTCAAATAATTTTGAATTATCCTGTACCATATAGCCTTGAATCCTGTAAGTTCGTGCCCGTTAATGTTTGAACTTGCGCATTCACATTAATCATTAAAAAACATAATGAACAATTTAATTAAATAATTCTTCAACATCTTTGGCATCAGACTACAAAACCATTTTTGCAAAAATATGTCAAAAATGTACGTTTTAACTCAAAATAGATTATTCCTGTTTTACTCTGGGTCATGGAGACGCTGTCTTATAAGTTAGTTGTCTCAACTGTATGACGTCATAGCACAGGCCCCTCACAGATACGAGCTATACACCTACCTCGGTAATATCACGTGATAACACCGACTAGCTAATCATGCATAAGGAATGAATTCTACCTGGTAGACATAACCAGTAATCTTTTTTAATTGAAAAATACGAAATAACTGGTAAACTTAAATAAATTGTAACCTATGTGGTACTTCAGTTAGTAAGTTTCAATGCATTGTTACGCATCGATGCCATGTTTATGTCAGTTTTCGACAATTTTCTTTTTTTCGCTATTTTATCATACGGAGTACAGCCCCTTTAAGCCTTACTCACTATCAACACAGAAGATCATATTGTAGCTTAGAAAATCTACATAAAGTTCAATGGAAATGTCTGATTTTAAAATATATCAATAAGTAAAAATGATATTTTTTTCTAAAGAATAGTGTAATAATTATTTTAATTTATGAACCTAAATTAAGAACAATAATTACCTTTAAGTGACTATGTTGAATACTTAATTAGATTTAAAATATATTCCCTTGTTACTAAAAATAGAAAGTTGTTGATCAATCGTGACCCCTTGTTGTATTTTTGTAGAGGGTCACCCAAGGCAGCTTCCTGCAAAGTTTCAGTGAATTTGGAGCAGTAGTTTCAGAGGAGATGTTTTAAAGCAAAACAGGAAGTCAGCCATTTTGATGTTGTTGTTGTTGATCAATCGTGACTCATTTTTGTAGATGGTCACCCAAGGAAGCTTCCTGTGAAGTTTCATTGAATTTGGACTGGTAGTTTCAGAGGATATATTTTTTTAAATCAAAACAGGAAGTCGGCCATTTTGTTGTTGTTGTTGTTGTTGTTGTTGTTGTTGTTGATCAATCGTGACCCCTTGTTGTATTTTTGTAGATAGTCACCAAAGGAAGCTTCCTGTGAAGTTTCATTTAATTTGGCTAGGTAGTTTCAGAGAAGAAGTTTTTTAAGCAATTGTTGACGGACGGACGCCGGACAAAGACCGATCAAAATAGCTCACCTTGAGCACTTCGTTCTCTGTTTAGCTAAAATACATAGGATAAGCTTTATTTCAGTATAGCAACACATTTCCAATAAATTTGAAATGAATCTACAGTTTAATAGCAAGCACTTTTGCATAGGATTGATTCATATGTTAACAAGTAACGTTTTGTTTATTGTGGGTGATTATTATAATTACCATTTCCTCCCAAGAATCCAGGTTTATCGTCTTTAACCCATTTCCCGTCTGCCTGATTTCTGTTCGTTTTTGCTGCGCCTTCCACTTTACATTGCTCTGTAATTTAACAAACAATAACGTATGTGATATTGTATATTATGGCAAAGTAAACAAAACACCTAACATCATATCAAATTAATATGAAATAACACCTGGAAATATTCTGCAGAACAAACAAATACTTTGATAGAATATTTAAATCAAGTAAATAAGGCAAAATAAACTTTAAGGACACTTAGATCTGATACAGATATATTTAAAGGAAAGCATTTATATATTGAGTATCAATCTATATGATAAACGTGATGATTTTAATTTTAAAATGATTAATTACCCTTCTTTAGATGGAGATGTTCCTAGTTTACCATCATATGGTGTTTTTATTGCACAGTTGATAAGATTTGCTAGAATATGTACAGATGTAAAAAAAATCACTTGCAGTAAACTTATGACGCAAAAACTTCTAAAACAGGGTTTCAGATATTATAAATTAAGGAAAACTTTCTCAAAAATTGTAAATGGTCATTATAATCCAAGAATCCTACAGTCTACTCAAACCAGTTAGAAGACGATTTCAAAGAAATCATGTCGTTAGCGCCGGAAAAGACGATGTGTGGATGGCTGACTTAATCGATATGGTCAAATTTGCGGATTGGAATCATGGTCACAAGTACATCTTGTTGGTGATTGACACCTTCTCCAAGTACGTGTGGTTACAACAGCTAAAACACAAAACCGGCGAAGAAGTGTCGCAAGCGTTTCAGAAAATATTTACAACCACTAGTCGCTCCCCGGCCAAGTTGATAACTGATAAAGGTATGCTTACACTTTAGATTGTCCATTATTGTGATTAATGATTAAGCAAGAATGTTTAAATGTTATATATATTACTGATGCGACACAGTCATTGTTGACAACTGCTACACAAACATTTTATTTTCAGGTCAGAAATTTAAGGCCAGGACAGTCCAAAAGCTCATTAAAAAAGAAGAAATCCATTATTTTCCGACTCAAAACGAAACTAAGGCGTCTACATCAGAGAGGGCCGTTTTAACCATCAAGACACGTCTCATGCGATATTTTTCATACAAGGAAACGACAACTTTTCTTTAGGAAAATCAGAAAACCGAACAGAAGGTAAATTGATATTTTTTTATCTTCAAGAAAGAGCTAAAAAAATATGCAGTATCAGTATTATAAGAACAGGTATAAAATACAGCAAAAAAAATGTGAGCGTTGAGTTTATCAAATAGCATGGATGTATTCGATTGAAACAATCCGACGGAGATCGCTTGATTGCTGGCAGAGTTTTAATTCACGATGGTCGGAAGTATTATAGACATTTCTCGCTATTGGTTCCCTATATTTTTTTATCAAGAAATGGCAAGCAATGTTGTACAAGGATATAATCGGCACAGTTCGCTTTATTTTAAAATTGATAACAATAGTCAAACTAGGATTGAAAAATAACTCGAAACACCAGTCGAAAAGGCACATTTACAGCAGTCTGGCTACGGGCGCAGACTTAAGCGCATATTATAGATATAGTGTTGCTGATGTCAAAGGCGAAGAAGGATTTGCACTGTTGCAGATGACATACACAATGAATGTGTTAGATAACGCATATAACATAGAGATATAAAAATAAAACATAACCTGAAGACATACAGGCTGGGTAATAAAATGTCATCGAGAATATTACTTATGTAGTTTGTATGAATTGTAACCAGATATAAAACTTACTTGACTAAATTTTGTAGTAATTGTAGTTTTAAACCTAATGCTCAGTACAATGAAATGAGTTCATTATTTGGAGAGTTGAGATGTTTAATTTTAAGCACACCTTTTTACAAACTAAGAGGTATGACTGAATACTATATTAACATAATATTTTAATGCAATCATTATTATTTTTAACTGATCTGGTGGCGTCTTTGATAACCAGCATCAACATTTGTCTTGTTTCTATATGGAAAACGCTTAAAACATAAATAAAACTACAACTAAAACACACAACAACAACTCCGTTTCGTATTATAAGACATTTTATTTTACATCATTAAAGACATTTATTTTACTTAAAAACAAGTACGTGTTGCAAAACTATCAGATACAATTGTGTTATGGAATTAAATGGCGTCTGTATTCTGCATTGTGTACGGATTGAAAACAAATAAATTCCCAAAACACTCTAGTACGAACGAATTAAAGTATCTTTGAATGATTTTCACTGTTTTGTTTCTTCCTCTTGCTCTGCATCCAACTGAGGAACGTCGTAACTATCCAAGACCTTATCGAACAGAAATCTCCGCTTTAGAATGGCGTACTTTACGGCTTCCTGTTCGTCGTAGTCCTCTGTGTCTTTAAATTGATTAACTGTTTTCTTTATGGTCTTATAGATGGTATCTCTCTTGATAGAGTCAAACCACATCAGCTCTACCCCCAAACTATTCATAAGGGCCTTTTTGTAAGTACCTCGCATATCCTCAAAGACATCCTTCTTGGCTTGGCTTTCACTAAGATCGGTATCATCCTGCATAAGGTCACGCACTTCCTCATCATACTGCGATTGACATTCTTGAAAAGCCTCATCGACAACCTATTGCCAAGGATCAATACCCGAAGAGTTCTCCGAGGTTGCAGACATGTCGTCGTCGCTGTTATCAGACTTTTTCATCAACAGATCCAAAAATATCTTCTTGGTCACTAACGTCAGACATAGCGTCTTCATCCGGATCTTCGTTTGAATGCGCAGACCTTTTATGACGCAACATATTATCGAGTCTTCCTAAACATTTCAAACAAATATCACACTGGTGCATCACAACAAAATCCTTAAGCGCTAATAAGGAGGAGTGAGTGAAACATTCAGCTTTATACCTGCCCGATGGTAACGATGTTTTCGGACTTTTCTGAAGTTTGTCTCGGCGTTTTCTGTCTCATCCGTATATACATTTTGAAGAGAGGGTTATGTCTGTTTAGAGAGGCACTGCTTTTCAATTTTCTCCTCATCTTATATTTTCGTGTATCCAATAGATCCATTTTTCCACTAATGTACGACTTGACTACTTGTCATCCAAACACTCACTGAGGTTGAAAACTTCATGACACTAGATTTTATAGTAGCATCATTAACCGCGCGGGTTTGTACCAAGTCTTTTCTTCAAATGCAACAAAAATGTTTTCCGATCCTGAAACGTTTGCTCGCAGCATAGACATGTGTAGGAATAATATGCGCAGGTATGCCATACTCGTAAATGGTGCAACAAATTCCTCCAGGAAAAGAAAAAGTACCTACATTTGACGCACGAATATAGACGAATTTCGTTCTCGTTTCGTTCCATTATAAATGCAGATCTGTCAACGGTACTTCGCCGGGCACTGACTTTAATTCGACACACAAGTATATTTGTTAAAGAAATGTGCACAATGCAACCCTCACGTTTCTCAAATGCTTGGAAAACACTACTAGAATCTCATTAAAGCCTCCTCGTCACTCCTCCCTGCCTCTTATGACCTCGTCAATCCCTCCTGTCTCCTGTTGTATTTGAGGTACATATTGATAGGGTGGAAGAAGACTCTGAAAAAGAACAAGAACCTATAAGTAAAAGGACAAGAGCTAAAACTGTAAAGTGATTTGGTTATTAAGATTAATTGAAAATCACAGAAACAGTCAGTTCGAAGTTTTTCTGATACATTCATTAAATGTAAAAAGTTATTTCGTAAAACTTAAATACAATATTACATAATACACGCAACATATTTAATTATCAAAATAAACCGATAATAAGCTCAATTCAAGTTAGTTGTCTTACGCGGTGTCACAGATTTTCTCGGCTCGAAAAGGGATATCACTCAGTAGGAAATTGTCAATTCAAGTCAAACGCCAATGTAACTATTGACTGCTTCTCTAGCCAGTCCTTTCGTGATCGCTTATTTAGGTTTAAAAACTAAAATTATTAAATGATAAAAGAATACAAAAGGCTTGAAGCGATTTAAATCAATTTGATAGTACTTGGGTGAAAATGATAAGAAGAAATATCGGTAATATATAGCAAGATCTTGTAGTAAATGATGGTAAAATCGAGTGACCTACAAGTGGCTTCAACTTCGGATAAAACTATTTTTGTGCGCCAAAAGGAGTAATTAAGTGAACATACTACAAAATTTAAAATACAATAAGTGACTGAAGAATTTATTCGATTGACCTCATTTTAACATTGCTTGTCTCGAAATAAAGCAAATATTTTCGGATAATTAAGTAATCATCTTAGCAATAAATATAAGTGAAATACGGAGACCTTAATTCGGATAGGAAAAAAAATCGTGAGAGGAAAAGGAAACAATGCCTTGTTGTATCTAGCATTTTTTTCTGCGTCCAACGCAGGGAATAGGTATAATAAGGCATGTTTCTAAAGTATACGTAAACGGGGAAAGTGTAAGCTCCGGTAAGTTATTAAACAAACATTGTATACACTTTACTAAACTGTCATCTGTAAAACTTAATACAAGTATGGACAATGGATATGCGCGAACGTGTTGTAAGCTATGCTTAATTATAAAGGCGCTTAAAAGGTAAGATTCCTCCCACCAGAAATACACTACAACAAAATTATACAATGTTGGTGTTCTAAAATATTATACATATTGTATATCATAGCGAAACAACTGATAAAATCCATTTCCATTTCCACACCTATCTGGTTTTGTAAAGCAAGTTCATACTAAATATCTACGAGTCATATTATCTTATATCACGCCACCCTTACTTAATTTAGTTCTCAGGTCACCAGGATAAGTAATTCGGTCATCTGGGTCACTGTCACACTGTACTCACCCGCGGTCTTAAATCGATGTCTTCCCGTTTTTTTAAGTGAATAGGCATCCTGATTACTTAGCCACTGTTTTACGTAAGATATCGTAAATATTCCGGGATATTTATCATCAAGAACACGAAACAGTTTCTGCGCATCCGCATAAGCAGCGGGATTTTTCTCATCAAAATAATATCCTCTATAATGTCTTCTTTCTCTTTATTATCTATGAGTTATTAAGGTACTAGTCTAACATAGAATGAGAATATATCTATAAAAAAGGGTCTATATAATCCCCGCCTTTAAATATAAGCAAACGATCTGGATTTAGCAACACCAAGTACTAATTAAAGTATTCTCGCAACCCAGCGACTGTGATTAAGAAGAATAACGTTTCTCCGTATTTCCACGTCGTGTAGTGTAGCAGTAATTTCACTTATACTATAAAGAACAATATCGTTCTACAACAATTTTCATTCACGTTAACTTATACACAGTCGCATTATTGTCAATTCGTTTACTTATATCGTAAAGGACCATCACAGTATGCAATACGAGTCTTGTCCCCTTGCAAGGACCCAATTTTCGTTGAAGAGAATAACTTCCCCTTGGGGAGTCCTTCTCCACTTCTTCGTTTAAGAGCAAAACCTCCCTTTGGGGAGTCCTACTTCACTCCATCTCTAACTACTGATGCCAATTTTCTGGGTAAAATCATGCTCAAGTATAGCTGTTTTGTTAAAATCTCCCCGACAGCTTTTTACAGCACCGGCTTCAATTGTTTGATGTATTTTCTGCGTCACTGACACAACATGACCACAAATTATTGAAGCTGGTTTATTGTTTATATAGACATCTGAACTTAACAAATGTCTTTGTATATAATGCGGATAAATAAGATTCTTGGCATAGAATTGATATGCTTCGCTCCGAAGAGTCGGTGTTCCAAAACCTTGCCGAGACATCTTAGATATGAGCTTGACATTTTTCACTTGTTCTGTTCATCCGCGTATTTCTTATATTCATACTTTAATATGATTTGTAGTTTTTACTCAGGGGTTGGGTACATTGGTCAACTAACATTTAATTCATTGGTCATTTTAGGGGAGGAGGTGACATTTTTTCCATTTGTTCTTTCCATTCGTGTATTTTCTACCACATACGTAACAACTCCCTAGCTTTTCAAAACAATTTACTTTTCATCTTTTTGTAGAAAAAACAAGATATATACAATGGCTTCAAATATGCGCGGCCGTGGTGATTTAATGATATTAATAAACATTTAGTGTATTACATATACTCTCTCAGAACCTAAATTGTGAATATTTTTTTTATCTTAATCGTATTCCATTATGTGCGTATTGGTACATTTTTGTTATTGCGTTTACAATAAACATTTATTTAAGTATATTAATAAACATTTAGTAGTTACGTATTCTCTCTTAGGACCTAAATTGTAAATATTTTTTATGTTAATCGCATTCCATTATGTGTGTATTGGTACGTTTTTGTTATTAAATTTACAATAAGCATTTATGTAAGCATATAAATAAACATAAGGTCAACACGAGGAAATGAACGTCTTCAATCCCCGTAATACAGTGACAAAAACGGTAAGCTAGAACATTGTTTAGCGATTCGTTTTATAAGTATAGTATAACAAAATAACGTATATTATATGCATGACAGCGTAATATAAATTCAAAATGTGTGATTACTCTTAAAAATACAATATGTAAACAAAGACTGACTCTTTTGAGACATTTTCTGTATAAAATATCGATAAATGAAGAGGTAATTGACAACTAATTTAAGCCCGTAGCGAAGCTGTGTTCCAAACTAGTCAACCGGTACTTTGCTGATATAATCACTATTATGAATGTTATGCGTTCTTGGTCCAATGTTCAATGTTTTTCATCTCTATATGAACGTGCTCGCGCGCGCGCTCGTGTGCGTGCGTGCGTGCGTGCGTTTGTGTGTGTGTGTGTTAACAAAACAATTTTACATTTCAAATAGTGATCTTTATTTTCAGGTGGCTAAAAAGTTCCAAATACCGGAGCTCTGTGACGTAACAGAGGGAATATGTTTCCCGATCGCCTTTATGATGCTTTTAATGTTGATACAAACTGGTTGTGGCCGTATTGTCGTGTGAAAGTTATTAAAGAACTTCCAAATGTGAATGTGCGAACAAACACTCGTAATTTACCTAGATTTAGTTTTCAATATCCTGACAATTTGTACGGCATCAGATATGGTTGTGAAGATAATGATGTCTATATTAGGCGGCCATTTACGGTTGACAAAGCCTTTTCCGTTACAGAAGTCGTTTTAAGTTTGTTTACCCATTTGATTGGTCAGCGTTCTACCGAATTCAATACTTTGGGTATCAAACTGATAAAAACACATGGCAATGCTCCCATAGGTCTTACTATGAAGAGTGTTGGTTCGACCAAGGTTATGATTAATGATTATACTTAATTTAAGTGGCATTTCTTGTATTGACCATTTGATAGTTGTTTTCCTACATGAATTGAGTCATGTACTCGAAGGATTTAATGGAGAGTCTCACCGTTTAGAATTTTACTCTCTGTTTATCGAACTGAAAACCTTTTTTTACACCATAAGCCAGAATGGTACAACACTGATATCATTCAAAAGTCTAAAGTTTCAACATATGCCCCGTGTCCCGTTAGACCTTCTAATACACCGCCGATCATTGACTTAACGGATGACAAATAGATACTTAGATAACGGGACTAGTCACATTTTATGTGATTGTAACATGTATTCTGTTTTACCAGTTTGATACTTTAAAATATGTTTGCATTGAAACAAAAACTATGGGGTGACAGAGTGTTTCGAACCTCAGACCTTTCAGGATCAGGTTAATCACCCAAAAGTAAAAGCGCGTTAGATCACTGACCTTGGGATAATGCATTGTTCATAATTAATCAGAAAGCAAGTTTGTATTTACTAAAAGGGGGTATACCATACTTGTTTGAATATTTGACGTTTTTTCTTTATACCAATCTTATGACGTGTAGGCTCCAAAGATTAACAATTTCTAGTGATTATCTGAAATTTTGTTTGGAAAAAAAACACCATATAATATAGTGTGTTATTGTTTCATACACTTTCATTTAATCAACATTTGCATTTCTCCTATGAAAACATTGTTGTTGTTTTTTATTAAAAACTATCAAGTAAAAAAAATCATGTGTTAAAAATATGTCATACATACAATAATGCAATGTAATCTAATCTCTCAAAGTTTGTTAACTCTCATTATTGTAAATATTATACATACAACATTTTAACATTTTATATTTATTGTCAAATAAATTGGTTTGTACAATAAATATGAGTTACCTGCAAGAGTTGCTTCTTTAATTATTATGGTCGTTTTGACAGGGCTCGCACAATAATGAGAGCAATATTCTATGCACGAATTACTATCAAGGACTCTCCGATTTATAGGGCAGGTGAAAATTGATATCGTTCATTGAATCGGACTTTATAAGTGCCTTTTAAAGTGACGGGACAAAGGGTTAATTTACACAGCCACTCATACCCTTGACAGTTAAAGTGTGGTCAATGACACACGGACCGTGCGTTTAGTCAGCTATATGTAATACTACAAGTTTAACACCAAGCAGCTGCTACAAAATGACCCTAGCCGTCAGACATCTGCTGTTATTAAAATAGTTACACACAAAGAAAATAAAACATACATTCCACGGCGTCTAATAATCTCAGTAGGAAACGCTTTTTCTCTAGATCAATTAGCCAGCTTTGTATTCACCAAGCAGCTGCTACAAAATAAGTAACACTCACTTGTCATCTGCTGTTATCAAAAATAGTTACACACAAAGAAATGCCTGTAGAGTGCCTGTATAGTGACACAAAGAACTTCCTGTAGAGTGCCTGTATAGTAACACAAAAAACTGCCTGTAGAGTGCCTGTATAATATGACCTAGTTACACACAAAGAACTGCCTGTGTATTGCCTGTATAATATGACCTAGTTACACACAAAGAACTGCCTGTATAGTGCCTGTATAATATGACCTAGTAACACACAAAGAACTGCCTGTATAGTGCCTGTGTAGTGACCCCCTTACTACTGATACCGTAGTAAGGGCAATCCAGCAAATGTTTTAAGGCAGAAGTTAAGAATATATAAGTTATACTTGGCAACCTAAATCAATGATTTGAAAAAGGTAACCTGTATCAAGAAATGCAAGTATACATTAATAACTGAGCAAATCTTAAGCCCCTGTCACACTGTAGCGACTTTCGGCTACGAGTTGTTTTGAATTTCAACTCAACTCCATTCTTCAGGTGTCGTGTTGGACTAAAATCCCTGTCGCTGCATGTCGAAGACATGCCTCTCATAAAGAAAGTACTCGGCAAGCAGTGGCAGATTTAATGCTTGATTGGAGTCAGGGCAGGAAAATTGCATGTTCATACATTGTACTTTCCAACGCAAGAATTGTTTGTTTATTCAAGTAAATGAAGCAATCCCCACACCAAGGAACTGCAATATGGCTTAACCAGCTCAATTGACATCTTGACTTGGAGTTAAAATTGCTGCAATTAAAGGCACATCTAGATATCAGAATTATGCAAACACTGTTTTAGCAACCTTGTATGATCTACTGTTGCGAAACTAAAGCTTTTTTAGATCTACAAGGACGGGTGAAAAGTATTTGCCAAATGTACTGCAACCTTGATACATGTTGCTTGGGAATCGAACTGATTCTAGGCACTCCAAATGTTAAAGTACTATTTAATTCGGAGTTCCAGAAAAGAAAGCTTCTTGATTCTACTTTCAACGTCTTCTTTCCGTTTGACACATTGGACCAGGAGGGTCATGAACCTACAACCTTTCGCAACTACTGAGATAGGGAGCTATCAGGACAGTGACAGAGGCCAATACAAGAATGACCAACCTTTATATTTATTGAGCCATCTGATGCATACAAATTAAGACGGAGAAAATAATTCTTCATTTTTCCGAACTACTTCCTTAGCATTTTGTGTGCAGTCTGACATACATGTACAAAATGTAGTTGTCTTTTACAAAGATTGTTCAAAGTTTGGCCCTGTGGTTTAAAGATGCTTTCCAAGGGGTGACAGGTTTTGTATATAATAGTGTTATAAGTACTGCGTTTAGATCCAGGAGGTTATATAATGTATTTGACTCCAGTGGATTTTTACAGATTCGGATTTCACAAGGCGTAAGCCGAGTAAAGTCAAAATGTACTAAAATCCACCAGAGTCGAATATGACATTCCGGATCAAAACGCAGAACTAATAACCCTTTTATTATATACATTACTGGTTAGATCACTTAAAAGCCACATGTTTGCATAATAAATGTCATTTTAAGGATGCACTCTTTGGTTTAATGTCGTCATTTTAACATCGCGCAATGATATGTGATGACGTGACGTCACAAGAGTGGAATACAGCCGTATTGCGCTGAAGCGGAATATGGACTACCATATTTTGCGATATGTCTTGCGTGTGGATTTATGATGGGTATATAATAAAGAATATAATTATGTTTGGTATTCTTTTCTCACTAGCAGTGTGATGTACTTCTGAAATTTGATGGTCAGACATTTTAATGTTTCATTCTTTAAAACATCATTCTCATGATAGTGAACACAACTTGCTTTGCTATGTACAAAAGTCTCCAGCAGTAATAAGAATAACATAAGACAGAAGACGGAGCCTAATTTTCATCAGCAGCACTTAGTTATCATGGTAACATTTTATATAAATGGAATACCAAGCACAAATTAAGAGGGAGAAAATAATTTCTTCACTTTTTCATTTGAAACTACTTCCTTAGCTTTGTGTATGCAGTCTGACATACATGTACAATGTAGTTGTCTTACAAAGTTTGTTCAAAGTATTGGCCTGTGGTTTAAAGCTGCCCTGGCCAAGCGGTGACAGGTTTTCTATATAGAATATAATTACATCATTGAAAATCTTTTTTCTGAAACTGCAAACAACAGACCTTTGATATAATGATGTATAATATCATTAAGAGGCCCTTTACCAAGAGTGTTTAAACTATGAAGATTTGGTTGAATCTTGTCTTGGCCCAATGCCCAGTTTCTTCTACTAGTATATAATTAAAAACTTAACTCTTTTTTCCTCAATGAGTTAGTTAAGAAACTTCATTGTTACTGTCAACTTTTTAGGATCTATGTTTCCTTGCATGCATTTTTTATTTAACAAACTTGACTGTCAGTTTAATTAATGCTATCCGCATTCAGCACACTTAGTGCTTTAATGTACATGCATGCATGTGTTTTGAGATAAGTAAATCTAATGTGATACCATTATAATGCATATTGTTTGGAAATAAAGAATTGTGTGTACTTTGGTTATCATACGCTAGTCACGAAAATTAATTCGTATAAGTTTGATTTTACGACAATGAGAAACTCAAAAAAACTATAACTTATCTGATTAAACCCATTATGACCACCCACCGACCCCCCCCCCCCCCACCCCCGCCCCACACACTTAACGATACTTTTTACATTTTCTATGCAGCTTGCAATTAGTTTTAGTCTAAAGTTTAAACTAGCCCAACAGTGACCCCTTGTGGTGTGTGCCGATTTTTTTCAATGCTAAGAACATAGTTGTCAACATTCCTCTTAATAAAGCTCTAGTCCATCAGTGCTTTCGGCACTTTGATTTATAGTGTGTCTGCACTGTGCTCCTTGTGGAGTTTTGTGCTGTTCTTCCATGTTTCTTGTTTGTGAATTTAGGTTCTATGTCTTTGGCGTTTACCCAGTGCCATTAAACCGGGTTTATGTTTAAACTTTTTGCTACTGAGCTTGTTTCTGTAACTTCGCATAAATATTTCCTAAAATGACGTACACAAACGATGATCACTGTTAACTTATTTGTGAACACAGTTGCCGTGCTACTTTCACACACATATTCACTGAAATGTTAACAAACATAAACTGCCAATCAGAAATGAATCAAAATATCATTGATAGTCAGTGTCTTACTGATTTCGAGAACGAGCTGACTGTAATTGTTTACCTGAGTGACGCTACATTTTCTAGTATTGTACCGCCTTATATTTTGGAACCATGAGGCTGCCTACTATGGAGGCTATTCGTTGCCAAAAGTCCAGACGTGTATGTGTGTATTTTATGTTTGTAACATTGATGATTTACCAATGTACATTTTACAAACGCCAACTCATCGGTTGTATGTTTACATTTCACACTGTACATTTTCATTTTTCATTGTGCCGATTGCAGATTTATTCTCGTTGCATCTATTCAACAGAAGGTTCAGTCGTGTTTATAGAGTCGTTTATTGTAAACACTTGTAATTCTGTGAAAGTCACATGCCGATTTTTAGGTTGCGGTTTGTAGAAGACAAATTTCAGTTCGTAGTTCTACAAAGTACATTGTATGATGGTGACTTTTGTATGATGGTGACTTTTCATTCGCGGTTGAACATGTTTACCTGATTAATTTAAAGTTATTTATAAAAGCTCCGCCTGAACCACGGCCTTAATTCCTCCTTTCGTCTCTCGGTAATTTCCGCTATCTCCGGACGCGGTGAAGCGGCACTTGCCCTTTTGGAGCGGAGAAATCGCGCGTTATTATCTCAAATATGGAAAAAAAACGCTTACTATATCTCTATCTATTCGTGTTCTTGAAATCCCCCACTTGATTGTCTATGCCTATGGTTCACAGTCAGAGGCTAGTCATTCTAAAATGCCGTCGAGGCGTGGTCGGCATTTTGAAAGGGGCGTACCTTAAGGAAGCATTTTGAATTATACGCCTGTATACTTGAGTAAGGTTTCGTCATTTAAATATATTTCAATAGTTTATTCTTAATATATCAATTAGTGCGGGAGCCGGAGACGTGTCCCTCTTTCAAAAATAATAATAAAAAAAGAGTTTTTCACAGATCCATATTCGAGCATTTTGGCCGCCAGCAGTCTTTGAAATTACATAAAAACAACCTTGTGTATATATGATTTAAACGCACGGGCGTACTTGCGTATGGCTAGGTAAGCCCCTGACAGTGGCGGATCCAGTAATTCATAACTGGACAGGCACAAGTAGGTTGGAGTGCTGTTCTTCCTCTTGAAGATCCGTCCATGGTCCACTATTAAATAAAATGAATACAAAAAATGTTTGCTAATGGGAGAATATTTAGGAGAAAGACTTTAATGCTCATTGCCCGATGGCCTTTCATCTGTACCTATTATTTAATTAGAAAAAATGACAGTGACATAAAAACAAGTTTGAAACAGTTTAAACAAAACAGTGAAACAAATATCAGTAACTACATTATATAAAAGTAATAATAATAAAACACAGTGAAAAGAGTGTGTGCAGCAGTTAAGTTGAGATCAAATTGAAAATAATATTCACAACAAAATACAATTATATCAGGCTTTGTGAGGATTTACTAATGTGAGAATTAACAATAAATATTATTGTTATAATAAGACTAATAAAGTCGGCCTAAGAGCCCATTTATGATAAAGGTGAATGAGTCAACAAAATTAATGAAATTAATGGAAGTTAGATATAATTATCTTACAAAATAAGGCAAGTTTAACTAATTGGTTTTGCTCTTTACAGTTCACAAGCAGTTTTAACACATTTGGATAGTTATAATAATACTGTGGTACAAAGTTAGTTCTTATATCGTGAAAATGATTACATTCTAACAGTGGTATTCATCACCAATGACATTTTTGTCACAAAGAGAACAAGATCTAAGGTTTTGTATAATATTTAAATGTCGCCCCTTCTATATGGGTAAAAGATGATTTGAAGTTCTAAACTTAAAAATTAATTCACAAAGACTATACGGAAATATATCTAGATATTTTTCAAAACAGAATTAATTTTAAAGTTGCACTCTCACAGAATCACCGTTTTGACAACTTTTTCTTTGTTTTTATGTCTTGGAATGAGACAATTTTTGCGCAAATATCTGTAAACCAATGATAAAAGACTGCTGACAAAAGATCAGATCGCACATTTTCATATTTCCGTCCAAAATTAATAATGGCTAAAAGTGTTACTAACGGTTGGCTTGTTCTAAGACAAAAAAAAAATAAAAAAATGTCAAAACGTTCAATCTGTGAGAGTGCAGCTTTACAGGCACGGTAAACTATACATTTTGAAGTATTGTCTACAGAACTTTGCTATTGCTGCAAAAACTGATCTTTCAATCTAGTATACACAATTTTCATGAAATAAACAATGTTTTTAACTCTTTGATTCAAGCAATATTCAGATAACCCAAGTTCATCCCAGCTCAGATACACCCAACTGCAATTGATGTTATCTCAATTGCTTGATTTGACGGAAAATAAACGATTTGTTAGCTCCACCCATTCACCTTCGTTTTTTCCGTGACATTGACCATATAAGGTATAGGCGAAATCGCCTATCCCTGTATTTCTGATCTTGTCAATTAACTTTTGTAGATCTGGACTTGTAAGACTGCAAGTGTTTATTTTACGAATGCGAGCGTCGATTGTACGATTGCAGTTTTACATATGCATGATTCGGCTTTCTAAATTACATAATCATAATGTTAAAGGCAAGTTATACGATCGATGTTTTAGTGAGTTTATACAATTTAGATCTGGCAAAAAAAACATTTTGTATACTATAATGAAAAATGTCAAATCAATACGGAAAAACTGACACAAAGAAACAACAAATAACACGTCTACATTGAAAAATGTAAGAGATATTTAGTACGATTTAGAAGCACATTGTGGAAATAAACACGTTGGACTTTTGGCAACGAATAGCCTCGATAGACTACGATAGACTAGGGTGTTCTATGTTTAATCATTTTTATTAATGATATTATTATGAATATTATTGTTATGATTATTCTTATGATTAATCATTATTATTTTTATTATTAGCCGGATTTTTCATCGAAAAAGTACGGGTTATAGAATGGCGAAAACCGGGCGGGCTTCGGGCGTTAAATTCTGCGTTAAACTTTTCATTTTATGTAGTAATAAAATTAAGAGCTTTTATTCAATGGTTATTAAACTTGGTCCGACTATTTGTCGGCATGTTATCTTGAATATATATGAATATGGGTCATCTCGGGTCAAAAACTAGGTCTCTAGGTCAAATCTTTAGATTTTTTTCACGGTAATAAATTCAACAATATTTTATCAAATCTTGATGAAACATGGTCAGAATGTTTGTCTGCATTATATCTTGCATAATTTTAATATGTCTCAACCCGGGTCAAAATCTAGGTCACTAGGAAAAAATATTTCCTCGTCAGTAATTTAACATTTTTTTCATATCTTGATGAAACTTGGTCAGAATATTTGTCTGCATAATATCTTGCTTATTTTTTATATCGGTCATCCCGGGTCATATACTAGGTCACTAGGTCAAATCTTAGGAAAACATTTCCACGTCATAAACTCAACAATTTTTGTCAAATCTTTATGAAACTTGGTCAGAATATTTGTCTGATGATATCTTGAACGTTCTTTAATATGGGTCGTCCCTAGTCAAAATCTAGGTCACAAGGTCAAATCTTTATGAATCTTGGTCAGAATATTTGTCTACATGTTGTCTTAAACATTTTGAATATGGGTAACCTCAGATCAAAAACTAGGTCACTAGGTCAAATCTTAGAAACTATTTTCCCGATGTCATAAAACAATGAAATCTTAGATGATAAAGTGTGTCATCTAAGGTCAAAAACTAGGTCTCTGGGACAGATCTCGTTGGAAAAGCAGATGTATTTATAAAATGTTCATTTTTCCTCACACAAATTGAAAAGTTTCTGTTGATCCGGTTATTTGTATGAACGATATCTCTGATAAGTATAAATATGGGTCTTTTTGGTTAAACATACTAGGCCATTAGCTCAAATCCTAGTTTTGCAAAATTGCATCGTCAAATAAAAAATGGCTTTAATGCGGCGTTGCCACATTGGCGTCTTGTTATTATTATTATTATTATTATTATTATTATTATTATTATTATTATTATTATTATTATTATTAATTCTAAATAATTTATTTATACAATATAGTGGTAGAATTAAACTGTTATTGGTCCCAGATAAGATATCAATGAATAATCTTTTTTTCATCCATGCTAACTTGCCACAAAAATGTGCATTTTTGCCACAAAAATGTGCATTTTAGTCCAATTTTATCATTAATTTGTGATCATTAATTTCAGTATTTAGACAAAATGCCAAACAATACTCTGGTAACGATTTGACGCAGGCAATTGCCAGCGTCCGTCGGGGGCACTTAAGTATGTCAATGAAGCAGCCAAAGAAGCTTGTATACCACAGAACAACGTTACACGATCATGTAAATAATCCAGATCTCCGTACTTAATCAGGACCTCCGAAACAGCTATCTGAGGGAGATTCACAGGCTTTCATCAAATTCTCTCTGTAATGCACAGCCCAACACCTACCTTTATCTAGAGAAAGAGCCCTTTGGTTTATTCTTGACATTGCCAAGAGGTATGGTAACCTCAATGCCTAAGATATAAGTTCGTTAATGTTAAATATTAAACACGGTTAAAATTTGATTCAATGAATTAAATCACTGTCGCTAACAAACACGTATATAATTGTCTAAACTATATTTCATACAAACTATAAAAAAGAACAACACAGTTGCGATTTGCGTGTGATGCGAATATTGTGATTACACGAAACAGCGTACAAGTCAAGATGAAATACACAGCTTGATAACTTTAGCAATGACAAGACAAAATGTTTAGCAACAAAAATGAGATTAAAAACTGAGATAAAACCCTTCTTTTGGGGAAAAACTCAGAAATCTGTGCTCTTTTGTCACCAGAGACACACCTGTGTCAATTACCACTTGATGTCGGGCCTCATCTCCCCTAATCTCCCTAAAAACAATGTATTGAACAATTATCTGAAAAAAATACATATGACACAATATACGATTTGTTTTACTGGGATACATGTGTAATCAGTAACACGTTAAATAAAACAATCATTCCTAAACATTTTATTTTAATTGGCTATTCGATGTCACCACGAAGAGAGACTCGCTAGAACTGATTTCAAACTAATCCGTATTCTATTTATATCACAATTTACTCAACCGTACAAACCGGTTTGTTATACAATGTCCGTGAGGACAAAAGCTCTCTTATATACGTTGTAACGCAGAATACTATAAATATATACATTTCAGAGAAACCCTGACTTCGATATGGAGCATCCTCCTAGAAACGAGTGGTTCAAAAAACTAGAAGCAGAACATCAACACATCCGTTTTCGAACCGCAATGTATGAGGACCGTTCCAGGACTACCATGTCCAATAAGAAGGTCATGGACGAATTCTTTTTGTTTTGGGCTGTACAACTTGAAAAACATGGAGTAACTGAAGCCAGGTACATTATGTAGAACACAAAGAAAAAATATCGCGCCAAGTTATTAAACAGAAGCGTTTGTGTTTGTTTTTTTTCACTATGCACAGGCAGTTACATTAGGAAAGGGTAGCACTATTACAATTCTTGGTGCTGGAAGTGGAAGTGGGTCGGCTATCCCTCCTTACTTCCTGGAAAGCGAATGAACTTCGATTTGTGAAAAGGGTGTCCCCAGGGATAAGTTGAACTGCGTCTGAATCTGTATGGTCTAACAAAGAAATATTCACCAAGAATCTAACTGAACAATATTGTCATGTTCTGCCTTAAAGCACACCAGTCGCATCCTCCATGCTGCCACAACGAAGTACAACATCAGTGAAATTCTTGCACAGTCTAACCAGAGCACTTTGGGCTGTGAATATGCTGTCATCATTCAGAAGAACTGGAATTTACCCTTTAGATGGCGGAGGTGCAGTTCCAAAAAGCAGCTTGCTCCAATCATAAGTATTTAAAGACACTGGTAATTTTGAAGCAGCCAATCAAGTGATGCTACGGTTAAAGTAGGTATTCTTGTTGAACATATGAATATTTGAGGGAATAGAGCAGCAGAAAGTATCAAATAAGAACGAATAACCCAAATTAAACTAGAAAAACTGTAAGTAATCTTGTGTCCGGAAAAGAACTAACAAGTTATTATTGCCATTGAAGAACATCAACTGGCACAGAAACAGTGATCGAGACCTTTCAACACAACCAATTCAAGCAATGGAAAGGCAAATAAAGGTAAAGCCGGAAATCAAAAAGTAAAACAGTGACAGGTCCTAGGCCTGGACCCTCACATGTTAACCTTATACAAGACACTTCAAGTGATGGGTATGACTCAGATGAGATGACTGATGAGAACTGCTGTGTGTATGTGTGGATGCTTCCAGACAAAGGAAAAAGCCAGTTGCATATCGTTGACGTTTGTTACATGGGGATGGTGTGATAGAATTGTGAATGGTAGGCCATACAATCACTGGACACAAAGTACTGTACACCAGTCACCAATGACTTGACCTAGATATGTCACAGCTCTCTTTTCTAGGAATTGAATTCAAGATGGCGGCCTTGTTTCAATGGATGTTTTGTTTTGACAATTGTTATGTGAATATTTTACCTGTTGTACTAGAATGAAAGTGAAATGTGGATTATTTAATTATCTTTATGATAACAGTAAGTAATCAAGGTTATTGTTTTGTTTAATTATATCATATTTCGTCCCATTGGTGCAAAAAGGTACCAAACAACATTTTGACCAAAATTGACTTCACTATTTTTAGTTAGAAAGAACTAATACTTTTTTCTACCTTGTCTAAAAAAATCTCCCCTGAATATTGAATATTGACTGAGATATGTGTTCGTGCAATTTAGTACCAAGTGAAATTGGTGCTTTTGATTGGTGGAAAAAGGTACCATAATCCATCTGGTGTATGCAAGAAGGTGCTATAAGACACATGGTACCTTTCTGCATTGAAATATTTTTACACATTAGATTTATTTTTTACGCAAAAAGGAGCCTTCTGGCATGTGGTACCTTATTGCATGAGATGATTCTAAAGCATTAGATACAAGCCCATAGGGTACCGCAGTTCACCAGTGAAATCAAAAAGTTAAGAACAATCTTACAATCATTGTTCCTACAAGCCAAAACAGGACCAATGTTTCGTGTGTGAATTATATAGAAGGTAGCAAGCAGATGGTAGTACTATCGGTAATGAAAACTTGACCAAAGAATACGAAGAATTTTAGTTAAATAAAGTAAAAGAAATAGAAGAGAAGGAAAAAGTCAAAGAGAGAGCAAACGCTTTCAGTAGAGTTTACGTTGAAACGTTGGACGCACAGGCAGTGCTTATGCCTTACAACTCTCTTTTCATAAGTTAGTGAGCTAAACTACTGTATAAAACTATGAGACCATTTGACCATTTATTCGTTGCGAAATAAACAAGTATTTTGTCACCTTTGGAACAAGACCTTCGGACAAAACAGAAACCAGTAGGTAACGTCATCCTTTCTGTTCACACATACAAGTACCACAACTCAAACCCCTTAGTCATAAGTTCCTTGTGTCAGGAAAATCTCAAATGGAATGTTATTCTGTTCACTCAACCATAGACACAGCAAAACACGTCTGTGTGTGTTCGTCGCAATGTATTAAACGAAAGACAAACCTGTATGTTGTGGTTCCAATCAAATACAACCATATGGTAGAGTACAATAAATTTGTGAAAAATACTGTCCAAACTTAAAAGGGTCAACCTCTGGTATGCGCAAAAAGTGGCTACATGTTAAATTGAGGCCCATTTGCTTTAATTTATTTTTATTGCATGTCAACGTCAATTATACAGCAATTGCCTTTCCCAACCCATTACGAACACCTTATAGAAGTGATTTGTATTAAAATAATGAAAATGTTGTGTTAAATAAGGCCACTCCTTTTTTATTTTTTGGTTTACAAGAATTTTCAGAAAAAATGTCCACCGGGTGGTCGAAAAAAAAAAGTCACAAAACATACTCTTGAAGGGCGAAAATCAGAGAACAACATAAACATTGAAAAATTATATCATTTACTTGAAATTTTAAAACTGCTATAATTAATGCATGTTTTAATACACTCAAAGTTTCAAAGTTCTAATTAAACACACAGTTTAAATCTTACATACTGTGCATATAAAACATCAATGAAATTGACTATAAAACATGTTTACATGTATAAACTACACTTTTTTCAAAGATACATTAAATATCACTCAGCAAGACATTTGTTTAGCTTTAAGGGTATGCAGCATTTTTATTGCTAATGCAAAAGTAAATGCAGAACACTTAAAAACTGACCGATATTAAATTGAAAAAAGGAGAAGGCGAATTTTACGCATGAAAATACACAAAAATTGCACTGTATTAAAAAAATACATCACATTTTCTAAACATTTTTTCATTTAATTCAATATTGGAAAATGTCAATAAAGTGAAATAATTACCAATTTTGTAAAAAAGGAAGTAACATTTTATGAAGACATTTGAGCTTTAATATTATGAAAACAATTCCTGAAAAACTCAAAACCAAACTAGACCTTAATTTGAGTTTTAATTACCCTTACCATGCGGGGTCCTAGTTTTGTATAACCCGGTCCATGCTAAGTCAGGATATTTTCGGACCGGGATATTTACCATGGGATGTTCACCAAATCCATTTCAAATTCAAATCTTGCAGCAAATTACCACATCAGTACATAAAAATCACATAGCAAAATAATAAATCTAGCATGTGACTTAACTTTATGTACCAATGATAGTAAACTGACAGTGAAATCCATAATTATGTATCGGATATTTTCATCTTCTCCCAACTCTGCCATTGTGTGTATACATGAGTTCACAGGGCATCTATACTTGCTTGTTTATTTTTCCTTCCAAAAAGCATTCCTTGGTTACAACAACAAATCTCATTTATAGTGAAATATCGAGTTCATAACAAATTAAACGGACTAATTCAAAAAAGTTTTCTGTGTTGTTTTATCTAAATGTTTTGCACAGTTACAGCTCCCGGTAATGGTATTGACACATGTGTTCAACTCTTTCATTGTTTTTACTCTACTTTAAACCCAAACATGAATAAATATGTAATCTAGAATAAACACAAGCTTTAAATTGACTCAATGACAAGTATTTCCAACCCAGTCTGTGATTTAAAATCCATAAACACCACCGACCGAACTTGTGAAACCAGGTCAACGGTGTCAACTTAGAAATTTTACTTTCGATTTCACCACTCACACTTAGTGCACTGTTATTTCATATTTAACCATAAAATGTTATAAAATGTTCTTCTAACACCTAATTTACAGATATTTGTGTCTACTAATTCGATGGCAGCCGTTGAAACTTTTATTTTTTATCTATAAACAACAGTATTTTCATGACCTTAATTGGCGGAGAAAAACAACAATCACATGACAGTTATTGTTAGTGTCGGCTGTTAAATTTGCCAATGTTTTTTACTAATGTTATTTTAACATCTCCTGCATATTTTGATAAATTATTTCATACAATGAATGACTGCTTTCTTCAATTCCGCCATTGCCAAAGGCGCTGCCATAACAGTTGGATAGCTCACATGCTATAACTATAAATTGGCGAATACTGCTATGGAACAACAAACCAGTCGAGATCCACTGCTTTCGTACCCTTATCTGTTCGTTTTTCTTTCGTTTCGCACCAAATCAATACGGTCGGAAAAATAATTTTGAAAAAATAGTGAAAAATTTTTATTTTATTTTTTGTACTTTTCGGAAAATTAGACCCGCCGGTTTTGTAAACCAATTTATATAAAAGTAGTGGCCTAAGGTAAAAAATATGCCGATATTTAGGACAAAAAGACAGAAAATCTTCCCGGTACCAATATACCACTTTTTTGAGGATGCTTTTCAGTAACATCTGGTAAGTATTTTATTCTTGTCTGTCGAATAATGTTTGCAACTGTTTTAAGCCTAAACACACCTTTATTAAATCACTGAAAACAAAGACTACGTGTCGGATAAAAACAGTATTGCATGTAACAAGAAATTGGTCATTCCCGATCATAAAGTTTTTTAGGTCTAAAATAGGTTTGATGTTACGCAAAATCGATTCTGTCCCATTTTAGCATGACGATAGCACCTTTTCTATTATAGTTTACACCGACTGAGGGTTAACATCCGGGTAGCGATTACTTTCATATTGGACTGGTTAACAGTTGGCATTGAAATGATAAAAATAGTGGTAAATACTGTTGATAAAAACTTAATTCAAGTTTGGCTCATTCTGTCCTTCGATGTAACGTTAACATTATGTCACGCTAGCATTAAGACAAGCGCGAAATAAAGGGAGAAAATATTTGAAATTTGATGACTTTCCCAGAGTCAATTATTCGAACCAAACAATGTCGTGTGTAAACTATCGTTTGTAAGTATTCATTCATAAGGTACGTAGTTTATATTGAATTCATATCGCTTTTGTGTTTGGTATCGTTATTTATTGGACAGAATTAAGAATGCAAACGTTATAAAATGGACAGTAATATAGATGATAACGTGACAAATGGCATAACTGCAAATGTTACATTGGACAGAAACCTTCTTTTTTTATAAAACATTTATGTTTTGTTTTTTTGTGATCCATTGTATGCTTTTGATACAGGCTTAACTGTTTAAAACTTAATCTGAATTTGATTAAGTAAACCGAATGGTTATGTAATAATTGGGACAGAAATATGTTTGCTAATGTGACAAAAGGACTTTTCCCCTAATGTTACATAGGACAGAAGCAGAGTTTGACATCAACAAGAGAGAACGTTTGAGATGATAGTCAATATTTGTATGCTTATTCTGTGATTCATTGTGTTTCTTATTTGAAAAACCTTATTTTGACACAAACTTGTGTTATATATTTTATCTTTACCTTATTTTAGTCACCTTAATGCTAGTGTTACATTTTGGACAGAGCAATGTGTGCTATTGCATGACAATAGGACATCACCCCTGGTGTTACTTTTGGAATCCTGTTTGACCCCCCCCCCCCTAAAACTTTTGAATCTAGTGACTGTTTTTTATATTCAATTTTAAACTGTCCCAGAGTAAGTTAACTGAATGCTAGTGTTACATATATATACAATAAAAAATACGATAAGTTAGTTAAAGGCCTAGTTTAGGTCCATTTACATAATAAAACATTAAAAACTGCACAGCATGTCTTATCAGATGGGAGATCTGATAAGACCTTTTCTATTTTCCCTGAACCCCACCCCTGGAGATCTGATAAGACCTTTTCTATTATCCCTGAACCCCACCCCTGGACATAGGGTGTGTGGTTACAATTGACTGGTGCATTATGACCAGTGGTATTGTGGCGCAAGTTGACGAACTAAATGTTGTTCCATGTGGAAGTAGTCTGATGAATAGATTTACAGATAATAAATTGACGTTGTATTCTTGTAGTATTTCAAACAAAACTGTTTTTTGAATGTAGCGAAACAATACTAAGTGTTAGTAAAAGTAGTATCTAAAATGATATGTTGGTAAAAATTTAAAATGTTTGAATTTATGGCATTTACGTTTGAGTGTTTTGTTTTAGTTTGTAAGATTGCGAAGACAGCTCTGTGAATTTAATCTCTCAAATCTGCTCCCTTGGTAGAAAACATAACGTACTGTGTTAGTTTTGTGAGGCAATGAGAAAGTACCCCTGGTGGGGATCAAACCAAACCCACGACTTCTTGTGTTAGAGGCAGACCTATATAACTAAGGACACTCTCATATCTCAACAGAAAGTATGTAATATTTTTTTTTTCAGAACCATACCATTGAAGACAAGAAGATGATGTGTAAATCGTTTGAATTGTTTGACTGTTGCAATTTACTTACATTAAACATTATTTTATAAGATTTGTCTTTCGCTGTGTCGGTTTGGATTCTATGGAAAGTAAAAACACGGCCCTTTTCCCCGGCTATCCCCAGTATACCCCTGGACCTGGGGGCCGTGGTTACAATTGATTGGTGCATAATTGTCTTATCAGATCTCCGATCTGAGTATCCTGCTGCGCAGTATGGGATATTTTAAGATAGAAATGGACCCTAAATGGCCCTGAGCCGATAAACCTACAGGTAAACACAGGAAATTGGCCCCTTATGTCAAACCAGTGTGATTAGAAGGAGATGCACAGCAGGGGATTATCATGCCAAATATTCCTTAAACTAGGCCTTAAAAGGGGGAGGGTCACTTTTAAAAGGCTTAAAGTAGGCCTTTAAGACACACAACAGTCTGATCTTTGGTTCTATTGTTGGCTTTTCGTATTGGAAGTTAGTTATTCTATCCAGATTGGTATATTTTTTACGAGATTGTTTAATCAAACTGCTGCGGGAACAGTGTTTCCAGGATTCGTCATTCAGACTTACACCATATAAACTTAGGTCAACAGTGTATTTATAAATCAACATGAACAAAACTAGTAGGAACTATATGAGAAGCAATAGAATTATATTGTAACAACAGGTTATGCAAATGTTCTAATATATGATAGATAAGAAATTGCTGTAAAAGATTATGTAGAAATCACTAATTTGCAATAAATTTTAAAAATCAATATTCGCCGGGACCTTTATGGTCACCCAGTTGTAACATCTGACATATGGCTCCTTTTCACATTATTTGTTTTACCTAATCACCTTATGCAAGAAGGTACCATGATACGAAATTAACTAATTACCCTTAATTAACCATTGTATTGATATGCAATTCAGGGAAAAATTATAAATAAACCATTTGAGATAAGTGATAAAAGATTCAAAGTCGCAAAATCGTTTTCTGATTTTTTAGGAACCGACAAACATTTAAACTCAATTTACTCGAAAGTATGACAATGTCGCTTGGTACCTTTTTGCACCAATGGGACGATTTGGTTGATTGCTTACATCCGCGAATCATGGTCTGTCGAGGATGTGTTAAAGCAACACCAAAAGTACACCATGTGTCTGCGTTTAAATGAATACTTTTTTTTAAAATGTATTACTTAGCGGCTTTAAAACAACAAAAATGGATGATTAAAATATGTCGATGACATATTATTGATAACTGTCAATGAAAAGCTTGGAGCAATTTAACTGTGAGTCACGATCATTTGATGCAAAATGCAACTGCTTGGTATATGAATCAATTGGTCGTGGATTACACTAGACATCGTTAACTTTTATGAAAATGGAAGTGGAAATGATGGTATCTATAGTGTGGGTTATACAAAGGAAGATGTGTCAGGTATAAGCAATCTGTAAGGTCAGATTTCGCATACTTTGAGTTTGATATTATTTGTTATTTTAATCACTCGCTGCGAAATATGGAATAACCATTGTCTAGCAGTTTCGTTTCACGAAGTATAGTAATCTCATCATCTGTAAAAGGATCTGATCAGTTCTGTTTGTTTCCTAGACCATTTTGCTTGAGCAGCTTTTTTAGCTTGAAATGACATCTCTGTGGACATTGTAGTTTTTTTCCTTGCAGGTACCTATGTATACTGTTTTGGATTCCCTTTAAGGTATCAGGCTCGTATTCAGCGTCGTGCTAGTTTTTCTAATGTTCAAAAACCATCCTTGCCAGAAGCATGTCCAACTCTGTAGGTGGAATGTTCTCAAGCTCTCGAACCTCCCCGACACTTAGAACTAAGCCAATCGCTCATTCTACCTAAATCAGGTTTTGTTTTCGCAACGGTGTTTTGTTCTTCATTCTATCTACAAAATCGTGAATGTCTTCAACATGATATATTTTCTGTATTTGATTTTCTAAATTTAACAATCTTTTGTCATATATATTGTATGAAACACACATGTATTTCCAGATATACGTTACATAGCGGAAGTTTTGAAATCGAGTGAGGAAGGAAATGAAGCACTTAGTAACGGGTGAACTGCAAGAACAGTTGATTTTAACAATTTAGTTCAAAGCAGTGACATACAAAATGACATAAAGAATGACTTTAAGGTGATAAATATACGGATAATGTTTGTGAGGTTGCAGCTCCATTATTTGTTAAGCATGCCATAAAAATACCCATGTTTTGAAAATACATTGTAATACCCCCAAATTTTCAACAAGTCTTCGTTATTCTTAAATGGTGCAGGAGACACACCACTAATTGAGCTTGGAAAGGCATCTTTCAACTTGATCTTAGGTGAACTGAGTCTTCAAAAGAAAGCAGCTGAAACTAAAGATGATTGCTTACTAGGAGTTGTCAAAATGATGAATGTGGTCCAGCTGATTTACTACTAACAAAAGGAGAAATATGTGTAACAGGGTGTGAAATCCCTTGCATACAGATCGGGCTAAAGAATGAGTTCAGAAAGGTCAATATAGCCGACCATTGTGTCATACCCACCTATAGTGAGACAGCGATTGATGTCTTATCGACCAATACGAAACTGATGTTGACAATGACTTTATTGTTGAGCCCACAGAGCATTTCAATGAAATTTACCAACTACAGATAGCGACTGTATTGGTGGATATTAAGAAAGCCCCAACCAGTAAAATCAGGGTTTTAAACCCATTCCCCACCTCTGTTTTAATTCAGCAAGATGCTGTTCTTGCTAAAGCAGAGCAAATATCAAAAGTACAAGGGTGAATGAGCAAAAGAATATCCAGGGGAGAAACAAAACAATGCTGCAGTTAGAAGGGTCAGTTTTGGGTCTAGCACGGAGGAGACAATACCCCCAAACGGGATTTTGACCCAACAAAGAGCATTAATGAGGTGCCAGAGCAATTAAGGGACATGTATGCAAAGTCCATACAGGGCTGTGACCCGGTTCAAAAACAAGAAGTAAAACACGTACTAAACAGATTCAAAAATGTATTCTCAAAGGATGACCTTGACCTTGGGTTGACTCATTTAACAGACCATTCAATTAATACTGGTAATGCCCCTCCTGTCAAACAAGCTCCAAGGCGAGTACCCATGGCTTATGCCAAGGACGAAAAGAAGGCAATTCAAGATTTGCTAGATAAAGGGGTGATCCAGAAAAGTACACCCCCTTGGGCAAGCCGAATTGTGGTTGTAAATAAAAAGAATGGTCAAATTTGCCCTTGTATTGATTACAGGAAGGTAAATGCTCTAGTAAAACCTGATGGCTTGCCCCTTCCTAGAATACAGAATTGCCTAGATGCAGTTGCTGATTCCGCGTTATTCAGCACTTTTGACCTCACGAGTGTATATTTCCAGATACCTCTTAAAGGGGAAAAAATACCAAAAAAAGCCATTGGGTGCAAACCACAATTTATGTAGATCATGAAAATGCCGACGAGATCGGTGAGCACGAAATGGCATTGTGCGGAATAGAGGGATGTGAGCCCGATATACTGGCGCAGGCCTCTGCAACAGTGGAAGATGATGGTCAAAGCACCTTTGATGTTAGATCTTTGAGTGCATCAACAGAGGCTACAGTACTCAAAAGGATGAGGCCAATTCGACATGTCAGCTTGTCCCACTAGTGGCTCAACCAGTGGAGTCTTGGCAAAGTGAGCATCCAAATATAGCGCAAACGTCTGACCCAATTGCACCGTCGTCCACCCTTATTCTTCCAAATTTAGGAAACCATAGGGATATGCTCAGTGCAATGAGTCAAATCTTTGGACTTTGGACAGGAAATATCCCTCGCAACTCTCTGTCAGGAAGCCAAGCTCAAGCTAACGCCCAATGCGAGCCCAGTTCAGCACTCACCAACTGACATGGCTGATTAGCTGCCAGTACAGTGTTTCTGCTCCATAGCTGGTTCCCGTGGAGAATGTTCTGGAGGAGCTGACCCACGAGGGAAGAATGCAGAGCCCTAGAGAGTCGGAACAGTTCTTCATCCAGGGACTCTTCCTCCAGTGGGGATGACTCTATACTTAAGATGGCCGAAGCCATGGAAACAATGTCGAAAGCAGTGGAAGACAATACTAAGGCCATCACTGAGCAGGCAAGCCTGTTAAAAACCATCACTGGATGAATCTCATACTTTGACCATCAATATCTGAAGCCAAGGCTTGCTCAGAATACACCTTCAGCAGATGCAGACAATCCTACTTCACAACTAGCCTATCAAAGTTTTAGCTCACAAACAAGAAAAATGAATTTGGCACACAGATCCCCTTTTGATCTTTTGGAGAAGTCAGCCCAGCAGCCACACCAGGATTACCCCCAGCAAACGAAGAGGGAGAGGTCCCCTTTCTTTCCTCATGGCCGATAATCCTGGCAGGGAAGAGACACCAGATGTCCAGTCTGGCGTATTCCCAAGAGGAAATACCATCCAAGCCCCTCCAACAAGGAAAACTGGGGTAGACCCCACTGTAAAAACAAGGTGTTAAATAAACAATTGATACTCATTTTTATGTTTAAAAAAATGACAAATATTTCAAAAATATTACTTTTGTAAACTTGTTTAAAGGCGCCCATACACTTTTTCTATGAGTATGTTTCTATTAGTTGTTTACTATTTAAATGTTCGATTGTTATAGGAGGACCTTTAACTTAAGAAGGGGGAGTTGTAATATCCCCAAATTTTCAACAAATCTTCGTTATTCATAAATGATGTATATGTTTGTATTTTTATGTTTAACATGTAAACAAAGCCGTTTCATTTGTAATATGTTATGACAACATCCATATTATCCTTAAAAGTTATAACAACAGTTTATAACATAAATATAACTCATTTTTATTCAGCCATGAGTTATATGTACCCCTTTTTTCGAATAATTTTAAAAGAGCAAGTTCTTCTGTATGGGGGCAGCCATCTTGAATGATTTATGTGCCTTTGTGGCAGTCATGTAATTTAGAAATTCCCTTATTCATACACAAAATTTTAGAAAACATTTCGTTTATTTTCATAATGTTTGCACTGTTTGAATTGAAGCAGTGGTAAACGTTCTATTTTTACGTAAACTCACACTTTTTCACCGAAGGAACAATTTCTTATGTTCCTTCGGCTCTAGTATATAAGCTCGAGCTTGCAGACGACCAAGGACTCTGGCAGCCATTTTTTCACAGCAACAAGCTGAATTCCCATTTCAAAGTAAATTTTTGGTATATTTATCAAAATTCACAATAGAAATACATTGATTAAATTCTTTATAATCAATTTCAATGGAATTAAAGTATTATTTAAGAATATTTTTACTTAAGGTCTCAGTGAGAAAGAGAGAGAGAACTTTCTATTTAAATTATGGGGATACAACATTTGCGCTCTAATATAATGATATATTTAATTGTTTACAATTTAGGGGGGGAGGTTTTCAATAGTAAAGATAGAACTTTCACAAGACTGTGAAGTTATTAAATGACTGAATGTAGCTGTTGAAAGCTAAATCGAAGCTTTTCAGCATCATATTCATGTGCAAGGATGAGAGAACCCAGATATATATATATATATATTACCAGTACTCGGTAGTTTATTAAGGACAACTTCTCAAAATGATCATCATTCAGCTGTAAATAGGCAAGAGAATCTATACAGCGAGCTTACATAATTCGACATAGTGCCCACTAAGGCAGGTTATCAGTCAGTGTAAGGCATAGACGGGGTTCTTCCGAAAGGTCAAATATATGTATAAAAAGTACTCAGTAGTTGGTACTCCAGTGCAAACATATGTGGATAATACCAATTCGGTGGTATTCCTAGATTGCAAGTGGAAGGGTGTACATGATATCGGAACGCTACAACATTATAACTGATTCTGCGAAATGGTTCGACCAAGAATGTAGAAGCGCTAAGACCTTATACAAAATGTCTCGTTTGTATATCAGAATTCACAAAGTGATCGAGACAGAGTTGAATTAATTCGATTGAAAAACAACTGTGTCAAAGAAAGGCAGAGCTTTAAAATCAAACGTTTCATAAAAAAAATAAAACGTTATGGGTCTAACGATTTTTGTGGACACTTTCTTTCGCAAAATGCAAATAATGTTAATGTACCACTGGAGAAAAAGAAACAAGTAGAAATTGTTAACTATTTAGGCTTTACACTGAATTACACCGGTAATGTTAATTTTGATATATAACCTCTGTATGGTGAAGGTTTAAAAGCACTGAATTCTTTTTTGTCACATTTAAGGTATTGCTGTAAAATAACGTAGCATTGCGGTTATATGATGCCTTTGTATCAATTATTATTAATCAACTATTACGTATTTGACGAGATACAGAGACAATTGCGGTATCAATACCAGACAATTTAAGACAATATATGCCTGAACTCGCTCTATATCAACCAAACTCGGCAAATATCAACTAAACTCGGCTAATATGAGTTTCCTCCGTCTTGATTGGCTATAAAACTCGCCTAATATAGGATTTGAGAAATGAGCCATTTTCATTGGCTGTCGAAACTCGCCTTATATGAGAAATTCGCTGGAAATTATTTTTAAAGGTAGCCATTTTGTTTTCCGTTTCCGTCTGTTTTGAAATTTTTGTGCTTCGTATAAACCTCTTTGGAATACTTGAACCTATTAAATGATTGAACCACTTTGTACGGTTTGATATAACAGTTGTATTTATCCCGTTGGTGGATTTTACGACTATTATGATTTTGTACACCGACAAAATGGACAACGAAGGTGAAACATTTAAACATTTGACGTTTTGGCAAACGATTTATAAAATTAAGACGAAAAAACATGATTCCTTACAATGTACAGTGATTTATTCCTAAGTATGTGCAATGCAACTATAAGGATGCATGTCAAAATCAGCAAAGTCAAGTCTAGAAAAGCAGACACCATGAATGAATAAGGGATAAATACATATTCAGTGTACTAAAGGTAAGTTATAAGAATGTTTTAACCAAAATAGTAATAGTTAATTAATGAAATACTTATTAATTAGGTGATTTCATATTGGCCCAGTTATTTGTCCTCGGTCAGCTGTATTTGCCTTCGCCCTTACGGGACAAATAACTAGGCCAATATGAAATCACCTAATTAATAACATTATATAATTACATACAGATGTGCAAGACGGGCATATACAAGACCTACACAGTTAGAGAGAGTGCATTTGAGACTTTGCAAAGCTATACCTGGTGTAAGACAATCAAATTCAATCGCTGCTGTTTAGGATGAATCCCGTAACTATTAATAGACACGTACGTATTTTAAAATACTGGTTTAAACTTAAGAAAAATGATAATATAGTTTTACAATCGGTCATAGAATATGTTATGTTAGATAATGATAAAAACTGGTTATGATCACAACCTTCTCACACAATATGGTTTTTATTATGTATGGTGTTTTTCCTATTTTTGTATTTTTTTATGGACGAATATTCACAACAACGGCAAGGAAATATCAATGGAAATGGTGTTTCAACTGTGTATAGCTAAATTAAATCTTCTTTGAAATTTGAATCTTATTCAGACAATATCGCGCCAAGACATCTTAAAATTGCTAAAACAAAATAAGATATATGATCACATTATTTATGAATTCATGGCAGTGGTGGTATGATAGACTAGAAAGAAACTTGCGTCATTGCCAAATAGGTGCTGATTAGAAGGCGAGTATCACTTTAATTTGTAGTGTACACCATATTTTCTGTTAAGATGGAATTATATAAAGCGTTCTGACAGAGTTAGACCTAGTATATTTAATATTGTCCAGCTGTTATATAAAAAAGTAAATTGGAAGCATTGAACATTCGCTATACCTGCTGAATATATAACACAGAATATTTATCTCTGCATCGTTATAATTAATGTGTTATGTTAACATTCAAAATATTAATGTCATGTTAAACTTAATATTTAGATATGTCATACTTTATATAAGTAAGTCATATATATAATGACTGTTATAGCATGTGTATGTAAACGACAATCATACAATATTATTGCACCATATATTAATAATTTACAATAGCAATATTTTCAGTTCATTATAATATTTTTAATGTCACTCGCTGCATTGTATAGTTGTTATGATGATATATAAATGTAACACAAATATTTAAAGTGTACGTGTTTGAAATATGGTATGTTATGCTCTGTTATAAATAACAAAATAACTAAAATAATGAAAGTTAACTAAGTGGGGTACCCCCTCGACACGGCCAATGTATTCTTACTAAAAACTTACTGTACTGTTTGACTATCAATTATAAAACAACAAACTGTGACCAGCACACTTTATTTTCAAAATCGTTTACAGTAAAAATACATACAAATATCTCAAATAAAACGTGAAGAGATAACAATTCATTAATTTATATAGAATCTTGGTTGACATTAAAATCAAACTCAAACGCAATTCCTGACTGGTTTCTCTACGTGATGTCACACGTAATGATGCTCCTACTGTGATGAATTACATAAAATATAGGTTTCGTTATTTAGGTGTTCCATGTGAAATAAATGGACAAACAGATATCACATTTTGCTTCATAAAAACTTAGCACTTAGATATATTTGGGTAAAGCAAAAGAAATCCCCTCGCAAGTAAATCTGCACGCGGGCATTAAAATTCAGCGTTGTTTATGTTGTTCGAAAAGCACTTGTTCTAAAGAATCTCAACTCTGCCAATACAACCAGCGTATACAGTGAAGCATTAGTTACAATGAGTGTATGATACACAAAGCTTGTCAAACATGATGAAAGATAATATATATTTTTGTTGGACAACGTAAAAGGTCGTGAAATATTATTATCAGAACCTTCAAAAATATCATTTTACATTTAAATATAAAATAATGAAACAAAATGGTCGCCTTTGATGTACAACACTAAACATGGCAGTGTTACCAGAGCTGTCCAAGGTTGTAGTTCTGCTGTGAAAGGTCAGGAGGGGGACGGGTGTGGAACAGCGGTGCAATGTCCTGAACCAGCCCTGTCAACGGATCAACGGTGTTGCCGGCCGGCGCCAGTATATTACCTAATAACGAAGACCAGCCGCCTAAGTCTATGTTTAGGTCCAGATTTCTAAAAGTGCCTTTTGAGATACTTTGAGCGCTTAACCGTTCAACAGCAGAGAGTAGTGTAGAAGAAATATCCGGAAGAGGAAGGTCAACTGTGTGTAAATCATCAGTCCGTCGTGAGTTAAGTGACAGCGGCCTATCGGCAGCTTGACTTTTTTCTTGTAGTTCACCCATGCGACTCAGTCTATGTGAAAATGCGTTTGTATTTGTTTTTTTGAACAAATTTCTTAAACCTGATTTATTATTATTGTTACTAAAATAGCTATCCTTTTTACTTATGTCGGGTAACTGTTTATGTTTGCTCTCTTGACCGCCATTACGCTTTGTGTCATTACTAAAGGAAATATTTTCAAAATCTATAGTCAAATCTTTTAGTTTCTGCATCGCTTCAGTTATTAATTCATCATCTTCATCGATTTCACTTTTTCCCTCGCTCTTATCCTTTCCTACGGTATCTACAAAAAAAACCATTATACAGTAGAAGCCTTACCAAATCATTTATGATAAGAAACAGGAAAATATGCAGACATGCAGTGTAGAACAGTACGTCGAAAGCAAGCTATTATGCAAAGAATTATACTGAAATAAAAGAAACGAAAATAGATGATCGCTCAATTGCGAAGATAAAATTAATGCATAAATTCTGCAGTATGCTTAAGCGGCCAGTGCCAGTGCTAGGGCTATAATTATTGGCGTGGCGTGCATACCAATGCTAGTTCGTGTTGCTAGCGTCTATGCATAAGAAATGGTATATCAGCGTGCCCCTATGTTTTCATGCAGGTTTGTATTTAGTATATCGTGTATATAATCACAGATTGTTTAAAAACAAAAAAATATATATTAGAAGTCATCAATCATTCCGTTATCCGAGTTCATAAATTCGCTCGAATGACAGCCCATGTGTGACACCATATCCTCAAATTCTTCTGACGAGTCCGGAAATCAATCTGCTTCACCATCGTCGTCCCCTAACAAAGATTCCCCGAACGAACCTAAATGGTCTGTAAACGAAGAAACCCCCTCGATTGCCATATTACCAATGTCACCCATGCTGTCAGCAACATTTCCAATTGTATCTTGAAATGGATTAAACAAATCTCTAGCAGTGTCTGCAAAATTTGATATGCTATCGTGTACATTGAAATCAGACGTATCAATATCACCCATGCTGTTTGCCATGATACCAAATATATTGCTAACAGGATTATGTATATCACGAGCGGCGTCTGCAAAATTTGACATGCTGTTTGGTACATTGAAATTGGTGTTAAAACTCATTCCAATCATGCTGTCCGATATGTCATCATCCCGATCACTTAAGGGGCTTACCACGTGTTCTGCAATGTTTTCCAATGAGCTAGAGGCGGAATCAACTATAGAACCAAGTATTTCTGCTGGGTTGGTAAATGAATCAACCATGTCTTCTGCCGCATCTGCATGATCTGACATTATTTCACCTACAGTGTCAGCGCGCATATCCGTTAATTTCTCTACTGTATCATCTATATTATCTATTGCATCGCCAACGCCATCGCTTATTGCCTGAACACTGTTACTGACTTTGTCTTGTGCGTTGTCAAAAAATTTACCGAAATTTAACAAATTGTTACCATCTGTATCGCTATCTAAATCGCCAAAAAAGTTTTCGAAAGTTGAATCACGATCATCATTTACAATGTCGGCACCTTTACTCCCGAAGTCATCAAGGATGTCAGAGAATGTATCATCGGCATCGTCGTTATTTCCGTCGTCTACGCCATCATGTGATTCGCCGTCGTTATTATCATTATCAACCATATCTTCAAGTCTTTCTTGCATGTTTTCTATAAAATCGGGAACGTCTGTATCGTCGAGAGCATCATTATTGTCATCGACATCAATAAAGTCCTCCAAGCTATCGTTATCATCATCCTGTTCAGTGTCTTGATCAAGTACATCTTCTATGACATCCTCAACTTCATCTGACATATCAGTATTAGTTAATTCACTCAATGTTTCCTGAAGATTTTCAACAGATTCTTCCATTCCCTCTGACATATCTTCAATTCTGTCGTTCGCAGTTTCCAGGGCGTCTTCCATAGTTTCCTGTACATTTTCTAAAGGATTTTCAAAAAACGCCTCCGACGCATCTTCGACAGCGTCAGAGAGCCCGTCACTCAGATCATCAAGGAAATCTGATGGACCTTCCCCCAGTGTTTCTGTAAGGTCACTTATCATATCTTGCATATTATCAGACGCATCCTCTGCAATGTCATTTCTTCTATCATGTACGTTCTCCATCGCGTCTTGTATATTTTCTGCCATATCCGAGATTGCTTCTGCCGGCGCCTCCACAATGTCACTTATTGTATCTTGCACGTTATCCACAAGATCTGTGTCGGATGCCAACATCAAAAGGCCTGGGTCTATCGGTGGCGCTTTTGTCGGTGCCAGCACGCCCTGAATAACAAGCGAAAATAGTGTTCCAGTTATATTTTGGTTTATAACAACTGTCTTTCCTACGTCTAGCCACAGATTGTTAGTTAAAACATTATTCAAGTCCATCAAATACATTGAAACAACACAATTTTTACATTTATAATCGTCAAAATATTTTTGCTTCTCTCCTACAGTGTTTCACGGTAATTTTATCTTAAGTAATATATTTTTATTTTTTAGTTTACACATTCAGAAAACCATACCAATATTCCGAGACTGCCGTCCAGACTTTTCTTGCCGCCATTCCCTCCCATGGCTCCACCGGTCAAGGCGTCCCGTCCGCCTAAAGAAGCTCCAGCCTCTCCGGCCTCCAGCTGGAATGATTAGTTCAGAAATGCACTGTAGTAGTGATGAGGGTGGTGGTGGTGGTTAAGGTATTAGTTAAATGTTCTGATTGAAATAGCATGTAGAAAAAATAAAATATGAATGATCATTCGATAATAGCTAAGGCTAAATGAATAAGAATACATTTGTATTGTTGTATTGATAGGACATGACAGGAATTGCCAATTTGCGATTAAATGCGACACACATAAAAGATATGATTTCAATATCGTGACAATGACAACAACAAAAGCAACTTCATTAACAACAAAGGTTGGATACAAGATTTGATGTAAGAGGTGGTGTACTTTAGTGGCACAACTGTGCAGGGACATCTCTTAAGAATATTATGTCTAATGGTGAAGACTGGTATACTACCATAAGAACTTCTCTTTAACAATTTTTAATCCGCTAGTGCAACAAATGTCTAGTATTTAAGTTAGCACACCGCTGGTGGGCTCCATCTCAAACTATGATCAGCTTGATAATTTCTTAATGTGTATCATTTCCTGGATTCAAAAACAAAAAAAAGAAATTTACCGTCAAATAACAATTGTATTTAAATTTGAATTACCCTACCCCAATTTCAGAATTGTCGATAAAAACGACTTCACATGAGAGACAAGAAGAATCCTTTATTTAATTTATTTTCAATATTTTGGTAATAATTTAGTATCAGAGTAACAAGAAATATATTTGCTTTCAGAAAAAAATACATTATTGATCACATCACCAACAAATATTATCATACTGTACTGAAATAGCCATATGGTAATTCAATTTTAACATACTGTGTTGACCGCGTAAAATTGGAACATCGACGTTTAAAAGCAAAATCAACAAGTTCGAGAAATACTCATGACATGTTCTTTATTAATGATTATATTTAATCTTTTGGAAGCATTATGCCAAAAATCAAAATGTTTTACTGTCTCTTTTTAAAAAGAAATACAGTTTGTAATTCCCTACCACCTATTTCAGCCGTGCCTGCACGTTACAAAATCTTCACAGAAGCTAATATTTATGTGTAGAAATGTATTTAATTACTTTTTAATGAAAATAAAATATTAACTTCTGTAAAAGGAATAGCAGCTAATGAAAACAAGAGAAGAAGATTAAAAAAAAATATTTGTGCTTCTGGCTGGGTTCGAACCACTACCTCGAAACCCTCAAAAGATTTGTAGTGTTGTGCTTTACAACATGGGCTAAAGCATTAAAATTAAAGAGTTTCAAGTGGAGGTTTTCATTAGGGGTGTGTTACCTTAAACTTCAACAATGACAATATTTGGTTCGGGTCGGTCTCTTTTTTAGATCAAAAGTCAAAGAAAAAAATGAATCACAGTACGAAACGTCATATCGTGATATACTTATAACTTTAATTAATCATTTCCTTTGAGTAAAATGACAGATTACGATGTTAATATGACATTTATTAAATATCTTTGTACTTCTGGTTGGCCGTTATTACAAAAACACAACAAAGACACCATTCATGTTCCCTGTATTCTGTCCTGTCTGATGGATAACAGAAGGATTAATTTAATCATCAAGAGGTTGGAACAAACAATTAATTAAATAAAAAGCACACTACTTTGGTTATAAGTAGTGTATCCCTTGGGTGTTCCCAACGTTTTATTTTTTCAAGTTTAAACCAGTAAAATATAATAGTAGTATTGATGTGGTTTAAAAAAAATTGTTAAAATTACAAGTTAATTTAAAATGACAGTTTTCTTTTCGTTTAATAAACAGCGGTAAACAAAATCATCAGTCTGAAATTTGTTGTCAAATCTAAGTTCCGTTTTATAAATGCTGAAATGTAATTGAAATTTACCAAAAAGCGAATAAAAACTATCGTTATAAGACGTTGTCAAGCGTAAAGGAAAAACGATATGTATTCAACTCTCTCTTTAATTTCCCCCAAAATAACAATAAAAATCGGTTCGTGGACTCGGCGGGTCCAAGTAACAAAAACACTCACTTCACCATCCACTTTGATATCACATATTCGTAGAAACGCTATAATAATACTTTTTATTATGATGATAATGACGAGTATTTTTCTATGAATGTCATTGAGCTGAGTTAATATGTTTAGACAGATGACCAGCTAAGAAAATTGAAAACAGTTTTCCATAAACTGTGTTAATTTCGATGACCTGTACGACTCAATACACAGTTGGACATTCGCTGACCACTGTCATAAAGCAATGACGTATTGACCATAAATCATCCATAGTTGATTGTCAAGTTACATGGAACATTAATGTGGGTTGTGCATAATATTAATATGGACAATACAGATAATGACCAATGTGCGTGTCTAACGAACACACCTGCGTGATTCATACCGTTGTCAACATGTCTCTTTTACACAAGTTAACGTTCTTTTTTTGCATTCCAGAAAGTATTGATTTGATAGTGATACAACCTTAGCAATGAAAGCAATTATGCATCTGGTACAATAGAGAAATTCCGACAAACATATTTTAAAACTCATACCTAAGACCATTAAAAAAATCAAGAAATTAAAATTTGAGCTCGTTCCATTATTTTCTACAAATGTATTATTAAATTTTATGTTTAATTGGTACGCTCAATTAAATTAGTACGAAAATTGGAGCAGTTTATAAACATTTGTGCGTAGGCAAAATTGCATTATATGATACATGTTTACGAGCGTTTATCGATTAAACGTACAACGGTAAAAGTAAACAGCAATCAGTCAAATATGAAGTACAATCTGTTAAGTAGGCTCATAATTGTTCTCTTTGAAACTTCCAAAACTTATACTCTCACGGTGCATTCAGTATAGGTATCGAATCTGAGGCGATACTATTTTTGGTGACAAAAATGAACGTATAATCATTGGTGCCAAACCTTTCACAATTCCTGATAAATATTGCCACCTATGGTTGAAAACTGTTCAAAAAACGAATATACTGGCGCTCAATATTTTTTGGGGTTTAAAAGTATTTAGTTTATAACGATTGTGAATCAAGTTATTACAACACTATATTAATCACTCGCGTTGACACGATTACGCGAATATGTGGTCTTGTGTTGTGGGGGAAACCGGAGTACCCGGAGGAAACCCACTTGTCCAGCTTAGTGACCACAAACCAAACTCACAAGCACCCAGGTGGGAAGCAAGTGCGCTAACCACTGCGCTAAACAGACAACAATAGTTTGCTCTGGGTTACTCGTTGTCGCTGATGAAGGTCAGGACTTAATTAAAATACTAATTACTTACGAGTGTCTGCTGCTGCCTGTTGAGGTTGCCGTTGAGATAAAGACCAACGAGGAGACCGGAAACGGCGAGCACGATCACACTTCCGGCCACTACCGAGTACGCGATCCATTGTTTTGTCCGCGCGTTCGCCTTCAAGATGGCGTCCTGCATGGGAGGAAAGAAAGTCACATTAAAATCCAAGCGCTTGAATTTTGGGATAACTTGAAATATTATATACAATGGAATATAATGAATTGAAAAGATTAGACAATTTTGATATTCCACCAAACAATAAATAGTGATAGAAGATTGAAACAAAAATGTTAAAAGCAAAGAGAATGCCGTTATTAAAGGAATGTATGTTTTTAATAGATACTTACTTCGTGTTAAACGATATTTCGATATATTTTTCCGGGTTGGGAAACTGATTATAAGATAAATAATAAAATATTATGTTTCCGCCGCTAAAGCATTTTCGTATTCAAATGGTACGGTTTGTCCTGAAACCCTGCTGAATTCAAAACGGGGTGGAGGAGATACAGTAAAATTTGTTTAGCCGTTATTTATTTGCTCCAGCATGTTAAAAATCGAATCAAATTCTATAATTACAGAAGTTCTATAAAATCTTGATCACTCTTACATGTAGGTTGAATCCCTTCTCGGTGTCCACGTGACGAGGTAGGGCTCCTTTCTCGTACGTCATGTTGCTGAACGCCGTGGTCTCCTCTCTACCGAACATTCCAAACAGTGGCAGGGTATCAGGTCCGATCACTTATAATTGAATATGGTTTCCCTTACACGTAATTCCGGCACTGTTATTGTTGTCAGTCCATTAGTTACGTGGGGTCAGTAGTGGGCGCAAAACACGTGTAATCTTGTTCACAGATAATTTGGTACACGAAAATAAATTCCTTCGAAGATGTTAGTTTTAATATTGTAGTTTATGTTTACAGCTTTATCATTAATATTTTTTATCAAATGTTTCCCCCGTTTTTCTTTGCAGTTTTCGTTTTTAAATCTATACTAACACTGGGATAAGTTGTTGTGTCCAGTGTCCCTAACAGTAACGTAAATATAACTCTGCAGTCGCTAATTAGTGAGTAACGTAACAATTAGTGTCCGAGCGAACTACGTAGATAGCTTTATGTTGGTTCTGACGCCGGGCCCGAAAAGTGAATTTCTGCCTGAATGCAATATTATATAAGGCGACAATGTTCACCTGTCAACGAAATGACAACCGACTAACGAGTGAAATGCGAACGTTATTAAATATACATATTCAGCGTGACTACAACGTCATACACATATTACGTTAGCATGGTTATTGTTTCTAAAATAAGAAAAGGTGAGCATTTACAAACGCATGCGGTTGGCCTCGGAACAGTAAACACGATTTCGAAAATTATATCATCAATTTATCATTTATATATATTCAGCGCGCTCAGGCTAAAAATACACACACAAATATGCGTTATACACGTTATACATTCCGCTTAACAAAGACAGCTTTGTAACATTGTGGAAAGGGAAAATACCATAAATGTAGCTATATCATTGTGTACTTACATGGTTCTGAAGACACCAAACAACGGAAGAGAGTCAACAATATCAGGGCGGTATCAAGTAGAATGGACAGTAACCGTTCTATAAACCACCTTGTGGAAACTTTGTAACGCTATTCACTTATCCCGAACTTTATTCATTTAACTTTGCCCTTAACAACATGAGTTGAAACATAAACATCGACCGCAATTATCTTGATTGAAATTTTAAACTCGTCCTTAAACGCCCGCGTATAAGCATTTATTACGGCACCCACATACCGAGTTATTGAAAATCAACTCGGGTGCATAATATTATTCACGAGGGTTTAAGCTCCACTTTTTATTTACAATGTAAAGACAAAAACAAAGAATTCACTTTCTCCCTACCCAGATGAAGTAGATCCAAATATTTGGCATGCTGGACATTCTTATCATGCTCACCGGCGTGGATAAAAACGTAATCGAATGGAACTACTATCTTCACTACGCACAAAAGAGCTCTTCCGAAAAAAATACAATTTTACTATATTTAGTTTGACTAAGGTGGGAGAAAAAGCATCAACCATGGCTGCTTGTGTAGGATAGGTTCATCCAAACCCTCGCACTCGGTAAACCTCGTTTCCACAAAAAATAAACTCGGTCGGGATGAACCTTTCTCCCACCTCAGATAAGTAGATCCATTAATTTAACCATGCTAGAAATTCTTATCTTGCCCACGGGCGAAGATAAAATGCCCGGATGGAACTTCTTTTAATGGTCACCACAGTGTAATTACCTCCCTTGTTGAAGACTGTCGTCTGTAGCGCATCATGGAAACCTTGTCTTGTGGCAATATTTAGAACGCTAGTTAATTATTTCTCGCTTCAAATGTCACCAGAAAACAGTTTTCACGCACCTTTCAAGAAATAATGCTTCACTCTTCTTAGAACTATTTAATGACCAATCAGACCATTTACATACTCTGAATCACTGCGCGAATATCCATGACAACCACAAATAATCGCCTATCCGTACGCAATTATTTTCACTAAGCTCAAAAGAGTTCTAGCAAAAAAATACATTTTTACTTAATTTTGTTTAACTGAGATGGGAGAAAAAGCATCTACCATAGCCGCTCGTGTAAGACAGGTTCATCCCGACCCTCGCGCAGGATGTTTTGCGGAAACTCGGTATATTACTTTATCAATTTACGTTTCAGAAAACAAAACTTCGAATCATTTTGAAAATAATCATACGTTAAATTGTATTTTACGAGTAAAATCAGTACATGTATATTATGTATGAACTCGCGGACTTCAATCCGCAAATCGGCAGGTGGGAACGGAAGTTGACACTTAATGTGTTGTCCATCTTCTACTTCCTGACGGTTCTCGCTATCGCTTGGACGCCCCTTGCTCATCATCATCACCAACGTTGTCGGCTTGTTCTCCTTCGTAAACTTCGTGACCATAACGTCAACGGTGCGTTACCTATTTTGCAGTACAATGTCTATATAAGCGTACGTGTGTCAAGATTTGGCTCACATGCAATAGAATAGTAACTAACCTCTTACTTCAGTGAACGCTGTTAAGACCACACACATAGTTGAAAAAAAAACACACAGTTTGTTGATTGTTTTACTTCGAATCCCGCCAGTGGAGCTATCGGTCCAGTCCGAGTCGGAGGATTTGGTCCCCGAGTTAAACCCTAAAAACATTATTATTTTTAAAAAACACACACAGTTATAGTACATTCTGGTGCCTTAACATATAACCAATTGTTGTCCATGTATTTTTGCAATTAATTACTTTTAATATGTAGTACGTTATAACATTGACAGGTTTTGCAGCTTCGCAAATTTCGAATAGACAAATGGGGACGGTGCAAGCTCAGATTTTAACGAAATTTACAAAAAATGGCCATTTCGACCTGGAATGAAGTTATTTCCAAGATGCAGAAGGTGTTCTTGTAAGAATCAGCCCTACTTATTACGTCAACCAGGTTTCTGGTTAGGAAGGCTCGTGCAGGGCTTTCAATAAGCAAACATATACGTAATGTATACATAATAATGTGATTCTTATATTGATAATAATAAACTTCCGGGCGCACTGCTGATTACTCAAAAGTGTTGAATGTAAATGCATTCTAAATAATACGATTATTAAAATGTCACGCAATAAAAACGCTGACCAGAAATCATGCAAATATTGTCATACATTTAATACAATTGCCTTCGCTTATAATAAAGTATTGACTTTTTTATCATTCTTGCTTGATTAAGACGCGGACTAAAAGTAAACAGAATTGATCTTGTTTGCATATTAAGCTGTCAACACAGTAATTCAATTATATGTTTTATACAAACGAATTTGTTATTTATGTTCAGTGGGACAATAATGTTATGTTTACGTGTATTTTTAATAACCACATTCAATTTATCATTGCCATAGCAAGCAACAAAGACATGAGTTTTGTAAACGAGTTATTACCAGTTTTCACGTAAATAGCATATTTGTATTGTTTATGTTTTTTATTTTGAAATTAAAACAAATGTAGAGTCTTATGTGTACGGGGCGGATTTCAATTTCCATTTGTAAGGACCTGTCTAACGGTTTTCAAATCTAATTCGTGTGTTAGTCTGTGTATTGTTTTTTCTAGTGAAATTTATGTGGGTCTGTCTGACGTTTTTCTTATCCCATTTGTATAAGCCTGTCTGACGTTCAAGTGCAATTTGCGCGGGCCTGTCTGAAGTTATCACATTGTTGTGGGCCTGTCTAAATTTATCACATTTGTGCGGGCTTGTCTGACGTTAACACATTTGCGCGGGTCTGTCTAACGTCACATTTGCGCGGGCCTGTCTGACGTAATCACATTTGCGCGGGCCTGTCTGACGTTATCACATTTGCGCGGGCCTGTCTGACGTTATCACATTTGTGTGAGCTTGTCTGACGTATTCACATTATAGTGGGCCTGTCTGACTTTATCACATTTGCGCGAGCCTGTCGGCGTTATCACATTTGTGTAAGCTTGTCTGACGTATTCACATTAAAGCGGGCCTGTCTGACTTAATCACATATGTGTGGGCCTGTTTTACGTAATCACATATGTGTGGGCCTGTTTGACGTTATCAAATATGTGTGGGCCTGTTTGTCATGTTTGAAATCAAGTTGGTGTGGGCCTATTTGACGTGTTTTAAATCCTGTTTGTTTGGGCCTGTTTAATGTGCTTGAAAGCCCGTTGGTTTGGCGTGTTTGACGTGTTCCAAATTTTATTTATGTGGGCCTGTCTGGTGCTTTTCAAATTCCATTTATTTGGGCCTTTCGGCCTGTCTGACCTTTATCAAATCCCATTTGTATGGGTCTTTCTAAGGGTCTTTAAATCCCAATTGTGTGGGTCTGACTGACATTTTTCAAATACAATTTGTGTGGGTCTGTGGGTCTGTCTGACGTTTTGCAAATCCCATTTGAGTTGGTAAGTCCGTCTGTGTGTTGTTTTTCAAGACCAATTTGTGTGGGTCTGTCTGACGTTTTTCAAATCCCATTTGTTCGGGCCTGTCTGACGTTATCACATTTAGTGTGGCCTGTTTGAGGTGTTTCAAATTCTGAATATGTGGGCATGTCTGATTATCAAACCCCATTTATGTGGGCCTATCGGCTTGTCTGACGTTTTTTAAGTCTTATTTGTATGGGTCTTTCTAACGGTTTCCATTGGTGTTGGTCTGTCTAACGTTATACCATTGGTTTGGGCCTGTCTGACGTGTTTCAAATACCATTTGTTTAGGCCTGTCTGTACAAATCCCATGCGTGTGGGCCTGTTTGAAGTGTTTCAAATATCCCATTTGTGTTGGCCTGTTTGTCATGTTTGAAATCTTATTTACGTGGGCCTGTCTGCCTGTCGGACGTGTTTCAAATCTCATATATGTGGGCCTTTCGGACATTTTTCAAATCTCATTTATTTGGGCATGTCGGCCTGTCGGACGTGTTTCAAATCTCATTTATGTGGGCCTGTCGGCCTGTTGGACTTTTATCAAATCTCATTTATTTGGGCATGTCGGCCTGTCGGACAATTTTCAAATCTCATTTATGTGGGTATGTATGTCTTTTTAACGATTTACAAAAAGCCATTTATGTGGGCCTGTCTGACGTTTTTCAATTCCCATTTCAATTCCCAAATATTGCGGAGATTTTGTGTGTGTTCCGCTCCCACCACACGTTCATCCTGATACTAATACTGTTCTTAAGCTGGTTTGCGTGCAATTTGTAATGTTTCGCCGGCTTTCTATTAATGCGTGAAGTCAAAACATGATCAAGATACCAAGTCCGTGGTTGCCGTGTTTCGAATGTGTACGATTTACATGTATATTGCTGACAGGCAAACATTATAAATTAGTGTTTATGACCAATTGTGTGAGGGTGCAACTTCGTCTTGATACGCCACTGTCGCTCGCGCTATGTGTACCTGTCCCTAATGTATATACCAGACCTGTATCCAGCAGGCTTTATATTGTACATATCATCATCATATAGATTGTCATGGTGGATACCTCTTCCTCGGTTTCTTTCTTCAGGCCATCATTGACGCACAAGGCAAGGCTAAAGACTCAGGTTCATTCGGTGTGATACTGCGTGTAAGGGACATTGTAGGCTCTACTTTGTGCAGTATACATCGAAAACAAAATGGCTAGAATAGATAGATGAGACGGAGGCAGTTTAGCAGTATAATTGTAATTAAGTGTCAGATTTTTACAAACTGTCCAACATGTTGCACTCTTTGTGGGCGTAAAATGAGCACTGGTATGTTTTCGTGGTTCGAGCTATACAGTAGTATGTTTTAAATCAAGGAGGTTAGTGCGTGCGTAAAACAATCCAATCCATAGACCAAAGGATGATTTATTGTCTTGACTAAAACATAGTTATCCATCAGTAGGTCCACGTAGACAGTTTTACTATGTTTCCATGGTAACACTACCGGTACTGGTGATCCTTCTACTTAACTTCTCAGACCCCCCTCCACCCAATTGGAATCAAGAATCAAGAATCAGGGTACCCCTGCAGCAAGATTCTTGGTAGTCTAGGCTTCCTCGTCCCAATTTTCGTCAAGCTCTTACACGGAGAAAGTAGCTGTCGCAAAGTCAAATATGTTCATTACAGGACAACTTGTACTGCAACTGCCTTTTAGAAACGATTAAGAATATAAACAATATATAAAATAATTGTTGAAATTGCTTCTATAAAAAAAGTAATTTGGGTTTTTGTAAGCTGCTAATTAGGTCACTAATTTTACTTTTACACTTATTTGAAAGGATATCATCAAGAAGTCGCGAGTTTATATTGTTTGGTAGTCTTGAACATGTTAGCTCGAAAACATATTCATAGTGTCAAGAGACTTTCCTATCTGAACGCAAACGGAAAATCAACTTCTCAACACACTAAAACAAGTAGCCAAGGTTGGCAAAAGATAGTTCCTCAAAATTTGAAATGAAAATTGTAAATTTGAACGTTTAAGTTGTTTTTTCTTTTGCATCCACTTTTGTATTGATGAAGAGCCTATACTGAGCCCACACCTATGCCTTGATTATCTTTGACTTAGTATCACGCAAAATGTAATACGTCTATGATGGATTTGTTAAATTAAAATAAGTATCATGTAAGTTTGAATTTGAATTGCGAGCTATTTTTGTTATCATTCCATGCAGCTTGTTCAAACCAAATAAGACCAGATAAAAGCACTTTACGGTTCTATTTTTGTACTCAGCAGGTGACTTTAATTAAAATTAAATGCTTTACGCAATGATTCATACTCACACACACATGAGACAATAACATTTCTTTGTCAGTTTAAATTGCTTCTAGCAGCAGAAGATATTTCATAGATTATACTTGAGGTTAGACATAAGAAATATAACAGTTGGTCGGAAATGCAGACCCTTGACAATTAATCTGCTTTGCCGTGTCAGAAATTATGACTAAAGCAATTCACATTTATGCCGTTTTTAGCAATATTAGCATTTTCAGCGACATTACTATCTACGTCTACATACGCGCGTGTGTTGATTTGTGTTTGTTTGTTTTTATGCGTGCGCTTGGGTATGCGAATGTATGAGTATGTGTGTGTGCGTGAGTATTATTGTATTTGTATACATGTGTATCCCAACAAAAGGAATAGATTTGTTGCATATGTTGAGAATTTAAAACTGTGTGCTTATATATACTCTATGTGAACAATAAATGAGAAAATAAGTATACTTGTCCATACTTCTATCGGTGCACTGGAACTTTTTGTACATTTCTTTGCACAGAACTGAATGCGCAGGAAATATCTTTTTAACAAATTGATATATTTTAATTTGTAAAATAAGGCAACGCTGCGAAAGGATAACGGCTCAGACGTACGTACGTGCGTTTGGAAATAGTAGACAACTATCAAAATATACTAAGCGCTGTCGGGTAATGTTTTTGACATTGCCATACACATATGTACAAAACCTCCAACTGGACCACTCATGAGTTATGTCTCACATTTGCATAATTACATGTATAGTATCTAATAGATCCATGCCTGCTCCGCCTGAGGTGATATTCAACATACATGTAGGTCTAAAGGCTATCTGAAGCATTGCCCGGCCCGTTCCCCCCCCCCCCCCCCCCCCTCAAAAAAAATTAAAAAAAAAATTGTCCTATTAAACTTTTATTTCCATGATGGAGAAAAAAGTAATAAAATACTCACCATTTCGGATTAGAAATTGTTAAAATTATTTTGAGGAAGTACCCGTTATATAATGCGCAAATATTAAAGATATACAAAGACAAAGATAAAGAATGGAGAATAAAGTAATAAAATACGCACCATTTCGGATTAGAAATTGTTAAAAAATTCTTGAGGAAGTACCCCACCCCCTGCAAACACTTTAAACCCAAACAAATTTAGAATCTGAGGGAGGGGCGCAATTCAATAGGTTACGCCCCTGAGTTACGCACCCTCTAACGTGGAATCCTGGCTGCCCAAGTTAAGTTAGAAAGATGTAAGATTTCATTAGTTCGCACGATTTTCTTAAGAAATCACATAAGATGTAAGAAATAACTTTAACTTTTTCTAAATCTTGCATAGCAAGAAAGCAAAAACCCTATCTTAGAATTAATCTTACTTTGAGAATGAACCTTCACTTATTTAGTTACGTCGGTTTTCACGTTTTGTATGTTACACAAAACATAGCAAGCTATCAAGAAAATGCGCAAATATTAAAGATATAAGAAGACAAAGATAAAGACAAAATGAGCGATCCAAGTAACAACCATCCCTGTCATCTTTGCTAAACTCGTCTCACCGTGTGTTCACCTGATGCATACAATGATAGCAATTTCATTATCATTCTGACATGCACATACCTGTGTACCAGACTAGCAGTACATGATATGTATTGGTCATTCAATAAAGATGTTTGTAAATGGCCAAAGGCATTTCTGCCGATTGACAATAAACCGCTACTCTTGTGTTACTTTAGTGTCGATCACATTTTATATTTTATCGATATAACAATAATTCCAATTATATGTATTTTGAGGATTTAATTAAGCATTTTTCTTGGTTCAATTAAATATGTTAACGACTTTCATTAAGTTTCGAACAATGTGATAAATCATGTGCATGTTAAATATAACCTAGCGTGATCCATGCGGTGGTTATATTTGGAATGTATTTAATATCATTAGCACGTCCAAGGATTGGTCCCCACTTTTAATTGACAAAATGAACGTGTTTGACACAGTGAGCTAACCAAAAGATATAGCCTGTTTCACTTAACAGCTCACATTGACGGGAAGAAAAATCAATCACGGAATTTTCGACATAACGTTTTGTAAGTAAATGTACGGACGATTTTCTAATAAAAATATCAATTTTTATTAATAACAACCATGAAATAAAACGAAACAAGCCACTTATGGTGCCCACTCTGTGAAAGGTATTGCCATCTTAAACTATCCCCTTTATATTTGCATGGCTTTAATCAATATGAAAATCATTGTCCGCATGTAGTCCCCGACAGGACCGGTTCGTGCCTGGCGGCTTCGGGCCGTTCTCGCTAGTGATGGACTGCTTGTTCCCTATTTGCCCATGACCCTCGAGCGGCCCTGTCAGAGACAATTAATTTAGGAAGTGAAACGCCTTTGGTAGGTTTAATGCCAACGTGGGGATTGTCTGCTGGCCATATAGTGTAGTTATCGTCGACCAGCGATTCGCCGAGACCATAAAACTTCGATTGTGAAATCATGGCCTCTTTCTGGCATATATAGTAAAAAAACAACAAAATGCAATATCAAAATGAAAAACGTTTGAAGGTACATCCGGGACCCTGGTAAGAGGCCACAAACATCGACATCATGGTGTAAGGTTTCATTAACTTTAAAGTTTTAATGTTAGTTCGGATTTTCGGAAAGACGTTTGACTGCACTTGTTAATTGCATCGTTATTCTCAAATGCTCTTGTCTCATCATCAAAGTCATTAAATGTTTCCTATACAAAGAAAGCCTATTAATAAATCAACTTATTCAAAGTACTGTCAAATTTAATTCATTATGAATACAGATCGACGTGTGTAAAACAAAATAAGGTTATATCCTTGTACTTAAATTTAAACTTACCATTCAAAGTTTCAGCATATAATATTTATTGGAATCTAGAATTCTACGTATTGATGGTGTGTCCAGGTGGTTCGCCCATGCAGTTTTCACCAAGATATTGACCACAAGATGGATTAGGGTCATCCATTGATAGTAATGCAACATTCAATTGTAACCACGCCCGCTCCCCCCCCCCCACCCCAGGTTTGGGGGTATATCGGGGATAGCTAGGGAAATGGGCCGTGTTTTTACCATTCAAGTGGCCCCGAAGTGCCTGGTAAATGCGGTGGTTTTGTCTTAGCAGTGAATGGGCCTTACCTAGGGTCCCTTTGGTGCGGGGGCAATTGGCGGGGATTTTACCACCAATTCATCCCTGCAGGGCGGGGATTTTACCTGGGGTTGGCTGGATCGAAAGTCAAAGTCCCCGCTATTCCTGGGGGGGGGGGGGGCTGTGGTTACAATTGACTGATGCATTACCAACGTTTATACAAAGGTATAATTCTCTAAATGAAGTCGTGCAAAAACAACGGAAACTAAAGCGTCCGTCATTTTTCTAGTCAAGGTCAGCATTAACTTAACCTTTGACCCAATGACACCAAAACCAATACGGGTCGTCTACTGACCATGGCCAACGTGCATACCAAGATTGAAGACTACACACACAGTCGTTCAAAAGATCTTGATCGGAAAAGAAAGTGTGACGCCGACGACACAGGCCCAAGTAATCCCCTTGAGTCTGCCATGCATTACAGGTGATTGGCGACACCAAATACCCCATCCTTATTATACTTGGACTGCTGGATCTATATATAGACAATCAAGTCGTCAAGTGTCAAGCTTTTTATTTCACAGATACTAAGCAAAATACAATACTTCTATAATAATACCTAACTAAACTAAGATACAAAGCTTCAATTCCATATAAAAGATAAATCACATTGTTAAATATCACATTTGGACAAACCATGTTTCAAAAATGTATATGTTGTAACACATCTTTTTTCAGCGCAAAACTAAAATATAATCAGTTAGTTTAAATAAATGCTTAAATCTGTATTTGGACCCTTTCTTACAAATCATCTTCACAGAAAATAAGTTGTTTTTTGTAAAATTCCACAAAAACACAGCACAAAGACCATATTGTACACACATGGAATGAAATATCACAGAGAGTTACAACAATTACACCAGTTCACATTTCAAAATTCAAATCTGCCCCGTTATAAACATCTTGTCAGGACGACATTGACACATTCATGAACTGACATATTACAAAGAGGTTTCCACTTTGACGTTTATGACTTAAAACTGAGGCATAAATTATATTTATTTTTTCATTGCACACAATGACATACATGATTTAGTGAACATCCTGCCACTGTTTGTAAGGTTAATAAAACCAGGTTGTATTCAAATCTTAATAAAGCACACTATATGTTGATACAAACTTTTTTTAAATGAATGCATTAATGTGTTGACTTAAATGATAAAAACAAAAAATGCATATAGTTTGTGTACTGAAAACCCCATTAATAAAGGCTTATATTTAATTATCTGAACACAACTCATGTGGGGTTTTAAAGTCAAAAGAGTTGAACATAAATATGCATTAAAAATATATATATTTACAGTCAGTTGAAAATCAGTCTAGAATCAAGGATGATACCTATATTATTATGAAAATCTCTCTGGGTCTGTGTCGTATTAACAGTGTAAGACCAAATGTAGTAAGATCAAGATCTTAAGTTTAAGATATCTTAATCACATATTATTTGCTCAGACTAACCTAGTCTTACATGAACATTGAAACCATTTCCCCTTGCATTTACTAGAAAAATTATTAGTCATTCAATTGCATTTAGGCTCATTCTAAAGACAACTATAACTGACAAAATATATGCAGGGGTAAAGACTCATCTAGAAAATGTCAATTTGTAGACTTTATAAATAAATAAAAGATTACTATCACTCGTAGCGGAAAAACATGAACACATTCATACTTCATACAAGTGTTACCTGTTCAGTTAGCAAAGAACACATAAAGAGTAGTGGAAAAAAGTTGAACACATTCATACTTCATACAAGTGTTACCTGTTCAGTTAGCAAAGAACACATAAAGAGTAGTGGAAAAAAGTTGTCATTCATACTTCATACAAGTGTTAGCTGTTCAGTTAGCATAGAACATATAAAGAGTAGTGGAAAAAAGTTGAACACATTCATACTTCATACAAGTGTTACCTGTTCAGTTAGCAAAGAACACATAAAGAGTAGTGGAAAAAAGTTGAACACATTCATACTTCATACAAGTGTTAGCTGTTCAGTTAGCATAGAACATATAAAGAGTAGTGGAAAAAAGTTGAACACATTCATACTTCATACAAGTGTTACCTGTTCAGTTAGCAAAGAACACATAAAGAGTAGTGGAAAAAAGTTGAACACATTCATACTTCATACAAGTGTTACCTGTTCAGTAAGCATAGAACACATAAAGAGTAGTGCAAATAAGATTGTCATTCATATAAACAAGTATAAGACTGACGCGAGTTATTGCCTTCAAGCATACTAACACAGATATGACAACACATTAAATACAAATTCAAAAGCAGGTGGTTAGTTATATTGATCACAAAATATATCCCATAAAATGATGGGGGTGATAAGCCTTCTAGTTTTATGACTTGAGATGTTGAAGAAGGTTTTTAACATCCTCCCTGGCGGCCTCCAGGCCGTGCACCTCGGAGCGGATCATGACGAGTGTCTGGACGACCCCGTAACCAGTGGCGAGGATCAGAGCCACCCTGAACACTCCAACAAAAAAGTCGAGAGGGTACGGAATGTGAACAACCGTGATGATGTATGCCAGGAGGAGGCACAGCACAGCAAAGATTGTAAAGAAGCGTGTGCCCGACCTGGTTACTGTCAACCCCTCATCTAGTATCCCCAAAGACTCCTCTAACAGCGGGGTCACCTCCGTCTTAGGGTCAGGGGTAGGTCCTGGAATTATCGATTTATTGAACAACTATACTTCAAGAAAAATATTTGAGCATGAATCAACCAGAAAGCAGGAAAAATGCATGTTATGTAGGGAAGTTCATGAAATATCCTTGACTTTCTAAGATAAGAAAAATGACACAGTAGTAAAATCTTTCAAAAGTGAGGGATAAATATAATGTGGGTATGCACAGTACAAACACAGTGTGTTATTATAAACATGTAATTCTAATTATCTTTAACTACATGAAAGGTGTACTTCATTTTTATTAAACATCAAAATAACGTTCTGATATTCTTCATTGTTCTGAAATTTTACCCCAATCTCAATTCCAAATTAAACTTCCGCATGCACAGGGCTGGAATACGAATTCAACACCGTCATATCCGAAATTAAGTTACTTTTACATTCAATCTGGCACACTTTTCTGAAAAACTACAATAAAATGTCATTTAAAATCCTTTACAGGCATATCATTAAAAATAATGTTTTTCAGTGTAAGATCGCAACATATTTCACCTTCACCAAAAGTAAATATTTAACTCATGGCTATGCCACTCATGAAATGTAGCTTTTGGTGCTCACTCAGTGAAATATATTTCGATCTTACACTGGAGCAAACTATTATCCTCTTTATCTTCATATCTCACCTATACTGTTCTGTGAGTTCTTGACCGTGATTTCAGCCTGGACACCCTCATGGTCAGAGTAACTGAATGCTTTCCCCGGCACCCGGCCCATTGTCACATCACACTTGGACACAGTCGCCTCAACACCTGAACACATACACACATAAAAGAAATGAAATACAGCTTTAAACATATGGGGTATTTATGCATTGGAAATGAACAAAAGGTGATACTAATTGTTGGTTTTCAAGTTTTCACATCTCTTAATCTTTCAAAGAAAAACAAATCTTATAGAGATGCATTTACCACAAATAGACTGCTATAATAATGTTGTACAATCTATCATATTACTACTAACTAGTGTTTGATAATCTGTATTTATTATATATTTTGGTATAAAAATAATATTTATGTTTGTTTCAACAACTTTCTATCTATGTCTTAAGTATTAATGCCTGGATGATACGGTGGGCAAGTACTCATCATTCTATAAACTAGCCCAATGAAAGAATATTTAATTGAAAACATGAATACTTCTTTTGTACACTTCATAGCACCAATTATGCTATATGAAATTATGACTCCATAAAATGTATTTTTTGTGTGTTTTTTTGGTGAAATTATTAAATTCCATTAAAAAAGATTATGGATGTTCGTAATCTATTATATCTCATGTTTGGCTCCCCTCGAGATTGTTTTAATTATATTCAATCATCGGGCCATCACTTCTACTAACACTGCCTCTTCTCATCTCTGGGCAGTATTATCAAAAATATGTAATGAGCAAATATAACAAGGGGAGTCACTGCGTATAGTACCATTGCCTGCCTTGTACAGTATGTAGTCAATTCTCTTCCCTGCTGATTTACTAGGACAGTAGGAATTGCCAGGACAGTCACAGGTCAGGCCAGCTTTATCTGATGTGTCGCTAGTCATCTGAAAATAGCATATCGACATATTGTTACATGGCATTCCTTTCCAAGATTTCCTAAAAACTGCTAAGTAACAAGACTTGGTTAATACACACAAAATATACCAAAAATACACTGTTTAAAATGCTAAGTGTAACGTTTGTAATGTATTGCTATATATTCTACAAGGAGAGAGAGAGAAAAGCAACATTGTCTGGGTATCTATAGTATACATCTATCAACTAACTATATGGTCATCGGCCAGTGACCAGAAAATCTTATAGCTCCACCCACTAGGGGCTGGGCCTATTCAGAGATACATTGCATCCCTACCACACTAAAAATCTCATATTTCCATTATCCCATAACATGAGATGATTAACAGACAAAGGTGGGATGTCCATATCCCGCTGTAGCGACTACAACCTCTAATTGGACTGGTGATTCTCATATTTACACATGAGACTGTAGTCAACACTTCCTGCAAACCATTAACGTGAAAAGTGCAAGACAGATTTAATACATGTATGAGTCATTTAAATTTATTAAAGACATATTACTTTACATAAGTAAACATAGTTCTACACTTTAAATGTCACTATTGATTATTACCAACAATGGTCAATTAAATGATCCCATACATACACTATGCAGGGGCACAGAGACTACTCAACAGTATGTACAATGTATAATAAACAATAAAGTGAAGAGCTCTGTAACCTTGTCCAGCCAGCAATCACCGAGCCCAGCATTGGTCAGTATGAGACGGTAACCGAGGTCAACGGGCTCAAGATTAAGGTCACCACAGACGAGGCTTAGGTCTGCCCCCAGGCTGGTTAGCTTCACAAACTGAGACAGGGAAAATGCCTGGGCAATACGGTGGGCAAGGTACTCATCATTCTCCCGGTTGTACTCGGCATGAATCTGGAGATAAAAAAAAATGCCCAAAAGTTATATTACAATGGAAGTATGTCCAGAAGAAAATTTGGAATTGTTTTCACACAAATATAAGTAGAACTACACAACTACAAAACAAGTTTTTATTTTACTGGCTATGTTATCTCTAATACAAACAAGAATATCGCTGGAAGTGATTGATGCGATGGATGCTCCCCGTACACCAATTTTATATGAAAAAGGCACCGCAGATATGGGGAGATAACTTAAAATTCAACATTTTCTTAGGATGACAATTCTCCTATCACAAATGCATATCATATATGTTGTGAGGCAGTGGTATGTGTAAATTTTTCAGATAAAATCAAATCATGTTCTGCTGCAGAGTGAGGGAGGCTGCAGGTTTGATACTCTGTCAGGGGATATCTCTTACATCACAAATCACCAAATCTTGTTTCTCGTGCAGTTTTTTTAATAATACAGAAACAACTTACATGTGTAATATACACATTGAGTGTAACCCCGCCAACTGTTATTACAGCAAGCCCGACACCCTTCCCACCAAACCAGTCCCCATGCTGAACCTTGTGGGCATAACCGTTCGGGTCAAACCGGTGGTACAGTGTCTGTCCAATTGGCCACTTGGAGAACACACACAGACCGCTGCCGATACTACCACTGTAACCAAACATACCACCTCAATATACTAAGTAAATGGCATTCCATACAGTATTTACCATGTGTTTGGACAAATAAGAATAAGATAAAATTTTTAAATTGGTCAAAAACTATATGAATTATGCAAATTTAATCTCTTAATCTCTTAACACTCCATAACATATAAAGAATATCAACGGATTGAAAGTGCTTACCTGTAAAAATAATGGGAATATGGTAAAGTTTTGGATATCCTCTGCTTTAAAATATCAAAGTCACCTTTATGCCATATCTGAAATGAGAAGGACATTAACAAACACCTTTTAACATTTTTACTTTAAAAAAGCAGCAGTTTACTCAATATCTTTTAAAAACTGATTTGCTAATTGTTATGTAGGCATATATTCAATTCGATATAACTAGGTAGGCTATATATGAGATTTACTGTGTTACATCATTCAGTGATCTATTTTGCTGTGAATACCGGGTCCTACTCTTACTGTTAAGATTTGGACCCATTACTCTCAAACATGTGCATAAACTGAATCTGCATTTGGTCACAGAGCTGTCACAGAGACAGCGCGCTCGACTATTCCGCTGCTTATCAGTGTAAGGATTGAAAAGTTTTGGCGAAACATAGATCACTGTAAAATTAGATTAGATTTCAATGCAATACATGATGTATTTGCTAAGATATTAACATAAATGTTGCTACAAGCAAAATTTTAACCAGAAATAAAGGGCCATTATTTGCAAAATACAGTTATCTAACTTGGTTATTCAAGTAGAGTGGGTGGTTGCCATTGTATAAAGTCTCATTGCAATATATGAAGTAGTTGCTGAGATATTAACCTATGTGTGCTTACATGCAAAACGTTAACCAGAACTTCCAAGTCAAATAATAAAGGCCCATTATTTGCATTAAATTCAAAAAAGTGTTATCTAACTTCATTAATTTAGTAAGTTAGATAGTTAGGAATGCATATCTAAAGTTTCAATGCAATACATGATGTATTTACTGAGATTATGACTTAAAGGTGCTTAAATGCAAAACCTTAACCAAGATGTGACACCAACCCTTGGATGAGTAGTATAGCTCTCCTTATTCTTGGAATAGTCGAGCTAAAAATGTATGCACAAAATTATGCCTGAGACTCCCAGTAATTTGTGCAGGACCTACAAATGTATTGCTATGAAATAACCAAGTCTGAAGGAGGCAATTAAGCAAAATTAAAATGAATCCCTGTGCACTACAAATTTCTTCCTATTAAAGGAGCGACAGCAACTTATAATTTGTCTTCATACTCAGGTACATGTAGATCATTAAATAAAATAAGATGTCACAGCTACTACATAGTTTCCAAACCCTGTATTAACCTCCAACAATAGCCTTACCTCCTGGAAAACAGCTACGTCCAAGTCTGATTTGGCCACAGCATCACCAATAGCTGGCATGCGCTCATTACGGTGCTTACAAACAACAGGTACTGGAACACCCCTTCAATGAAAAGGAACATATTTTTTAAAGTTCTATCAGACATGCTGTTGTTAATAATAATATATGTTAAACAATTGCTGTTATTTATAGTAATATATGTTAACTGTATCCGTGGCCTAGAAGTTAAGGCTTCCGCCTATGGAGAGGGAGGTTGTGAGTTTGATCCCTGGCTGCGTCATACCGAAAGATGTTAAAGTTGGTACAAGTAGCTTCCTTGCCTGGCACTCTGCATTTTAAAAAGGGTAGTGCTTGGAAAAGTGGTGTACTGGTTTAACCGAGCAAAGTTGTAACCTGTGTATCGGATCTTTACACCGAGCACGTAAAAGAACTAAGGGGTCTTTTCGAAAAAGAGCTAGGGTATGGCACCTGACCTTCCTTATATCCCACCACTGGCTCATCCGCATGCTGTCCCTTCAGCTAAAACAAAGGACCCCATTGGAAATAAGTGCTTGCACTTTCACAGGTTATCTTTGACCGCAAGGTCAAAAGAAATACAAACATTCATACATACACAAACAATTCCATTTGGATAATCAGGGATGTGATTGACCTGGCAGCTGGAGGGCTGAAACAATTTCGGCCATGGGTTCTTGCGGCACTTTTGGGGTCAAAAGCACACTGCCGTAAAAGAAAAACTGGCTTTTTAGAAGGTCTTTTGAGGGTTCTTCTGACTTTGAATTTGAAGCAAACTGGGATATCAACTTTAACAACAAAAGCACACAAGTATCTTTTTAAATCAGCTAAAAAAAAAATATTTTTATTTTGTGGGGGTGTGTGTGGGGGGGGGGGTGTCCCTGGGGCCATTAGATACGCGGAATTCCGCGAATCCGCGGACAAATCACATCCCTGTAATTAGATTATTAATCTTATTACGTCAAGTGTGGCACGTGATAGAACTCTGCCATTACCTTTTCAGGTGCGCATTTTACCAGAAGTAGTCTCATTATGGATTTTTGGCTCACCTCGAGGTGTACCAATTATCGTATCATTATCATTTTCAGCCTAAAACGTTACTATGTTTAGTAACATATGCAATAAACTTGGTAGACATGAAGCCTTTTTAGTCCCAATAATTGTACGTTTAGGTTTTTTTTTACGATTTTCGATATGGCAAATTCTTCGGGATTGGAAGAATCCCGTATACCGTAAATGACTGGGTATAAGACGATAGGGGGTATTAGACGCAGGAAAAAAAATCTGTGAAAAATCCGAGAAAAAAACTTTTAATTTATGTTTTTGGTTAAAAGACGCATAGAAAAAATGTCAAAATCGTCCGGCATTTTCAGCCACCATGTTTGTTGACAGTGACAAAAAATTTTTTTTTCGTGAAAATGGCGATGGTTATCTTTAAAACCATACAACCATACTGTCGAGAATGAAAAGTTATGTTATGCAAAAAATATTTTGACAGTGCCCAACTTTGCTTTTTATATGTAAGTTTGATTATTTTTTAATTCAATTTATTATTCAAAATAATATTGAATACCGTAATTCACAAGAGGTCGGACACCATAAATTAATTATTTTTCTCGCTCTCCGAATACATAGAAAATTATCATTTTTACATTTTATTTACATGTTTGTTTAACCTGCCTTTTTTCTTCATGTTTGCTTTTTACCACTTATTAATTTATCCGTAGTAATCAATGGTCATAAACTTATTTATTACGCCTATAAGTGTAAATCCTTCATGAAGTTAATTAAAACACCATTTTATACATGCACTGAACTGAATAAACACATTCTATCGGCTTCAGATCAAAGAGTCACACTGTGTGACGTCAAATAACTTACAGTTATACCCACGAGGATCTCGTGGAGAGCATGGACATTGCTATGCAGGATTAATGTATAACTGTACGATTATTGCTTCATATAGTCTCTAAGTGTGGTACAAGTTTGAAAGCTTATTGGCAGATCGTTTTACAAACATGCCATGTCGATGTTTTCTTAATCCCTTGATTGCCCTTGTTGTTTGTTAAATCCTCAAATAAATATATCACACTTCCTTTTCAACAGGCAATAAATCGTTTAGGATGGGTAGTAACTAATTAAATTGTCACAGTGGTGTATACGGTTAGGTAATCTAGCCAGGCAGTGTAAAGATAAAAATCAATAATCTTCGTCTGTGAAACTTGGTAACTATGAAAGTTATGATTGATGTCCTTTGGGTGTCCGAAAATTAGGTACGCAAAATAAATAATTTTGGGAAATAATTATGGGTGTCCAAATATTTAGAGTGTCCGAACTCTTAGGTGAATTACGGTAACTTTAATCGAAAAATATTTTCGTTGAAATTATAAACGTCTTACGATATACCGTATCCAGATCTTCAACTGCCGTTTTAACCCGTATATACTCGATCAATATGACGCGAGTAACATCCCTTTCTACATAAATCTAAACAAACTCTCGGCTTGAAATTGACCTCAGAAAAAAAGTTCAAAAAATTGTTACTGGGTATTATACGCAGGCATTTTTTTGCATCAAAATCTGAGGGAAAAAAGTGCGTCTAATACCAAGTCATTTACGGTAACACGTCTATTATGCTCCAGTCAATTGTAACCACTGCCCCCCCCCCCCCCCCAGGTCCGGGGGTATACTGGGGATAGCCGGGGAAAAGGGCCATGTTTTTACTTTCCAGGTGGCCCCGCAGGACCGAATGACCGTGGTGGTTTTGTCATAGCGCCAAATCAAGCCAAGATCGGCCCTTATATAGAGTCTCTGGGGTGCGGGGTCATTTGGCCGGGGTTAAACCATCAGTTTGTCCCCACAGGGTGGGGATTTTACCCGGGGTTGGCTGAACCGAAAGTCAGAGTCCCAGCTATTCCCCAGACCTGGAGGGGGGGGGGGCGGTGGTTACAAATGACAGGTGCATTAATTATTATTTTGGACTAGAAGCCTTCAGCGCTTGAGAAACATTTACTTTTAGTGCTCACTCAGTAAAGAAATTACTTTCTTACACCTAAACAAACAATTATCCTCCATATAATAAAGTTTGATTAGTTGAACTTGGTTAGAGTATGGTCCGCTACAATGATTTTTTTACAATAAGGTTTTTTTTCCTTCGGTTTGTCCGAAAAGGAAATCCGCAATAATTTGTCGGTTGACAAATACGCATAATAATTAAGAGAAATGACTTGATGTGAAACCGATTTTCCACGAATCGAAAGGTTATTTATTGGTAATGCAAGTGGTCAAAACTAATACAAACCAGCAATTTAATGTTAATATTTTTAATCCGATGTCTTTTTGTTGTTTTTGTCCAGCCATTGTTGCAGCAGTCAACACTTACAGTACTTATGACGAAACAGTCAACAAGCGAGAGGGAAATCTGCAATTTTGCCAAATAATGCCAAAAGGTCTACCACTTTGTTAAATCGGCACTATGGAATAGGCGGACAGATAGACATACAGTACATACATACTGATCTGACGAAATATCTTCTATGAACTGTTAATTGTATGTCACTGCTGATCTTGAGGCATGGAAAATATTCGTAACTTTGGTGCACAGTTTCATATTTTACCTGAGAGTATGATTTGTTATTAGTCCCTGATTTTACTAATGTTCTGATATTTAATGTTTAGCTTAAGTAATATGATACTCCCGCCTCTAGACACATTGACATTAACGGCAGAACAAAGAAAGAGTCTTTAGTATGTAGCTGACAGTTTCGTAGCTCATGTGCAGCCGAAATCAAACCCTGTCTTTTGCAGATACAAATTCAAAAATGAATTTTAGGGAGACCATTCAATGGAACAGTTTGTTACAAAAATTAAAAAACTTTGGCAATAGACTGTGCATTCGGTGATGGTTCAAAAGATGATATGATAAGAGATCAAATTGTTTTCGGTGTAAAATCTTCAAAGATAAGAGAAAAGTTAATAACAGAGGGAGAAAAGCTTACATTGACAAAAGCAATACAAATTTGCCAAACATATGATGCACAAACGCAAGTCAAATCAATGGACAGCAATGAACAGTCAATAAATGCTGTATATCCTAGATCACAAGGGGCAACCGCCAGCACGGGTACGTTCGCATCGAGACGATGGACAGGAAGCGCAAAACCCAGGATGACCAAAAAGGGACCTCATCCAAAAAAGGGACCCTCCAGATACACAGGCGACAGATGGGCAAAATGCAACGGGCAACACGGAAAGTGGCAATGTCCGGCATTTGAAAAAAATGCATTATCTGCAAGAAATACAACCATTTTGCAGTGTGTTGCAGAGCCAACAAATCAATCAATGAAGTGCAAAATGAGGGTGACGAAAGTGATTGTGAAAAAGTGTTTGTTGATACCGTTCAATCAAAAGTAACAAATGGGCAAGCATTTGTAGAAATTGGTGTGGGATCAAAGGAAAAGCTCGTGATATTCAAAATCGATACAGGAGCACAGGTAAACATTTTGCCTTATTCTGTTTTTCGATCTCTGGGTGTAAAAAGTGCTCTCAAACCTTCGAAATATAAAATCTTTGCATACGATGGTTCTCAATTAAAAACACAAGGTATTGTTAACCTCCACTGTAGTTGCACAAGCACGGGTCATTCTCAAAATATGAATTTGCATGTAGTCGAAACAAATTCTACACCCTGTTAAGCCTAAACGCATCAATATATTTCGGGCTACTCAGATTCACATATGCTGTGAACAGCCAATGCTCAAATGGTATGATAAAGCAAAGTAATTTAAAGCAGTACCCTCAAGTGTTTAAGGGAATAGGAAATATCCCTGGTGCATGCAAAATTCAGGTAAATCCTGATGCAAAGCCTGTTGTTCACCCGTTACGTAAAATTCCTGTTGCATTGAAAGACAGATGCAAACCAGAATTAGATCGAATGGAAAAACTAGGGGTCATAGCTAAGGTCAACGGACCTACAGACTGGGTTAACTCCATGGTTATTGTAGAAAAGTCTGGGACAAATTAAGAATTTGTTTAGATCCACATGACTTGAACAAAGCAATTTTACGACCACACTATCCGACAAGGACACTGGACGAAGTATTGCCATTACTAAGTGGGGCGAAATATTTCACAAAACTTGACGCAAGATCAGGTCACTGGGCAATAAGCATTGATGAGGAATCATCATATCTGACAACCTTCAATACAATATGGGGTAGATATAGGTATAAAAGACTAACTTATGGACTTAGACTAAGTGGGGACGTATTCATTCGCGCCATTTACGAATGTTTAGAAGGTCTAAACGGCGTCTTTGCAATCGTTGACGACTTGTGTGTAAATGTATATGGTAGCACACAAGAAGAACATGACCGAAATCTTAAGGCAGTCATTGAGCGATGTGCACAGAAAGGCGTGATATTGAATGATGACAAAATGGAAGTTGGTATGACACATATCCAATACTTTGGCCATTTGATCACTTTTGATGGACTCAAACCAAGTCCAGACAAGATTGATGCTATAAGCAACATGCCCCCACCGACAAACAAATCTGAAGTGCAAACGTTCTTAGGAATGGTTAATTATCTTTCAAGATACGCACCAAAATTGTCAGATGTTACCAGTCCTTTAAGAGAGCTGCTTGAAAACAAAAATGAATTTTCATGGCAGAAACCACAAGAGGAGTCATTTAACAAGGTGAAATAAATTATCACCAGACCAGGTCTTGTACTAGGTTACTACGACCCAAAGAAACCTTTGATATTGCAAACAGACAGTAGTCGAACAGGACTAGGTTCTACGTTGTTGCAAGAAGGCCAGCCTATAGCATATGCATCGAAATCATTGACATGAAGTCAAAAAAATTATGCGATGATAGAGCTGGAATGCTTAGGTATATTATTTGGCCTAAAACGTCACCATGACTGGGTTTATGGACGTAAGGTCATAGTTGAAACTGACCATATGCCGCTTATACCGATATTCAAGAAAAACTCGAATAATGCTCCAGCATGGCTGCAACGCATGCTTTTACAAATGCAGCGTTATGACATTGAAGTCAAATATCGACCGGGCAAGGATATACCTATTCCTGATACGTTATCAAGGAAATCTTTACCTGATACATGCCCAAGTCTGTATGAAGACATTGACATATAGGTCAATATGGTTATGGTCAGTTTACCGATAAGTGATCGGAAAATGACAGAAATTAGGACAAAGACAGACAAAGACTCACAACTTGTACCATTGAAACAAGTTATTTTACAAGGTTGGCCTAACAACAGAAAGAATTGTAGGTCAGAAATAATTGACTACTGGAATCATAGAGATGAACTGACAGTAGTTGATAGAATCATTTTGAAGGGAAACAAAGTTGTTATACCAAGTTCTCTTAGAAAAACATGTTTAGACATTGTTCATGCAGGTCATTTTGGTATTGATAAGTGCTTAAAAAGAGCACGAGATGTCATGTTTTGGCCTCGAATTTCAGAGGAAATTAAAAGATTAATTTTGAGCTGTCCAATATGCTTAGAGCATAGAGACTCAAACACAAAAGAACCATTGCAACCTCATGATTTCCCAGAATATCCTTGGCAAATGGTAGCCACAGATCTGTTCTCAATAGACACTCAAAATTGTCTACTTGTTGTAGATTACTACTCACATTTCTTTGAGATAAAAGAATTGCCAAGCTTGAAAAGTAGAAGCCGTATGAAAGCCATATTTGCAAAATTTGGCATTCCAGAAATTGTGATATCTGATAATGGGCCATGCTATTCATCAGGAAAATTTCAAACATTCTTGAATAAGTGGGACTTTAAACACAAAACGAGTTCCCCAAACCACCCATCAGGAAATGGCTTTGCAGAAATTTATGTAAAAATATGCAAAAAAATCTTTATGAAAGCCAAAAGGTCAAAGAAAGATCCTTTGATTGCCATTTTAGAGTACAGGTCCACTCCTCTCAATATTGGCTACTCCCCTGCAGAATTGTTAATGGGAAGGCAATTAAGGTCATTTTTTCCAATTCAGAAAATGAAACTACATCCTCAGTATATTTCTCGACAGGAAGTTAGATCTAAATTGGCAGAACATAAGGAGAAAGACAAAGTCTTTTATGATAGAAATGCTAAAATATTGCCGATTCTGAATGTAGGTGATTCAGCTAGAATTCAGGGCTCTAATAACCGTTGGCGTAAAGCTGTTGTGACTGAAAAGAAAAATGATCGCTCGTATGTTGTGAAAAGGAGGATGGTTCTTGTTATCGCCGTAACAGAAAACACCTTTTAAAAACAAATGAGCACTTTATTTCACAACCAGAGATTGACTTTCAGGGTAACAGCGAAAATGAAAATTCAGCACAAGCTGACCCCCCCCCCCCCCGTGACACCCTCGAACTTTGATAATCAAGATTTGTCACCACATGAATCTGTCAAGCCAGTGTATATCACAAGATATTGTAGACAGGTTAAACCCAAAGTGATTACTTCTATATGAAAGTGTATTGTTTTAATTATAATCACATTCGTTTTGATAAACTATTGTTTGTATGACATTTAGCAGGAGAATTTACAATTATTGTTTTCTGATGAAAATTGTTATCATATTTATGTGTTGTTGAGTGAATGGAATTTTATTAACACTGTGAACGTTGCGGTTGATTAACAGAACAGACGTTTCTATACAACAATATGAACTGATAAAAATAATGACACACGATCATTTGTTTATATATATATATATATATAAATTTAAGAATTATTTAAATTATATTAAAGAAGGGAGATGTTCTGATATTTAATATTTAGCTTAAGTAATATGATACTCCCGCCTCTAGAGTTTAAATTATACTGTTATACTGCTAGGCACACAGTTGTTGTGCTGCGTTCTTGGTGTACATATGTAGATAAATAAATGGAATACAAAAATAAATTGTATTGTTATTCCATAAACACCAAACATTTAAACAACTAAGATCTCCACATGAATGCTCACTAGAACAATATTTAATTTATTTTCAAAGTAGAATTATTATATATCATTTAGATTCGATATATAGCCGAATAATATTTTGAAACATCTAAAGATACTTTTTTATTGAAACGGTTTTACTATGAAATGTTGTTAAAATTGTGACGAGCCTGCAAAATCGCATACTAAATAACGTACAGCAAGCGTGGGTCATTTTATTTGTGCCGACAAAGAATCATCCCAGACCATTTTGACATCTTGAGAGATGCAGATGACTCAATGTTGGATGAAATCTATAAGCGCTGTGGTGAATATGATAGATAGGTCTACAATATCTGGGAACAATAACAAATCTTAATCCCAGACAATAGTTTCTTAAACAATGGCCTTAAAAAACGTTTAAGGTGAAACTGTATTGATTTCAGGAATTTTCTTTTAATCGTGCCCTCTACCACTAAGTGAAGTCATTTTAATGAGTGTAAACAGTATTTAACGTCACTGCAGCATAACCTTTATACTTCAGTTTAGCTCTTAAAAATCTTTAGCTCAAAATCCCAATATTAATCGTTCTGCTAGCAAACGATACACACTGTCCTGTTATGCTTTGTCAGTTCCCTAAAAGCATTCAAGTAAGATGACTGTTCTGAAAATTTTGTCCCTTGAATATTCCAGCAATGATAATTACATTTCTTTGTTCACCAAAACATAAATACATTTTAAATGGAATATCCAACTAAATTTTGTATTCCTTTTATTCAGTAACATTATTATGTCCATCAAGAACGATCGAAGCAAGACAATCGTGTGCCTAGCAGTAAAACAGTATACTTAAGATCTATAGGCAGGATATCATATTACTACAGCTAGAACATCTCCCTTTTAAACATACTTTTACAAAAGAAATAATTACGTATAGCTCTGGATTCATATAATTGAATGAAGGAGTGGCGATTGAGTTCCATCCTTTTTATCAGTTCATACTTTTGACTAGAAACGTCTTTTATTTTAATCTACCTCAAAGTTCACAATGTTCGTATCTACTTACATCCATACACTCAACACTACTTAAAACAAACATCCGCGAGATCCTTTATCTTTGAACACTAATTGCCTATTTCCCTGCGAAATGACATATTCGAAAGCTTATCAAAACAAATGTGATTATATTTGAAACAATATACCTCCACATAGTGCCATATCTTGTGATAGACACTCGCTTGAAAGATTCATGCACGGTTGCAGATATTGGCCTGTGAACATTTTCACGTAGTGACAGATTATCAAAATTCAAGGTTGTCACCGTGGGGTTTTAGGCTTGTGCTGAATTTTGATTTTTGCTGTTTTTTGGAAAATCAACTTATGGTTGTGAAATAAACCTATTACAAACGCAATCCCCCGTTTTTACAACATCGAGCAATTATGTAACAATAACCTTACATGAACGGTTATTGGAGCCTTGTATTCCAGCCGAGTCACCTACTTACAGATTGAGCAATGTTTTAGCACTTCTATCATACAAATGTTACATAATTTGTCTTCTCCTTATTTTCTACCAATTAAGATCTAACTTTCTGTGGAGAAATATACCGAGGATGCAGTTTCGCTGGCAGAAATTACCTTAATTGCCTTCCCATTAACAACTCTGCAGGGTTGCAGGCACGAATAATAGGAGTAGACCTGAACTCTTTAAATTGCAATGGAAGGTTCTTGCTTTGACTTTGTTTTGTTTTTTCAAAGATTTTCTTGCAGATTTTGACATCCATTTCCACTTCCTGATGGGTAGTTTGGGGACTTTGTTTTGTGTGTAAAGTATAGTTTACCAAACATTCTACGTATCAATCGCATGGCCCATGATCAGATATTACAACTTCCGGAATGCAAACTTTTGCAAATATGGCTGTCATATGGCTGATAGCCGTCATACAATTCAGGCTTGGCAATTCGTTTATCTCAAAGAAATGGAAGTAGTATTCCACACCAATTATATAATGTTTATTGTTTATTTTTGCAAACATATATGTGGCTACCATTTGTCAGGGGTAATAAAGGGTATCATGGGATTGCAAAGTTTTCTTGCAGTTGAGTCTCCATGTGCTTAACACAATGGACAGCTAAAAGCTAGTCGTTTGATTTCTGCTGAAATTCGATGCCATTATAAACAGCTAGTGCCCTTTACCATCACTAGTCTTTACCAAAATATCTCACGTTAACAGCGGAATTTTACTGAAAGAGCTCTGTATATCAACTCTGTATGACTTCACAATGATTCGATCAACTACTGAAAGCTCATCTATATCATTCCAGTAGTCAAGTACTTTTGATCTACAACTTTTGCTGTTGGCAAACATTGCACTCGTGCTTGCTTTAGTTTAAACTTATTTTTTTACAACGATTGTGAAACAAGCTTTTGCAACTTATATTAATCAGTCTCGTTGGCACGATGTTGTGCGAGAGTGTGTCTTGTGTTGTGGGGGAAACCGGAGAACCCGGAGAAAACCCACTTATGGTGACCACAAACCAAACCAAGCAAACATGCGCCCAGGCCGGGAATCGAACCCGGGTCGCCTATGTGAGAAGCGAGTGCACTAACCACTGCGCTAACACGTATGTCAATGTCTTCAGTCAGACTAAGTTGGCATGTATCAGGTACTGATCATATTGGTATCGTATTTAGAATAGGTCGATAGATGACTTCAATATCATAACGGTGCATTTGTAAAAGCATGCCTTGTACATAGCCTTGCTGGAGCAGTATTCAAGTTTTCTTGAATACCTGTTTTTGCCATAAAATCGCTTTGTGTTCATGCAACTCTCTTAAAGGTCTGATAACCTCTAACAATTTTGGTGCAATTTTCGAAAGAGAATTAACCATTTCTTTGAATGTTTGTACTTCAGCTTTGTTTGTCGGTGTGGGCATGTTGCTTATAGCATCTATCTGTCTGGACTTGGTTTGATTCAACCGTAAGTGATCAAACGGCCAAGTTATTTGACATGCGTCAGTCTAGCTTCTTATTTGTAGATCATTTTGTAGATTGTACAAGAACCCCCGTTTCTGCTTCGTTCCTTATTTAGCTATATCTATTTGTTTTAATCTGATGCCACTAAGACATCGATAATAAAAAGGCTTACAAATCATGCTTACTTTTTGTAAAACAAAAATACATTTGTTTTCGTGTTATGTCCTTTTTTGTCAGTTAATATAACAATAAGAATAGAATACACATCAGCAATGTTTCAGCAGACAATATATATTATCTAATTTCACAAAGAATACAGTTAAAATGTGTATGGTTTTCAACTATTCAGCTACAGCAATTAAACGCACAAAGAAAAACGCTTAGATTATTTTTGAAGGCAGGTACAGGTACCAAACCTTTCTGAGTGATGGACTTAAAAATAGCAACAATAAAGTATTTTCAGCTAGCTGCATACGTTAGACTTAAAAATATTACGTTCTATCCAAAGAAATGGTAATCGATAGCACTGCAAGGAATTAAGTACATTGCATGCGACCAATTGATAAATTCAATTAAGGAATTTATTGCATGATAAATGTCAATATTGGGTACGAACGCAGTTGGGCTGGTTAAAGTTTGTGGAGTCCAGATTTTAAGGAGCCTAACTCCGTTCGTATTCCCGATAATTACATCAATCTTGAAATTCATTACTTACATTTACACCAGTAGTTCATTATTTCTTTCCAGGTTTGTTAAACAAATCTTATTATTTAAGAAAACTGTACACCAAATCTTTCTCACCCATTAGGTAAAGTGAACGACCCGACAGGTTTTCACATTTTATTGCTACGGACAATATAAGTCCCACTACAAAATCACTTTTCAACGTAAAATTGAAACAAGAATGACAATAATACATTTAACAAACCATTAATTAACACTTTTCAACAAGTTGATTCAAGTTTTTCGTGTCCGATAAAATCCTTACAGAAAATATGCTATTTATCGAGAAACGGAGGATTTTATTCGCTAGATGAAACTGAATTCAAATAAACTTTCAAAAGCGCTGAACCTTATAACTAATTGAATATCATTGTTGATATTGTAAATTAGAAATAAAACTACTGTAAACAAAATTTGATTGTATAATAAAGTCATTTCCCAAACACACATGTCATGTAAATTATCTAACACAAATTGTTTTATAGCATCATTGAAAGCATATGCTCAAGTCTCAACTGAGGTATGTATTTTAAATTGAGCATAAACTATTATTTCTAGAGACTAAAGGCCGAAATGGAAATTGAACTCGGGTTTAAATTATTGATAAAATGAAAATCCGTCACTTAGCCTAGCCTATGTGAAGATGTAGCTTGAAATATTGTATTTGTGTTTTATGGGGTCATTGTCAAAGTTCATGTGAAGACGCATTGATTGGGTCGCATTCGGACTCATGGAAATCAAGCTCAATGTCGCTGTTACTAAAAGTGCAAAAACGTAGAAACACGTTTCTGTTCAATAAGATATACTTGATGTATAGTGATGAAGCTTGCTGTGTAGGAAAATAGAGTCAATGTCACTGTTACTAAAATAGAACTCTGGTTGCTGCTTCATAACCTGAGTTTTCCTTACATTATACCAAATGCAACTTGGTTTAAACATACTTTATTGAGCACAAGTTCATAACATCTGAATAGATTTACATGCTGGTGTATCCAGGATGGGAACGGTAAAAATATACTTCAGAGTTTTCTTCTTGTTCCCATATTGCACTTGACATTGAAGAATGTATGTAGAAAATGCTATAAACATACAGACTTAAACAACTTAAATGCATATAACACGCTTAGAGGATTGATTGGGTTACCACAAATGCAAATAATTATTTCGAAAAAAATAGTTGATGAGATAATGTGATTATGGTGAAGTATTTTAAAACAACCTGTTTTGGGATGAAAGAAAAAGAAAGGGAACAAACCAAGCTGGAAATAAGTGTAATCGATTAATTTATTATGCCCCCTTCGAAGAAGAGGGTGTATATTGCTTTGTCGGTCGGTATGTCGGTCGGTCGGTCCATGCGTCCGTCGGTAGACCAACGCTTGTCCGAGTGATAACTCGACAAATCCTTCAACCTATGATCATCAAACTTGACATTAAGGTTGGACCTGACCAGTAGATGACCCCTATCGAGTCTAGGGGTCAACGGGTCAAAGGTCAAGGTCCCAGAGAGCTTACCGCGAAAATGTTGTCAAAGCTTGTCCGAGTGACTACTGAACAAAGCCTGAACCTATGGTCATTAAACTTGACATGAAGGATGGGCCTGACCAGTAAATGACCGCTATTGATTGAAGGGTTGATCGGGTTAAAGTTAAAGGTCACAAAGACCTTGAATGCGATAAGGTTGTCTGAATGATAACTCAACAATGCCGGCACCCATCGCCCTCAATTTTGACTTGGAGGTTGGGCTTGACCAGTAGATGACTCCTTTTGATTTTAGGGGTTAAAGGTCAAAGTCACAGTGACCTTGAACGTTAAAAGCTTTTCCGTGTGATACATCGACAATGCCTGCACACATGGCTCTCAATCTTGACATTTAGGTTGGGGGAGGGGGAGGGGGCGAAAGACCAATAGTTTGTCAGAATGACCACTAGTCAATGGATAGATTGTTGGTTTCCAAACTTTACGTGGAGGTTTGGCATGACCAGTAGATCAATGAGTTTTTTTTTAGATGTAGTGGTTATAAGCGAACATTGATTGCTAAAATAATGCAAGAACCCAACCTTTGTCATATTACTAATACATTTTTATAACTCATAATGGCTATTAAATTTTACGTCATATTTACTTATTCCCTGCTGCTAAGAGGATACATGTTTATCTGCCAATATCAGTCTTCATCTGAACATGATAAAAACTGTACTTACTATCCTCACACTTTGAATGGTCATACTCTTAAAACTGCCTCAAAGGCATCCAATGTTAATGACAAATCAGCTGTCATTTCGGTTCATGCATATTTCATTCAATTGTCCAAATATTCCTGACAACATTGCGCTTAGGGGGGTATAATGTTTGGCAAACATCTCTTGTTTCAAATCGTTTCATCATGTTAACAAAGAAATCAACATTATCTTAAAGCGTCTTGTTTTGTTCTCCTGTTAGTAGGACAACACTATTTTAAAAAGAATGTAGAACTAATTCGGTCAAAGCTTGCAGTGAGTTAAGCATAAGTCGCCTTTGATTAGCGGACAGAGGTTATATGATAAGAAAGTGAGATGTGGCCTTCTGAATTCCTCAACTACAGAGGGTGAGGGAACAATACTTTTGGCATAAATATTATGATTCAGGGAACTACACTCAATCGGAGGAGAGTAGTCCGACCTGTAGATGGCTTTTTCCATATTGATGCAGTTAATTTGTTTTGGGTTTATCCGAATTAAGGTCGGATCTGAAACCAGCAACAGTGTCTACGACCTTTGCTGCGCTTGGAAGAGAGTTCCAATATATATGCGAAAAGCTACAGAAACATGCTCAGTAGCAAAAAGTTTAAACATAAACCCGGTTTAGTGGCAAAGGGGCAAACGCCAAAGACATAGAACACAAACAAAAAACATAGAACAGCACAAAACTCTACAAACAGCACTGTGAATAAATATTATATAATTGGTATGTTTATCAAGAATTGTAAGGTACCGCCTTGAAACGGTCAGTAAAATGTAAATTTACTGGGAGCCGAGATTGTAGAAGGTAGTAAGGAATTCATAGACAGAGATGTACGTGTTCGAAAATTTGAAATGATGGTTTAGTTTCTAAATAATCTTGTTGGTACTTGCCAAATTGTCTGGAGAGGGTCCAATTATTATGTTGTAAAAGATAATTCGTGTTTTTCTGGTCTAGTTTTTAAACTGGCCAATCCAGATTCAAGTTGAAACAAACGCTGAGAGACGAGACGAGAACAAGTGACGATCCGTGGAGCTTTAGTTTGGATGTTATCCAGTGCAGCTTTTCATACTTTTCATATACACTTATTTATTTCAAATAACATATTCCAAAATTGCTCTAATCAAATAAATATATATGACCTCAGGGGATTTTATACCAAGTTGATAGCGAATACGTCTCATGGTGTAAATTCTAGACCAAGCCTAGTCTATAATTATGCCACGTGCCATCATTAGATTAGAGAAAGATGCCTTAAAGTTTGAGTGATTCCACATAAGGAATAGTTGCATCGAGTATGTACACTTGTGGATGGTAAGGCTTTAGGCCGCACGCCTACATACTATGGTACCGCAAATCAAAATGAGGTATCGTCAGATCTCATATGCATATCTTTTTTTATACAGTATTACATTTGGGAGACTATAGCTAGCAAAATCGAAAGAATTCCTCCACACACTGCTTGGGATATAAATTTACTTAGATTTCTTAATTCGATACATTATATATTCGATTTCCATCAATTCAATGACCTTATGTATTTTTGAGTATCTTATTAAGTATGGTTTAATTATTCCCTTTTGAAAATGTTATTCAGATGACATATCGTCTTCAATATAAATTGTTGTACATAGTACACTAACGTTGATCTCTATCATTTTTTTGCCGCCAGATCGGCCTGTTTCAATGGGCAGTTTATGTGATGAAAATCTTAGCGTTGACAAGGACATTCTTAATTTCTTTGGAAAAGCATTGAGATAAAGCTAGAGATGTCAAAATTTACATATATGTATGAAGTTGCATAAGTTATTTGTGCAAATAAAAACAATAAAGTCGTATATATATATATATATATATATATATATATATATATATATATATATATATATATATATATATATATATATATATATATATATATATATATATATATATAAATCGACATATTTAAAAAAAAATCTAAAACGCGCTCGAATCGCACTTAAATAATAACAAAAGTATTATCAATATACATGCTCAATATTGTTTAATAACCAAAAACGATATAAAGGCTGTTTAAAATTTAGGTTAAGCGTATATGGACTTCTACGATTACAAAATTAGCGGTATGTGTAATTTTGATTATTGTCAAACAAAGCAGTATTGATACAGGTGTATCAGGTTTCCTTAAATGAATAGCAATTATGCTTTCTCTTTTATTGCGAAAACAGTATGAACAAATTAACTTAACAGATTGATGTTATCCACGAATGAATAGTGTTAAGCATCGAGAAAGGATTTGTGTGTATTGATCATGTCGCATGATAAAGAAAGAAACACACCTATAGCAGGAAAGGAAGACCTGGTTTGTTTCCGCTGTTCCTCTGAGCGCATGCGCAAACCGGCTTCCCGTTTGTGTATGAACTGTGACAATTTTTTCTGTGAAGACTGCCTTCCAGTACACGAGGAAACAGAGCGGCCCACTTCCGCTGGCCGTAAACAGACGACCATACGAGGGGAAGCGTCTCGGCAACAGGTGCCCGCTATTGCAGCGGCGGCAGAGCGAGCAGATGCGGTGGCTAAAAGCGACGTTGTGCCTAAAGGACACCCGGCAGCGAAATTGGAACCGGCGCAGAATGAGGTGGTGGGAAAAGGGGAAGTATCTAGACGCGGTACAATTGGGATGCCGAGGCAGCCCGGACCTACAGATACATGTGAGGAACATCCTGGGAAGCCACTGGAACTGTTCTGCACACAACATAACACCGTTGGTTGTAGCGCCTGCATGACAGACTGTTATAGGTAATATATTATATTTCAATTCATATTCGCAGGTATCTAAATGAATCAACAAGCATTTCTTAATTCAATGTGTGTATTAAATTTTTGTCAGATTCTCAATTTCGTTAAAGAATTGAACTTTCGAACTAAAGTAGGAATCTATCGAAGTCAACGTTATAACTTCAGTACTTGAAGTCATACACATATGACTGGTAGGTGCTTAGTTTGGTTTAAATGATGAGTAGGCCGATTGTCTATCTGGGTTTGGGTATGCCTCTAGTATATTGGAGTTGCATTTTGGCGTATATTTCCTGCCGGTACACAGATTTAAAAGTGCACCGATTTCCTTACATTTTACTTGATCCTGAAATTTATATGTCTGGGATGTTAAAGATTTCGATTTCTCGGAGCAAAAGTTTATAGACACAATCTAAATTAATATGAAGGAAAATAATTTAATTACGTTGGATCAATTCATTTAACAAAATGCTAGAGGGAAACTGTATAATATCTTTTTCATTTCAGAACATGCACAGTCCTGTACATTCCTGACAACCTTCACGCGCTTTTCCGACCCAATGACGTCACGGCAGCAAACAACCGTCTGCGCAACGAGATCAGCGCACTGGAAGCAGAAATAAAGGACATAAAAAACAACAAAACATACCTCGCTAAAACCATGCACGAAGCTGAACAAGAAATAGATCAATATTCTGATTCAATAATAGAACGGGTCGAGGAGCTACGAAGGGAAACTAAAAATGAATTAAAAAAGCAGCACGACATTCTACAAGAACAGATGACAGATCAAGTGAACCATTTTAAGGAAGCACTGCAGTCAGCCAAAAGGTATTATGAGAAGATAACAAGGGTTTCCAATAGAACAGATTCTGATTCGTTTATCCAGGCTGTGTACTGTGATCAGGAAGTAGACAAGTGTAGGGCGGTGAGGGCCGGAAGTCGCGAGGTCGGGTACACTGTCATGGACCTGGAGAAGAGAAACAAGATCATCGACTTTCTGTCCCCGCTACATTCCTTCGGAAAAGCCATGGTGTCAGAGGTCGATGTGAACACCATCAGTGAAACCATGACAGAATATGGTGACGATAATGAGAGCTACGCAAAGACCGCTGACATTGACGATCTCAAACAAGGCGACTGTTCCTACAAAGGAAAGACTGTCAGCATTCTGAAGTTCCCAAACGACAATTCAAACTGTGACATCATGGGCGCAAGTGTGATGGAGGACGGATCCATGATATTCACGGACAGAGCCAACAAGAGATTGAAGCGTGTGCATCCTCAGAAAGAGCTACCGAATACAAAGCTTAACTTGCCGGACGCCCCTTGGTCTCTCTGTGTCGTTCCAGAAAACTGCATAGCAGTTACGCTTCCGGATCTTAAGACTATTCAATTCTTCGCAGTTGAATCAAAACTGAAGATTGCGAAGAAAAAGATACAAACCAATTTCAAATGTTTTGCCATTGCGAACAACGGGAAGGAACTGTTTGTGAGTGACTTTTATGCCAATATCTACGTCTACGTGATGCCGGACAGCAAAATACACAGAATATTGCGACCTAAGGATCGCACCGGAAACGACGCCCTTTCAGCCGTCCATAACATGGCTGTAAGTGACAACGGGGGAGTAATTTATGTGGCAGACGCCAACAAAGGGTTATTCGCGATAGAGAGCGGACACGGACGGGTTTTGTGGAGGGTTGGGACATGGGCGGGGTTAAGTAGGGGGAGAGGCGTGTGCCTGGATGGACATGGTGGGTTGTATGTGAGCGGATGTGACTTGCATAACGTCATTCACGTTACTGAGGAAGGGAGAGTGAATGGTGAAGTAGAGAGGAAGAACGGCGTCTGTCTGCCGCAGGCTTTGAGCTACGATCGCATGAGTGAGAAACTGATAGTAGCTGGGAAGACAAACAATGTTGTGGCGCTATATTTCAAGCACGATCCCGGTTGGAATAAGCTGTATTGAGGACATGAAGACGATTTTCTTTCAAAGTATCAACTAATAAAATATCATATAGCTTTAAATTTGCCCAAACAGAATATAAGCAACGAGAAAGTGCTGAACATATTTTAAAAATATATATACTTCAAATGTTTGATAGTTTATTTTTATATTTGCTTTTTTTATATTTGCTCATTAGAGTATAGAAGAATTTAAAATTTTAAATGATGAAATTATTTTCATGCTTTACATGTAAGTGTTGGTTTTCCGTATTGTACTAGTACGGACAAACGAAGCAGTTTGACGTGTGCAACTGTTGTACTAGTACGAAAAAACAAAGCAGTTCGACGTGTGCAACTGTTGTACTAGTACGGAAAAACAAAGCAGTTCGACGTGTGCAACTGTTGTACTAGTACGGAAAAACAAAGCAGTTCGACGTGTGCGGTGTGCAACTGTTGTACTAGTACGGACAGGCGAAGCAGCTTGACGTGTTCAAGTGTTGTGTTATTTCGGACAAGCAAATTAGCCTGCCGTGTGCTGATGTTATGCTAGTGCGAGCTATTCAGTTTGGCTTGTGCAACTGTTCTCCTAACACGGACAGACATTTCAGTTTGACGTGTGCAACTGTTCTCCTAGCACGGGCAGGCAATTAAGCTGGACGTGTGCAACTGTTGTCATAGCACGGGCAGACAATTCAGTTTGACGTGTGCAACTGTTGTCCTAGCACGGACAGGCAATTCAGTTTGACGTGTGCAACTGTTGTCCTAGCACGGGCAGGCAATTCAGGTTGACGTTTTGCAACTGTTCTCCTGGCACGGGCAGGCAATTAAGTTGGACGTGTGCAACTGTTCTCCTAACACAGACAGACAATTCGGTTTGACGTGTGCAACTGTTCTCTTAGAACGGACAGGCAATTCAGTTTGACGTATGCAACTGTTGTCCTAACACAGACAGACAATTCGGTTTGACGTGTGCAACTGTTCTCTTAGCACGGACAGGCAATTCAGTTTGACGTATGCAACTGTTGTCCTAACACAGACAGACAATTCGGTTTGACGTGTGCAACTGTTGTCTTAGCACGGACAGGAAATTCAGTTTGACGTATGCAACTGTTCTCCTAACACAGACAGACAATTCGGTTTGACGTGTACAACTGTTCTCTTAGCACGGGCAGGCAATTCAGTTTGACGTATGCAACTGTTGTCCTAACACGGACATACAATTCAGTTGGACGTATGCAACTGTTGTCCTAACACGGACAGACAATTCAGTTTGACGTATGCAACTGTTCTCCTAGCACGGACAGGCAATTCAGTTTGACCTTTGCAACTGTTCTCCTAGCACGGACAGACAATTCAGTTTGACGTTTGCAACTGTTCTCCTAGCAGGGACAGACATTTTAGTTTGACGTTTGCAACTGTTGTCATAGCACAGACAGACAATACAGTTGGACATGTGCAACTGTTCTCCTAGCACGGACAGAAAAGTCAGTTTGACGTGTGCATCTGTTCTCCTAGCACGGACACACAATTCAGTTTGACGTATGCAACTGTTCTCCCAACACAGATTGACAATTCGGTTTGACGTGTGCAACTGTTCTCTTAGCGCGGGCAGGCAATTCAGTTTTACGTATGCAACTGTTGTCCTAACACGGACAGACAATTCTGTTATACGTATGCAACTGTTGTCCTAACACGGACAGACAATTCGGTTCTACGAATGCAAGTGTTGTCCTAACACGGACAGACAATTCAGTTGGACGTATGCAACTGTTGTCCTAACACGGACAGACAATTTAGTTGGACGTATGCAACTGTTGTCCTAACACGGACAGACAATTCAGTTGGACGTATGCAACTGTTGTCTTAACACGGACAGACAATTCAGTTGGACGTATGCAACTGTTGTCCTAACACGGACAGACAATTCAGTTGGACGTATGCAACTGTTCTCCTAGCACGGACAGGCAATTCAGTTTGACGTTTGCAACTGTTCTCCTAGCACGGACAGACAATTCAGTTTGACGTTTGCAACTGTTCTCCTAGCAGGGACAGACATTTTAGTTTGACGTTTGCAACTGTTGTCATAGCACAGACAGACAATACAGTTGGACATGTGCAACTGTTCTCCTAGCACGGACAGAAAAGTCAGTTTGACGTGTGCATCTTTTCCCCTAGCACGGACACACAATTCAGTTTGACGTATGCAACTGTTCTCCCAACACAGATTGACAATTCGGTTTGACGTGTGCAACTGTTCTCTTAGCGCGGGCAGGCAATTCAGTTTTATGTATGCAACTGTTGTCCTAACACGGACAGACAATTCTGTTCTACGTATGCAACTGTTGTCCTAACACGGACAGACAATTCGGTTCTACGTATGCAACTGTTGTCCTAGCACGGACAGACAATTCAGTTTGACGTGTGCAACTGTTGTCATAGCACAGACAGACAATACAGTTGGACATGTGCAACTGTTCTCCTAGCACGGACAGACAAGTCAGTTTGACGTGTGCAACTGTTCTCCTAGCACGGACAGACAATTCAGTTTGACGTATGCAACTGTTCCCTAACACAGACAGACAATTCGGTTTGACGTGTGCAACTGTTCTCCTAGCACGGACAGAGAATTCAGTTGGACGTATGCAACTTCTCCTAGCACGGACAGTTAATTCAGTTTGACGTGTGCAACTGTTGTCTTAGCACGGGCAGACAATTCATTTTTTACGCGGGCAGATAATTTATTTTGACGTTTGAAAATGTTTTAATATGACGGACAAGCAATCCAGTTTCGACGTATGCATGTATATGTATTGTCATGTAAAAGCTGGTTAAGTGGATTAGGTCATTCTTATTAAAGGCTAGTTCATCTTTGAATTTTTAAATATCAAAATAATTTGTTTAAACAAGTCTGCAGTTTATATAACGGGCGTGGATTGGAATTTCGGTAAGAACGTAATATCTTTCATTTTATGCTTAGCTGAGTGTAGTGCACAATACCTGTGGTAAGAACTACAAATTCTGCTAAATGCTTGTGTTTGTACCCATAACGAAATAAATAAATTGTTGTTGACAAATGTAGATTCGGCTCTAGACAACCCGATTGTAATGCACAAAATGACATAGGCATTAAGTACAAATAGGATTCCAGACAGAAAAATGACAGTACAATGTAATAAACGTTAAAAATGTTCGTTTTAATCGGTACTCGCATTTGCGGAGTCACGACACTCTAAGAAATGTTTCATCGGTGATTCCCTGAATTTGAGAAAAGTTTTTAAAAAAACCATAACATTGATATCTTATGCTAATTTAGAAGCTTCTAGAGTCCTCCGGAGACACGTAGGCGGTTGACCAATATTGCATTGACCACTTCACGCAAATTAAGTGAATGGACTGCCCTATCCTCAAGTGTGCGTAATCTAAACATTTGACCGACGTTATTGTTACACACGTACGTGAAACTGATTTTATCCAAGAGTGCGCATCAAGTTGGATAAGGTTGTCAACGTCATAACACGCAATAATCTGTAAAAAAGATTGTTTTTGAATGATTTCATCTCAATATTCTTATTAAGACAGTGACCTTTCGAGCATTAGTTTGCTACTCGCGTATCATACTTATACACAAATATATTATCAGATGGCGTGCTGTGTCACCAGCGTTGTCCTACCCAGGGTTAACGACATATAATTCCGGTAAAACACGGAACGCAAAAGCGCTATGCAAAAATATAAACATATCTTACTTGTGTGCAGGGCTTATCGAACTCTCCGATCCGACTCGAGTGGAAGCCGGCAAGGAGGCGTAAACGGTAGGAATCGATTTAGTTTCTTTAAATTTGCCAGTAGATAAGTCCGGATAAAGAATGTCTGTCCAAATATACACTGAGGCTCGTCTTTATATGAGCTCTCTCGCGTAATTAGGGTTTGACATTTGCGTGTGCAATGTGAAAAAAAAACAACTGCTTGCACTAGTGTATTCATCATTAGTGGTTCAAATGAGAGCTATTTGGAATATAAAAAAATATTAAAAAGAAGGTAGAAAACTTCTATTTCCTGAAAATTCAAATTAAGGTAATTTGATGCTTGAGTTTGTTAATTCATGTTCAAATAAATATCTGTCAGGTACTGGTTTTGTTCATGATAGTAGATAGATCAATTTGAACACATTTTAAGCCGTCAAGGAATCAATCGCGGTACTAAGAAATTGTTAAGTTAAATTTATTTAACAACGATTGTGACCAAAGATATATAAGTTAATGCTTAGTAATTCTTGTTTGCATAATGTTGCGCGAGAGTGTAGTCTTGAACTGTGGGTGAATTCGGAGTGCCTCGAGAGAAAACACAACTTGTCCGCTTTGATGACCGCCAACTAAACTCACAGTCAACAGAAGACAGTATTTACTAGGGATGGAAACGAATGGCAAAACTGATATTCGAATATTCGGTAATTCTTTCGAACGAATATTCGAATATTCGATTACCGAAAAAAATCTTTTAAAAGTTGTAGTAAACTGTTATAGTATTCGCTAGAGTAATAACCGGGACATTTTAGCTCTGATTTTGTCGTAACCGCTACGCGCGGCGGTCCCTAAATTTCACCAAATGAGCCTCTGAAATTCCTTATTTCAGAAAGACAAGAAGTAATACATTGTGAACAAAATAAAACAACAAAGTCTTTTGATTTATATTCATGCGCCTTCATATTTGTAAACAACGAGAACTTAGATGGAATTCTGGTCAAATGGCGTTATACGCCAATGGAGGGTCTTTCCGTAGGACGAGTAGCCGTTCTGGGATTGACCTCTACTAAATAAAACTATAGGAAAAAACAAGTAGGGGACTAGTATATTCTTTTATTGGCAATGGCATTTACCGAAAATACTGATTTTTTGTGTCACTTGTCTTATAGCAAGTTATTGTAAAATTACGGAGACTTTTTATAGTACCCGTCGATAAGTCCCTAAATGACATATGACGCGTGTTTAGTGTATTGTCATCATATTCACACATCTGTCAGTAGAGGCCAATCGTTGTTAAAACAAGACAAACGAACTTTAAACACAACAACCGGGTTGCAGGCAAAAGTTTTATTGTAATAGCTATTCAACAACAAAACATCGAATATTCGAATACCGATTTCGACATTCGAATACCAAACGTTTGATCAAATATTCGAATATTTGTTTGCATCCCTAGTATTTATAGAAAAAATATCTTTGAGATTTAAATAATAACATGGTCATTATCAAATTGCACTTGAACTCTTTCTACTTAAAGGGAAGATAAAATAAAAGATTGATCCCAATTCACAAACGTCCGGAGTATGAATTTAACATTCAAGACCGAAAAGTGCAGACCTTAAATTTACACCTCTAGAGAATCGAACGGTAAACATGCTGAATATGTTTAATTATACAAAAAAACTAAAATGGCTTCAAGTGGGTAAAATAGATAATTACCGAAGACCGTGTTTAAAGGCTCAAACCTAAAAGACATTGAACGTACAAACAGCACAGACTGACCGAACAGTCCATCTAAATATGTTAAGGGCCTTCCACAGTGCTAAAGTGGGTTGGGAAACCCAAATATTAAAACGTTTCAAAAGCTCATGTTTTATTTAGTTTTGAGAAACTATCTTTTTCGGTAGTAAAACAAACATCCGTTGTGACTTGTTTTGGGTAATGAGGAATTGACTCATTTTACGAAAGAAGATTTTATCATTTTGTCCCAAAAAACAATTGCATTTTTTCGGAAAAGTAACAATATAACTATGTTCTTGTGCCAAAATGCCCCTTACTACCTAATAAACTATGACTTGAGAGTTATTGATGATATCCTTTTAAATAAGACAGATATTCAATTGTGAATACGGGAATAGTGAATTTAATTCATTTCCCGGCTACGAAATTGCAAATGTCTTTGTTAAAATAGCTGCAATCACCACAAAGCCTCCAGTCATTGTTGATTGGGACACATGTTGCAACGAATAAAAGTATTATGCTTGCTAAGTATTGATAACATATCTATTTTTGGACTAGGGCACTTGTGGCCTAGTTCATAGCCATAAACACGCTATCTGCATTCTCAAGCCGCATCTGGGGGTTCACTGACGTAATGTATTCATACGCTGTATTTTGATTGGATTGCCGTTAGCGAATTTGAATAAATCAAAGTAGTACCAGAACTGATTACAATAAAAACATCAAATAAAAATAATTCTCCTAACAATTCAAGCTAACTGTATGTTCTTTTAGTGAAGCACAAGAAATTCACACGTAGCGAGTAATAATCGGGTTAACGTTAATGTTCTTGCATACGGTCAGATTATATACAATAAGAATATGAACATATTGGAAAAGAACGCATCGAAATTTTTCCGTTCAATGCTCTCTAGTGATAGACTGGTACTCTCTTTCTCTTTTATCCGAAAAGAAACCAGTATTGATCAGCTAACCGCGGTGCCCGTCGCGCATTCGAAATGTCTTGTGAATTCATACGTAAAGCGAATAAAGCGTGCGGTCTAAGTAGAAAACAACCAGGAAAGTTGGTTAACAAAAATGTATTGTTATCCTTTTTATAGAATGTTGGTCTTACTCCCAGGTATTCCGTAGTCGGTCCCTTTTCTTTTTTTCGACATAATTTGCATTTTTCCGTGATATTTTCTTTTCGATACAAAGTTTTTTTTAACTAATCATCGCATGGCACTTAGCACTTTTTTAAATACAACATGATTTTTGGTATTTATTGTTCAAATACTATTAATGTTAACTAAAAACCATATGCCGCGTACAAAATCTGTATAACTTAATATTTTTGAGGAAAAGTAAATCAGGTTACCAGTCTACTTCAAAATTTACTCTGATCAGAGCGGCCGAATGATTCAGACATGTATGTTATCACTACTTCCGGATGCTGATGATGTGAATTTCATAGTGTTTTATTGAAGAAGTTTATCAATAAAGCCGCCATTGAATGATTTCCACCATCAAACGGATTTATTTTTTCATCTTACCGTGGGTAGTATTTTTAATTTGACACGTAAATTTTCAAGCAATACAAGTTCGTTTGAAAAAATCATGTGATTTCAAATTTGCAAAATGGAACTAAAAAATATAAAATATGCGCATACTTATTTATGAAGTTTCATTCTAAATGAAACCAAATGTATGAATATGTGCACAGCATCTGTGAATGAGATTGTTTACCTATGTGCATAGAAAAGTCTTGGAGCCACTCTCAGTGTAAGTACATGACATTGTGATAAACCATCGCAATTGATAAAACAATCTTGCAAGCTCAATTTTGATTACCTCTCTTATAATGCACCAGTCAATTGTTACCACGGCCCCCTCAGGGATATAGCGGGGAAAAGGGCTGTGTTTTTACCTTTCAGGTGTCCTCGTAGCCAAAGAACTTCAGCAAACACATTTTATATTACCTTTTTGGACGTATTGTTAACATCAAGAAAATAAATATCAACATTAAAGTTATGGAAGCTAGAACTAGTGTCCTCGCATTACCGGGTGATTGCGGCGGTGTTGTCTTCTCCAAAATATATCAGGGATTGCTCTTACCTTAGATCCCCGGGGTGCGGGGTTATTCACGGGATTTTACCACCAGTTCGTTCTCGCAGGGCAGGGATTTTACCGGGGATTGGCTGGACCGAAAATCAAAGTACCTGCTATTCCCTGGGGGGGGGGGGGGGGGGGGGTGTGCGTGGTTACAATTGACTGGTGCATATTTTACAAGTTCTTTTTCTGATGACGCTTTGTGCTCATTTTTTGTTTTCTAGCCAAGAATGATAATCAAAAATCAGTCAGAGGTACAGTATGGTGATTGTTGTTGATAGATCAATATAAATTTGTGAAATATTTGAGGGAAAGGTATTTGGTTACCGTAAATCATTTACAAGTGTAACTTTTATGTTTTATTTAACAATGCAGTGCCGAATATTGTGGAGATAGAATTGAATTTTTATTAATTAATCAGATTTGTGGCGTTTAGGGAACAAAATTAAAATCAAAATATTCAATAAAGTTCCCTTATCACCCAATGTTGTGGAATAGTGAAGTAATGAAGAGTTAACCTCACAACAGTCTTTCTCAAATGCTGACCAGGCTTTTTTATGCTTAAGAATGACTAACCTCGCGATGTCAGACCAGAAATCATCTTTGCATGAGATTGGATCACTATGGACCATTATGCACCAGTCAATTGTAACCACGGCTCCCACATCCGGGGGTATACCGGGGATAGCCGGCGAAATGGGCCATGTTTTTACCTTTTAGGGGCCCCGCAGTGCCGGGTCTTCCCGGAAAATACAGTGTGGATGGGGCTTAACCTAATATCCCTTGGGTGCGGGGGCATTTGGTGGGGATTTTACCATCATATTATCTCCCCAGGGCAGGGATTTTAGCTGGGGTTGGCTGGACCGAAAGTAAGGTCCCGCTATTCCGGGACCGGGGGGTGGGGGGGGGGGCATGGTTACAATTGACTGATGCATTAGCTTGTGTATTCAGATAAAGTTAAGAATATATATTTATTTATATACTTTGCAATCTAAATCAAAGATTTGAAAAAGGTATCCTGTATCAATAAATGCAAGTACACATAAATGAATGTGCAAATCTTTAAATATCATCCAAATATATACTAAGTGAGCTTTCAAGATTACATTTCCAATCGCATACACAATGCAGTTTGAAACCTGGATAATTAAAACAAGTCTTGGTTGTAGACCATTACTATTAAATATTTGATAAGTCACAGTCATTACAAGGTACAGTTTAAAGGGGCTGTACTCAGTTAATGATGAAAAAGCAAAAATGTAAAGAAAATTGTAGAAAATTGACATAAACTTGGAATCGATGTGTACAATTAATTAATGCATTGAAACTTACTAACTGATGATCCCCATAGTTTACAAATGATTTATTAATAGCAGTTATTTCGTGTTTTTCCATTAAAAAAATATTACTAGGTATGTCTACCGAGTAGAATTCATTCCTTATGCGTGATCTGCCGTTGATGTTATAACATGATATTAGCGAGTTAGGTATACATCTGGAAAATTCCACCCAGTAAAAGTAAGTCTTCATAGCATAGTGGATACGACACTTCACTGCATTTTTTTTTCATTTTGGTATTTCATTTACAATAACGATATCAAAGAGTAAAATATTTTATTAAAAAAGTGTCCTTAGATTCGTTACAGGAAAAAACAACTTTTTTGGTGCCAATCTGGTGTACAGTCCCTTTCATAAACAACAAGTGAAGCCAATGCTGTATTAATTTGAGACAAACAAAAAGTTATTTTGAGACAAACAGAAAGAAGACAGCACAAAGTTCAAAAGTGTGACCAATGTGAGAATACCTTACATAATTTATAAATTTTCCTGCAATTCAGACAATTTTAATGCTAGAAATCACAAAAAAATCATTCACTTGAATTATTCTTGTCATAGTTTAAAGCTGCACTCTCACAGATTTACCGTTTTTTGTAAACATCTTCAAACCAATAATATCAGATTGCTGACAAACAATCAGCTCGTAGTTTGTCATATTTCCGTTCGAAAATTAATGTTTTATGGCTTAAACCGTTACTAACAGTTTAAGAATAATGCTTAAAACATCCATTTTTTAACTTTAATATAAAAATCTGCCATCTAAATTTTGGTCAGCAGTCTTATATAGCTGGTTTCCATGGATTTTCGCAAAAATTGTCTCGTTCCAAGACAAAAAAAAATAAAAAAAATGTCAAAACGTTCAATCTGTGAGAGTGCAGCTTTAAACTCATAGTAACATTTCAATGCACTACATTTGACATAATTTTAAACAGATGAAAATATGTTATTTTTAAAAAGCACAATATATCCTTTATGTGACCTTACATTTTAATGAATTTATTCAGATCATAATTAAGTGACTTTTCTTGCACTTAAATGTGAACAAGAAAGCTTGGGATTGAACACTAAATGAAACAAGAATGAAATTAAATGAATCACAAAATATCATCAAAATTATACACACAAATGTTCTTTGATATACAAAAAAATGAAACTTTTTTGACTTTCAAAAATTTAACATTTACTAAATACGGTTATATAAAATGATTCATACATTTGTAGGATTTGATATCCTACTAGATGTAACTCGGCTTCGTTTTTCTTAACTTTCTCTCAGTGATGAGGAATAAATTTTATTCACTGCAGTTGTTTTCTAAGTTTATGAAAATAAGAACAATTGAAACAATTCATTAACTCCTGTTGATCAGTGCAGATTGTGAGAGGTCATGGTTGATGAACCACCAATAAGCCCTGCCAAAATTGGATACTGATTGGTCAGTCAGGTGCTTTTGGTAGGCATGATTAGCATGAATGTTAATTTTAACCATCATTTATGAATGTTTACAAAATCAATGAATATTGAAATAATAAGCGAAATGTTAGTTTGAATGATGAAAGCCATGAAATATGTAAAGTATTCAAAAAGAGACCATTTTTTCAGCTTGTGTAAATAATGAGAAAATTGTTAAGTAAAATTATTTATTGTTTATCAGGAAAATGTTGAAATCTCATGTTTAGGCCTATAGTGATCATACTTGATTGCTATGTTATTGGCACTTATTGCAATATGTTTTATTCAATTTCTTGTCTTTTCAAATTACCAACTTGGCAATGGTTTTATCATAACTTAGGATATTGGTTTAAAAGAACATGTTAGTGTTTTTGGATGTGGAATAAAATATCATAAGTGGCACTAAATTGAACATAATTTATAGTTCTCATTGATATTACACATAGCCCCAAGTACATGTTGATCTAAGATTTAAGGCTTGGATGGAGTCAGGGCAAGAAAAATGCATGTTAATACATTGTACTTTTCAACGCAAGAACTGTTTGTTTATTCAAGTAAATAAAGCAATCCCCACACCAAGGAACTGCAGTATTGCTTATCCAGCTTAATTAACATTATGAGTTGGAGTTCAAATTGCTGCAATTAAAGGCACATCTAGTTTTCAGAATTATTCAAACTCTGATTTAGCAACCTTAATATAGTGATATGAACTACTTTTGCCAAATGAAAGCTTTTTTAGATTTACAAGGACGGGTGAAAAGTATTTGCGAAATATACTGCAACACCTGATACCTGTTGCCTATGAGTCCAACAAATTCTTGGCACTCCAGATGTTACAGTACTATTCAATTTGGAGTGCCTGAAAAGAAAGCTTCTTGATTCTACATTCTCTTCTTTCTGTATGACATATTGGACCAGGAGAATCATGAACCTACAATCTTTTGCATCTATTGGAATAGGGAGCTATTAGGACAGTGACAGAGGACAATACAAGAATGGCAAACTGCTGAATTTATTAATTAATTAAGACGGAGAAAATAATTCTTAATTTTTCCAAACTACTTCCTTAAGCATCTTGTATGTAGTTGTCTTTTACAATGAATAGCATTAAACAGAAGGCAGTGCCTAATATTTATCAACAACACTAAGTTATCATGGTAACATGTTATATGAATTGAATACCAAGCACAAATTAAGAGGGAGCAAATAATTCTTCACTTTTTAAATAAAAACTACTTCCTAAAAGCATTGTATATGCAGTCTAACATAGGTGTACAATGTTGATGTCTTTTACAAAGATTGTTCAAAGTATGGCCCTGTGGTTTAAAGCTCCCCTGAAAAAGAGGTGACAGGTTTTCTATATAGTATATAATTACATCATTGAAAATCTTCCCTGAAACTGCAAATAACAGACCTTTGATATAAAAGGATTTGATCAAATTAAAGAAGTGTGTGTGCCAACCACGTAAATTAATTTGTACAGGTCTGATTTAACCACTTTGAGAAATTCAAAAGAACTATGACTTTATCTGATTTAACGCTTTAGCCCCCACCCCCAACCCCCTCACTCTACATACACTTAACTAGATTTTTCAAATTTCCTTTGCAGCTTGCAAGCAGTTTTAGACTAAAGTTTAAGCTAGCCCATTAAACAGTGACCCCTTGTGATCTGAGCCGATTTTTTCAATGCTTAGAACATTCCCCTAAATGAAGCCCTAGTCCATCAGTGCTTTCAGCACTTTGATTATATATAGTATGTATGCACTGTGCTGTTTGTGGAGTTTTGTGCTGTTAATACATGTTTTTTGTTTGTGATTTATTTTTGGGTTCTATGTCTGGCGTTTACCCAGTGTTAAAGCGGGTTTATGTTTAAACCGTTTTGCTACTGAGCTTGTTTCTGTAGTTTTTTTTACATACGTATTAAACCGCAAAACTAAATAAAAACAATTTTTAAACATGTTATGATTTAGTCCTTCAAACGACTTTTGCACTGTGGAAGGCACTTATATACACAATCTTTTTACGTATTTAAAGTAACCATTTATTAGTTTGAACAATATAATTCCACTAAATTTGTTCATCCATGTAATGGTTGGTCTAATGTAAACAATGGATTATATGGATTAAGTGAAAAATGAAAAGTGTAATTCAGTAGTTGCAATATTTCGTACTTTCTGCCTTCAATTTCAACCGAATTCCCGAACCGAACTGTGTGCAACTGTCTGTTTAATCTGTAAATAATGTGTAACTACGCTATTATCCGATACACACTCTATATATTTCTACTGTTTTCCTTTAACCATTTAAATCTTTTAGAACCTGGCCGTTAAAAAACGATTAATGGCACCGAAGCTTTTTATCTTACATACCAAATAGGGTTTAGTTACTTCCAACTGTTTACTGTTTAATTAACTTTTATTAGATATGAAAGGATAAATTCCAAACCAGATCCTAACTTACATTACATTTTATTATCCCGAACAATTATGCAAATCAATCAATACTTTTAAAGAAATTTGACTCTCAGTTTCTCCGTCGATTCATTTTCTATAATTTTTCCTTCATTTCCAAAATTTCCATGATATCATATTAATTCCTAAAAATGCTATTTAAATTTCATAGTTTTTCCTGAAGTCGGTACTTCTTACATATAGCAAATAAATGCGCGGTATTTGCATTCACTATAGGTAAACTAAGCGGCTACAGAGGGTGATTATAAGGCTGATTCAAGAAAAGAACGCACAAATTTATCTTGAACAAATTGTGATATTTATCTGTCTACTAGGACCCAAATAATGGATACTAGTGTTTAGTTCCGATGCATATTGTAAATGTGGGATACAGGACACGTTTAAGGGTTAAGTAAAGGGAGAGGCGTGTGTCTAGACGGACATGAAGAGCTGTATGTGATCTGATGTGACTTGCTTACGTCATTCGCGTTTCCGAGGAAGGGAGAATGAACGGTGAAGTTGAGAGGAAGAACGGCGTCTGTCTGCCGCAGGCGTTGAACTACGATCGCACGAGCGAGGAACTGATAGTAGCTGGGAAGACAAACAACATTGTGGCGCTATATTTCAAGCACGATCCCGGTGGAATAGGCTGTATTAAGGACATGACGACGATTTTTGTAAAGGATCAATAAAGGATCGTATATTATACTTCAAATATGTTATAGTTAATTTTAAAATGGGACGTTTCAGCTTTGTTCGTTATAACATAGAAAGAGGTGATTTTAAAATTTTGAATGTATAATATAAAAGATCGTAATTAAATTTCTTACCTTACATGTTAGTGTTAATTTCACGTATTGGCTTAAGAAAGATAGCATTAATACAATGACAACTACAGGGACAAGCTCAGTAGTCAAATATTCAAATTTTAACTCTGTTTCCAATATAACATATAACTGATATTGATCGGAATATATGTTTTATATAACCTGGTATTCTGCCAAACTCTGAAAAAATTATTTGACATTAAACAAATTGAAACATTGCTTCTTTTTGTTTACCCTTAAAATGAATATTTCTTGCAGTAGTATCTAAAGTTTCTTTTCTTCGAATTTGATACACATAATTAACATAACTGGGAAATTTGTAGCTACGTACAGAAGTCTTTTAAGGAGAGAAAACGGCACAATGCATACTTTTCAATTAGACGCTTCTTATTTTATAACCTAGTCTTTAAAATACAAACTGTTGACATGAAATGAACAATGTATCACAAATGACAATTCAGTTTGACATGTTTTGCTCTAGCTCGGAAAACTAAAATAGCCTGACTTGTGCTGATGATGTTCTAATACGGACAAGCAATTCAGTTTGCCGTGTGCAACTGTTGTACTTAGTACGTAGAGCCAATTCAGCTTGACTTGCGTGTCAAGCGTTGTAATATACGGACAGGCCAAGTAGTAAGACATGTGAATGTATTGTCTTACTAAAGCTGGTTAAGCGGATTATATGATTATAATTATAGTCTATTTCCACTATTAATTTATCAATATCAACATGAAAAAACACACCTTTTAATCGTCCATTTATGCATGTGTGTTATGTACAAAAACGTGGTAAGAAATCCAAGTTATGCTACATACTTATGTTTGCCCCAATAACGAAAAAGATTTATTGTTGGCAAACGTAGATTCGGTTCTAGACAACCCGCTTGTAATGCACAAGACGGCATACGCATTAAGTACAAATTCATTTCCAGACAGAAAAAATGACAGTACGAGGTAATACAAGTTATAAATCTATGTTCTTAATCAGTCTTCGCATTTGTGAAGTCACGAAGCTCTGTGAAAGGTTTCATCGGTCATTCCCTGAATTTGAGAAAAGTTAAAGAAAATATAATTCATATCTTACTGGTTGAGAAGCAGTTTCCGACGGAAAGCAGTTTCCGACAAATCGCTTTTTCGCGTACCTTCCTTAGATCTTCATAAAGAAGGTACTGCAATTCAACTATATGGTAACTAGGCAATCAAAAGTTGAAATTCTTACCGAGACACGTAAAAAACTTTTATTATTATTTCATGTTTAATGTTTATTTTTCATTTTGTACACAAACTTGCACGTGGGGGATCTGCACGCACAGCGTATTGCGCATGCGTGTGAACCTAATTTGCATATCTATTAATAGCTACAAGGTTTTCCTTAATTGACTTATACAAACGATGATCATTGTGTACATATTTGTGAACACTGGTGTCATGCTTGTTTCGCATCCACATTCACTTAAATGTATACAAACACAAGTTTCCATCAGAAATGAATTAAAAAAATCATTGATATTCAGTCTCTGCCTGATTTCGAGTATGAATTGAATGTCGTAAATTTTAAGGTTTAAATTTTTCGTAAATGCTGGAAAATTAAATAAAATTTCTCTTATTAAGTCTTATGTTTAGTTTATTAAATTAACGGAAAATAAATACACACAACAGGCACCTTAAATATGCCCCGCATTCAAATTGTCGGAAACTGCTTCTCATCACAAGCTAATCAGAACAATGTAAGTACCCTCTTTGCGCCCCTATTAGATACACTATATGTGACGTCACACATGTAAGAAATATATCGACAATAGCAGCTTGAGCTGTAGTTATATAAAATGTAAACAATTTTAGTATATATTTAAACACGTATAAATAATTCAATAAAAACGTTTAAAAACTGTCGGAAACTGCTTCTCAACCAGTATGTTAATTTGGAAGCTTCTAGAGGCCTCCGGAGACACGTAGGCGGTTGACCAATATTGCATTGTGCACTTCACGCAAAATAAATCAATGGACTGCCCTATCCTCAAGTATGCGTAATCTAAACATTTGACCGACGTTATTGTCACACACCTACGTGAAACTGATTTCATCACATAGTGCGTTCGCAGTGAGTAACTGTCGTCAATTATCTTTAAAAAATGTTGAAATGATTTTGTCTCAATATTCTTATTTAGACCGTGACCGTCAGATACATCATATCATTACTTATGTATCTTTATTATACATAAAGATGTTATCAGATTGTGTGCTGTGTCACCACGTTGTCCTTCCCAGGTTTGAAGACACATAATTCCGATAAAAAGCGGAAACGTAGGGCCTTTATGCAAGAATATAAATATATTTTACTTGTGTGAAGGGCTTATTGAACTCTCCGACCCGACTTGAGTGGAAGTCAGTAAAAAACCCGGCAGAGATGGATTCCGTTTCGTTGAGTTTGCCAATAGATAATTCCGGATGTCTTCCAATGATACACAGAGACTCGTCTTTATAGAAGCTCTCTCGCGTAATTAGGATTTGGCATTTGCGTGTGCAATGTGAAAAACAGCTTGTACAAGTGTATTCATCATTAGTTGTTCAAATGAGAGCTATTTTGAATATAAAAAAAATATTAAAAAGAAACTAAAAAACACTTCTATTTCCTGAAAATTCAAATAAGGGTTATTTGATGCTTGAGTTTGTACATTTCTGTTAAAATAAATATCTGTCAGGTTCTGGTTTTGTTCAAGATAGTGGATAGATCAATTTGAACTCATTTTAAGCCGTCACGAAATCAATCGCGGTACTAAGAAATTGTTAAGTTAAATTTATTTAACAACGACGAAGGTTATATAAGTTAATGCTTAGTAATTCTTGTTTGCATAATGTTGCGCGAGAGTGTAGTTTTGTATTGTCGGTAAAACCGGAGTGCTCGGAGAAAAAACACCACTTGTCCGATTTGGTGACCGCCAACTAAATTAACAGTCAACTCAGGACAATTCTCGATTTTGCAGCAAAGAATATTTCTGAGATTTGAACAATAAAACGAAGCCATTATGAAATTGCACTTTAACTCTTTCTTCTTGAAGGCGAGATAAAATGAAAGATTGATCCCAATTCACAAACATCCTGAGTCTGAGTTTAAGATTCAAGACCAAAAAGTGCAATTTTTAAATAGCTGCTACTATAGAATGGAACGGTCAACATGCTGAATATGTATTAATCATACAATAAAACTACAATGACGTCCAGTGGGTAAAATAGATCATTGACGAGGGCCGTGTTTAAATGCTTGAACCTAATAGACAGTGTGCGAGAGACGCACGTACAGAAATACAGACAGACCGTACCAATCCATAAAAATATGTGAAAAGGGCATTCCTCAGTGTTAAAGGGAATAAGGAAACCGAAAAAAATAAAACGTTTCATAAGTTCATGTTTTATGAAGTTCTGATCAACACTCTTTTTAGGAAGTCAAATAATCGTCCATCGTGACATGATTTTGGTAATAAGGAGTTGGCTAAATTTACCGAATGAAGATTTCATCAGATTTTGTACAAAAAAGCATTTGCATTTTTTCGGAAAAGTCTGAAAGTCTGTTAAAGGCCTAGTTAAATGCTTCTATACGTGACTCCCCCCTCCCCTAAAAAACAAACAACAAACTTCTGTGTATTGATCTTAATCTAATTGCATAATTGTCTGATCAGATCTCTGATCTGAGTAATTGCTGTGCAGTTTTAGAGGTTTTATTAAAGAAAAGGACCCTAAATGGCCCTGAGCCAATAAACAAATACACAGGAAAATGGCCCATACTGTGACACTAGTGCAAATAGCAGGAGATGCATAGCAGGATAATGTCATGCCAAACCTTCCTATAACTATGTTTTTATGTCAAAATGCCCATATATGCTTAATACACAATGTCTTGAGAGTTCTTGATGATATATTTTCAAATAAGATGGATATCAAATAAATAATAAAACATAATAGATTTAATTCATTTCCTGGTTACAAAAACGCATTTTTTTTCGTTAAAATTGCTGCAATCATCTTAAAGCCTCAAGACATTGTTGAGTGGGTAGAATTGGCATAGAACTTTTTTTGTATTAAGACATTGCTGGAAAAGTGCAAATGCATTTTTATTAGAAATCTGATAAAATCTTCCTTCGTAATGTATGCTCAACTCGTAATTACAGCTATACTTATCGCAACGGATATATGTATTATGCTTGCTTAATATTGAACCTCAAAACAGAATAAATTATTTAAACATTTTATAATTTGTTTCTTCAAATGTGTTTTGCACTGTTGAAGGCCCTTAAACATACATTTTTATTATGTATTTAAAGTAACCATTTATCATTTTGAACAATATAATTGTACTAAATTTGTGCATCCATGTAATAATTTACCTAATATAAACAATTCGGGTTTATATCGATTAAATGAAAAATTTAACTCAGTCATTTCAATATTTTGTACTTTCGGCGTTACTTTTAAACCGGATCTCCGAACCGACCTGTGTGCAGATGTTTGTCCATTCTGTACATAACGTGTAACCACGCTGTTGACCGATTCACGCTCTCTATCTTTCTACTGTTTTTCGTTGGCCATTTTAAAGTCTTTATAAACTGACTGTTATTTATGCTTCCGAAGCTTTTTTTAACAAGACGTACAAAATAGAGTTTATTTCATATCAACTGTTTACTGTTTAATTAACTTTTATTCAATGTTAAACAGATTCTCACTTTAATAACATTTTATTATCCTGAACAAAAATGATAAATAAATCTCAATTCTTTTAAAGAATGGAATTTATTAGTTTGACTCTCGGTCGATTCACTTTTAATATTTCTTCATTTTCATCCCAAAAAGCAACCCAAAACATATTGTCAAACGAAATGCGAGAGAAGTGTGTGTTTGTTTTTGAGTTGGTCTTTACACCATCCAAGAGTTATTTGTGTGAAGTTGGCTCAGCCATCGGCAATCGACAATCGACATTCGATATTATATAGCAAATATTTAATGTCGAGCTGCAATGTCGAGCTGGACGGAATTCTAGCTCGACATTTGATATTATGTAGCAAATCTTCAATGTCGAGCTGCAATGTCGAGCTGGACGGAATTCTAGCTCGACATTCGATATTATATAGCAAATCTTCAATGCCGAGCTGCAATGTCGAGCTGGACGGAACTCTAGCTCGACAATCGATATTATATAGGAAATATTCAATACCGAGCTGCAATGTCGAGCTGGACGGAACTCTAGCTTGACAATCGTTATTATATAGCAAATATTCAATGTCGAGCTGCAATGTCGAGCTGGACGGAACTCTAGCTCGACAATCGATATTATATAGCAAATCTTCAATGCCGAGCTGCAATGTCGAGCTGGACGGAATTCTAGCTCGACATTCGATATTATATAGCAAATCTTCAATGTCGAGCTGCAATGTCGAGCTGGACGGAATTCTGTCGATTGCCGACGGCTGAGCCAACTTCACACACTTCCAAGAGTTTACGTATTAGAAAGAGAATACCGCTATTGTGTAAAACATGCCACGTTATTGGAATATCATGACCTCTTAAAAATAATGTATATATCTTCATTTCTGGACAAATGCAAATTCTTTAATCATTATATGCTTTCCGGTTATCGTTGTAATAAAAATGGTATTTCACTTTGAAATATCAACTTGATTTTTTCACTGTTTATAAAATCCGTTCTACTATCAAAATTAAACATCAGCATTCATGGGGCTTTAGCAAAATATCAATTTATTTGTCTATTACTAGAACTCGGTGGATTAGAGCTTTGTTTTCATAGATAATGATTGAAAAGTGTGTTTGCATTCGGTTGTTGAGACATTTTGGTTACCTCGATTTACTCTTTTCCTTAGACAATTTATAGTTCGGGGTTTTTAAAACATTTATTTTTATATTTCGTTATTTTCTTAAAGATTGACGGACCAAAAAATTAAAATATTATGATTTTCTTAAAAATGGTATCCTTTCAGATTTTAAACACGGGTAATTGCAATTTTTGTGCACATTCTAAAGTAAACACGTTTAGTACAGTAATGAATCATATACACGAGTATAATACATGTATGCCATGTAATGGACACATGAAGAGCCACGCCTGTTAACATACAGGGGTGGCTATAACTGCCCCTTTTGCTTGCACGCTAACATATGACATGATATTACAACATAAAAGCTTCAATCACGAATATTCTTTAATATCTGAATCCCAATTTTTTTTTCACATGACATCATGGATATAATAAACATGTTTAATGTTTTACTCTGTTGAAAGCGACGAATTGTCCTGAAGTTAAGAGTGCAATGCCAATTTATGCATATCAATAATCGAAGCATGCCCGTATTGTATTAAATGGTCACGGATTCGACATTTGAACAAAAGAAATATAATTCATATTATCTTCAAAGTTTATTATTCTTACCGTGAAATCGTGATAATCAATGCAAAAGGTCATTCTCTTTCATGTCATGATCTATTATCATTAACATATAATTGATACTTTTTATAAATTTTAAACCAAAATTTGAACAACCTTTCCTTTTCCTTTAATAGCTAGGGAAAATACGCCGAGTTCACAATACACAGAACAGTTTGAGGCTTGTTATTTTACTTAATTTTATTTCAGGAACCTAATATTTTAATATGTAACTTACCAACTTCCTTGTACTATTAAAAATAAATTATTCCTAATTACCAAATATCATTTTCGTAAATATGAAATAACATTTCCTAATTATATTATACGTAATATTATTTCAGAAACATGAAATATTATATCGTAATTATAAAATATTATTACCTTAGTCCGTTAAATGTGTATGTATGATTTCACTTTACATTCGTGGCTTCAAATAACGCTCGCAGCAAGGTCGACATGCTAAAATAAATGAGGCGATAAAAATTGACTGTGTCTTCCGTTCAAAATGTCATGGAATTTTTTTAACTGATTGACGAGCACGTGTTGCTATTTCTATTTGCAAAAACACTCTCTTACTTGGAGACAAAGCTCATGGAAAAACAATATTTAGTTAAAATTGAAACATTTTCATTTCTTCATACATATTTTGGCTGACACAAATCGTAAAATAAAAAGATCACGATAAATGCGATACTATATTTGATAAAATAGATGTGTCCTGACCTATCAAAACATAATTGTAATGAAATGATGTCCTTAGCTGTAAAGCCTTTTGCTATCATTGAATCGGAGCTACAGATACCGTGAAGGGCATTATGCTGATACCACGATCTTATTAGAAACGCAGCATTACGAATGTATCTGAATAGATAATACATTACATTCTTTGAGTGTCAGAGGACTTCAATATTCCCTCAGAAAATTATGAATAAGACATCAGATAATTTACATCTCACGCAATTCCGCCGCTAAATAACTAATAGCATTACGGACAAACTACCAAGTCAGAAATGATTCGCCCACGTTAATTAAGTCATAGTTGTGTTGACATTACCGTTCCTGTGTATTTACGTCTAACTGGATGAAATCATTTTGTGATATTTTCTACCTTTTCCGATAATATGTACACTATGTTTACAAACTGATATCAATGTGATAAGAACCGAGAACAAAAAACATTCACAACTTAAAACTACGTCGCACCCCATATATTCTTGCAGATCATACGTTTTCAAACTTAAATACTTTTTTACGAGAAAAACTCTTGGTAGACTAATAAATCTGACGGCCATACATAATTATGAAGTACGTACGTTAATGATGAAACTAAGATATCAATTTTATTTTGGTCCATTACGATTATTAGGCTTCTCTGGGGGCAACTAGTTTAATTGTCGTCTGTGCGGCCGTCAACAACTGAGGCCTGTTATGTATCAATATTTACTATGGAAGCTAGGTTTATGAAACTAGGTACTTGGTATGACGAAAAGATTAGTGCATGCCATTTTGCTCCTTAGTTGTGGTTGGTTATGCAAATAAATGGTGAAAATATCATACTTGGCTGATTCTAGGTAAGTGATTCCAAAATGTTTTAAAGCTGCGTTCCTGAAAACTGCTTTGTCTTTAAAGGGCTTTCAGGTTATACCATACTGATTTATTTTCTTATACATTTCAATATAAACAGACATTTCTCGCGTTTTATGAACATGCCGAGCATACATCTTATTAAAATTCAGTTCCAAGCCAACTGATTTAAACAAAAGAGAAGGTATGTTGCCTTTCTCTAAACAATGTACTCACTTTGAAGTTCGGTAACCGTTTATTTTTTCGGAATCAATGACAAAAGTTCGGTTTCAGTGGCAACGAAAATAATGAAAACAAAACTAGACCATGTGATACGACCATCAAACGCATTAAACAAAGATAAACTAGCAACAACATTTGAAAAACACACCATACATTTATTTACAAATAGTTTTATAGAATAAGTTTCAAATGAGTAATGCTAAAGTTTAGATGCATAGAATAAAGAATAATGTAAAAGGTCACAACATATCTTAACTGATTCTGTTATTTTTATTGTCCACATAATAAGTTCCACATGAAATATTAAACACAATATATGTGACTACTATCTAATTTCAACAACAAAATCAGAACAATTCCCACGAAAGGTTGAACTATAATCCGCACAGAATGATTTAATTATATCCAAGACTCTAGCAACTTTTACTTTACCAACAACCCATGATCAGAGACGTTTATTTGCCAAAAAAGAACTTACTACAAACAGCCTCAATAATTTGTCCATAAATTCTATAAGAATCTCCTAAACATGGACTTCATAGAATATTCTTTAATATTCTTAACAAGTTCAAATACATTCTAAAAATACATAGCGGAAAACATGTTGTCTTTAATGAATCTAAGTCACCTTACGAACGATGGAACTAGATAATAAAACAATACTTTTTTTAAATTTGCTATATGCTGCTTTGGCAACACAAATAAAGAATATGAAATATTTTCTGGATCTTGCCATACATAAGCAGACATTAAAGCTAAACTTCATGAGTATGTTGTTAAGGGCAATGGGCCGAATTCAGAATAACCACTCTCACGCACACGTTGTAATGAGTTAATCCTCTGTAATCAAATAACAGACTAGATATGTTCGAGTGAAAGTGTTTTCCTGTGAATGGGACATTTATGAGTGCTCGCCTAGGCCACTTAAACCGTCCTCGAGACTTTGATGTGAATACGAATTGTATGCGCGTTTAAAATGTACATGACAAGTAGAAAATATGTAATATACCAGAAATTTGCAACAGAGAAGGGAAATCCTAGTTCCTAGACACTATTTAAGAGATCGGGATAATGCGACGACTTAAAAAAGTGGACGTTTTGAAAAGATATTTTTTTCTAAAGGATGCGCCAATAACATATTTGATTTGATTCGTACTGGTTTTGAACGCTCAGCAAACTGGGTTGTTGCAATTCTTCCCTGTCTGCAATTTTAGGCAGCTTTGAAGTTCAACGCCACATATTCATTTCAGAGCGTTGGTGAAAATTGATATCTATTTTTCAGACTACAGTCAGTAGGATTGTAATAACTGTATTATCATCCGTCATAGCATCGCGACGTTCTGAAGACGCACAATTTCTGACAACCGATGTCCGTCTAGAGGCCCAGAGAAGGTTTAAGGACCTTGAAAGCATACCAGGCGTTGTTGGCTGATCGACTTCACGCTCATTAAATTGAATGATTATTATTTTTATTGTTATTTAATTAAATGATTATTATGATTGGTATTATTATTATTAATAATATTATTATTATTATTATTATTATTATTATTATTATTATTATTATTATTATTATTAATATTTTCTTGATGCAGACTACAAAATAAGGGCTATATACAAATCATATTTAGAAACAATGGAAATTGGCTTTATACTAATAAAACAACAACAACACATGCACGGTAATTCATTTTGTATCAGTTTTTTACACTCAATTTTTTTTTTTATTAACCATTTTTTAAACTGTAAATATCAGTTTCAGAATAATAATGGAGTTTGTTTGTCGCCATTTCTAACAATCAGGAACACAAATCCTAAATAAACATATGATACATATACATGTGTAAGTACTGTATTGGTCACTTGATGAAGTTGAGTGTTTTCGAACCGTGTGAATACAAAAAGATCACTTAAGTGTCCCTTACGTTAATATGGTTGGAGTGATACTGACAGTGGATGTTCTAAATTTGGCCCTCTAAGAAGTGAATGCGAGTACAAGTCATTTTACTGCACTCATATATGCGTTATAAAGTATGTCAGATATAATACTATGAATATTATTCTAAAAATATTTCGCTGGAAATGGTATGGAAATAACAAACAAATGATGACTATAGAGCATAATATACGTGAAAATGAATCGTGAAAAGTTTTTTCAAATATGTTTAAGGCGACGAACCTCGGATTTATGCCGGTGCATTAGTAAAAGTAGTTCGTACAAATAATGAAATTAATATTAATTAATTCTAGTGTAATTTGTATTACTAAGTTCAAATTAATTACCAGTAAAGTGTTTTAAGATCAAAATTTCAAATATTAACGGCTTAATTGCTAAATTGAAATAACTACGCAATCTCATTGCAGTGTGAGGATAATTCTGACATTGTTATCAGTCCAAATAATACCGAGGTAGTTTTCAAAAGGAAATGTCCGAGGTGCTCCCATCGAACTAGGATGTGCTTTGTGCTTCAGAATGTTCTCCACTCCCAAATGCATCTTGAACTGCAGCTGTCGCAAGGTGCTGTATGACGGGTGTTAATACTATCCCCGTACGTTTTTACATAGTGCAGTTAGAAATGTTATGATACTTCAGGATCATATGTCATGTGTTAGATATAAAATAAAATGGTCAACCTGGTCATACTTGGCGTTGACGGTGTTTCAACCATTATAATTGTTGTCAAAGACTCCATCAAAGAGAGACAGTAGTTTTCATACTTAGGATGTTTTTTTAAATTGTGTGCTTGCAAATGAAAATGCACTTACGGAATGTATTTGAAGATAGCTATATGTGAACGGATTACAGACCACATAAAAATCCGTACCCGCTGTGTTGTATAATCCTTTTATAAGTACAGTCAACAAGCACACAGATATTCCAATTACCTTGGATATAAAATTTTGCATCTGAAACAGGCCGTATTAAAGGAAAAAATATAACTCTAATAACCTCTTGTTGTCTTATGGACGTTGCAATCTAGTACAGTCTGGCTGCAGCACAGCAGTTTTAATGACGAGTGAAAACTGCTAAATCTGTTTTCAATCAACCGGAGACTCTATGTAACTCACTTAGTGCTTAAAAAATCGCACTCCCAGAATGTATATATAAATAGCAAAAGGTTGACTTATAACATACCGTATACACACTATTAACCATTTGACCTAATAAACAAAACAAAGAGCTATAAAAGTTGTTTCTTTTTATTCTGATTGTTACATATTTTTATGTAAGGCCTAAACATTTTAGTCATCTTGAATTCTTAGTAAATGAACTACATTATAAAATTAATTGTTCGTAATGATTTTGAGTACCTTTTGAAATATAAAGTTGCAAAACACATGTTCAAAGCATCTAGCCTTTTACACTCTACTCCGGACCTTATATTCCATGATTTAGAAAAAAACTAATCTAATAATTGGTTGGTCATAACTGACAATTCCAAAATGGAAAAAAGATAAAGCTGAAAGTTCTTACGATACATAAAATAGATTTTTATTTTAAATAAATATACTTTTATAAAAATTAATAACATTTGAAGCTCCTTAGCTCCTTGAACTTTATACAAAAGAATGATATATATGGTTTAAATTACAATTTAAGAAAATATCTGCAAACGGAAAATATGCGTCAGCTTAGATATATTAATTTTTCTTATCTTGTATATAAAATCCTGCCTGTCCTCATACTTATAGCATATTTGTTATAGCTGCTTGTTCGATAAAATGAGGAGTAGTGTGCACACACAAGACAAGCATACATGTCATTGGACACGTTTAACCTTTCAAACATCAACCATTCAAACATTAACATAAAAACATCCAGTTAACCTCACAGCCGGAGAAGAAGGCCAACATGTGTTCCATTAAATGAAATATGTTATGACTTAAGTTCGACCTTTTCGTTCAATCAAAGGTCCAGCATCATACAATACATTACGAATTCTGTACGAACTACACATCAAATAGAACATATTAACATTTTCTTGGTATTCCATAGACTAATACGTGATACGCAGTCATTCAGAACATGTCAGACTAGCAAAATAGGTCATGGTAATTTGTTATGCAGGATTCGGTTAAACATGAAGGTATATTCGGTAATCAAATGGGAAGCGGTTACAAACTCTTTCTTTGATTTAAAACTGCATTAGTATGCGCAGAGAAAGTATTTTTCTGGTAGAAAAAACATATAAACAATCTTAAAATAATCATACTCAATATCATGTCATTAATAATGAAGGCTATTATAGAATATACTTTAGCGTCAAAAGTCCTTGTTTTCGTTTTTGAAATCTATTGGGAATATTTTTTAGACATTTAAAGTAAAGCACCGTCTAGAATATGTAGATAAAGATTCATAATTGAAATATATCAAAATAAAATATATTTTCGAATCATCGTATGACCTGTAAGAAAACCAAAGAAAAGTTAATTTGAAAGAAATTAACCGTATAATCTTTTCAATTTTGCTGGAATGTCAATATGTTGTGTTGATGAAGAATCTTATCACTTTCAATCACACGGAGACAAGACTTTTACATTAACCAATATTTGTAACATTCGGTGTAAATTCTACATACACCATTCATCGTAACGCCTGAAGAATGAATTCCATACAATCCTTTATTCTGATCACGAAAACCTTCACATAAGTGCTAATGTAGTTTGAGTACTTTTTCAGAAAATTTTAAAATACAAATCCATTACTTAAGAATTTGAATAATGATACTTAATTGTATTAATGTATCAGTGGTATTGATGTAACTCCATAAGAGCTTATTTGATAGGTGCAATATTAAGTTGAAAAACGGGAATATTCTTATGTTCCGAGATGTCAGTGAATTTTTAGGCTTGTCCATCTAGTTTTCAACGTATAATTGACCCAGAAGTTTTGCTTTCAATAAGCTTTCAATAAAACATTAAGTGAAATAAAAATTGAATACATATTGATAGTAAGTATATGTACAACTAACATCTGCAAAAAATTGGGTAGGTAGGTAGACATAACCTTTTTCTATTTTCTTTTTCAGAACCGAGATTCGGTACCAAAGCGAACTATATCAGGGTAAACACTATTGTAGAAAAATGAATATCAAAAGGTCAAATTAGGGCATGTTCGCTCCAAACTTTTGTTTACGCCTAATTATATCATAAGATTGCCAGTGTTTCCATACTTACACAGCATCATAAAGGTTTATGATATTTAATTTTTATTATTTAATCTTGACAAAACTGACAACAATATATTGAACTTATCAATTAATTGCCTATTTCAAATTTTACGTTTACCTAGTATGATATCGTTCACAAATGATAGTTCTCTTCAGTACGCCACACGTTATATGTCTTTTTCATATTTCATATATGTGCGAATATAATACAAGACGACACAAAATAACTTACATGCATTGGTATAATAGTTTTATGAAATCTTAGCTAACTACTTCTTTTTTAAATCTCTCAATCATAAAACATAGCTTTTCTGAAACACCTATTAATTAATTACCTGCCTTCTACAAATATCAATAGGAATAGCTCTACTAAAACGTGATGACACCTTTTATCATATTTTCAATTAATAATGGCATACCATCCATCTACATGGTTTAATAAAGTTCAGATGGCATTTCGAACGAAAGCAAAACTTTGAGATGCGTTGTAATTCTTGAATAAAAGCGTAAGGTACTTTATTCCAAATGATTTTGTTGTTTTATACTTCTATAAAGTGTGCGCAAATACAGTCATGTACAGGGACTAGACACCAGGTTGTACACTTACAGGAAACAAAGAATCCTGTGAAGACTTACATAAAATTGACCTGATGTATAACATCGCTAACGACACATGCATTTTCGCAGTTATTGCGCTTTTTCAAATCGAAATTAACTTGGGTTATCTACCAGGTAGATCACGTCAAGTTTAAAATTAGCGTCGGCATATTTATCTGTGCTCATAAACAGATATGATTTAAACTGGGAAACCATTATGTATTATTTTCAAACAGGGAATTACAGCAACAGCAACATGATTATTGCATACATTATTTTAATAATGTTAAATGATGTATGATCGGCCTCCTTTTAGCTTGTATTGACACATCTAGGCTCGTTTTGAGGAAACATTGTTTTTGCCGATTGTTTGAAAATCTGGTGTCTAGCCCCTTTAAACCTTTTGCTAGTTGTAGTCTAATCAATTTACGAATCCTACTACAGTTTTACTTAGTTTCGCTTAGCAGGCATCCAGTTTTGAATAGTATATTACAACGAAGCGGGCATCTACTTTCTAAGATGGATCAGTATTTACAATATAAAACTACATTTATGAGTGGTCCGTTCGTCCTAGAGAGTTGATGTTGTCCGTCTTTCCTATAGTATCAATGCTGTCAGTGTTTCCTAGAGTTTTAATGTTGTCAGATTGTCCTAGTGTTTTAATGCTGTCAGTTTGTTCTATATCCGCTGATTGGATATGCTGTTTCAATGTGCTTTTCGTCTTTTCATTTAAAGCCCCCTGCAGTGTCCTCTTTTTCTTGTTGAAGAACGATAAGAAGCCGTCGTCCTCGTCGTCGTTGGAGTCGGCACAGTATGTCCTCAGCTCGGCTACGGAGCAATGGTTCTGGCAGCACTCACAGGTAAGGCCTTGGTACGAAATACCAGATCGCTTCAACAGGAAGTTCAAAGCACCTCTTTTAGATATAATTTTGTCTTTAAAATCACTCTTGAGATCGTCGTTAATGTTTGTCGGAACTCTAGCGACATCTGGATCTGCAAACAACAAAATACATATATAGAACTTCAATCAGAACGCAACATGATTATGTTTACATTATATTTGTTTCGTTGACAATTGCCTTTTTGCTATACATGGAATACTAACTATCATTTCAAGGCGGTAGTCGCATCATTTGTCGATAAAGTTAATTTGATGAGTGTGTGGTCTGTTTTTGGTGCATGTATTTGTGTATGTAGTATTTTCAATTTTGTGTCTCTAGATCATTATCGTTTTGGCCCTCACCTTGTGCCTCTAAAGAGTTGTTCGACTATTGGGCTGGTCTCTGTAGTTTTTATTGTAGTATTGTTAAGAGAGTTTTTGAGTCAGAGTTCGAAAATGGTGGCGAAAATGTACGCACATATTTTTTAGTATTATTTACAATTGTTACTTACTATTAACGATTTTCACCATCTATAATACTACCCTTTCAGCTATACTATCTTTAAGCAACTCTTTTATAATGAAATTAGCGTAACGAAATGAGTTATTAGGTAGCGAAACAAATGAGACATTGAAGAAAGCAATTCGATGAATCTGATATTGACACATGTGAAGAGCAAGAATGTGGGGCATTTAGTGTCGTTTTTTTTTCTAAATATATTATTTTGCAATATTTTCTCATCCAATGAGGGACAGGCCGAATGAGTAAACTAAAAGGATTGACTCTACGTTAAATGATACAGGAATTTTTAACTACCTTGAATTTTAAAGATGATCCAGCTTATGATGTACTAAAGAAAGTGGGGCTACATATTGTGAGTTGCCGTTTCATCAGTAAGTCTAGGAATGATTGAACATTTAATAGCCACCTAAAATGAATGACTGTCACTGAGTCATTAAAAGTGAGTATATATCCGTTTTAATATTTTGGAACAGAGATGGTCATGAAAGTGTCCATATATTACTAACAAGTTAAATCATTCACTATGGTTTTATGCTTAACAATCATTCAAGATATTTCAGTTTTACTTTATTCTACACACATTACCAGACACAGTACGCACTCTATGTTTAGCAAGGCCAATAACTCTTGTAATAATACTAGTTTTGTTAATGTCTTTATTTGATTAGAAATTCAACCGACATGTTGATATACCATGTTACTTTTCTTGAAAACATGTAATATTTAACGGCATTGTCTCGCTGTCAGTTTAAAGCGTATCATTTCAACAAAAGAAATGACTTACAACTAGATCTTTTCCCAAAGGTGTTGAAGTTTCCACCGCAAATCAAATAAAGGGTATTCGACAGCCCTCGACCACACACACCCGCCCGCGGCCGTTCATCCCCTCGTCTGCATGTGTGGTCATACTGCCCCCGGGCGTAGAACGGTAGAAACACTAGCCAAATATACTGTAGGCATAGGTCACTTATGGTTTTCGTCATTACTGCACCCACTGAAATATAATTTGGTATTATCTATTAAATTATTAAAGAACCTACAACCAGTAAAATAATGCATAAACACGTGCTTTTCAGCAACAAAGCATCAGCAGTGTCGATAAATTATCAACTTGAAATAACATTTTTCGGTCGCATATGTTGGATTGTTGTAAGCCAGAAAGCATACTACCACAACAAAGACAATATACACATGCATCAAAGTATATAAACGTTATCCATTAACGCTGGTGTAACAGTCTTGGAATAGTCAGCGAAATAGCTGTTCACTGGTTTGCTAAAGCGGTTTATGAGTACTCACAATTGTAATAACCAAACCATGATGCTATTTGAACCGCAATATGTATCGGGAGTTTTATCATACTGTTTTACGAAATATAAATGTGTAAAAATATATGATAAGACACTTTCGAAACATGATTCAGGAAAATGTATTTATTATTTGTGATCGATCACTCCAAAGGTCGTTTGCTCGTGCCAAATCAGGGACATGTTCTCCAAGGACACTTGTGCGGAAACAGACTTGAGCGTGATTCATATCCGTTAATTAATAAGCTAAACACTATTTTTTTGTTAACTATGGAAACCTTTTCACTATTTTCTAGCCTTTGTACAAATAGCATTTTTGACGCCCACGATTAAGTCGCTTAATTGTGTATTTGCCATTGTCTACAGCGGTACCGTTATCTGAGTCATTATGTAGATCATTAACGGATCTATGGTGGCGTCAATTGGTTATTTATTGTTTAATCTGTGTGCCCATAAAACTGTCACAAAGAAAAGATACTCCGATTAATTGCGTCAGTGTCGAAGATAAATTAACATCGGAGGCAAAGACACTGAATTGATGAAAATAAAAGAGCCTTCCTTAATATAATTTGTCGAATAATTGTCTTTCCTCTAAGTATGATAAACTGGTTTCCCTGTCTGATGTCGTATTGAGTTGTTTCTAACTTAAAACGTAACATATCCTAACATGGATGTACACATAAGTTGAACCTGTGTGGATTAAATTCAGGTTTATGAGTCTGCAACCAAAAATGGATGTGAAAATGTGAAATGCACCTTGTTGTTGGACATATCTCCCGGTAATTAGTATTCATTATATATTTTTCCCATTAACGATTAAGCCCCTCTGTCCCTACTGTCTTTATGCTTTGCTCATGCTCGTAGTAACCGGAAACAAAAACATACTTGATCGGAGGAAAACTTCCGCCTGATCTGAAGTTCACCAACGTGAACAGAGAAATATTTCGATGTTTAGTGCCATTTTCGCTCAAATCCCTACTTTCACGTTATATGGTATCTTCCAAAGCTTGAAAAAGGTTGAGATATTATTTTCCTGACGGTGTCTTTGCTGTGGTAAACCACAAGCATGCACATATAGAAGTATACGTGTCTGTTGGCACTCAATATGTTCTGATTGACAGACAATGCATGGCACTGAACGGTTTGTTATACTTAGAAGATATGAATTAAATTAATATTGTTTCAGATCGGGAGGAGCGAGCGCAGTGAACGAACCCTTCTTATATACCAATGAAAATAAACCGTACCCAATTCGATTAAACGTAATTCTTGAAATATGAATTATTGTAACAGTTAACCCTTTGAAGCACGGTTTTTCCACGTCCTGAGAAACACGTAATTTTCATGTAATGCTCTACTTCACTGCAGTAGGCGTTTGATCATCGCCTTTTTGGGATTGAAATGTTTGACAATCGACTATAATAATTATGATTTCCTGTAGATATATTATTTATTGTAAATGAAAAACAAATACTACCTCTAAAAGCAGTCGTGCATGTATATATCAAACCAAGAGTATTTTTTAAACAAAACGAAACACTTTTAATATCGATAATGTATTAGTATTAGTTGTTAACTTCATGTCTTTTTACTTATTTGTATTTCTTACAGCAGTGGTGAAAAATAGAACATATGAAGAGTCTGCGGTTTATGTTCAATACGAACATAATGTTCAGAAACAAGCTCAATAGCCAAACGTTTAAAACCCCGTTTAATGGCAGATCTTTTTTGTGAACTATTCCCTTTTAAACAAATAATTTAAACGACTTTTTTCAGACTATTCTTTTAAAAATATGATGGTTTAATCAATATATCAACATCAAATATGAAGTCTAAGATGTACAAAGTTTGAGTGCTTTCAAACGGATCAACAATGGTAATAAAACATGAGAAGTAAACATGTTATTTCTGAACAAAACAAAATAATTAGCGTTATTTGATGCTGCCTGTGTACCGTTTAAGGAAAGGATTTATCTAGATGCATATTTATCTTTCCATATATTCATATAGTAAAATTACCATCGTTGAAACCAAGAAGAAAAGAAATCAAACAAAAATAAAAGTTATATAAGGTATGAATATTCTTTAAGATATCAAAACGAAATGAATCGAAAACTTAAGCAGTTAAGGTTGACGATAAACTAACAATGCTATGGAAATCGGTGTACCAAAATTAAAGATTGTATATGAAAAGCAAAATCTCTGACAATCCTCAAAAACTTGTTTTTTTTTGAATTTCACTAAATTAAATATTTACGAAAATAGTCCACAAATGTCCTGAATATCCTTTGTATTTTTATTTTACTTGCTGTCTATGATATATATATAAATATCAAACATTATTTTTAACATGTTCAGTGTCATTGTTTTCTAAACATATATAAAACATACTTATGTTGCATGCCAATAGTGCATTATTCAGCAGGTTTCATATCTTAAAATGTGCAGAAACATTTGAACATAAAAGTCTTGTACTATAAAGAATCTACTACAGCAAAGACAGCCTCAGGAATTTAAGAATCCACATTAGAAAAATATGTTGCAAAACACTATGTTTTATAACATTAGCACTTAGTTCAGTTAACGCCAACATTCAAGTCTATTGGCATTATCTTGCCCCTGTTAGGATTTCAGTTGTGCTAGGTGTACATGAAATACATTTAGAATTGATCTTAAAACAAATAGTGATTTATCTGCATGAACTGTGAATTAAAACATGGGTGTATTTTCAACTATATTGTCCACGAATAAAAACCTGTTTCTTATAAAACGGATGCTGGACTGTATCTGTTTTCAGAACAATATATATTTATCATTGATTTTTTAGTCTTGGCTCTCATTGTTCTAATGAGCCTCACAGAGCCTTACAGAGGATCATTAGTAAATTGATTCATATCCCCCCAATAATGTAAAGGGCTAACGGCTGATGCAAATGTAGTTTCGTCTTCAATATTTGATATACTGGTACTTTGGACAGTTGTATTTGAAAAACATGCAAATCAGAGAATATGATACTCGTGTACACATAAAGGCGTGGCTTTGTATTACACTGTGAGTGCCAGATGTAGGATTCTTTTACATCAACTAAGTTAAGATCTTCCGTTGTTTTATCGCGATTTGTTTTACGTAACTCACCGATATAAGGGCTAACTTTGTATTCATTTGCATCATTCTTATATTATCCATCAGGCATCAGCTGTCCCGAATTGGGTTAGTAATCTATATCAATTGTTAAGGATCGATTCGAAGCCTAGACGCATTTGATCGTGAATGTTGGTTATTCCTACAACACAAGATTACACACTAGCGTAAAATCGTGTCAACGAATGGGAATAAAAAAGGTATTATAAATTGTTCCCTGATGGAATTAAAAATTATTTGTTCCATTAAACAATTAGCGACCAACAACCAAAAGAAACATCGGGGAACACGTACATTCAGCGGGATAGTTTGCAGTTCCGAGCCTGTTTTGTGTTTTTCCACACAGAGTGTAATCATCATATTAGACTGGATATTCATTGCGCCACAGGCCTTGTTTTTCTTTTGCAAATTTGTCAACCGGTTTAATCAACCCCTAGTTATCTTGTTTTCACTGACTGTTACAAGGTGATCAGCCAAGATTTATGGGAGTCTGATATCTTTCACCTTATAATAATTCGATTTGATAAAAATATTGGTTCTCGAAATGTGTTCAAAATAGTTAATATCTTTTTCATACTATTATTTTCGGATTAGCGCATTTCTTTAATTGAACACGTCTCCTTGGCCTACTAGTTAGCCGTCCGCCTCAAGAGCGGGAGGTCGTTGGTTCGATTCCTGGCCGCGTCATATCGAAAGACGTTAAAAGTTGGTACAAGTAGCCCCCTTGCCTGGTGCTTGGCATTAAAAGGGTAGTGCATGGCAAAAGTGGTGTACACAGTACTGGTTTAACCCAGGAAAGTTGTATCCCGTATATCGGTGCTTTACTCCGAGCACGTAAAAGAACCAAGGGGTCTCTTCGAAAAGAAAGCTAGGGTACCGCACCCGGAATACCTTGTATCCCACCACTGTCTCCTCCGCTTGCTGTCCCTTCAGCAAAAAACAACGGACCCCAATGGAAATAAGTGCTTGTACTTTCACGGGTTATCCTTGACCGCAAGGTGTAAAGAAATACATACATCTATATATTTTACGTTTGCTATTTTGAAACGTCTCGTTGGGCTACTTTAAACATTTCAAGGCTTCTTAATCAGCACCCATTTCAGGCAAAAATGTTAATATATTGGTGTAATTTCTTAATTAGAAATAAGTTAAAATATACCTACGATCGATTTTAATTTGTTTCCAAGTGTTTTTTGTTCAAAGCACTTAAACACTGAACTCAAATAGCATTGCAACAATGGAATTCAGGATCATCTTAGGGAATGTTTGAAATAGATCATGGGTAGTCAGTATTTGTAATATTTTACCAATAGTGGTCAATTACAGAAACACTATTTTTGGATTTTTATATTTATTTTTATTTGAGCATTACCACAACAAAATACTTTTACGGTGTATGCGCTGTCTGAAATATATCATTTACACATCTAATTGGTCATATGTGCTGTTATGGGCACATGTTTCATGTCTGATTATTGTTTATTTTTTTCTAGGATGGCAATACGGACATTAAACGTTGTGAATCTCATATGTTAGTTATATTGCCCGATTGGTTGTGATGCTGCCTGAAGAGACAATGAAAAGAACGCAGATTTGAACGTGTTCACCAGCAAAAGTTATAAGTACAGAGAATATTCAAACTCCACACAGCGGTCACTTCCTATTCAAACAATTATTTCCTTCTTGAATTATTAACGATATTTCATTTCAAAACTTAAAAAACAACGCCATTTTATGGAACTTTAACACAATAAATACGTGTAAAAATGTTCTTTTTATAAACGTTTTGTTCGGGGTGGCAGATATTTATGCTCGTCTAAGTAGGAAATTTCTCTGCTCGTCTGAGTAAGAGATTATGGTTAATTAAGTTACAAAACCATGAAAAATTGTGTCCAAACGTCAGGCATCATTAACGTATACCTTAAGGCCGTTTGACCCTCATCAGTAACGAAGGTAATTAACACCGTCAAATATTAAAAGGCAAATACTCGAGACCAATTTCGAGTTCTCTGGTGTCATCAAATTAGGTTTTTAGGGATACATACTAAAAGGTATTGCGTTACAAAAAGCAAATGCCATATAATCAGACGCAGTTTACACCTCCAGATTCCGGTTATTAACTTTGTAAAAGTAAGTTATTTGCTGCTAGGCTTATTTTTGTACTTTCTACTGCATTATTTGAACATCACAAAAAGCTTCCTTCAAAATTAAAATCTTTGCCAGCATTTCCTAGTGCAAAGATAACAAAAGCAATGCTACCAGACCGATTAGTTGATGCATGTTTGATATTTAAAAAGTCTAAACAATTAAAATATCCTTATTTTACGACAGATGAGTACCATCAAACCCTTTCCATACAGATCACAGTGTTTTTGTTAAATCTTCGTTCATATCAAGGTCCAAAAAGAATCTTTTATTATACAGTTTGTCATCTCATTACGTTCGTAGTTCATTAATTGACTGACCACTGCTTTTTGCAGTATAGACAAGAATCAGATAACAAGGTCCCTTATTTTCTTGGCTTTTACATAATTGAAAATCACAGGAATTACATCCCTCCGACAAAGCAACCTGCGTGGTAATAGATGGGAATGCATAAGGCCAAGCACTTACTTAACAACCAAGTGTCAAACACTTGACATTTGACTGCTATTATGGCAACTCCATCAATAATGTAACTCGAAGCAAGCGGTCTGGGAAACGACGCCCTATACGAACAGTATTACCGGCCCAGAGGTACCGCTTCCTCTGCTATTGGAGCAGTCTAATACCCTTGATGGAAACAAATCGAATCTTGCAGGATTTCTTTGCAGTGAGCTATTACAGCGTGCTGAATTACCTGGGTCAACACTTGTTATTAAGAGAAGCTACACAGGTGAAAGCAACGCTAAGGATGCAATTACAAGAGGATATGAATTAGTGGCTGTTCAGTGTCGTGAAGTAGATGTTACTACTTATAAACCATTTTGGTTGAGAAGTTGAAACATTAATGACGTCTTGAACATCAGAGAACAAGAGGTGTTTTCCGGTGCATGCTTTATCGCAGATGTAAAAGCAACATTTTCGGATTTCACGCTCTGTCAAGATACAAAACCACATCTTCGTTTTCAGGAATAATAGGTAAAAAGGCATATTTAAAAAAGGTTGTATGAAGAGCTTGTACTTTTATCTCCTTTTGGGCACGATGGAAACATCGGTAATGTTAAGAAATTATTTTCTGGTCTTTATGGATGCAATTCCCAAACACATGAATCCAATATTAAAGTCTGCCGATACCGACTATTCCAAAACAATCTAAGGAAATCTTTAAAGCTGCTTCCGCCAACTAAAGATTGTCGGTACACGTTAAGAGAGCAGCTTATCAAGCAATGATCTGGGTGAAAGCAGCTGATGCAGATTTCGAGAAAGAGGATCCAACAAATATAGGCTGTTGGGTTATAGAATCGGGTGTACTGAAACCAACTAAAATCAGCAAACCCTCAGTACCTGTCTCCTGTTCGCAGCTGGTTGCACCACATAATGCAGCATATCAAGATGCAAATGTCATACGTCTGGGCAGATTTGCATGTCAGAATATAAAAGTGAGGCATCAGCATGTGCTCATTCCGTTGGGAATGAAGATGACTGAATATTGGGGAATTCCATAGTTTGCTGATATTTGTTTTAGTGATTAACAGAACATATAAAAAACACATACCTCATCCATGAGGATCTTGATTTTTTTGTTTTAAACATATGTGTTATATGTGGATATAATTTTGTTGAAGCGCGAGCCTTTGACATTCGACATATTAAAAATGGTGTTATTAATTATTATCAGGCCCTTCTATTGCGCAATTTAGTCCTAAATAAACAATATCTTTGTTCTTTGGTGTTGAAATAAAAGTTGTATTTCATCTCATTTTTAACCATACCTGCAAATCAAAGTTTTGATGTTTACAATACATTTTGGAAGGTTTGAAACTGATAAATAGGCACAAAGTTCAAATATATCAATAAAACGGTTAAAGTGCACCTAATGCCCTTGTGATCATTTAATACCTTTTCCCTACTGATAGGGGACAACAGCCCCTTTAGCGTGTTTTTATATATATTAAACTTTACAAATATGATTGCTGTCGAGGATCAATTTTTTTTTTGTCAACACAAGTCATATTGTCTAAAATCCGAGGCAGACTAATTATCAAATGTTTCGCATTCCACAATTATGTTGAGATTTCCATTGACATTTTTGGTAATAAAGCTTATTGTACCATAAGTTGAGCGATACGAGTATCGAAATGCAGTTGGAGCGCTAATGGAGGGCAAAAGCTATGACATAAGATTTGTAGTTCTCGATCAGAGGCTGCCGAGGCATGAACATCATCGTGCACCAACTACCAGACGTTTTGGGCTCAGGGAAACAAAACATTTTAAAATAATTGCTTGAATATTAGTGAAACATTTGCAATGACGTGCTTAGTGATATAAATATATATGTTATAGTATTACTGTACATATATGGCGCAGAGGTTTGGGTATTTGCAAAACGATAACCAATTGAAAGGATAAAAATCAAATTTGATCATAATGTTCTCGTGGTTCAAATACTACACAGAACGACTTTTTGTAATTGCCGACTAGGTCTAATGTCGCATTGTAATGAATACTTGTTTAAAGTAATAAACATACCAAATGCTCAATTAATATAAAAAATATGCAATGATTGGTGCTGGTGTGAAAGCTTGAAAACAAAACAGAAAAATGTACATTCTAAAATTATATGAGTAGTTCAGGATTCTACCATGTCTGGATAACACTTGGAATAGATTATACTCTTAATACAGACGTAAGAATGATATTTTCAACGATTTGTTAGTACTCGTCTAAAATGCATATAGCTTTAGAATAATTTAAACAGAAGATATTGCCCTGATGCTAAAGAACGTTTATGTTTTCGTATATAAAGCATTTGCTTAAATAAATGATTTTATAAATATGTTGTTGATGAGTTGTAACTGTGTTAGTATTATGCAAAGATAATATCTCATTCAAAAGTTAATACAGTATATGGCCTACCTTGAATCATACTAGTTAATCTCAGTATCAGTACTGATGTTTTCGTCGTAAATACATCTGTCAACATATTTTGCAAAATGAATTTCAATCACAACCGCCAAGCAACTGTTATATAACTTTATACCAACATGATTTATTTACAAAAACGTTTCATATGTAGAAATACTTTTTGTTCCTATTCTGTACAGTCTATATATATGTTGCAGTTGCACTGTATTATTAAGATGTTTTAGATCGTGGTTGCATGGTATATGCAAGTGAAAGATTAGTTAAGCTATTATTATAATTCCCTTGTCAATGCATCGACCGCAGGATTTATTAAGTGGATACCATTTAGAATATAAACTACCAACATTCTACAGAAAACAGAGGTTTGAATCAATTTTATACAACTCTTTACGACGAAATTATGTTGTAAACATCAATGCAGCTATCTTAACAAATATACTAATATGAACAAAACTTATACTCAACAATAATGTAATAGTACTGAACTGGATGTTTATATGGCAAAAAAAGCTTGCTGACATCAGATCGTAAAGTGTGCATATTCTTAAAGTACACATACTTGTTAATGCTTAATTGATGTTCAAAGTTCAAATTGGCATTAGCAAATATGTGACCGACATATCGAGAGACTGTCATCTGGCCCCAATTTCTCGAAACTTCTTAACCTAAACAGGCTTAAGTAGCTTATTTCAAATAGCCATAATATATACTTAAATTGAATTCTGATGATTGAAAAATGGTTTATTGTGATAATCATAAAGATAATTCCTATCTTAAGTATACAAACTCTTTACGAAGTTTATATTATGCAAATTATAGAAAAACAAAAATAGTGAGCTTAGCTTAATCCTGTTATAAGGGACTTAAGAAGTTTCGAGAAATTGGGGCCTGTAAATTATCTGTGTATGTTAGCTACATTTAAAAAAAAATATATTACGCCACCAGTTATTTAAAGATTGGTACATTGGAAAGCGATATCAATCTCTGAAGATTGTCAACATATATTTGACTTTGCGAATATAGAACCATACACCTTGCTGTCTATTGCTGTTAAATATCTTAACTGATTTATGTAGTATTAAATAAATGTGGTGCATGTGGTAAAGGCAAACATTAGACATAGCCATTAAACAACAGAATGCGTTATATATGAGAATAATGTCTGTTGATGAGCTCATTTTAGACGTCTTAAAATCATGATGCGTCATGCTTATGTCATTCAAAGAAATTTGTTGTTGTGAGTGTTACGAATCGTTGACATATTAAAAAAATGATATGAAATAGATTAGGGAGAGTATCGACCGGGAACTGAACCGTGTATATATAAGGGACATCCGATTTTATTTCTCTACCAATCCAATACATTACATACTAAAGATTGTTATGCTTATTCAAATGCCGATCATGTGGCGAACCTCGAAAAGCCAAGTGTATGTTACGTACTCTCATAGTAATGGATATGTCATACGAAGCTTGTTGGTGAATTTCAAAGTAGTTTCAATTGAAACTTTAGGAGCAAGCCCAGTAGCCAAACTAATGGTGCCCCTGTTTGAGGACTTACAGACACTCAACGAGAGACACACAACGTCAAAATACAGCGAAACACAACTTCTCTATTCATAGAAGTACTTGGGGTTTACCTATAAGTTTATTATTATTTGTTTTATTGTTAAGTTTCCTCAAGTCAATGCATACTTTGATAAGATTTACCTTTTGCGTTTTATCTTTATTTAGGATTGTTGGGATAAGACTGAGGTTTGTGCAGTGACATTGGTTTAAACCCCCAGTAAATTTACATTTTACTGACCGTTTGAAGGCGGTACCTAACAATCCTTGATAAACATACCTAGTTTTAGCTGCTTGTGGAGATTTGTGCTGTTCTTCCATGTTTCTTGTTTGTGATTTTATGTTCTATTTCTTTGGCGTTTACCCAGTGCCTTTAAACCGGGTTTATGTTTAAACGTTTTGCTACTGAGCTTGTTTCTGTAGCTTTTCGCATGCATATTAAATCTCTTTATGTCTACAAGTTGAGGTTATCGCCTTGGACTGTCAGCCAAACAGTGGTTCAGCAGGTTGGTTAACATGTTTACTAGGACTATAGTGATTGTACCTTAACATCCTGAACAAAGCTTATTATCCGATGTCCAGATGTCAAAATTATGTCGAATCTAGCTAGAATCATTCTGTCAATTAGAGATACGTGTAGAAAGCCTATGTTTGGGTTTATTTGCTAAAGAGTAGGCGGATGATCGATACGATTAGAAGTGATGGGTAATTTGTACAGTCCCAAATAACAAAGTTACGAGCCATATAATTACATAACAATAATGTCTGGCCTGTATGTAAGAGGAATGTTTTACGGAAGCGAAATGACTAGGAAAAAAATAACCCGTCGAAAAAATAATTCATGGACAAGATTGCCTTAAGTGTTCAATTCTTTACTGCTTCAATGTTAGGCACAGTTGTCAGTTTCAAAATAACTGTTGGTTGTGAATCTGATTGTGTAAGACAGAAACGAAATACACATATAAAATTAGATTGTTGTTATAAATAAGATATAATTATACGATATAAATATACACGAGAATCAGCTTATTCTTGCGCTACTTTATATAAAATCATTTAAATTTTTTTTTTGGGTGTTTGCATAATGCACTATTATTCTCTGATAGTTTTATTGATATGTTTTTAAAAGACACGATATGGGTAAACTTCCATGACAGAGGGATACCACGATACCCTTGCAAACCGGTCTCTCTTTATTGATATCGCTTAACTGATTGTTTCTAATCTTGTTCATATACATTAGTGTTTGATAAATATGTGAGAAGCTTCGTTTGTGGTAATGGTAAATGGGTCTTTAGTTATTGGGTTGAGCGCTCGTAAAACAGTGACTTATTAAAGGCGGACGAAAGGTAGCAGCAAGGCGCCCGCAAGGTCACCTTAAGGGTGAATGAGGGCGCCCGTTATTGTTTGAGGGAACCACAAAAGTCCATTGAGTTCATAAGACCTTAGAGTAACTGCACAACAGACGCAAGGCCATCGTACGCCCGACGTATGGTCCCTGTGGAACCGCTCTACTGAACGGCTACGGCATGTCTATTCTACGGCGAACATAGAAATGTTTTTTATATATCTGCGCTATAATCCTACGGCGACCCCTATGGGTTGTAAAATAAAGTGATAAGCTGTTAGTTTATCATCGGGCCACCCTTGGTCCGAGGATCGTATCTCTTGATTTAGGGAGCTTACGGCTGCCGTAGACTAGTCTTCGAGCAAATGTGATGGGTATAGATAGAGGCTACCCAAATATTTACTTGACCATATATCTGTGGTATGTGTTTGATGTCTTTTGCTGTTTGATGTCTCGTGTTAAGTGTCTGTATGGGCGATATCCCTGTGCCTTCAAATATGACCTTGGTAAAATAGAAGTCTATACAGCGAGTCGTTGTTTCGATTCTTTATGTATAACAAAAATATTTGACTCAATTCTTAGTAAAGGAACGATTAAAACCATACATGGGCCATAATACCGTTAAGATCAGTGAATAATACCACATTTTAGTTTACTTTTTCTACGCGTAAAAGTTAAATATAGCAAACCGTGTTATATGCATGAGAACTTTGAAAATAATCAAGATTTTATAATAAAACCGTCGTGACTGATAGAGCACACACCAAGTCCATAATTGGTTTGGTCTGGAATCCCCGTTCCCACTTCAAGATATAATATAATAAGGACGTTTAATGACATCCAATGTCTGTATACGGATGCCCTGATATAATAGTGTCCGGTAATTGCGATAAGTACATTGGTATTTGAATACGTTCCGTACTTTAGACAAACGTATTAACCGTCACGCACATAAGCAGCTAATATTAACGTAGGACATTTTTAGCAGGTCGAAGGAAATAAATCGAGCTTTTGTCGTAGCCTTGTGTCGTTGTCGTCGTCGGCGTGCACCAACTTCATTCTTGACCTTAATCTAAAGACCTTTCCAGCTTTTCATATGAAACTTGGAACACAAGTTGCCAAAGGCAATGCAAACATCTACATCAGAACCACTAACAGCCATCAAGACACTATTTTGATCAAGGGAACATAAAAATTATTGCATGTATAATGGCAGGTACAAAACTGATTAAAATAAAATAACAGTGAAATCTCGAGTGGCAAAATAAACTATAAAGGTTATGTTGCACGCATCTATTTAGATGTGACATGCGGATGCCTAGTGACCTCATATTATTTTGGCAGATAAGGAAAATGCAAATATTGCACTATGTGCCGTTTCAAGTCCTTTTTCAATCCGGCTCTAAGCCGGGTCTGGCTATGGTTAATTTCCGAAATACCTTTTGGTGTTACCACCTCACAGGAATATTATAAACTACCTCACAACTCGGAACCTTCATGTGGAGTAGCCGAAAACGACACACTGCTGACTTTGGACACGACCAGAAAGGCTTTGGATTGAAAAGTGGGATGCTTCTGAAGATGATACCAACAGTAGGGCCATTTGAAGTACAAGGGGGATTTGTGCCTCGTCAAACAGGGGAAGGAAAAAAAAAAAAACCCAGGTAAAAGCGGAATTAGGGGATGACCTACAAGAGAATCAACTTCCGGAACCAGACCCTGTGCTAGGGAACCCTAGTGAGAAAGCAAGCTGGTTACAAACTAACCCAACAGTCAAGTAATTTTCCAAAGTACAGCCAGCCACTTTAGTGACCAGCGAAAGCTAGTTTGTTTTGGCATAAGGTAGGCAGTTGAGGATTGAGAGGTGGACGAAATAATACTTTAAAAACGTTTTCTTTATAACCAAGCAGGAAGTATACGGTTCGTGGTGTAGCTTTTTGTATTAATCAAAGAACCTTTAATAAAATGTAACCTGATTTCAAAACACTAAAATAATGGTGCAATAGAACAATAAGCACAATAAACAACAGGCACAGAGAAAACACGTTGATTGCTTTGTTAAGCAACTCAGCGATGTCACAGAATAATTAATTGAGTTTGCACTTGTCTCCGAACTGCATTTAGACGTATCCTGGAGGAGGGTCAATAATGTCGCTGTGGTAATTGCAATGGATTTGTGGGAAACAAATTAATTGTTTGTATTTATAACAAAAACTAAAGCTGATCAAATCCTTGAAATCAAAGTATCAATAGTATATTATGTTTACGTTGTTATATAGGGCTAATGTATCACATTGAAAGATGTAACTTTTTACCGGCCTTGTCCCTGAAGTTTCCATTGAATAAGTGAACCATGATTTGTGTTTGAACACTTACAACAGATTACCTCCAACAATAAAGTTTTAATTATTTTATGTTTAGAGTCATTAACAAACGATTGGAAATGCTTGCTTCCCTTCAAAGATGCTTTAAGTTTATTCTTGCATTTTTAATAACATTAATTAAATTCTTTTTAATTTTAAATGGTGATATCTGTGTATTTATTCATTACGTTTAATTTACTTAATGAATTGTAATGCTAGAACTGTAATCATTGTGCAGTTTTTGTAACCGACTAGCTCCAGTAATTACGGATTATGGGCACTGTTTAAGATTCTAAAGGGTAATTGTTTCCTGGTATTCTCTTTGATTTTGTTCTCTTTTATATATATTGCTTTAACAAATTCAATCAATCAAATTAAGGTCAAAGAAGTCGTGCTAAACCAATGTAGGTTAGCGGCTTTTGAAGATCAGCAAGTCTGGCAACAACAGACTGTAACAATCAGTTAAAGAAAAGCGGTACACTTGTACACATTCTGCGCGCTAATTTGATCCAAATGATCATTTTTGTTATGTTACCTTTTGGTTTTTGCCACTATTACTCTGTTAGTATATGATGTAAATAAGAGTTAAGAGCCATTATCACCCGCCCCTCCTTTCCCGTAAGTTAAGAGAAGCGTAACCACTGAAATTATTGCACATTAAATATTTACATTAAAATCTTCAGAAACGTTTAAACATAAAACAACACAAAACTCACACACAGCACACTTCATATATTATTTATAAACAGTGGGTGTTTATTAATGATTGTTAGGTAGCGCTGATTTAATATGTTTTGTATTAAAACAAAGCCAAATTGTTTTATTTTTTATTTCGTGTTTTAAGTGGTTTATTGAAAAGTAACGTTGGATTTTATTCTGACAAACGGTATATAACAGTGAATTCATCGAGATCATAACTAATTTTTCTCTCATTCAGCCGTAAAACGAATTTTATCACACAAAGTGCTGGGGAAAAAATCAACGACGTCGTTCTGGTATGAAGTATTCTGGCCCAAAAACAAACAATTGTTTGTTTTAGTGTAAAATAGCCATGGTCAATCTCGTGACCAGCAAAGGTAAACATAACAGCCCCTGCACAGCCACTTGTAAAACTACCCATTTGGTTGAAGTATATTAAAGTCTCACACTAAAATAAACAAGCACTTTATAACATGATATTGTTTAAAATTGGATTATATGTAAAAATAATGAATGAATTACAGCACCCTTGCCATATGAGAAAATGTGAATATTTCCTGGGATTAAGCATAAACTCCCAGCTATTACTTTCGAAAAAGATATATACTACTTAAAAATATCATGTATAAGGTGGCCCCCAATTATTCGTTGCTCTGTGCTGCACTAAAACTCTCCCTTGCCTATGGCAGACATAGTGGAAACAGATATCTTTAAATTTGCATGAAATAAATTATTATTGTTGGGAGCTTGCCGCTTCCGCGATGCCTGTTAGCCGGCGGCGCTTTCCGACGGTCTGTCAACTGCGCCGTCAATTGCCAATTTTTTTTTACAAAGCATGAGTTTGTTACTGCTTATTTACTCAACATATCACTATACTATTATGATCAAGGAACTAATTGCAGTTGGTACAAAGTCCAAGTATTTGTTTGAATAAGTTCTTAATCCAAATATGCATAACTTCGTTTCAAAATCAATACAGTTTCAGAGTTGTCGTGATTATCTTTAATTGTTTTATTTTGAATAAGGGTACTTCTTATTTGTCGCAAATCAATCGAAATGCGCTAAAATTAATTAAGTCATTCATTTTCTGGTAAATAAACCCCCTCTATCCTCCATAACTAAATGAACACATTAATCTGAAATAGTTTTCAAATGCAAGGTACACTATGCTAAGCATGTTTAAGACCATGGTTATATTTTGGCTACTGGGCTTGTCCTTATAGTTTTATTGTATAATCCTATAATAGTAAATGCATTAAACCGATTCTTAGGACCTGGCAATTCGATATTAGGACATGTTAAACTAAATGATTCAACTCAATATATATATTTATGTGTTGAAAGAGAAATGAAAACCACTTTTGTAATAAAATTCAGTATATTTAAAACCTCTGGTCCGTCAATCCATAAGCATAAGAAAATAGAATTCAAACATACTGTTTTTAAACCCTCACAATAAATCATCTTCAAAGTCAAAGACTGATCTCCAAAATATCCAAGATCAGAATGTAGACACATATCAAGGAAATGCTTTAAAAAAATTAAATCCCTTCTACTCCACCTACATTACTTAGAATATAATGCATATATATATTGTATGAAATCTCGATTAAATATCATACAAACCGCTATTTTTAGTGTATTATTTGTCTTATTTTCTGTGTATTAATTGCCCTATTTTCCGTGCATTTATTGCAGCAAATTTAGATACAGTTATTTTGCCTGAAATGTTATCGCATGCATAGTTAAACCAATCTAACATTCCTTCGACAAAACGAATGGATGTTCATTTTATCACCATCTATTAGCCTAAAATACATGCTTCACTGAGAATGAAATATATTTTGGGGGTAAAATCTTTGCACAACGCATATACAATGTTCAGCCATTAAAACTGAAATGCAGACTTATTGTATCAATCTGAAGAAACGTTTTTACACCTTTTTATTGTCAATAGCGCTTTTTTAGTTAACTGGCTAGCTATATTCTAACTCTACTGAATATAAGATAATAATAAAACAACGCACTATAAACTTGTTAGCTGGAAAAGTGTTATTGTTTTAGATTTTCGTATTTTTGGGGCGAAGTGAAATGTACATGTTACTGTCAGATTAAAGAACATTTTGACACATTATCACATGGAAAAAGTTTCACATATAAAACATTCAGCAGCATGTTTGGAAGCGGTTTGATACTGTTTAATACTAAATTAAAGTAGTTTAATGTTTGCTGTAAACAGGTCAAATGGAGCCATTAAATAAATACATATTTTGGGGTGAAAGGAAACTACAAATTAACGGTTACAGACATATAATTGTCCATAACAACGCTTCAACTAAACGATCAGAATGAACTTGATAAATAATATTTATAATGTTTGGGCTAATGAGATAAAGTTAATTTTTCTACCAAAAGCAAGTAAACCATGCCACCACTTTTCGGAACATTAGTCCCTGTAGTGTCATTTCGCATTATTTTACGATATTAGCAATATTTACGACACCAGCAACAATAAATGCCCTGTAGTAATGCCGCACTTAACAACAAAGCCTGCCAATAAACATAAAACACCATGATGGATAGCCATGGTGTGGTCTCATAGCAAGAAGCCGTACCTTTCCTGGCTTTGTTATTGAATACTTTGTAGAAATAATAGGGACAAGGATTTGATATGTTTTGTTGTTTTACACTCAAGACTTTCTTCCTATGACAATATTATCTGTTTCCCACTAATCATCATTAATAATTACTATTATTACGTTGTTGGTAAACAAACATTCAATTTATTTCAACTACGGCTGTATCAACTTGATCTCGCCTGTAACAAACATGTGCTTGACCCTATTTTTTATACTTAACATTTTTTATATGGTTGCCGTAATTTTTAATTAATTTTCAGGCATTACAAAGCTACATCTACTGGTCAATTCTTCTATCTAAATCAAGCTGTGTTAAATAATACACAGCTAATTACCAATAAATCCGCAATGTCAAGTTAATCTGTCTGTCTTGAAAATGGTTCAGAGACATGTATGACGTCATGATTAACTGATTGGACATGATATGTAAGCTGTAGTGATAAGAGATATGTTTATTTATTTATTTATAGCCGATGCACTCGTATGTGGTCTTTGTGATGACACAGGTCATATTTTATTTTTAACCCACTATGACAATAACAGGATTAGAAATAATTTGCGAACATTGGTCATTTTTTACACAATTGTCTATGTTTTATAACATTATGCGCATTCATTTCTATTAGATGACTTTTTTTCTATTATGATTCCTAATTGATAAAATCTTCTGAAATTTTTCATGTTGATAAGAGTGAGTTTGTGCACACACACTGGTTTAAACGCCCCAGTAAATTAACAGTTTACTGACCGTTCCATGGCGGTACATAACAATCCTTGATAAACATACCTAGTTTTGTTATAAATAGTATGTATGCACTGTGCTGTTTGTGGAGTTTGGTGCTGTTATTCCATGTGTCTTGTTTGTAATTTTTTTGTGTTCTATATCTTTTAGCGTTTACACAGTGCCATTACACCGAGTATATGTTTAAACGTTTTGCTACTGAGTGTTTCTGTAGTTTTTCACGTAAGTTTTGAATAAAATGAAATTGGCCTCATAAATGCATCTATGCTAGTTTAAATGCCCCATGGACACTAAACGAGCTTAACTTAAAAGGTATTATTGGAACTCACGTAACGTGACTCCGATTGACTCGCAATTATTTGTCACACTGATCCGCTTAGTCTTGACCAAAATGAGTTTGACTATCACTATTTAAGTCGAAATAGTCTGAAAGGTCCTTAACGGAATGTTTGTCAAACTACTTACACTAGTATTATAGCAAATCAAAGCGGGAAGACAAATATGCATGAACAGTTATCGGTGTCGCCAAATTTAAATCATGCACACATGCTGAATGAAATAACTATTTAAGTATAGACTTGGTTAATATAATTACATATGCGTATAAATAAGTAAAAACGCAGTTTAATTTTGTATCCATTTCATTTATTTCCCATACATTTTAATTAGATAGAAAAAAATGCTCAATATCCTCTCCCCCAACTCCTCATGACCATAACATGCATTGCTGGAAGTAGTTTATTTTATTGCCCTTCGGGAACAACGTATTACATAGTTTTCAATAAGAAGATCGAACTAAAGCTAGTACTTAATAGCGATGGCAATCAAATCAAGCATATTATACGATTTTGAGAATTTTCCATATTTAACTCAAAATTTGCCCAATCAGATTATCACGGATTAAAAGCAGTTTGTTTGCATTTTATTTACTGATTCAACTACTGCTTTTACTACTTTATTGTACACCTGCAACGCCTTAAACGTCACTTGAGGAGTGTTTATACACGTAAATGTTGTTAAAGTCATTTTGATCATATAAGAAAACGACGAATAGCAGTTACAGATCTTTAACTGGACTCCTTGTCATTCTCAATGCTAGTATTTAGTGGAGTGGGCTGTTGTTAAGACGTTCAAGCACTACTTATTCAGTTTACAGAAATGTGTCACGAGCTCCATTGCCATTAAGCGTATTTGCAGAAAGCTAAAGTTGAAAGAATTTCAATTAAATAATAACATTTTTACTAAAAAACTATCCGATGTGAACAATTATTAGTACCAGCAGCAATATATGTATTGTAAGCTAAATGGTTTGCCTTTTGTCTGTCATTTACATATTCTGCTATATGTATACCGATTCGAAATAACAAATCTGGAATTATCAGCATGATTACAACATAATATAAATCAACTACTTAATTGAATAATTTTAACAATTTGATACAAAAGCATACAGTGCTAAAACGGTCACTCGTTGTTGTTTTCCATGTTATGGTTCGCTCACACTAAATATACCTTACCTTATATGATCTCATTTACTCATGCACAGCAATCCAACAGATCTTCATGGATCCTAACTTCCAACCTGCTGAAACCAATATGGACGCATGAGGTAGTAGCTCCCTCAATATATATGCTTCTCTCCGCTGGTTCTGCTTACGGTTTCCAATACACAGACTAGTAATCTACATTTGTAGTAGGTGTGGACGTATTCCGAAGACTAATTGAAGAATTTATATTCTACCCAAAGCGCGAAAATGCTATGGTTGATAAATTAACTATCCTAATCTGTTGTTTTTCAATACTTTATTTGGAACGGAAATAATAATTGTAGACTTTTTAAGGAATCACATTATTGTTTCCAATATAGAAGAGGTACTCGAAACACGACAGTTTTGTTTTAGTGCTCTTATTTTGTTATAACTATGAAAATTGATTTAGGCGCATAACGACCAGACAAGTAACGCGGTTCTACACAAAATGTCGTGGTATAGGTTTCTGTGAGAAGATGGCCATGTAGGACAAAGGCAACACATTAAAGACCCCTTTAATTCAGAAATAAAAACGTTTAATAGATTTGTGCATCGTTCTTCCATGCCTTACTCACTGGTCCTGTTTTAATGCAATTTCTAAACTAGCCATTCTTTGCTAAGAATTTCATGGAGCCAGAAAAAAATTTAATAATCAAACTTATCAAAGCTTCATTCGGAATTGCGTTTGAAAGTGCATACTTTGTCGACTAAAATCGCGCTTGCTTTTTGCCTACAGTTATTTACTACCAAACTTGTAAGTATGCATCCTTGCAATGCAAACATGCGAAAAACTCAACTGTGTCTTTTAAATTGGTCTTATAAAATTTCGTGAGTTTTAAATTGGTCTTATGAAATTTCAAGATGTGTAATAAGACATCACTTACCTTCGTTATTGGCGTTGGATTGCAGACAAAAGCCACAATGTCTCGACATATTAGTCTGAATGCGCGGGACACGGATAATACATCTTATATGATTCCAATCGAATGTTTTGGCGAAGGGATAAACATTTGGCATTCGTCCGTCGGATGGCCATTTCGGAGCCTTTATTTTGTACTTATATTTAATTAATTAACTGAAATGATGGAACGTTTGTGAGGTGTGTATACACTAAGAGTGGTAGTACATGCGCAAGTTTTGTCTGAAACAGGTTAGTAACAATATAGTTATAGCATTTAAATGAATAAATGCATGTCGACTGGTCCGTCGCGAGACATATTTGTGTGCTTTATAATACTTTAATGATATTTACTATTGCAATAATATATCAAATGTTTTCCCTTCCACTTACCGACCCTAAAACATCGGCCCGAATCGTGTTTTACTACAAGTATAATAATATGCACACACACACGCAAACACGCACGCACGCACGGAAGCACACGCATACACACGCACGCACACGCACGCACACGCACACATAGACATAATTAGACTGTATCACCTGAATCGTTCATCTTTTGATTTATTAATGGGGAAAGTGTTAATGCGACACCCGCACGATTGAAAATAGTAGGCTTACTTGCATAACGAATAGCAATGTGGCATTATCAACTTTATTGTTGGATATAATAAGACTTGAAGTAGAATATCTATTACAAGAGGGTTTTAGAGTTGTTGGCTTTCGCGTCAGTTGGTCGTCTTTCTTCCAAGCTATTCCTTTCTACTAGAAATCTTAACTGGTTAGTCTTTGCACGTTGGTATAACATTACATTCTGTTATCCTAGCACTAAACGACAGCATGCAGTAACAAGAGATACTATGCAGAGGATCCATTGGTTAAAGGGTTAGGAACTTTTTCCCATGTAATACAGAGTAGTTACGTTATGACTTTGTGACAAGTAAAATATAAGTTGTTATGTGCATATCATTTTTCATTTTGAAAATGTATTTTAATCAATAAAAATAGTATCAAATGTCATGTCGGTGAACCAAAAGCCCGAACGGACAGTTTACCTGTCATGTTTCTAGGGATGATTATGTTTTACAAGTTGTATTAAAATAGTGTTATATTTTCATTTTGTAAGCATTGATATCAGCACGTCCCGGTGTATATTTTTGTAGACCCAGATCTGCCGCGTCTGTGGATGTTCTCCTGATGCGACTGTTGCGAGAGAAAAGAGCAGAATTTTGCATACAGAATATAGATTACGTGAATAAATATTGCAAAGAATACGAGAAGTCTTTTCTTCGACCCGTTGAGTAACACACTTTGGGTTTACATGTCAAAATGTGTATATATTAAACATGATTAACAATCATGCATACCGAAAATAATGCTACAATATAAACTTTTGAGCCTCGAACTATACGACAGTGACAATCACGCTGGATTTCAATAAAAATAAAAATGCCATAACTTCTATCTAAATTTGATTTGATCATTTATTAATGACATTCGTAAGCACGAAACATTTCACATTCGAACGATACAAAACAATACAAGGTCCGCCAAGAGGTATACAATTTTAACATTATGGTAATGGATCTTCTAGCGAATTTGGTTATTTACCGCTGAAATAACACATGATCTCTGAAAGGCAGTAATGGTTCTCTTGTTTAAATGATGTCACGTGATCGGTTCCTTACAAGAGGTAATTGACATTGTTAGGGTTTATACAACGTGATATTTGGGTGGATGACATTTACGGTTATTATGTATTATGGAACCAATTATATTTATTCTATCGCACAAGAAAGTGGTTTGTAAAGCAACGAAAACAAAAAGTGAAAATAGCACATCTTAACTGAATCTAGGAATACCAATGGGTGTTAAGCCTCGTTCAGAAAACGCGGTATGTGTATAAAAGACAATAAGAATATTATGCATTTCACTGCTATGGCAATAAAAATAGTAAGAAATACAACAACACACATACTTGCTGGATTTTGATATTAATAAATAAATAAGTGTTCAAGCTTTGTTAAAAAAACTTGGTTATTTTACTGACCGTTCCAAGGCGGTACCTAACAATCCTTGATAAATAACCTAGTTTTTTTCTGTATAAAGTATGTATGCACTGTGCTGTTTGTCGAGTTTTATGCTGTTCGTCCATGTTTCTTTTGTTTTGTTTTTTTGTTTTTGTGTTCTGTGTCTTTGGCGTTGACCCAGTAAACTTTAAAACAAAATAAATTATATAATTGTTGTTAAATACTTGTCTAAAGCAAATTTCATTTTTTTTCTTTTCATTCTGAATGTTACAATTTTCGAAAGCAAGGTCAACGTTTTGCTTATCTTGAATACTCGGTTAATTAGCAACTAATATAAAATCACATTTTAACATCATTCAATTAAGCATCTGTAATGGTTTCTTAAATAATTTTAAACTAATGATTTTTCCGTGTATTTGAAGATATAGCTTACTGAAAACAATTTTAAACAAATATCTAGCCTATTACACATTAATCCGGATCATATATTTCATGGATAAAAAATGCTAAGTATTATTTATGATCTAATATATAACGGGTTGGCATAACTGGCAATTTCAAAACAGAAAAGAAAATGGTGGAATGTCAGAACCTAAATAAAATAATTGATTGATTTAAGAGGGTTTTTGTCGTATGCTTTACAGAATACCAACCTAATCAGAATTATCTTACAATTTTCAAGAATGTGCTTAACGTGTTAACTGTGCTTCTTCGGTTTTAAACAACAAAATGATGAACGTGGTTTAAATTATTGTTTTTGAAATAACACAGGATAAACATGCGTTTGCTCAGATAAATTGCATTTTACCACCTTTATGTGAGATCATACTTGTATTCTTCATACAATCAAAAGTCGAGCTTGTCATTCACAATACTATACAATAAAACATATGCTACTTTTAAAATTCCGTACGAAGTACAAAATCAGATAGAATAGAAATGCTTTTTAATGAGGTTGTGAAACCTTCCATTTTGATACGTGTCACTGTATTGACTGTTTTAGGAATGTATGTTTCACTATTAGACATTTTAAATATACATTTTTTTAAATATGTTTAAATGACACTTTTTTGAAAGCATACCTAAAATATCAGAACTATCCGTTTCATCGCACTACTAATACGAACAAACAGGTTACGTTTAATGGGAAAGAAATTTTGATCTCCTTTTTTGCTTTCTGTCATTTTGGAGTCTTATCAGCGAAATGACAACAATTCATATTTTCACTGCAAACTAGGGAGTGAAAAAATGAACTTAAGTAACTACTTTTAAAATATTTTTAGTTACTTTCTTACTTTCATTTGATCAACACAGAGTATTTGAGTATTGAAAGAAAAAAATGATTTGATTTTAAATCAGCTAAACAAACTAATAGTTATTCTATTTTGAAAACGATTTTATTTGAGCATTATTATAACAATTTTTGATATTATATGAATTTATATCATCTCTTTAATATATTTTAAATCTGTCTGACTTTGTTATTCGATCGTCCAAAAAAATGTCACACTTATTAATGAATTAAAATAACCTACCATAAATAATCCATAACACAGCACATCAACAAAAGCAACGAAGGTGGTCTTCACACTTCATATAAAAACAACTCCCCTACAAAGATCGGACAGATATCTTACAATGAGATTAATTGCACACCCATGTGTCAAGAAACACACTCGAAGACTTGCAAACATGTTATGTTTCACTGTGAATCCACATTGTTTACACATCCACATCTATTTTACTGTTTGACATTCTGAATATTTCATTAAACAAATGGCGAACACAGAGTTATGTTGTCAATGTTTTTGATGCGCTTTTCAATTTAATAGGTATCGTGCATAAACTGTTGTCATTTGGAACATGAATCGCATCAATGCATTGTTAATGAATGTTTTTGAATGTTTGAATTGAAATACGAGTAAATAATAAACTTATAAAAACATAATTATGGACAATTATAGTTTTTTTCAGTTTTATGGACAATTATTTTTCCACTACACAGTCTAAGTCATCGGCGCTTCAGGGGCGTCCCATGGGGTATACAAAAAAGAGAGTATAAAGGAAATAGAAATTTGAATACCAATTAAACTTCGAAAAAAAGCTTAAATGAAACATACTGTTTCTTCATTTTAGTATAATTCGTAGTGTATTTCACTTGTGATCATAGAAATACTATTTTTCATGGTGTCTACGGCACTCGTGATACTAAGTTTTACTATGACATTCGTCCCAAAAACCAATGTTACATTGAAATGAACAAAAATCATCTATATAACTTACTGTTATGTCAACATTCGAGTTGAATTCATACTTTCAGTCTATATTAGGGACGATTCTAACTTTCTGTTCGTGTTTTACGAACACCAAACATCAGTTTTCACATTCGTGCTTAGGCAATAACAGATTGATCATTTGTTCTACGGATTTTGCCAAAAAAAGTAGGAGCGAGCGAGCGAAAAAAAATACTTTTTTTAAATTAAGGCAAATCAGAGGCGAGCGAAGAGCGAAAAATGAAAAAAAAAAATGTATATTTCTTACCAAATTTATCATACAACTATGTTAAGAAATGCTTTTTAATTGCAAAAAAGGTGCTCAGTTATAAATGAAATGGTTTTGATTGTATCACATGAAAATCTGTCTCAATATTTAACAAATGGCAATAAGATCCAGTGCTTTACTATTGACTTTCATTGCATCAGCAATTTAAATGTGGATATTATTGTAAGGACAGCATTCCTCACAGTAACGTGCAATGCAATTATTCGAAGACCAAAAAGAACAACTTTTGTATTCATTCCGTACTAATCTAACTTACTATCACAAAAACATTTTAGACAAGTAAGAGTAATTCATCATTTGAGCATTTCTAAATATTGAGTCAGGTCTAAAGTTGAACCTCTTGTATCACACGATAAAATTGTAGTGACATTGACATGGCAGAATATCGAAAATGTAAATAACACAAAGAACATATCTGAAAAAAAATATGCACTGTGATTTGAATTGTGGGAGAATATAATTGAAGCAGTAGCAAACAAATCTGCATATGTGACACTGGTCATTATATTAAGTGCAGGTGTTGGATTAAAGATGTTTCCGTTTTAAGACCAAGTAGGTCCGTACCTTGTAAAAGAATAACATGACAGCCTTCATAGCTTCAATGCCTGTAAAAAAACAGGCCACTTTATCACTAGATGATCAAAGAAAATGAGTGCGATAATGCACCAGTCAATTGTAACCTCCCCCCGGTCCGGGGAATAGCGGGAACTTTGACTTTCGGTCCAGCCAAGCCAGGGCAAAGGCCCCGCCGTGTGGGGACGAACTGCTCGTGAAACCCCCGCAAAATGCCCACGCACCTAAGGGACTCTAGGTAAGGCCCATTACACGCTATATTTGGCTGGAAGACAAAACCACCGCATTGACCGGCACTGCGGGGCCACCTCGAAGGTACATGTAAAAACACGGCCCATTTCCCCAGTATACATAGGACCTGGGGGGGGGGCGTGGCTACAATTGACTGGTGCATAAGAACAAAGAATTTAGAAAATTAAAACAGTCATTATACTTATAAAAGGTTTTATTTTCTGATTTTACTGATGTTATTTTAATACTATATGTGTAAATACAGACTTTTTTTACTGTTTATAACACTTATAAAGAGTATATGAATAGTAAGAAATGCATTTTAGAATTAAAAAAAACCTCACGAAAACATGTTCAATGGTTGTAAGTCGTGTGTCCGGCGTGTTTTAGAAGTTTTGCACTCAAAATCTGATTTAGTTATTATTTAGCACTAAATTTTGAGTACATAACAATGAATTACTTAAAACACACATAGATAACTATTGCCTTTGACGCTGTGAAACTGCTGTTGTTTAGTGAAGACTAAAATCCATTGACTTTGACACTAATTTTCACTTAAAACATGTATTTTACATTACGAAAACTGATTTAGTAAACTGAAAATTGATACCGGAAATGAATAACAACGTGTGCGTCCTGCAAAATATGCCCGACAAAAAAGACTGTCAACAAATATCAGCTGTTTTGCGGTTACCCGGACCTAATTTTGTCCTAACACGAGGAAAGTTTGCTTGCGGAGAATGTAAAGCATGGAAATACCTTAAAAAATGATAAAGTCGACGTTGCAGGATTAAATTTGAAGATAAAAAAAAATCAGAAAATAGGGGATTTTCAGAAGTATACAAAAAAAATCCGCGCGGCAAAATAATATGTGCGTGTTTGCTTTCATATAGAAAAAGAAGTTACCATATGGATTTGTAGTTCTTTGTTGTAAACATTTACTCCTTGTCTTTCATCACTGCGATAAATTAGTTCTAGTTAATATTAACACAATTTTACAAGTCATCTTTTCAAATAAAATATTGATTAAGGAAGGAGTTTCCGACAGTATTGCGCTTATGTCTAGGAACAAATTTAATAAAACCATACTTTGGGTTGTTTTGTATTTAAATCAACAAGCACAACAAAACAGAATGCGGTTAACTCTCATAGCCGAAGGATTCTCAATGGGAAGGGAGGGTGGTGTTCTAATCTTTCTCACAGTAATTAGTCAGGAGACCGTTATTAATACAGTTTGATTATTATGAACTCAAAATTAATGTTCTAAAGATATATTCTGAAAAGAAGATCAATCGAACGAAAACAAATCCAACGTATCTTATTTTGACTGAAACTATTGACAGTAGTGATATCCCCAACAATTCCAATACCCTCCTTTATGTGTGGATTAAAACACTGCTGTTTTGAAATATAAAAATCACCTCAATATACTCCTAGTGCTTATCGGTGACGAACACTTCATGACCGCCATCCAGGGAATAGCACTGGCACGATTGTTTATAAGAGTAGTACTGATCCCCTACAGTTACTTCAATCCTAGGAGTTCGGTAACGACCACCATAAAATGATATTAAATATTTATGTCTGCTGTGTAATATCGTTTAAAGATTTTACCCAATGTAATAAGTTTTACAGTTATTAGAGAGAATGGAATTGGTATAAAGACATAATTATCTTCGTATAACACTGTTTACAAACTTCAAAAAACTCGTGCTTCCAGGACAAAAAGGTTACAATACTGGAAATACACTATACCATTTAAAATCTTTATATCACATGATGTACAGAATCATACCTGGTACGTATACTGGAACGGTCAAAGCTATACGTGTATATCTGTAGACATTGTACTGAAGTAACTTTGATATTTATTACATGTAATTAATGCGACCTTGACTGCAACTTGTTTCATAGCACGAAACACTGATCGCTCCCTTTCGCCATCTATTAAAGCATTTAATATATCTCTCTGTAATTATTATATTTACCATCTGAAATAAATACAACATATGTTGTCACAGATGCAAACACATGCATGCTTGATCTTTGAAATATACATTTTTTTTTCATTTTTTTAACAAAATTTACGAAAGTCTTTAAACAAGTCATGGATGATAGAATATTTTGCTGTATCATTACAAGCAAGGCATGCCTCAAATATCTGTCAAAGATTTCTGTGTTAAAAAGTGTTGACATGAAATTAGTTGGTAACGATATTGACCTTAAGCATTTTATTGAAACTCGTTTTTGCTTATGGCAGACTTTGGAAGAAAAATAATTACTATTACTGGTGTCTTCTTGGTCACGTCTGACAGATAATATTAAAAAATAAAATAAATATCAACGCCATGAAGCCCGTGATAGTTGCAATTTGTCAACAAAAACGTTTTTTATTAAAATTATGGGGATACAAGGGAAACCTTATATGTGGTTTGAAACACTTGAAAGCGGTTTTTGTTATTAACCGGAATTATATGTAGCAATCATAGTTTTCTAAAGAGAAACAATTTTCCGGACTGTCAAACATTTCATTTAGCACCTAACAACTTATTTCATTTTCCATCAAGCTCGTCATCGGGGATTCCAGTGCTGTAATTTACACTGTTTAGTTAATATATAAACACGATGCCTGTCGATATAATTAGCAACAAAGATAGAAGTATCAGTCAGATATTGTGGGGAAATGAAAGCATGTTAATTATCTAATTTGTTTTTCGGTATACAATCATAACAACAGTCGACGAACTTCTATCAATTACTTTTTATAATTGAAATAAATATAAAGGTTCCTCATCACAAAATTGCAAGTGTAGTATCGAATAATGATTTTCAATTAATTAATATTATTAAAATCGGAGAATACTCTTCATCATATGAGTAAAACAGTTAAAGAGCGATTCAAAATAAACGTTGATTTTGCTGATAATTTTGTTATTGACGTCTTCTCAAGAATGTAAATTTAAGTATTATTTTAAAAAATGTACTATATGATTTGACTTTCTTTGTATTTAAATGATTACTGTAACAGCAAAATGCTAAGAAAACGAACACAGAACGAAACGGGGTTATAAGTTTAAGTTCTGGTGATCAAACCAATCTGCATGCATATCCTGCTAGTAAACGTTGTACCAAAATGTACAAAATTATTACTGGTAAAATGGAAAATGATAAACAAACTAATATATTTGTTTTTTTTTAAGTAAGCTTTAATTTCCAAAATAAATGCATACTGTCGTGGTTTTAAATTGCATACAAGATACAAGATATCAATTTGCTGAATTGTTTAATCTTAAGACTTCCCGCTTCTTTAACTGCAGAACATGAAAAAAGCCAACTGATCTCAGCATGCTGACTAAGACTGCAAACATGCTATTCAAAAGAAGAAAAAGGATGATAATGGATGTTCAGACATCAAGGACAATGTTGTCAAAATAATATTTACAATTGATGAAAAGCACTAAATCATTTTAAGGTCGAAAAATTATCTCTTTAAATAAATCGAACCATCGTAATTGGTTGTGACCTCATTGCTATATCTCATATTTTTAAAATTATAACTACATTAAGCAAAATCAGTAACCTAAATGAAATATTTATATTAAGAGAAATGAATTGGACGATTAAAATGATATGTATTATTATGTATCTACTGCCCATATCTACTTATTTACGTGCATAAGCTACGCATTTGATTGTAGTAACATATGTTAATGCTTATCCAATAAGCAACTCTCTGTTTTCTACAAGTTAAGCTATGAGGAAACTTTATATGCAAAAGGGAAAGGAATAAGATTAATATTCAATAAGCTTCCTACGTCGATCTAAAACCCTTGAAAACCAGGGGCAAAATCTGGAAGGCTAAAACATTTCTTTTTTTGTAACGAAGCCAAATTTTGAGCCAAGCTTAATTAGGAACGCTTAATTTGTTCGTTATTTGTACATAGATACCTCTGGTTTTTACAGCATTCGTTTACTGATAAAAATACCGTCATAAATGTTCAAAGGAACATTTTCCATAATTGCCATCCTTTAATGGCAATTTAGTCTGTGTTTCTTTTTGCTCAGTAATGCTGATGCAGTGGCAACGTCACAATTAACAGGGTAATCATTAATACATTGTAGTTCATTTGAAGGATAATGAATACACTCGATAATTATATAGTTTCAGTGAAGAACATTCATAGGTATGTTCACCGTAGAACTGCGGTTTTTCTTAAACCTGATTAAGGCCACCCTAAATTGCTCTGAACATTTCCAGAATAAAATTCATAAGATATTTATTTCGTAGTGTTTCCTTTAACTTAAACGGTTGATGATTTCAAGTATTTATTACAAAGGGAAATTTGCTTAGTCTTCGCCCGCTCGATGCACTTTTTTCCTTTTACTTACATTTCTTCTGATTCTTTTTGATTGGTTCAGCATTGTTTTGGCATGTTCTTCATTGAGACAGTAAATAAAATGGATTTCCTTTTTATTATCCTTGCGAAAAAGTTACTTGTCTATGGTGTCCGATTTCTGTTTTTTTTGCATTTTGCCGCATAATTGTAGAAATGCTTCATGTGGCGCGGCGAAAATGCGCAATAAAGTGGAGCAAAAAGGCACTATTTTGTTGGGCGATAATGTGCCAAGTGGTGGTGAAAAATGCGACATGGCAGGAACCAACAATCATACTTATCTATATGATAAAATACGTTGCTAGACCGACACCAGAGGATTGTTGCGAGAACATTACTTATCCGAGCAAAACCTCATTCCTGGGGATTTCCTTACGACCATCATTAATGTCGTTGCGCCCATACTGTGATACTTCTAATGTAATAAAACCTAACCAATAGTACTTGAGATATTACAAAATGGCATCGTCGATCAACGAACACTGATAACACACTTTAAATAACATGATCGTTTTAGAAACAGGAGGTAAGTACATAACACGAAAGAGTATAGTTATAGTTTTCCGTATCTGTATTATTTTCCAAAGGTACAACACGTAACGTAATCTCTCGAACTTGTTCTTGTTCTTGTTTTATAATAATCCTAAAACAACGTTTCTACTAATCACTGCTAGATAACGTTGAGATCAGTGGTAGGTGTTGACAGTGTTGTATATAACATTCCAGTCTAGTCAAACAAAAACAACTACCTTAGATGCAATGCTTGGTTTGGATGGATCCACTTCAAGAATAATTATGCAAATATGATGAGTCCAGTGCAGTTGAAAGTTTGGTATTTTTTGTATAAAAATAATCCAAAGTTTATATAAAACATCACGGGTCTCCTGTTTTCTTACATAAACTAGTTAGGGCAAATCTATATATAGTTAAAGTTACAAGTAGTTCTTGCTATGTAATAATGTGTATAACTTTGTGTGGCCGTTTTCCATAACTTGTTGATGGTATCACTGTTTTCAATACTCTAATCCATCTTACATTTTGTAATTATTTGCATAAATATAATGAGGAACGGCTTTTGTAAATACTTATCCCATTTGGACCTATTTTGAACTATATGCTTTTTATTTCTAAGCCACTAACTCATTGTTATGTTTTAATATATTATGTATATGTGTTAATTATGTCGGAAAATAGGTCATTGAGCTTATGCTTCTTGTTAACATATACCCGACTTTAAATAAATATTCTTGTATCTTGTATCCTGTGGTAATAAGGAATAAATGAAAGCCAAGAACGAGTTCATGAAGTATCTTATTCAATGCTAGTGACAACGGCAGTTAAATGTTTTTAGTAAAGCATGGTGATGACCGGTGCTCATATCTCAATTTCAAACATGTAGATAGACATACATTAGTAGCAAACGGCATATTCATATATATTCAAACCATTTGCTGTGACCTTACATAGTACGTTTTGTTTTAAAGAGAGATAATACATAGTGGTCATAACTTTCATACCGGGTTTTGTTGCTTTAATGTCAAACATTTTTTTTAACACTTTAACAGTTCATATACTGTTCAGCTGGGTTAGTCGACTTTGATTCCAAGAAATGCAAAAGGAACATCAAGATGTAAACACAATAAATAAATACTTTGTAAGCACTGTCTTTTCCTGAGTCCTTACTATCAAGCATTTAACACCTTCATATTTGATGGAGAACATTTAGCATTAGAATAACTAAATAGTGTTTAATTTAAAGTGTATTTTAGCCATACCCAACTCAAGACAATGGGGTATAAAGAAGTTCCAAAAATTGGAAACATAAACATTTAAGCCAAATCGAAACCGGTATCCATTTTAAGACAAGGATGTAAATTTTAGAATAGAACATGAGCTAACAAACTACTCAAAGACCTCATTTATTATTTTCATATACCATTCATTGTCCCTAGGATCCTCAGATGTAAACGTGCGACTTGGAACTACATCTAACAAAAATACGTAACTCAAAATATAGCCCAATCCCACACAAAAACACACCGAAACTCATTTGTCTTCATTAAAATTGCAGCAGGGGCATCATCTCACATTAATGCAGTACATATTTACGCTTGCTTTGCTGTGTACTGCTATCAAACTTGTAAATATAATATAAAGAAAAAAAAAACCATAAAACAATTTCTAATATCAACGCATTCCAAAAACAAAAACGTTTGAGCGTTTAATCACTATGTTTTATGCTTTGATCAACCCGAAATTTATTGAGGGATGGAAAGAATGGTTCCCTCTTAGTAACGAACTGCAGTTAATGGTACTGTAGCCAGAATGCAATAAACTATAATGTAACGGAACATTAATATAGCATGCTTCTATCGGCATATAACGCGCGCATACTCGATTCTCATTAAACGTAGATAAATAACTTCGCAAACTCGACTTGGCTCAGAATCTTAGGACTTTCCTGATTACAATCCTTTAGGATGACTTAAAGATCAGAGTATGATTATCCGCATATAGAAAATAAATGTCACGTTACATCTTTAAAGCATATTGAATCCTTTGGATCAAAGTTATTTCACCATAAAAATAAACATTATACCATGAACATTGCCAAGATTCACTTTTGTTTTCATATGCGATACTAATGGCGGCAAGACAGGTTTCTGTAGGTTTCATTGTGTTATTATAATATGTACAAATAGTACAATTGTAAAACAATGGTTTTGTGTTGTAAAAACAAGAACGATTTGGAACCTCATAAATAAATGAAACTTAGTGTTGTCTTTAGCCTTCTGTTTGAACTTTACGCGGTCAATATTGGGCAGACACATCGATGTGATTTATAGCATCCAGTTGTGTTGAGAATCTATCTGCTGAATAAAAAAAGTTATTTCCTTAGCAAAAAAGTATATTTGCAAGCGAGTTACTTATGTTTTTAACATATATATTATACATTAACAATATACACCATATAAGCAAGCAGTATTGGAATGCGTGCTCCTTCCATCAAATAACACGTTTTAAATGTCCACTTCGAATCAAGCTGTTTGCTTAATAACGGTACCATATCTAGCCTAGCTGCACGGTTTGTTGAGCAACAAAATGTCGGAGCATTAATCATTGCATCAACGGTTACTTGACAACACAAATTCTAGACAAAGCCAAAAGCCCTTAAATTACTTTTGTCTGAGAAAAATACTTTTGTGTGACGAATATTGGGATACAATATGGTAGACAGGGGAGGCACGCCCATTTATTATTTTCTCTTGCTCTATTGAATTATTTCAAAAGTTAATTGTTTCTATTAAGTTTGTTTAATGATGGATAATTATTAGTTTTACAGAATAAAATCTACATCAGTTTTCCATTTTCATTGAAAATACTATGGGAACTACTGGGACAATCCAAGTTGTCAAACATTTAAAGCAAAGCAAAACGTTTTCTTGTGCTAGTAATAATAGTTCGTCATTTTGACTTTCAATTATATTTTCATTCTTTGGCTTTAAATCTAGTTATTAATTAGGAAGATGTTAACTTTGTTAATACTTTATTATTTTTATTTTTGATACCTTATACATTGTTTTCTTAAATACTTGAAACAAACCGGAGCTGACTGATTTTGGCAAAGACAATGAATCATTATGTAACCAAGGCTAATAACAGAGTCATGTTGTTAGTATGATTCTATACCTAATAGTTTTGGTGCCATAGTTTTGTAAAGATTTTTTATGTTTGACGAGTTATAATAATTTGGTAAACTTAATGACGTGAAGGTGTCGTGTTTCTTCCAGTATTCAACACATTGCAATTCGTTAAAATATGCAATAACACCCCAACACAAGAACGAATGAAATTTGCAACAACTAAGCCTCTCGGGCATTCTAACGTTTTGCTATTTAGGACGTCGAATAGGATCTATAATTATTTAAGGAATGAATTGCGGGCTTGATGTCATTATCGGGGTATGAACGCATTTGGGCTGGTCAAAGTGTGTGGAGTCCGAAGGACTCCAGGAGTTCTTTGACCAGCCCAATTACGTTCATATCCCCGATAATGACATCAAGCCCGCAATTCATTACTTATATTTACATCAAAAGTTCATTATTTCATTCATGAATTGTTAAAAAAACTTAATTTCATTTAAAAAAAAACTTTCTGTAACCCATTCCTACACATTCTGTAAATAGAACCACCAGGACGCATTTTTTAATGACGTCGCAATATCGCGGGAAAAGATCAACCACTTGAAATCACTTTTAAACGTAAAATTCGAACAGTTATGGCAACTACACATTTAAAATTTAAAAAAAAATATCACTTTCTAAAATGTTGATTTATATTTTACTGGACCTTCTACACAATACAAACAATAACACGATAAATATTTTTCATGTATATTGTTATGCAATGAACTGCGATCCGAACATATCCGAAGATGTTGCGTTCATCGATTGATGAACGCAATTGCCGAAATGACGTTCATTTAAGGAATGGAAGTTGAGGTGTAAATATGTATATATAATACGTTGCGTTGTCATTATGTAGTTTTCCTTTTGTCATGCCTTTGCTTTTACAGAAAATAAAAATGACCACAAGGCAAAATATTATGTAAATTTATGCATAATACATTTATTAATGACATTTGAACTTTTGACAAGGAGGGGGGCTATTCGTCACAAATGTAGACGTACTATTGTTGTTGTTTTTTGCGTTTCCTTGTTCTATAGTTTTTGTTTCTCTACAATGTATTCTTATAAATGTTTATTTTAATTTTATAAATGCTTATTTACAATGTGCACGGCCTGGTCGGTAGGTCGAGAATTTTATCATTTATTTAGAACTCAACATAAAACAAGAATATCTCTGCTACGATTTCCTCTACCTTAATATCGTTCAGTGTACTACCGTCCTTGATTAAGAATAGCGTAAATTTAGTACGAAAAACAATTACATTTTCTTTAAAAGCATTAGCTCATAAAGGCAGTAAATATTTCTCAATTATGAAAGTTAAATATTATAATATTTGTGCTGAAAGAAAAACCGAGCAGCGACAAGGATTGGCACGCTGTGCGGGTTGGTCGCCGGTCGGGAACTGAAACCGTCGCCGCTCCGAGACGTCCAGTAATAGAATTACTCAATCATTTTCCCGCGGTCCATGTTTAATGCGATTTCAGATATCTGAAACCTTAGTTCATTTATTTCCATATTATAAACCAATAAAAACGTCGCGATACGGCCGGTTTCTTATACCCAGTTAGTCTGATTTAACAAAATTAACCACTATCAATCGTTTACGAACGTCTGTTTCGCTTCTGGTTCATTCATGGAATTTCAGGGACGATTTCCAAAACTACATGTCCTTAATTAATTTAAGTAACAAATAAACTGTAAACCTCGTTACCGCAAAACAACCTTCGCTTAGGTTGGGATGAACTTATAATCAATCACACCTATTGCAATTCTGAGGCATGTTAATTTCTAGCGGAAAACTATTCGGTAAACGTTCCTACCGATACAAATCAGCACAACTAGCTAATGAAAGACCATCGAAAGAGCTCTGTAATAAAACGTGTAACTAACTATGCGGTCCAACTATTGTTGAGTACATCGTTCATCAATTCATCTGTTTCTTAGTGGCGTATATATTAAAACATTACGCCATAAGCCACATCTGAATAATCCCACATTCAACGGTATAATCTTTGCTGAGACAGGTTCTCTGCAATGGGTGGGCGTGCTTCTTCTCATATAGAAAAAGAAAAGTTACTATATGGATTAGTAGTTATTTGTTGTAAACTCTCACACCTTTTTCTTTCATCACTGCGATAAATTAGTTCTAGTGAATATTGACACAATTTTACAGAAAGATAGTTATCTTTTCCAATGAAAGATATATTTATAGGTCTCCGACAGTTTTGCGCTTATGTTTATGAACAAAATTAATCAGCCCAAACTTAAGGGGCATTTCTTTATTAAAATCAACAAGCACAAGAAAACAATGAATTAATCAGGAGACCGTAAGTTAAACAGTTTGAGTATTCTGAACTTAACATTGATCTTCTTAAAATATATTCTGAAAAGATAACTTAATTTGATTGAAACTGTTCATTGGAAGTAATGATATCTGCGAGTATGCCAATAACCTCCTTACATCCGTAATATTTCATGTATGTGTGATGGATTTAAAACACTGCTGGTTTGAAATATAATAGGTTACAATAGATCACAGCAATAAACTCCTAGTGCATATCGGGGACCTTCAAGCACTTCATGACCGCCATCCAGGAAATAGCTTTGGCATGATTGTTTATGAGAGAAATACTAAACCCCCACAGTTACTTCAATCCTAGGGATTCTTTAATGACCACCATTAAATGGTATTAAATATTTAAGTCTGCTGAGTAATATAAGATTTTACCCAGTGTTATTAGAGTTACAGTGTTATTAGATAGGATTGAATTGGTATAAAAAGGCAATTATCTGCCAAAGCTGTAATTGTACCTGTCGCGATTGTACTGAAGTAACTTTAATATTCATTACATGCAATAGCACGATGCATTTTGTATGCAAAGATCGCTCCCTTTCGTCATCTATTAAAGTATTAAATGTATATTCCTTCAATAAGATACAGTTGCTTATACCATCTTAAATAAATACAATCTTTAGTGTAACAAATGTCGTCACAGATTCAAACACGTGCATGTTAGACCTTTGAAAACTACAGTTTCCTTTTTAGAACAGAATTTGAAAGAGTACGAAACTCTTCAAACAAGTTATGGATAATAGAATATTGGGCTGAATCATTACATTCAAAATATGCCTCAAATTGCAGGCAGAGATATTTGTGTATTAGAGTGTTGACATGAAAGTAGTTGGTAACCGTATTGACTTTAAATGTTTTATGAAAACTCATTTTAACCTATTGCAGGTTCTGGAAGTAGAAGAAATGCTATTCAAACATGTTGTCTCCTTTGTCACGTATGACGGATAATACAAAAAAAAAGATTAAAAACATAAATTACAACGTCATCAAGCTGATGATAAATGCAAAGTGTTAATATAAACGTGTTTAATTAAAATTATGGTAAATACAAGGCAAACCTTATATGCTGTTTGGAAACACTTCAAAGTCATGTTCCTTATAAACTGGAATTATACGCAGAAATCATAGTTGTTTTTAAAAAAAACAACAATTTTCTGGACTGTCAAACATTTCACACAGCACCTAACAAAATTATTTTATTTTCAATCTAGCTCGCCATCGGGGATTCAAGCGCTGTAAATTACACAAATTCATACATAAACACGATGCGTGTCGATATGATAAGCAACATAGACGGTAGTATAAGTCAGATATTGCGGTGGGGTTGAAAGCATGTTCAAAATAATATTATTGTGTATACAATTATCAAAATAGACAATTTTATAAATAACCTTTTTATCTTTGAAAAAATATAACGGTATGCCGCATCAAGAAATTTCAATTGTAGTGTCTTAAAATTCTTCTTAATTTTTAATTAATATATTATTAAAGTCGGAGAATACTCTTTATAATAAATTATGAGTAGATCAGTTAAAGGGTCATTCAAGATAAGGGTAGATTTTCCTCATCGGCTTTCTTTCTGACGTCGTCCCATATATTCTTTTACAATATAAATTTAATTATTATTTTGAAAGATATACTAAATGCTTTGACTTTCTGGTATTAAATGATTGCTTGAACAATAAAATGCTAAGAAAACGAACACAGTTTGAACTGGGTTGTATGTTAAAGTTCGGGTGATCAAACATGTTTACATGCATCTCCTGCTTGTAAACGTTGTGCCGCAATATACAAAATTTTAATTAGTAAAATGAAAATAATAAACAAATATAATAGATTTGTTTTTAAAAAGCAAGCTGTAATTACCAAAATGAATGGTTAATGTCGAAATTTGTAAGAAACCAAATGTTTTGGTATCAAAATCACACATGGTTTCTATTTAAAAATGGTCTTAAATTACATAAAGGTGTAATATTTTACTTTGATGATGATTTATTTTATCTTTAAAGTTCCTGCTTCTTTAACTGCAGAACATGAAATAACGAACTGATCTCAGCGTGTTGACTTAGTATGCAAACATGCTATTCAAAAGAAGAAATAAAATGAATGATGAATGTTAAGACATCCAGTACACTGTTGTCGATATAATATTAACACTTTATGAAAACCTCTAAATTATTTTAAGGCTGAATAATCATGCTACTATATTAACAGTTTAAAGGGTAGTACACTTCTGGAAAGAGTAGTTTTATAGTTTTTCCGAATCTGTTTAAAATGCCATAAGGTACGATGTGTATAATTACCGTAAGCCCTTGGACTTGTTCTTCTTTTATTTTAATTGTAAAACAACGTTTCTACCAATTACTGCTAGTAAACATTGTGATCAATGGTAGGAGTTGACAGTGTTGCATTTTTCGTTCCTGTCTAGTCAAACAAAACCTACTACCTTGGATGCAGTGTTTGGTTCTGATGCATCGACTTAAAGAATATATTAGGCAAACATGATGGGAGAGTGCAGTACAAAGTTTTATCGTTTTGGAATAAAACCAAATTTGAGTTAAAAAGTCACCGGTATCATGATGTGATAAAGAATAAATGAAAGTTATGGACGAGTTCATGAAGTACCTTATTTAAGACGAGTGCCAACGGCAGTTAAATATTTTAGTTGAACAAGGTGAATAATGTATACCCAAGCTAACTCTGATGTACTTTAATGTAGATTGTAAGGGTACAATATCTTTATAACTGTAGTATATGTCCAGGTGTGTATCTTAGCTATGGTACGTGCATCTTTATGTTATAAACACAACTCTCATTTCACTTAATAATCTGTACTGTTTGTTATAACATATACCGTAGCAGGTCTGTGTATACAGAAGTTCTGCAACCTGCAACTAACAAACCAAATAACATATTATCACATTATACTATTCATATATGTCATATTTAATATCTCAATTGCAAACACGGAGATCAAATTGCAATAGTATCAAACGGTTTATTTTTATTCAGACATGGTCAAACCATTTGTTGTGTTTGGAGATTTTACATGGAAGAGCTACTTTTATGTCAAACATTTTATTCACCACTTTTACAACAAAATATATCCTGTTCGGTAAGGTTGGTCGACTGTGAATCCAGTTAATGCAAAGAGAACACTAAGCAATAAACACAGCTATTAACAAACTTGTCAGCACTGTCTTTTCCCCAGTCTATGCAGTCAATCACTTTCATCACCTTCATATTTGATAGAACACTTATATTATTAGAATAATTCTATATAAAAGGTTTTGATGCTAGCGGAGGGATCGGAATGACATCAGCTCAATCTGAAGACATTAAATATAAAATTATTTTTGTTCTCAGAGGAAAAAAACAAACGTTTATGTGCCTATGTTATGGAAGTTTTATTATGAACACTCGCACTTGAATCTACAGGGTCAATGTCCTGTACCAAACATGTAGGAAAGCCCTGTTTAGTGGCACAAGGTTAAATCCTAAAATTTACACCATAATAAGCAGCGTTAAAGTGTGACAGAAACGAGTTACAGTATATAAGCTTCATTCTCAATTCTGTCGTGAATATTTTGTTATGTGCATAAATCACTTGCTCACTTTGCCTGTTCTACTATGTTAGAAACCTTTTTTATTAGTGATTATGATCTAACCTTGTGTATTCCTCAAAATGTACTTTATGAAATAAATATTGTTTAAACCAAAATAAACCAATCAACAGACACATAATGTTACAAAACAACGAAGGCGGGATTCCAGATGCCATTTGGAACATCTTAGCAAAGGGATGCTAGTTGATTACTTTCTGATCAGAGACTATGATATGTCGATAATTTTGCCTATGTTAGCCACAATAAAATTTACTATGATAACTCAAACATATAGACGATGAAATTCAGAAACATAGTGTCGTGGCTAATCGACGACAGTTTATAGTTCTAAATAGAATGTGCGCTTGTTTATAGTAAAAGTTGGAATAGATGAAGTAATTTTTAAAATTCTTGAAGACTCTGATGATCTTAAATGCATGTTTATTTAAAAGCTTGTTTCTTACCTAAAGAGGCCTTCCTACAAATTTGTTTTATGCGATTCTTGAAATTCAGACGAAATCACACAGCAATGCATAATATATTTTGGAAAGTAATCAATTGCAAGCAACAAGAAAACAATATGAAAAGACATGAACTCATTACTGAAATAATGTCACGTTTCAATTGTAAACCTCAACCCTTGATTTCTTTTATCTGTATGCGAATATACCAGGCATGAAATATAGCAATGCTTTTACAATGGACACCTGTTCAAAACCTAAAACAAAATACAAATTGCTATGTGTAGTGCAAAATGGCTTTAGTTATAGGTAGAGTGTCAATGCATAAGTTACAAAAACAGGTTGTATGTATATTTATTTATAGTTAGTGGAAAAAAATAAGCTGGTACAAAACAAAATAAAATTAATAATACAATTGACACTTCCGGGATAAGCCCAGTGGCCAAATAGTTAAAGATAATCATGTCTAAAGGCACAAGGTCAAGGCCAAACAGGCACTGAACATGGAACTTTTAACGTTAAAAACAACACAGAAATACGACATACAAAACATCACAGAAAAATCACACATGCATCAAAATATATATAACAGGAAACGTTTGGGTCATCGTCGTCGATCTGTTAGTCAAACATCAATCAATGAAAGACAATTTGTCATATAAGCATTATCGGAACCATACTCAACTCAAAACAATGCGGTATAAAGAAGTATAAAAACATTGAAAATATAAAACAACGCCAAGTTCAGGCAGCATCTGCATATGAATAAAATCAATATCGAAAGCTTTTCGAAAAAGTTAAATACAGTTTCAACCGTCTTGTTAATTAAGGCAAGCTGAGCAAACAACGTTATTTTAACCGATGTTTCCCAACAGATTGAGTATTTAATAATTATTCTAATGAACCATTCTAATCCTCGCGGATGGTTGTATTGTTCAGCCCATATGCATGTTTGTGTGAAACGTTCGTTTCATTTATGTTTTTTTGTTCATTTTAATATCTGTTTGAGCGATCGTAATCAAAGATAAGGTAAATTTTGTTAACGACTACTCAATATAACACTTGCCAAAAATGTATTAACAATTGCAAACATAAATATTGAATCCAAATCGAAACCGGCATCCGTTTTAAATTAAAAATAGAACATAAAAAAACATAATACAATTTCTAATATCAAGGCAATCCTAAATCGATAACGCTTAAGCGTCGTTTAATCACTATGTTCTATGCTTTGATTAGCCCAAATTGTATTGAGGGATGGTAAGAATGGTTCCCTTTATGTAACGACCTGCAGTTAATGTTTCTGTAGCCTGAATACAATAAACTATATTGTTATGGAACATTAATATAGCATGCTTGTATCGCAATATAACTCCCGCATAATTGATTCTCATTAAACGTAGATAATTAACTTCACGAACTCGACTTGACTCAGACTCTTAGGCCTTTCCTGAAAATAATAATTCGTATATAGAAAATATATGACACGTTGCATCTTTAAAGCATAGTGAATCCTTTGCATAAAAGATATTTCCCCATAAAGACAAACCCTAACCTTAGCCTCCTGCATGAACTTGAGGCGAACAATATGGGGCAGAAACAATGTTTTGATTTATAATAATCCAATTGTGTTGAGAATAAATCTGTTGGGAAAAAAGTAATTTCTTTAAGCAAAACATATTTGTGCACGCGAGTTTCTCTTGTTCATAACTTATATCTAAATTATAAATTATCAATGTACGCCATATAAGCAAGCAGTATTGGAATGCGTGCTCGTGCAATCATATAGCACGTATTAAATATCCACCTTGGGTCAAGCTGTCTGCTTTAACAACGGTACTATATGAAGCTTAGCTGCACGGTTTGTTGAGTAACAAAGTTTTAGAGTATTAACATTGCATCAACGGTTACTTGACAACACATAGCTTCTTTCAACAAATCTGTCATTTTCTATCTATCAGGCAATATTTTAACAATTATTTCAACACATATTCTAGACAACTACTATGGGAACTACTTTGACAATCCAAGTTGTCAAACATTTACAAATAGCGTTTGTAAAGCGAAATAATTGAATATATGTATTAGTTTGAGTCAAAATTAGTTGTATCTCAGAGCAAAAATGGTATTCAAAAATGATCGGTTAATGCCTGGGCCTTCCACTAGTCTAATTTTTGGGGCGTAAATTTGGTTATTTATTGAGACCATGTTAACTTTGTGATTACTTTTTGGTTTCAGCAAAGTTATAAAATCGCTTTTATTTTTTATTAAGAATTGAACATTTTTTCTTTTTATAAGGTGCAATTTGTCCGATACATCAATAAAACGTGAACAATAATATTCAATACGTATAATTACAATAATATTAAAATAACAGATCGTTATTTTTTAGCTATTATCCAAGAACCGCAGTTCCTCACTCGATAATTCTAGGAAGTATGTACCCTTTCCACTCGTATGAATACATCGTCGTCTTGGAGACTTGAATTTAGTAATATTGACATCAATAATGGCTGCCGACTCATGTTTTCACAGTAAAGGCCACTTGTTTAAACTCTGAAATGTATCCATTCTTCTTTGCCTAAGACAATATTTTTACCATTAATCCTACTGCACTGTTGCTTATATTTATGAATGGTTGGCATGTCAATACTTTCATTAAGCTGTTGACCTAGATCTAAATTTTCATTTTCACTTTCATTTTGGTTTGTAACTTTAGGCAAATCATCAAAGTAATTGTTCATCAGATGTTCTATTTCTAGGGAAATCTCAGCAGCAGCAGCCCCCACTCAATTCCGGCTCAAACAACGCAAAACTTCCAAACAGATCTTTAAACAAGTCGAAATCTGACGGACTCTCTGCCATGTTTACACTGTGCTGCAGACGAAGTTCCAGCTTCAAGTTCTCTGCAATCAGTTTATTGTCATTAATAATAAACAATAAAACAGGATCAATATTTTTTAAAGTGTTTATGGTTCAGTTGTTGTTTTATTTTAACTCCAAATGTTTTCAAGAAGGAAAATACACATGCGGTAACGAATGTTATCAACTTCCTACTACGACGTGACGTCAAATGTTGTAAAAGGAATGTAGTCCGGTCATAAATATTAATAAGCCATATTTGCATACACGAATGCTTCGAGGAAAAATGGATGAAAGTCACACGGATTGTTTTATTCAATAGAATTGAAGCATTTACTCGCATCTGCTCAAAGTTGTAATTATTACCATATACTATTGTTAAATTTTAAATACTTAAATACTTGACACAAACCTTAGCTGACTGATTTTGGCAAAGGGAATGAGTTAATCTGTACCAATGGCTAACACCGGCGTCATCTTGTTAGTATGTTTCTATACCTTATTAATTTGATGCCAAATATGTGATAAAGTGAAAGGTTTGTCGAGTTTGAGTATTTAGGTGAACTTAATGAAGGTGTCGTGACTCTTCCAGTATACAACACATTGCAATTCGTTGAAATATTCATTAACACCCCAACACCAGTAAGGCTGAAATTGGTCAAACTTTGAATTAATCTTGTCAAGAACAATTATGTCTGTTTTAGGACCGCCTTCTTTTTGTCTTTGGTTTCATATTCAATTGTGTAGCAAAACTACGCCTTTCGAGCATTCTGACGTCTTGGTAGTTAGGACGTCAAATAGGATATTCTATATCAGTATATTATACGTAGTAAAGTCATTATGTAGGTTTCCTTTTGACATGTCTTTGCTTTTAGAGAAAATAAAAGTGAACACAAAGGGGAACATTGTGTAGATTTATGCAAAATACATTTGTCAGTGACATTTGAACCCTTTTATCGCTTTTTTACAAAGGCCACGGCCTTGTCGATAATGGTCGAGAATTTTATTACTTATTTAGGACTCAACATTCAACCAGCAAAACTCTGCCAGGTTGTTTTCTTCAAATAGTGTTATTCATGGAGCAGAAATATTTTGGATCAAGGCTGTTATTGTATAGTATACAGCAAACAAACACAATTAAGGTAACTGTTTGCTACAATGTCTTAAGTGTCTTGGCGATGACAATGCATTCTCAGACATTTCCTAGCATGCCGCTGACAAAGATGGCGATAAATATGATGATGAGTACCAAGAGGGATCCGGCCTGCAGGCAGCGGTCATCGGGCTGTTGCGCTAGGAGGTCGGCGTCGCTCATATTCACGATCAATGCTGAAAAACATCTGTTGGTGATACATTAGATGTGTATCAGGGTTCTTTATGACTGGTTTATTGTATTGCTTGACTAGCCATCAGGAGAACAGAGTCTTGATTTTTTTTGGTATATGTAATCTTTACATCGTACTGTGTACTACCGTCCTTGAGTACGAATAACGTTAATTTAGTACGAAAAACAATTACTTTTCCTCATAAGGCATTAACTCATGGTTCTGATTTTAAGCCAGTAAATATTTCTCAATGCTGAAAGTTTAATGTTAGTATATTTGTGCTAAAAGCAAAAACCGAGCAGCGACAAGGATTGGCACGCTCTGTGGCTGGCTGCTGGTCGGAGACTGAAGTCGTCGCCGCTTCAAGACAAATTTCGAGACGTCCATTAATGGAATTCGCCAATCATTTTCCCGCGGTCCTGGTTTAATGCGATTTCAGAAATCTGAAATCTAGGTTTATTTATTTCAATATTATAAACTAATAACGCATCGTCGTGAAGCGGCCGGTTTCTTATCTCCAGTAAGTCTGATTTACCAATAATAATCAATGCGAAACGTACGAAATGAACTCTTCTGTTTCTAAGTGGCGTTTATATGTATATTGAAACATTACGCTATCAGCAACATCTGACTTATCCCACATTTTACGGTTTGTTTCGTTGCTGAGGCAGGTTCTCTGCTATAGGATGACGTGCTTGCTTTCATATGGTAAAACATGATTGTTTATAAGAGTTGTACTAATCCCTTACAATTACTTCAATCCTAGGGATTACGTAACGACAACCATTTAATGACATTAAATATGTATGTCTTCTTCGTAATATCGCTTAAAGATTTTACCCAATGTAATAAGTTTAACAGTTATTAAAGAGGATGGAATTAGTATAAAGACGTAATTATTATCGTATAACACTGTTTACACACTTCAAATAACTCGTGTTTCCATGACAAAAAGGTTACAATACTGGAAATACACTATACCATTTTAAATCTTTATATTACATTATGTACAGAATCATACCTGGTACGTTTACTGGAGCTATCAAAGCTGTACGTGTACTAGTAGACCTTGTACTGAAGTAACTTTAACATGTATTGCCTGCAACTTGATAGCACGAAGCACTGATCGCTGTCTTTTCCATCTATCAAAGCATTAAATATATCTCTCTGTAATTATTTTATTTACCATCTGAAATAAATACATGCATGGTTGATCTTTGAAATATACATTTAAAAAAAAAAAAAATTGGAACAATTTTTGGAACAAAACTTACGAAAGTCTTAAAACAAGTCATAGATTATAGAATATTTTGCTGTTTCATTACATGCAAGATATGGATCAAATTTATGTCAAAGATTTCTGTGTTAAAAATTGTTGATTTTTGATGAAATTAGTTGGTAACGATATTGACATTAAGCATTTTATGAAAACTCTGCCTATGACAGACTTTGGGAGAAAAATAATTACTATGTCTTCTTGGTCACGTCTGACAGATAATACAAAAAAATAAAATAAAAATATTAACGCCATGAAGCCCGTCATAGTTGCAATTTGTCAACAAAAATGTGTTTTATTAAAATTATAGGGAATGCAAGGGAAACAATATATGTTGTTTTGAAATACTTGAAAGCGGTTTTTGTCATTAACCGAAATTACATGTAGTAATCATAGTTTTTTAAAAGAAACAATTTTCCGGACTGTCAAAAAATCATTTAGCACCTAACAACTTATTTCATTTTCCATCAAGCTCGTCATCGGGGATTCCAGTGCTGTAATTAACACAAGTTAATATATAAACACGATGCTTGTCGCTATAATCAGCAACGAAAATAGAAGTATCAATCAGATATCGTGGTGGAAATGAAAACATGTTCATTATAATCTTATTGCGTAAACAATTATCACAGCGGTCGACGAACTTCTATCAATTACTTCTTAGAATTGAAATAAATATAAAGATGCCTCTTCAAGAAATTGCAAGTGTAGTATCGGATAATGACTTTTAATTGATTAATATGTTATCAAAATCGGAGAATGCTCTTCATCATATTAGTAAATCAGTTGAAAGGTCATTCAAAATAAACGAAGTTTATACTCATAAGTTTTGTTTCTGACGTCTTCTTATCAATACTTTGAGAGTATAAATTAAAGTATTATTTAAAAAAAATATACTAAATGTTTTGACTTTCTGGTATTTAAATGATTACTTTAACAACAAATTGGCTAAGAAAATGAACACAGTATGAAGTGGGGTTGTATGTTTAAGTTCTGGCGATCAGACATATCTACATGCACATCTTGCTTGTAAACGTTGTGCCGCAATATACAAAATTATTACTGGTAAAAAACAACAACAAACAAATCTAAAATAAATTTGTTTTTGAAAAGTAAGCTTTAATCACCAAAATGAAAGGTTAATGTCGAAATTTGTACGAAACCAAATGTTTTGGTATCAAAATCTCACATGGTTTCTATTTAAAAGTGGTCTTAAATTACATACAGGGTTAAGATTTCACTTTGATGATGATTTATTTTATCTTAAAACTTCCTACTTCTTTAACTGCAGAACATGAAATAACTAATTGACCTCAGCGTTCTGGCTTAGTATGCAAACATGATATTCGAAAAAAATAAAAAATGAATGATGGATGTTGGGACATTAAGTACACTGTTTTCGAAATAATATTTACAGTTTATGAAAACCTCTAAATCGTTTTAAGGCTGAATAATCATGTTACTATATTAACAGTTTAAAGGGTAGAACACTTCTGAAAAGAGTAGTGTTATAGTATTTCGAATCTGTTTGAAATGCCAAAGGCACGATGTGTATATTAACCGTAAGACCTTGGACTTGTTCTTCTTTTATCTTAATTGTAAAACAACGTTTTTACCAATCATTGCTAGTAAACAGTGTGATCAGTGGTAGGAGTTGACAGTGTTGCATTTTTCTCTCCTGTCTAGTCTAACAAAACCTACTACCTTGGATGCAGTGTTTGGATCTGATGCATCCACTTTAAGAATATATTAAGCAAACATAATGTGACAGTGCAGTAGAAAGTTTTGTCGTTTTGGAATAAAACAAAATTTGAGTTAAAACGTCACCGGTATCATGTTGTGATAAAGAATAAATGAAAGCGATTAACGAGTACATGAAGTACCTTATTCAAGACTAGTGCCAACGGCAATTAAATATTTTAGTTGAACAAGGTGATGAATGTATACCCAAGCTAGCTCTGACTACTTTAAATGTAGATTGTAAGGGTACAATATCTTTGTAACTGTATTATATGTCCAGGTGTGTATCTTAACTATGGTACGTGCATCTATATGTTATAAACACAACTCTCATTTCACTTAATAATCTGTACTGTTTGTTATAACATATACCGTAGCAGGTCTGTGAATACAGAAATTCTGCAACCTGCAATTAGCAAACCAAATAACATATTATCACATTATACTATTCATATATGTCATATTTAATATCTCAATTGCAAACACGGAGATGTACTTGCAATAGTATCAAACGGTTCATTTTTTTCAGACATTGTCAAACCATTTGTTTTGTTTGGAGATTTTACATGGAAGCGCTACTTATTATGAACACTTGCACTTGAATCTACAGGGTCAATGCCCTGTACCAAACATGTAGTTAAGCCCTGTTTAGTGGCACAAGATTAAATCCAAAAAGAAACCAAACAACACACACATAATGTTAAAAAACAACAGAGGCGGGATTTCAGATGCCATTTTAAACATCTGAGCAAAGGATTACTAGTTGATTATTTTCTGATCAGAGACTCTGATATGTCGATAATTTTGCTTATGCTAGCCACAATAAAATATAATATGGAAACTCAAACATATAGACGATGACATTCAAAAACATAGTGTCGTGGCTAAAACAGGTTGTATGTATATTTATTTATAGTTAGTGGAAAAAAATAAGCTGGTACAAAACAAAATAAAATTAATAATACAATTGACACTTCCGGGATAAGCCCAGTGGCCAAATAGTTAAAGATAATCATGTCTAAAGGCACAAGGTCAAGGCCAAACAGGCACTGAACATGGAACTTTTAACGTAAAAAACAACACAGAAATACGACATACAAAACAACACAGAAAAATCACACATGCCTCAAAATATATATAATAGGAAACGTTTGGGTCATCGTCGTCGATCTGTCAGTCAAACAGGACAGACACTTGTCCCAAAATCTATCAATTAAAGACAACTTATCATATAATAGAGATGGTTTATTTTGAATACATGTTCAATAAGCCACATGTCCCGTGAGAAAAACAAAATACACGATTTAACATTTATAAATGACATAGCAAGTGGAACACGTAAGGCTTGTTTAAATTTTACGATAGATTTTACAGCTAACGAAGGACATGATAAGAGACAACGTAATACTTAAAGGTGCAAGTCGACATCATATACGGACAAGGTGTTCATATACCTATATTACTACATACAGTGTCAACAAAGTGCAACATAGAAATCTGAGAAAAGTGAACTTTTTACACATTGTACATTTACACATTTAAAAAACAAAATTATCGATCTTCAATACATACAAATCAAAGGACAAATTTACCAATACATAAAATGAAATGTAAGCATTATCGGAACCATACTCAACTCAAAACAATGCGGTATAAAGAAGTATAAAAACATTGAAAATATAAAACAACGCCAAGTTCAGGCAGCATCTGCATATGAATAAAATCAATATCGAAAGCTTTTCGAAAAAGTTAAATACACGTTTCAACCGTCTTGTTAATTAAGGCAAGCTGAGCAAACAACGTTATTTTAACCGATGTTTTCCAACAGATTGAGTATTTAATAATTATTCTAATGAACCATTCTAATCCTCTCCGACGGTTGTATTGTTCAGCTCATATACATGTTTATGTGAAACGTTCGTTTCATTTATGTTTTTTTCTGTTCATTTTAATATCTGTTTGAGCGATCATAATCCAAAATAAGGTAAATTTTGTTAACCACTACTCAATATAACAAAAATGTATAAACAATTGCAAACATAAATATTGAAGCCAAATCGAAACCGGCATCCATTTTTAAGGCAAGGATGTAAAATTAAGAATAGAACAAACTACTCAACGACCTCATTTATTGTCTTTATGTATCATTTACTGTCCCTAGGATCCTCAGATGTAAACGTTCAACTTGGAGCATATCTAACAAAAATACGTGGCTCAAGATACAGGCCGATCCCATCTTCACTGTCCTTTAGAATCTCCGTAAACACATCGACACTCATTTGTCTTCATTATAATAACGGTACGGGCATTATCTCACATCATTAAAATACATAATAATACTTGCTTTGCTGTCTACTGACTTGTTCGTTTAATCACTATGTTCTATGCTTTGATCAGCCCGAAATTTATTGACGGATGGTAAAAATGATTCCCTCTCGCAACGACATGCTGTTAATGTTACTTTAGCTAGAATACGAAAATAAAATATATTGTAATAGAACATTAACATATTATGCATCTATCGCCATATAACTCGCGCATAACTGACTTTGACTCATACTCTTAGGGCTTTCTTAATTATAATTCTTTAGGTTGACTAAAATATCAGAATAAGATATTTCGCAGAATGAAAATGTCTGACACGTTGCATATTTATAGCATAATGAATCCTTTAGATAAAAGATATTTCCATATGAAGACAAACCTCAAACCATGAACATGGCCATGATTCGCTTTAAATGTCCATAAGCGATACTTATGACGGTAAGACATGAAGATTTCATTGTGTTTTTTTTAATATGTACAGATAGTACAATTGTAAAACAATTGTTTTGTGGAGTAAAGAACAGGATTGATTTGGAACCCCGTATAAATGAAACTTAATGTTAGCCTTTGCCTTCTGCATGAACTTTATGATGTAACTTGGCAACACAAAGCGTTCTTCCGCAAATATGTCATTTTCTATTTATTTTAGGCAATATGTTGGCAATTAACTCAACACAAATTCTAGACAAAGTCAAAAGCACATCAATTACTTATGTATGAGAACATATATACTGAGTGATGGCGGTATTTACTGAAGATTGGGATTCAATAGGGTGGACAGAGGAGGCACGCCCATTTATTACTTTCTCTTGCTCTACTGAAATATTTCAAAAATATAGTGTTTCTATTAAGTTTTTTTTATAATGGATTATTATTAACTTTACACATTTATTTTTGCATCAGTTTTCATTTACATTGAAAATACTATGGGAACTTCTTGAACAATCCAAGTTGTCAAACATTTACAATAAACATGTGTAAGGCAAAATAACTGAATAAATGTGTTAGCTTTAGTCTGAAAGCAAAACGGTCGCGCCAACGTATCATTGGTTAATAACTTGGCCTACCACTTACTCGCTGCCTCCTGGAAAAAATGATATGCAAAGGTTGGAAGAGAAATACTTAATTTCGACATCCAATAACTTCCCTGAGTCGATCTAATTCAACTTGAACATTAGGGATAAACTTTGCTGACAAAAGCATAAGGTTTTGTAATGAAACCTAAAACTGGATCAAGATGCAATTAGTGTAAATATATTTGGTCGGGTTGTTTTATTGATGGTATCCATACACATAATGTTTCTGTTCATAATGGTCATATATTCAAAACTGACTGGCATTTGAGTCTGCTGGTTCTGGATGCTTTTAACTGCAACCTGACTGTAAAGCAGATAACAAAAACAAGTCAAAAGGTTATACAAGTTCCTACTATAAACACATTTGCATAGGATAATTAATGACTTAGAATGCCAAAGTGGGACAGTAATATCTGTCTAGCCAGAACCCGTTGAAACTCTAACGACAATGTCTAAAGGCAAAATACTATAATTTGTTCAAAGTGTTCATAGTGTACCGGAGTCCTTCTGAAATGCACACTGTTCACACTAAAAGCTTAGAACAGGTTTACAAGTAACACGAGAGGCATTGTCATGAAAACAATTCTAAATTTGATTTAGTCTAATAAATACCTATTAATTTTAAATAAATTGGTTTTTCAATCAATACCGTTGAAATGCGTATCCAAACCCGGCTTTAACCTTTACCGATTTATTTAAAATTTAAATGAAATTACCCAACCATTTTTTAAATAAACACATTGAAATCTTGTTAGCTTTGAACATTTTCTTGTGAAAGTAATACTAGTTCATCATTTTTACTTTCATTTTTTTCCATTCTTTTGGCTATATCTAGTTATTAATAAGGACGATGTTAACTTTGTGAATATTTGATTGATTGTTTTTATTTTTGAAACCATATACACTGTTTATCTTAAATACTTGACGCAAACCTTTGCTGACTGATTTTGGAAAAGAGGATCGATTTTTCTATAACCATGGCTAACAACGGAGTCATATTATCAGTATGTTTCTATACCTATATAATTTTGATGCCATATTTTTATAAAGAATTGTGATGTTTGTCGACTTAGTATTTAGGTACACTAAATGACGTGAAGGTGTCGTGATTCTTTCAGTTTACAACACAATGCAATTCGTTCTAATATTAATGAACACTCCAACACCAGTAAGAATGAAATTTGTAAAGCTTTAATCTTATCTTGTCAAGAACAATATGTCTGTTTTGGGGCAGCCTTCTTTTTGTCATTGGTTTCATATTCAACTTCTCATCAGAACTAAGTCTGTCGGCCATTCAGAAGTCTTGCTAGATTGGACGTCAAGTAGAATGTTCTATATCTATATATTATACGTTGTGAAGTCATTATATAGTTTTCCTGTTTTCGTGTCTTTGCCGTTCGAGAATTTAAGAGTGGACACAAGCTGGAATACTGTGTAGATGTATGCACCATGCATTTGTTAAAGACACGTTTGACAAGGAGAAGGCTATTCGTCACCAACGTCGGCGTCGCTCACAAAAGTCACGTTCTTGAAAACACACCTGTTGATGATATCATAGTATAAGTATCTTCCATGGCCGAGAGTGTAAGATAGGTTAATTCCGACCGAGCGTAGGGTGTTTTGCGGAAACGAGGTCTTACACGAGCGGCTATGGTAGATGCCTTTTCTCCCACCTCAGTTTAACAAAATTAAGTAAAAATGTATTTTTTTGGCCGGAACTCTTTTGTGCTTAGTGAAACTAATTGCGTACGGATATGCAATAGTTTGTAGTTGTCATGGATATTCGCGCAGTGATTCAGAGTATGTAAATGGTCTGATCGGTCTTCAAATAGTTCTAAGAAGAGTGAAGCATTATTTCTTGAAAGGTGCGTGAAAACTGTTTTCTGGTGACATTTGAAGCGAGAAATAATTAACTCGCGTTCTAAATATTGCCACCAGACAAGGTTTCCATGATGCGCTACAGACGACAGTCTTCAACAAGGGAGGTAATTACAATGTGGTGACCATTAAAAGAAGTTCCATACGGGCATTTTATCTTCGCCCGTGGGCAAGATAAGAATTTCTAGCATGTTAAATTAATGGATCTACTTATCTGAGGTGGGAGAAATATGTATCTTGTCAGGATTATTAATGACTGCTTTATTGTATTGCTTGACTAACCACCAGGAGAACAGGGGCTTTTCTAGGTTCGTTTTTGTATTATATGCAATCTTTATATCGTTCTACCGTCCTTGAGTAAGAACAACGTTAATTTAGTACCACAGACACTTGCATACTTATGTGAAAAACTACAGAAACAAACGCAGTAGCAAAAAGTTTAAACAATAAATATGTTGTTTTAAAGTATTAACTCATGGTTCTTCTATAAATTGGCAGTAAATATTTTTCAGTTATGAAAAGTGTAATCTTAAAATATTTGTGTTTAAAGCAAAAACCGAGCAGGAACAATGATTGTCAAACTCTGCGGGATAATCGCTGGTCAAACGACTGAAGTCGTCGCTGCTCCGAGACACATTTTTAGACGTGCAGTAATAGAAATCGTCAATCATTTGTTTAATGCAATTTCAGAAATATGAAACCTTAGTTCATTTATTTCAATATTATAAACTAATAAAGCATCGTCGCGAAGCGGTCGGTTTCCTATCTCCACTAAGTCTGATTTATCAAATTATAATCACTGCCAATCGTTTACAAACCTCTGTGCCGCTTATGGTTCATTCATGTAATTTCAGGTACAATTGCCAAAATTTCAATATCTCATTAATTTAAGTTCTAGTCACAAATTGTAAACTTCGTTTCCGCAAAACAACCTAAGTTCGGGTTGGGATGAACCTATCTGTAAAGAGCGGCCACGCAAGAGCAACTAAAAAGTGTAATTATTAACTATGCGGTACAACTGTTGAGTGCACTGTTCATGAACTCATCTTTTAGTAAGTGGCGTATATATTGAAACATTACGCCATAAGCCACATCTGACTAATCCAACATTCAACGGTATGTTCTTTGCTGAGACAGGTTCTCTGCAATAGGAGGACGAGCTTGTTCTCAGATAGAAAAATAAAAGTTTTCATAATTATGGATTTGTAGTTCGATGTTGTATACAAACACTCCGTTTTTGTGCATCGCTGCGGTAAATTAGATCTATGAATATTAACACAATCTTACAACAATAGCCGTCTTTTCCAAAAAAAGAATAATTAAGGGGTCTCCAACTGTATTGCGCTTATGTCTATGGACAAATTTAACAAACTCGAACTTTGGGGGTAGATCTATGTTTAAATCAACAAGCCCAACATATCAATCAATTTAATCAGGAGACAGTAAGTAATAAAGTATGACTATTCTGAACTCATCTGTTAAATTTCATGTATGTGTGATGGATTTCAAACACTGCTGGTTTGAAAAATAAAGTCACCACAATGTACCCCGGGTGCAAATCGGGGACCTACAACCACTTCATGAGCGCCATCCTGGAAATAGTTTTGGCATGCTTGTTTATAAGAGTAGAAGTAATCCCTTACAATTACTTCCATCCGGGGGAATCCCTAACGACCACCATTAAATGACATCAAATATTTCTGTCTGCTTTGTAATATCGTTTAAAGATTGTACCCAGTGTAATAAGACTTACAGTTTTTAGAGAGGATGGAATTGGTATGAAGACGTAATTATCTTCGTATATCAGTGTTTACACACTTCAAATGACGCGTGTTTCTAGGACAAAAGTGGAAGAACTACAATACTGGAAACGCACAAAACGGATGGATGATGGAATGTTGGGCTGTATCATTGCATTCAAAACATGCCTCAAATTTATTTCAAACATTTTCGTGTAACAGAGTGTTGACATGCAACTAGTTGGTAACGGTATTGACTTTAAACGTTTTATGGAAGATCATTTTTGCCTATCGCAGAACCTTGAAGAATAGGAATTGCTTTTTAAACCGAGTGTCCTCTTGATCACGTCTGACAGATAATTCTAAAAAAACAGTTAAAGGAAAACAAATTGAAACGTCAAAACGCTCATGATAGTTACAATGTGTCATGTAAAGCGTGTTTTATTAAAAGAAATTGAAAAACAAAGAAACCTTATATGCTATTAGAACACTTCAAAGCGGTTTTGTTATTATCTTGAATAATACGCAGTAATCATAGTCGTTCTTAAAAGAAACAATTTTCCGAACTGCCAAACATTTCACGTAGCACCTAACAAATTATTTCATTTCCATCTAGCTTGTCTTCCGATATTCCAAGGCTGTAAACTAATCAAGGTCATATGTAAACACATGCGTGTCGATATGATCAACAACATGGATGGTAGTATCAGTCAGATATTGTGGGGAGAAATGAAAGCATGTTCATAATAATATTATTGGGTAAACAATTATTGCATCAGTCGACAAAATTCTATCAATTAGATTTTATAATTGAAATAAATATGAAGGTGCCTCTTCAAGAAATTGCAAGTGTAGTATCGAATAATGATTTTTAATTAATTAATTAATGTTATTTAAATAGGAGAATACTCTTCATCATATGAGTAAACCAGTTAAAGGGCCGTTCAAAATAAACGTAGATCTTCCTCATAATTTTGTTTTGACTCTTCTCAAAAATACTTTGAAAATGAAAATTAGAGTATTATTTGGAAATATATACTATATAATTTCACTTTATGGTATTTAAATGATTACTGTAACAGCAAAATGTTAAGAAAACGAACCCAGTACGGAGTGGGGGTGTATGTTTACGTTCGGGTGATCAAACACATCTACATGGATATCCTGCTAGTAAACCTTGTGCCGAAATGGATATAATTATTACTGGTAAAATAAAAAATGATAAACAAATCTAATAAATTTGTTTTTGAGAAGTAAGCTTTAATTTTCAAAATGAATGCATAATGTCACAATGTGTACGGAACTAAATGTTTTGGTATCAAAATCGCGCATGTTTTCTATTTTTAAGTGGTCTTAAATTACATACAGGTGCAAGATATCCCTTTGATGATGATTTGTTTTATTTCAAAACTTCCTGCTTCTTTAACTGCAGAACATGAAATAACGAATTGATCTCAACGTGCTGTCTTAGTGTGTAAGCAGGCTTTTCAAAAAATGAAACAAAATGAATGATAAATGGATACTAAGACATCAAGTACACTGTTGTCAAAATAATATTTACAATTGATGAAAGGCACTAAATAATTATAAAGGCTGAATAATCATCTCTTTGTAAAAATAAAAACATCGTAGTTGCTTGTGACTTCATTGCTGTATCTCAGATGTATAAATTTGTAACTCCATTAAGCAAAATCAATACACCTAAATGAAAGATTTATATTAAGACAAATGATTCGGACGATTATATTGATATGTATTAATCAAAGTACTGCCCATATCTAATTATTTATGTACATAAGCTACGTATTTGATTTTAGTATCATATGTCAACGCTTATCCAATAACCAACTCTCTGCTTGCTACAAGTTAAGCCATGAGAAAACTTTATATCCAAAAGTTAGCAGAGAAAGGAATAACATTATCAATATTTAGTAAGCTTTCTAAGTCAATCTAAAACGAAAACTTGATCACCAGGGGCAAACCTGAAAGCCTAAAACTTAAGCGTAGGCAAGCCAAATCCTCAGCCAAGCTTAATTTAGAAACGCTTAATTTGATCGTTATATGTACTGTCCAAAACATAGATACCCTCTAGATTTAACAATATTCGTTTACTGATAGAAAATACCGTCAGAAAGGTTAAAAGGAACATTTTCCATCATTGCACCCTTAATGGCAATTTAGACTGTGTTTCTTTTTGCCCAGGAAAGCCGATGCAGTGGCAATGTTACAATTAACAGTATAATCATTTATACCTGGTGTTTCAAAAAGGCACTATTTTGCTGTGCGATAATGTGCCAAGGGGTGGAGAAAAATGCGACATGGCAGGAACCAACAACCATACTTATCTATATGATAAAATACGTTGATAGAACGACATCAGAGGATTGTTACGAGAACATTAATTATCCGAAAAGAAACATCATTCCTGGGGATTTCCTTACGACCAACATTGATGTCGTGGCGCCCATACTGTGATACTTCTAATGTAATAAAACCTAACCAATAGTACTTGAGATATTACAAAATGGCCTCGTTGATCAACGAACACTGATAACACACTTCAAATAACATGATATTTTAGAAACAGGAGGTAAGTTCATTTCTCGAAATAGAATATCTATAGTTTTCAGTATCTGTATGATTTTCCAAAGGTACAATACGTGTATGTACCGTAATCTCTTGAATTTGTTCTTGTTCTTGTTTTATCATAATCGTAAAACAGCGTTTCTACCAATCACTGCTTGTATACATTGAGATCATTGGTAGGTGTTAACAGTGTTGTATATTACATTCCAGTCTAGTCAAACAAAAACAACTACCTTAAATGCAGTGCTTGGTTTAAATGGATCCACTTCAAGAATATATATTATGTAAATATGATAAGTCCAGTGAAGTTGAAAGTTTGTTATTTTTTTGTATGAAAATAATCCAAAGTTTATATAAAACATCACGTTTCTCCTTTTTCCTTACACAAACTATTTAAGGCAAATATATAGTTAAAATTACAAGTAGCTTTTGCTATGAAATAATGTATATAACTTTTTGTAGCTGTTTTCCATAACTTGTTGATGTTATCACTGTGTTCAATACTCTAAGCCATCTTACTTTTTGTAATTGTTTCCAATAATATACTGAGGAACGGCTTCTTTTAAATTCTTGTCCCATTTGGAACTATTTTAAATTATATGCTTTTTTATTTCTAGGCCATAAGCTCATTGTTATGTTTAAATATGTTATGTATGTGTGTAAATCATGTCGGAAAATAGCTCATTGCGCCTATGTTTAAATAGACAATAATTTTTGTTTTCAGAGAAAAGAAACGTTTATGTGCCTGTGTTAAACAAGATTTTTTGGCCTTCATTGACAGTGAGACATTATAGAACAAAATACCACATAACATCAAAAATACCTCAAGTAGAAGACATGTAAATGTAAAGGTGACAAAAACATAGAGATTAAATATATTATATAAAAATCGAAAGGTAACTATTGGCACAAATTTGAAAAAGTCCTAGTATCAAGAACTTAAGATAACACAATAATGTGGCAATACATATTATAAAGTGTATTTTTTAAAACATTTATTATTTCTAACTTCGCTTCAAAACATATTTTATATCTCTTGTATCATACACTTGAATCTGCAGGGTCATATCCCTGTACCAAAGATGAAGTAAAACCCCTGCTTAGAGGCACAAGGTTCAAGTCTAAAATAATCTAACCGACAGACACATAACGTTACAAAACAACGGAGACAAATTTGCAGATGTCATTTGGACCATCTGATCAAAGGAATTTAAGTTGATTTTTCCCATCTGTGGGACTGATATGTTTATAATCATGCTTATGTTAGCCACAAAAAATAATATGGTAACTCAAAAATAAAGACGCTAAAAATAAAAACATAGAGTCGAATACTTATCGACAGGTCAATATTTAAAATAGAATGTGCAATTGCTACATTGTGAGTCCCTCTGTTAAAGGACACCTATTGCATTCTCGAAACGAAGTAAAAGATGCTTCATATAGTGCAAAGGGCTTTTAGTAATAAGTAAGGTAATAATACATAGCGACAACACATGCTATTTGTATATATTCATATTTTGTTTTTCAGTGAGTTGAATAGAAATGAGCAGGTAAAAGAATACATTTGATTATGCAATAGAAACTTCTGGGACAAGCCAACGGCCTAAATAATTCATTATGATCTTGGTAAAGGCATAAGCTCAAAGCCAAATCGACACTAATCGAGATACACATAACGTGTAAAAAAAACAAAGAAATACCACATACAAAGAAAACACAGAAAAATCACTTATGCATCAAAAAGTATTTAAACAAAGAAAATGTCTGGGTTATCACCTTCGAAGTGTTGGTCAAGCAGGACAAACACTTGTCCCAACATTCATCAGTACAAGACAATTTTAACTTAAAAGCATTATCGGAATCATACACAACTCAAGACAAACGGGTATAAAGAAGTTAAACGATTGGAAGCATTAACATTTAAGCCAAATTAAAACCGGCATTCATTTTAAGACAAGGATGTCAAATTAATAATAAAACATGAGCTAACAAACTACTCATTTATTATCTTCATGAATCATTCACTGTCCCTAGGATCCTCAGATGTAAACGTGCCATTTGGAACTATATCTAACAAAAATATGAAACTCAAGATACAGCCCATCCGAAATGTTCACGTTCCTTTAGAATCTCTGAAGACTAATCGACACTCATTTGTCTTCATTATTATAACAGTAGGGGCACTATCTAACATCAATACAGTAAATAATTATACTTGCTTTGCTGTGTACTGCTATCGAATTTGCTAATCTAATACAAAGAAAAAAACTTAATACAATCTCAAATATCAATGCATCCCAAAACGATAACGTTTAACCGTTTAATCACTAAGGTATAAGCTTTGATCAGCCCGAATTTATTGAGGGATGGTAAGAATGATTCCTTCTTTATAACGACCTGCAATCAATGTTACTGCAGTCAGAATACAATAAACTATATTGTAATGGAACATTAATATAGCATGCTTCTATCGCCATATTACTCGCGCATAATTGATTCTTATTAAACGTAGATAATTAACTTCACAAAATCAATATCAGAATAATCGGATAATCCGCAAATAGAAACTATACTACACGTTGTATCTTCTTTAATGCATATTTAATCCTGTGGATAAAGGTAATTTCTACAAAAAGACACATTTCAAAAAATGGACATTGCCATGATTTGCTTTTATTTCAATTAGCAATACTTATGACGGTAGCGATGTCCCCGTAGGTTTCACTGTATTATTATAATATGTACAAATATTACAATTGTAAACAATGGTTTTGGGTTGTAAAAACAGAAATCCTTTGGAATCTCATAGAAAATTTGAAATTTAATGTTGTCCTTAGCCTTTTGCATGAACTTTACGCGGACAACTCTCGTATCCGAACGGCGCTTGAAAACCGGTTTAATCCATTCTAACAGTTTTGTTAGCTGATCCAATGTGTTAACCTTTACACTTCATACACAAATAGTACTTAAAAATGGGCGATAAATGTGACTGTAATCACATCTGTTTGCTTTTAAATCTTTGTGTTATCAGGTTTTTGCTTCTTGGCAAAGCTGTTGTTGTATATTTATTTATGTCGCCATTTCGTGGAATTTCTACCGATTATGAGTTTTTACAAGAATGCAAAGACAAAGCATTCAAATTTAGAAATTATGTCAATATTAGTGCTGCACGTTTCATACCGTCATTAAACAGAACAACATCAGGAAAATCCTGTTACAAACCTTTGCATATTATCCTATTATCCTTTTTCGTGTTTAAGTATAATCTCTCAAAATAGTTGTACAGTTTAATCCAATACGAAACTATTCTTCATTTAAACTTTCTTTGATGCGAACATTGATTTAGTTTCGATCACAGAAATACTTTATTTCTGTATTTTACACTTAAATTTTGATTCCCTATATTTGAAAATATATATTATGCTTAAGCACGCATGCTAAAACATATCTTGGAAATGGAATCTAAGGGTGCATCAAATGATATTTACATGAAAGAAAATATTATAAAAGCTTTAATTTAAGTAAAAATATATATTTCTTTACTATAATTGTGTTGTTCATAGTATTTCTTTCAACAAGAACCACTTATTTTGAGATTTATTTCACAAAATGTGATGAAAGACAATTTCCATATTAAAAAAACAAGAATCAGTAAAATCAACAATAATTTGACCAAGAATACATTATACGCACTTAAGTACCAGCTTTAACACAAAACCAAAATAAGAGTAAGCGAACAAACATGATAAATAAATTACATTTGACATTACAGTATATCTTACTGATATGTAGACGCCGTATAATGTTCGCACATAATGCCCATGACCAGAGTCTGTTGTTCCCTTAACATTAACACTTATTCATTGATACGTGACCTTAGCATTCACGAATCGAAAACGTAGTATGAACACTGATGACGCAGTCAGACGTTTTTATGTAGTGCATTTATTGATTTGTGGTAAAAGTAGTCACAGCTCAAATACCAGAGACAACGTGTAATCATACGTTTTCGTTACATTGTGTACATTACGGCACACGTCTGCGTCCATAAGAACTGTTAATCACTATGTAAGAATTACTCGTTTGCTTAACAATCATTACTTTTAACCACAATAATACCACGAGAATACCTTCGCACGTTAACGTCCCTGTTTGCACTATGTATCAAACATACGTATAAACAAACACTGGACGATTTATCAAAAACAACCGATCCGATCAGGACCACACACACACATTAGTCAGACAATGGTGTCGGTAACTCTGTCATTTACGCGGCAGCTGGTGAAGACCACATTAAGAATAAGCCGTCAGACAGGGCTCCTGGTGACAAAGGCCACCAGTTACTTTCCCTACTGAGCTGCTATTAAAGACTACCGGCGATATCTGTCAGACGCGTTTGCTGGTAAATTATTACACCACCATTAACGAATTGCTGTCAGACGGGGCTGCTGTCTTCCTGACTTGAATCTTGGAGACCGGAAGTCCGGGTGGCTGGTCGTGTGCTTAGCTTATTGTAGAAGTACGGAGATGACTTGGAAGCTGGGCTGTTCGAGTTGAACGTACTGGTGTACGCATTAGCCTGAGATCGCAGGCATGGAAGGATGGTCTTCAAGAAAGCCCGGCGATACTTTTTTGACATCGCATTATAAAGGATAGGGTTGATGGTGGAACCGATAAAGTAAAGCACCCCTAAAATAATAACGGCATGATAATGTTAGTTCACGTTACACCTTAAGAAAATATCTTATCTTTAAGGAGATAACTTAAGAGTAATGAACTGTTGCATGCATGTGTATCACAGAATAACTTTTATAGAACCGCATGTCTTATTTCTATGTTAGTACATTCTTAATCTTTAACTGATGATATTGAAAGTGTTGAGCCTAGGGTCAGTACGATTTGAAACAAACGTAGTTAAGAAAATTGGGTGTACCGGATATGAGGAAGAGATTGTTCTGTACATCGAGGAGAAAGGGCGTCCACTCTTCGGCCGTGATATACAGGGTCATGAGCCGCTGGGCGTGGAAGGGAGCCCAACATAGAAAAAACGCCACCACAACCGCCACTGTAACAGTAAATAAACAGTTTTATTGCTTATTAAAGCATCTCTTTTTCAGTTCTGATATAAATGCCATATGAGACTTCTATAGCCAGTTGTCCTTTAGGCGTCGTCTGTTATAAGAAATGACTTCACAGTGTAACTTTTCAAACGCAATGTATGGTTATTATTGTTTTGTTTTGCGTGACTTTGTTATGACACGCATCTTACTTTTGGTTTCAGTTTTGTACATTTGTTAACCTTTAAAACTCTGTTGCAAAACTGTGATACCTTGTTACCATGTTGTATTTAGGCTTGTTTGCACATGCAATTGAATTTTTTGCTCACTTTGACATAAAGATGCACTCTTACTCCCAAATACGATTTACCAGAATTATGTCGAAAGCAATGGTTCCTATGAAAGATACCGACTTTAATGGAAAGAAATGTGCATAAAACAGGCATTTCTACCTTAGGAGACTATAGTACATCACAGTACAACTTTCGGCATTCACCAATTATTTAATATTTTTGCGCTTTCTCTATATAATACACGGTTACAATCTAGTTTATGGTCAGTAATACTTCCATTATTGCATTATTTAGTAAGTAGTAAAGCTTTATCAGTCAAAATAGATGTTTGTTATACATGTGTAAGTATTGATTTTTGAATATGAATGTCACTTTAACCAAAGGAATAAACAGTTGTAGACAATCAGCTGCTGGTGTATTTCCCAAAGATATGGGAGTTTGCTTCGGTTTCACACGAGTGTAATCAGAACTTGGAAACCTCATGTCCTCTCATTTTGGAACAATTCTCAATTTTTCAAAACAACTAGTGTTTTTAAAATGTCGTAGCTGAAGTCAAACAACATTTTTCTACAACGCAATGCTACGTTTGATAAATACTTTTTGTTGCGAGTTTGGTTTGGCGTCTGAAATAATATTAATAAGTTAATAATTGGTTTTCTCATGACAACAGCATAAGTAAATATAATTATTAGAATTCGTCTTATGCAATAGTTCACAGAAAACTCAGAATACTCACCTAGCATTTTGATAACCGATTTCCTTGCTTGTACGACCGCCGAGTTGTTTCTATCGTTTGGCACTGGGTTTGTGTTACTGAGCTTAATGCCGATCAGAATGTACATGATCAATATCACCGACATCGGGTACACAAAGAAGACAAACGTAGAAATCTGGAAAAAGTAGGTCATTGTGTCTCTGTCGTCATGTGGAACATTACAAATGAGCGAGTCCTTAATTGGCTGTGCCGTTTCAGGATGGTCAACTAGATAAAACGTCCGTGTGTATATCGCAAACGGTAAGGCACAGACAATGGCGATAATCCACTGCACGATAAGTAGCCTGAGGGCCCGGGACGGGTGGTTTAACACCTGTAACGTCATCGGGTGGCAGATTGCCAGATACCGCTCGATGGTGAACGCCGCAATTGTCAGCACAGATGCGTATGCCGTTAGTTCCTGTACGTACGACTTAATGATGCAGAAAACCTGCCCAAGCCGCCATGGATACGCCTCCCAGTACATGTACAACTCCGGCGGCAGCGCTGAAAAAGAAAACATAAAACAGTAATACCAATCCAAATACGTGCAAAAGAATGTATGTCTTTGTGCAAGCCATGTTTTCATTTGCTATGATGTAAATATCCACTTTTAATAAACGTATCCATGCTCGAAAGTCGCACGAGAAACCTGACTTCGTTTCAATACTTATGTGAAAAACTACAGAAACAAGCTCAGTAATTAAACGTGTTATTAAGTTCAAGTCATTATTTGAATTGTATTATTTATACCTTAAACAGCTTTTCCATATATCGTAGATATTATATCTATTATTATCTATTTTATATATATGTACAGAATCGATAAAGTTTTATATAAATATTATAAAAATATTAACCTAATTAGGTGAAGGTGTGCCGGTTCAGGAAAATAAATGTTATCAATAAATTATGAATATAGCCAATCCGTCTGAAAATCACCACATTTTGTTGAAGTTCATTGCAAAGCGACAATCGGTAAGACCGGTCTCCGGCCAAACTTAAAGATTTGTTAAGTGCAGCATAACAACTTTCACAACTTGCGTTAAACTTAAACGAAAATAATTACAATAAATCTATAATAAAATTTGATTTGTAGTGAACATGTAGAATAGGCTTGAGATGCAAGAGATTTTTAATTTTAATCAAAACGTAAGTGTGGAAATAAATTTTTCACTTTAAACATCGCGGGTCATCGTCGATTGCCCGATATGTTTCACCTTGTTTCTGATTGTCAGCACAAAGCGGACTGGTTTGTTTCCGGTGTTCTACATTTACCACAATTGTAAAACAAGACAAATTAGCCCGGCCTGCTGCTATAGGGCAAAAGGTTGACACGCACTTTACAACGGACAGCAAATGTCCTTGTACTTTATTTTGAACTATTTAATTTCTGTACAATTTTTTTAATACATTTGTCAGCATATTTCGTAAGTAAATAAATATTCAACATTTCCGCAATACCTCAAAAAGAAGGATGTCAACGCACGTTAAGCGATCACTTTGATTGAATAACAGTGCATTTTCGATTAGTTATGTAAGTGGGTCATGTCATCTTGTACAACATATTAGTTACATAAATTATTCCGCCCATCAAATGACGGAAACAACGTTGTACCTTTTAGTTTAACAACACTTAAATACAGACTTATTAATTATACATTCAGTTAGTATACTGTTATGCTATTTCCGGTTAGGCTTATGCTTGTGCTGTATACGAGTCAGATTAGACTTCCAAATCCCTAATCCTACCTCAAGTTTAGATACCAACGCCAGTGTTTCCGTTACCAGTTTTTGAGATTGCACAGCACCAAGAGTTGACGTTAAAGTGGGCCAAACTTGGAAGAGCAGCTGGTGACCTTAAAATAAGCAACCCCTACCGAAGCTGCCAAAATAGTTAATGGGTCAATGGGGCTTGGGGGACTTTCACAAAAAGTTATCAGCAAATTGGACATTGTGGATACTTTAAATGTTTTTTATTTCTATCTCTTGTGGATACTTTAAATGTTTTTATTTCTATCTCTTGTGGATACTTTAAATGTTTTTATTTCCATCTCTTGTGGATACTTTAAATGTTTTTATTTCTATCTCTTGTGGATACTTTAAATGTTTTTATTTTTATCTCTTGTGGATACTTTAAATGTTTTTATTTCTATCTGTTGTGGATACTTTAAATGTTTTTATTTCTATCTCTTGTGGATACTTTAAATGTTTTTATTTCTATCTCTTGTGGATACTTTAAATGTTTTTATTTCTATCTCTAAAAATGTCCAAGTCAGAGGCTTTCCTAAGTCTTAAGTTTAATCCAAATCTAAACTTATAAATCTAGCCTTGCAAGAAGACAGATGGAGGAAGAAAATAAGATGGATAGGACAATTCGTCGGCAATTATTTCTCTGTATTACTTTTGGAACAATTCTATCCCAACAGATTGCAAATCATTAAAACGCAAATCCTAACAGGGCATTTTTAAATTTTACACAGTTGAATTGATTTGCTCTTATGTTTGGAAACTTGTGAAAAATAAATATGGATCATAAGAATATCGAAACCAAGTTAAAATGAAAGCGTTAAACGGCTGTTTGCGCGACAAGCCTGGTTTTACTTTTTTACATTTCTTTTTACAGACAATACAAATTATTTCGGTTAAGCGCCTTTAAGATGGATAATAGAACTTCATTACCTTACATGAGTTAAACGTCAAAGCTAAGGTGATAAATGAATGCTTTATGATATGACTGATTAAGGTAGGCAAGAAGAAAACAGTTCAAAAGCATTTAACTAATAGGTATTCCGGAATTAGTCCAATATTTGGCAGTATTCCGGATTAAGTCCAATTTTAGCGGTATTCCGGAATAAGTCCAATATTTAGCGGTATTCCGGAATAAGTCCAATTTTAGCGGTATTCCGGAATAAGTCCAATATTTAGCGGTATTCCGGCCTAGTCCAATTCTTAGCGGTATTCCGGATTTAGTCCAATTTTTAGCGGTATTCCGGATTTAGTCCAATATTTAGCCGTATTCCGGATTTAGTCTATTTTTAGCGGTTTTCGGGATTTAGTCCAGTTTTTGGTAGTTATCCGGATTTAGTCAAATATTTAGCGGTATTCTGGATTTAGTCCATTGTTAGCGGTATTCCGGATTACGGTCCAAAAAAATACGGTATTCAGGTATGCGGGAAAGGGGGTGGGGACAACCCTCCTATAATGACCTTAGAAGGTGGAAGATCTTTTGGCAGTCTTCAATGTGACACAATGATTGCAAACTTCAAAAAAATAGTTGATACTATAGCCGTGTTTGATCGTATACAATGAAATATCGCAGACAAATGACGCCAAATGATTTTGTTATAAGGAGTTCCCCTAATCAAGCTTCCTGAAATCCAAACTACTACTACTACTACTACTACTACTACTACTACTACTACTACTACTACTACTACTACTACTACTACTACTACTACTACTACTACTACTACTACTACTACTACTACTACTACTACTACTACTACTACTACTACTACTACTACTACTACTACTACTACTACTACTACTACTACTACTACTACTACTACTACTACTACTACTACTACTACTACTACTACTACTACTACTACTACTACTACTACTACTACTACTACTACTACTACTACTACTACTACTACTACTACTACTACTACTACTACTACTACTACTACTACTACTACTACTACTACTACTACTACTACTACTACTACTACTACTACTACTACTACTACTACTACTACTACTACTACTACTACTACTACTACTACTACTACTACTACTACTACTACTACTACTACTACTACTACTACTACTACTACTACTACTACTACTACTACTACTACTACTACTACTACTACTACTACTACTACTACTACTACTACTACTACTACTTATTATTATTATTATTATTATTATTATTATTATTATTATTATTATTATTATTATTATTATTATTATTGTATTTTGTGTGTTAATCAACGAGTTGACTAGTTAATCAGTTAGCGATATATAAATCACAATAAAAAGAAAAATGATGTATATAAGTTGTAAAAAATATTGTTTTATACGCATAGGGGAAACACAAGCAACCTTATATCTTGTGAGGAGACGTTTCAAAGCGGCTCTTGTTCTAAACAGGAATCATCAACATCATGGGCTTCTCTGAGACAAACAACCCTCTGAGTTATGTTGATTATATGTCAAACATAGCATTCACCACCTTAACAATTTATGTTCTTTTCGATGAAGCTCATCTCCAGGGAGTCAAGATAGTATATACAAAACATGACATTAAGAGGTAAACAAAAACCTGAGGTCAGCAAATTGATGGCTGTATCGGTCAAGGATAGTGAAAACAATTTTGACAATGGTTGTATGTATAACTTTATATATACGGTAATTATAGTATTGTCTCATCGAAGCAAAGTTTTTTGATTTCAGGTAGTATAATTGTATATTTCACAGGAAATATTATAATGTCAGAATATTATATTAAACGGGGTTAGGTGATTGAGCAAAACTAGAAATGCAGTAAAAAAATCCTACATGTATTATTGTACGTCCATACGTTAATGATACATAATAAAAGAGATCAACTGCTTACAGACAAGTCGGTGTCCTGCTAAACCTAATATGATTTTTATAGAATTATTTACCTCTCAAAATACTAATCTAAATAGAAAATTATCTATGTTTGTTTTCAAAGCTTTCGAGTTGAGAAATGCCTACTATAGTTAATACGGATAATATTTGGTTATTCCTCTCGCTGTGTTTATGTTGTTGTATGGAACTGTGATTGTTAAACCAATTTTTAACTGTATGATCGGAAGATTGAGTGACCATTGACTATGTTATAAACATGTACGTATTTTATTGATTGTGTACGCATGGGCGTATTGCTTATTGTATTCTGAAATAATCTTTAAACTCTAAACTCATAACAAAAGATACCAAATGCTTACAGACAAGTAAAGGTCTGTGTTATTAGTTTTACCTAGAAGCAGAGTGAGTAGGTCCGATATGGCGAGACTAAACAGGTAGTAGTTAGTGGCTGTGTGCATCGACCTGGAAATGGAGAAAAGATAGTTAATAAAATCGGTTTGTAGATCCTTTAAGTCCATTTATAATTCGATATGATTTTTTCTACTTTATGCTACATTGGCTTCCGTTGATACTGACTCCACTTAGGCTTATATATATCTCTAATTTTGCTATGATTGATAAATGTCGGCAAAAGTGTTAAGTTGAGTACGGGTATATAAGTGTCATATTGAGTACGCGCAAACAAGTGTTAAATTTAGTACGTGGATATCAGTTTCATATTCAGTACACGTAAACAAAGGTTAAATTTAGTACGTGTAAACTAGTGTCATATTGAGAACCGTAAACTAGTGTCATATTGAGTACGCGTAAACTAGTGTCATATTGAGTACCCGTAGACGAGTGTCATATTGAGTACGCGTAAATAAGTATCATATCGAGTCCGCGTAAACTAGTGTCATATTGAGTACGCGTAAACTAGTGTCATATTGAGTACGCGTAAACTAGTGTCATATTGAGTACGCGTAAACTAGTGTCATATTGAGTACGCGTAGACGAGTGTCATATTGAGTACACGTAAATAAGTATCATATCGAGTCCGCGTAAACTAGTGTCATAATGAGTACCCGTAGACGAGTGTCATATTGAGTACCCGTAGACGAGTGTCATATTGAGTACGCGTAAACTAGTGTCATATTGAGTACGAGTAAACTAGTGTCATATTGAGTACGAGTAAACTAGTGTTATATTGAGTACGCGTAAACTAGTGTCATATTGAGTACCCGTAGACGAGTGTCATATTGAGTACGCGTAAACTAGTGTCATATTGAGTACGCGTAAACTAGTGTCATATTGAGTACGCGTAAACTAGTGTCATATTGAGTACGCGTAAACTAGTGTCATATTGAGTACGCGTAAACTAGTGTCATATTGAGTACGAGTAAACTAGTGTTATATTGAGTACGAGTAGACGAGTGTCATATTGAGTACGCGTAAACTAGTGTCATATTGAGTACGCGTAAACTAGTGTCATATTGAGTACACGTAAACTAGTGTTATATTGAGTACACGTAAACTAGTGTTATATTGAGTACGAGTAGACGAGTGTCATATTGAGTACGAGTAAACAAGTGTTATATTGAGTACGCGTAAACTAGTGTTATATTGAGTACACGTAAACTAGTGTTATATTGAGTACGAGTAGACGAGTGTCATATTGAGTACGAGTAGACGAGTGTCATATTGAGTACGCGTAAACAAGTATCATATTGAGTACGCGTAAACTAGTGTCATATTGAGTACACGTAAACTAGTGTTATATTGAGTACGAGTAAACGAGTGTCATATTGAGTACGAGTAGACGAGTGTCATATTGAGTACGAGTAAACTAGTGTTATATTGAGTACGAGTAGACGAGTGTCATATTGAGTACGAGTAAACAAGTGTTATACTTAGTACGCGTAAACTAGTGTCATATTGAGTACGCGTAAATAAGTGTCATATTGAGTACACGTAAATAAGTATCATATCGAGTCCGCGTAAACTAGTGTCATAATGAGTACCCGTAGACGAGTGTCATATTGAGTACGCGTAAACTAGTGTCATATTGAGTACGCGTAAACTAGTGTCGTATAGATCCGCGTTAACTAGTGTCATATTGAGTACGCGTAAACTAGTGTCATATTGAGTACCCGTAGACGAGTGTCATATTGAGTACGCGTAAACTAGTGTCATATTGAGTACGAGTAGACGAGTGTCATATTGAGTACGAGTAAACGAGTGTTATATTGAGTACGAGTAAACTTGTGTCATATTGAGTACAAGTAAACTTGTGTCATATTGAGTACGAGTAAACAAGTGTCATATTGAGTACGAGTAAACTAGTGTCATATTGAGTACGAGTAGACGAGTGTCATATTGAGTACGAGTAGACGAGTGTCATATTGAGTACGAGTAAACTAGTGTCATATTGAGTACAAGTAAACTTGTGTCATATTGAGTACGAGTAAACAAGTGTCATATTGAGTACGCGTAAACTAGTGTCATATTGAGTACGAGTAGACGAGTGTCATATTGAGTACGCGTAAACTAGTATCATATTGAGTACGAGTATACGAGTGTCATATTGAGTACGCGTAAACTAGTGTTATTTTGAGTACGAGTAGACGAGTGTCATATTGAGTACATGTAAACTAGTGTCATATTGAGTACACGTAAACTAGTGTTATATTGAGTACATGTAAACTAGTGTTATATTGAGTACGAGTAGACGAGTGTCATATTGAGTACGAGTAGACGAGTGTCATATTGAGTACACGTAAACTAGTGTTATATTGAGTACGAGTAGACGAGTGTCAGATTGAGTACGAGTAGACGAGTGTCATATTGAGTACACGTAAACTAGTGTCATATTGAGTACGAATAGACGAGTGTCATATTGAGTACACGTATACTAGTGTCATAATGAGTACACGTAAACTAGTGTTATATTGAGTACGAGTAGACGAGTGTCATATTGAGTACGAGTAGACGAGTGTCATATTGAGTACGAGTAAACAAGTGTTATATTGAGTACGCGTAAACTAGTGTTATATTGAGTACACGTAAACTAGTGTTATATTGAGTACGAGTAGACGAGTGTCATATTGAGTACGAGTAGACGAGTGTCATATTGAGTACGAGTAAACTAGTGTTATATTGAGTACGCGTAAACTAGTGTCATATTGAGTACACGTAAACTAGTGTTATATTGAGTACACGTAAACTAGTGTTATATTGAGTACGATTAGACGAGTGTCATATTGAGTACGAGTAGACGAGTGTCATATTGAGTACGAGTAAACAAGTGTTATATTGAGTACGCGTAAACTAGTGTTATATTGAGTACACGTAAACTAGTGTTATATTGAGTACGAGTAGACGAGTGTCATATTGAGTACGAGTAGACGAGTGTCATATTGAGTACACGTAAACTAGTGTCATATTGAGTACGCGTAAACTAGTGTTATATTGAGTACGCGTAAACTAGTGTCATATTGAGTACACGTAAACGAGTGTCATATTGAGTACACGTAAACTAGTGTTATATTGAGTAAGCGTAAACTAGTGTTATATAGAGTACGAGTAGACGAGTGTCATATTGAGTACGCGTAAACTAGTGTCATATTGAGTACGCGTAAACTAGTGTTATACTTAGTACGCGTAAACTAGTGTCATATTGAGTACGCGTAAACTAGTGTCATATTGAGTACGCGTAAACTAGTGTCATATTGAGTACGCGTAAACTAGTGTTATACTTAGTACGCGTAAACTAGTGTCATATTGAGTACGCGGAAACTAGTGTCATATTGAGTACGCGTAAACTAGTGTCATATTGAGTACGCGTAAACTAGTGTCATATTGAGTACGCGTAAACTAGTGTCATATTGAGTACGCGTAAACTAGTGTTATACTTAGTACGCGTAAACTAGTGTCATATTGAGTACGCGTAAACTAGTGTCATATTGAGTACGCGTAAACTAGTGTAATATTGAGTACGCGTAAACTAGTGTTATACTTAGTACGCGTAAACTAGTGTCATATTGAGTACGCGTAAACAAGTGTCATATTGAGTACGCGTAAACTAGTGTCATATTGAGTACGCGGAAACTAGTGTCATATTGAGTACGCGGAAACTAGTGTCATATTGAGTACGCGTAAACTAGTGTCATATTGAGTACGCGGAAACTAGTGTTATATTGAGTACGCGTAAACTAGTGTCATATTGAGTACACGTAAACTAGTGTCATATTGAGTACGCGGAAACTAGTGTCATATTGAGTACGCGTAAACTAGTGTTATACTAAGTACACGTAAACTAGTGTAATATTGAGTTCACCAAACTAGTGGTATACTAAGTACACGTAAACTAGTGTAATATTGAGTTCACCAAACTAGTGTTATACTAAGTACACGTAAACTAGTGTTATATTGAGTTCGCGTAAGCTAGTGTTATACCAAGTACACGTAAACTAGTGTTATATTGAGTACGCGTAAACTAGTGTTATACTTAGTACGCGTAAACTAGTGTTATATTGAGTTCGCGTAAACTAGTGTTATACTTAGTACGCGTAAACTAGTGTTATATTGAGTTCGCGTAAACTAGTGTTATACTTAGTACGCGTAAACTAGTGTCATATTGAGTTCGCGTAAACTAGTGTTATACTAAGTACACGTAAACTAGTGTTATATTGAGTTCGCGTAAACTAGTGTTATACTAAGTACACGTAAACTAGTGTTATACTAAGTACACGTAAACTAGCTTAAAACCTCGTAAACTTGTGTTTTGCTGATCGTTCAAATGCGGTAATTGAAACATTGAGAAAGTTGAATATATATGTTAAGCCCATATTACAAAGTACACACAACATATCTTCCATATAGTTCTCTTGATATTTGTAGGATAGCCGTGGGTGTGTTGTATAAAATTCAGCTGATTTACGACGGAAATTGGTGTAGTAGTCATACGATTGATCTACGTTCAACCCACAAAAGTCCTACGAATGTCCCATGGCATGTTCCCCGATCGTTCAGTTCTTCAACAGTCTTGGGTCAATCATAGGTTACAACAATAATTTTATCTTATAATTTGACTTTGTCATTTTCGACCTATTTTTCCACGTCAGTCGTACAACACATATTTAACACGCGAACGCAGTTAACTTTAGGCGTACACCCGCTATAATCGTGGGGCAACAATTGTATTTTGTATGTGACCGTTGCTTAATCTGCAATTGTTGTAATGTACCGTTGTGGGTCAATTGGCTAGTCTTTGTAAGGTCTCAACCTTGTGCCTCTAAATAGTTGAATTATTGTTTGTTTTAAGTTTTGGATATTGGTATGTTCTGTAAAGCTTCCACTGTATTGATATTAAGATTGGACTTGAATACCTGCCTTCTCTTTCATAAGTAATGGGTTTTATATTAAATTAATTAATTATATCCCCACCCTAACAAACACTGAACTTATTACCATTACGTAAGGAAAACTTCCATATGACCTTTGGAAGTACCAGGTAAAACACTTAGCTGCTCTTGTGATTAATGTACATATCATGAAGGAGCTGCTCGGAAAGCTAGATGATATTGACATTAGTATATGTTTAACATGGTAGGCTTAAAATCATTCTGTTCTATTGCAATCCAATTTTGTTGAGAATTGATCTACCGAGAGAAAAAATAATTTCAAGAAAAATAATAGTTTATTTGCACGCGAGTTACTTTAGCACCTTACATATATATTAAACATTGATCAATGTACCTCACGTACGCCAGCAGTATTGGAATGCGGGTTCTTGCCATTACAGTAACACGTACTCGGCAAAGCTGTCCGCTTTAATAACGTAACCATATATATCATATCTGCGCTGTTTATTGAATAACAAAGTTTTGGAGCATCACTCAATAGATCAACGGTAACTTGATATCCCGTAGTGTTTTACGGAGAAAATATGTTCTTTCTCATTTATCAGGCAATAATTTGACAATCCTTTTTACACAAATTCTCGACAAAACAAACAGGCCGTAAATCACTTATGTAAGGAGATATAGACATTGTGATTGACGGCACTATTTACTGAACGGTGGGTTACAAGCGGGTAGACGGGCCATTCATTACGTTGTCTTGATTAATTGCAATATCTCAAACGATTTTTGTATTTGGAATAATGTTTTTGGGGAATTACTGAAATCATGAAAAACTCTTCACATGAAGGGTTTGATCAGTAATTGATTTGCATTGAAATAAACAGTAGTCAAACACTCGCACGCATGCACGCACGCACGCACACACACACACACACACACACACACACACACACACACTCGCGTGCATGCACATAGTTATTGTCACGGTAACATTTGTGTCAAAAGACAAACAATCAACATGACAAGTAATTCGGGAATGATCATGTGTTTGTCGAAACAACAAACGATATATGCGATCGCTAAAGTCAATTATAGTTGTAACTCCCAGCGACAACGTCACGCCAAAGTACCATTACTTGGCCCACCACATACTCGCTGCCTACTTAGAAAACGTAATGTTAAAGGTTGGCAGAGAAACAATTCAGGTCGACATCCAATGAACTTGCTCAGATCAATATGATTGGAATTAAAAAGTACAGTGAAAGCTAGAGGGACAAGCCCAGTAGCCAAACCTTTCATGGTTACGGGCACAGGGCTCAATACCTAACGTAAACTTAACGAGACTTACACAACGTGACAACATCGCACAGACAGATGACGTATGCAATTAGATATTTTCCTTGCAATGAAGGAGTCACAACATTGGAACGGTCAGCGAAGCGGGGAGTTCACTTCGGGTTTACCACATTGGAACGGTCAGCGAAGCGGGGAGTTCACTTCAGGTTTACCACATTGGAACGGTCAGCGAAGCGGGGAGTTCACTTCAGGTTTACCACATTGGAACGGTCAGCGAAGCGGGGAGTTCACGTCGGGTTTACCACATTGGAACGGTCAGCGAAGCGGGGAGTTCACGTCGGGTTTACCACATTGGAACGGTCAGCGAAGCGGGGAGTTCACTTCAGGTTTACCACATTGGAACGGTCAGCGAAGCGGGGAGTTCACTTCAGGTTTACCACATTGGAACGGTCAGCGAAGCGGGGAGTTCACGTCGGGTTTACCACATTGGAACGGTCAGCGAAGCGGGGAGTTCACGTCGGGTTTACCACATTGGAACGGTCAGCGAAGCGGGGAGTTCACGTCGGGTTTACCACATTGGAACGGTCAGCGAAGCGGGGAGTTCACGTCGGGTTTACCACATTGGAACGGTCAGCGAAGCGGGGAGTTCACGTCGGGTTTACCACATTGGAACGGTCAGCGAAGCGGGGAGTTCACGTCGGGTTTAAGCTTGTTTATGCAATTCCATGCATTTTGTAGTCGAGAATAAAGGAAAAGTACGATGACTGGTTTATCACCATAGGAATAATTCGCCTAGGAGTTTCTCGAGAGTTGATAACCAAGCTGACAGCAAGGTCCGTCCAGCAACAAACGGCAGTCAAACAATACAATAAACTATAATTTAACGACACATTAACAAAATGCGCCTTGTTTACAGCATACCTGTCTTGTTGTAACGTTATGTATAACGCGCATAATTAAGTCATATAAAACGTAGATAATTAACCCATAACCTCGACCTGACCCTGACACGTTTGGTCCATGTCATTGAATGCCTTTGAGGTGAATTAAATGTTATCTCGATAAAGTATTGAGTACATCATTACGTGCATATTTCCTACAAAAAAAGCAATCTTACGCGTTATACGACGAGAATCATACAAACAGTTCCAAAACAAATCCTTCCTGAATATAGTATCATAATTATATTTAATTTTGAATATTTTATTTAATCAATGACAGTTGAAATGGCGTCCCCGACGGGTTCAATCCTCTAGTCAGTCATTTCAATGACACCACAAACTATCTTGCAATAAAAACATTGACATTTAATATGATAAGTGTGAATATTTGCTATTGTTAGAATCATAGTGCGTCCATTTCTTTTTCGGCTTACCTATTTATTCCTTGTGTTGCATATTAAGATATATTATACAACACCATGAAATGTTTGTGGATTAATTTATTTAGAAAAATGTTTATCAGCACCTACTATTATCTATGTAATGATGGATCCGTGTGTATGGCCTTGGACATTGTGTACATTCACTTTACTTTCATTCTTTTGATATGCACACTCTGTATAATCTGATTGTGAACAGAGTTTAAAAAGCTGTTTTTAAAGCTGCGCTCTCACAGATTAAAGTTTTGACAACTTTTTTTTTGGAACGAGCCATTTTTTTTGCGAAAATCCATGGATACCAGTGATATAAGATTGCTGACAAAAAATTAGATCGCAGAATTTCATATTAAAGTTCAAAAATTCATGTTTTATGCATTTTTCTTAAACCGTTAGTTTAACCCATAAAACATTAAATTTCGAACGGAAATATGAAAATCTGCGCTCTGATCTTTTGTCAGCAATCTTTTATCATTGGTTTGCAGATATTTACGCAAAAAATTCCGCTTTCCAAGATAAAAAATAAAAAAAGTTGTAAAAACGATAAATCTGTGAGAGTGCAGCTTTAAACCATGTAAATTGTTCATCTTAAATGCTTCGAACAAACCAACTCCCCTTATGAAAACGATGTTAAAGAAGGGAATTGCTTACTTTGTAACCATAGTTAATAGGAATCATGCATTTGTAATTGACAGTCTCATTTTTCAGCCATAATTATAACGCTGAAATCCATCATAATGGTGCAATCATCTTGTCAGTATGTTAACCGTACACTATAGTTATGTTCCCAGAGTTGCTATACCATATAGTTAAGCTGGCAGATGTTTGAATAAGTGCGTTGATGTATCGTAGAATTATAGTATTTAAATGATGGGAACTGCGTTCAGATGGTATGATCCCAGTGTAAAATAAATTATAATTCGTGGAAATGTTTACATCGATGGTTTCAAGTCCTTAAAGCTGCACTCTCACAGATATACCGCTTTTACAACTTTTATTAATTTTTCTCTTGGAAAGAGCATATTTTTGCGTAAATTTCTGCAAACCAATGATAAAAGATTGCTGACAAAAGATCAGATCGCAGATTTTCATATTTACGTAATTAATGTTTTATGTTTAAACCGTTACTAACGGTTTAAAAAAAGTGCATAAAACATCAATGTTTGAACTTTAATTAACTAATTTTGAGAAAATTTAATAATTATCAAGGGAGGGAACTCTTTCTCAGCGCCGAATGATTAATTGTCCGCCCTTCTTTATTTTGGTGCCTTTCTGACTTGTTCTCTAGTTTTAATCCGGTTCGGACGTGTGTTTTCTTTGTTCGTTGCCAAAAATGGCGGATACTGGGACTCGTCCCAAAGAAAAAGTATCAAAGCATACTGCAAGCATTCAAGATCAGCTTGTTGGTCTTGAAAATGAAGAGGTGCGTTTGAAATCAGACTTACAAAAGCTGACGCCAAAGAAACCCTCTCCTGATGTTAATTTACGTGATGAACTTTTGCGTGAGCGTGCGCGGCTTCAACAGCTGGTTGAAGACCGGGGTCAGTCGGCTGAGACTCGAAGACTGCGTAAACAGATCGAGGAGCTACGACGCCAACTTGATGACGTCGACATAGCAGATAGCAGCAAGTCAGCCTTCCCAGAGTTTGGCCCGAGAGGCCCCGACACAATTCATGATCTGCGAGCTTCTGATGTGCTTAACCGGAAGGCGGATATAAAAATGCCTACAGAGATCAGCGATTCCTTAGAAGGTATCCATCATTCGCAAAGTTCTCAGAAAATTAAGTCTGGTAAAGCCAATAAATGTGCAGACATTCAAGTTAAAAAAACTCAACTCTGGCCTCATTCCTTTATTCCGAGTCAACTTTGCAAACAATCAGAAATTGAATATAATGATCTCTCTATGACCCAGTTTGTAGCCGGCTATTGTGCGATAATCTCACATTTATTCACTACGGGCACGAGGGATTCGCTCGCGGAAATCAAGCGTAGAGTGGTACATTTGAAATCTCTAATGTGTTTTGCTCATGTGTATCAGTTGACATGTATTTTGAACATTCACCAAGAGATGCTTATTGATATAGAACGTGGCAATAGATCTTGGAATGACAGTTTTTCGGACATAGAGAGCTTAAATCTCCTGTTAGATCGAAGGAGTACCAGTGCTAGTCTTCGAACAACGGCTGGATCATCATCAACCTCGAACGTAACGCCAGGTAAACGCACATGGTTTTGCTCAAAGTTCCAAAAGGGCGAGTGCTCCAAGACATCCCCACACTCTGCGCGGATAGGTTCGGAGTTACGCACAGTGAAGCACGTTTGCGACACGACCTTTTTGAAGGATCGGGAACTACGAGACCATCCAGAGAGCTCTGCGTCATGTCCCCATAAACAAGCCTGACTACCGTTTCATCAAACATCAAGAACTGAATGTATTGAGCTATGTTATAATCATTTTCGTGTTCAGGGTTGTGAACCGTCCTCAGCTTTGTCAGATACGTTTTCGTCATATCCGGATTATATGTGTGTTGAACAGTCAAATCGCATTGCGTCTAGCGATTGTATGTCTCCGACGTCTTCGTCGTTCGTCCCTGAGAGATCATGTTCGTCGATGCATTCTCACGTAAATGTTGCTTGTGATCTTAATGTTCGTGGCGATATCAATTGTTCAGTGAACCATAAATTTCAAGATATTTTAAAGCTTCATGATATTGTGTTTAATTCAGGTGTACCGAATTACAAGGGTGTTAGGATACCGTTGAAGACAAACTGGAATATTTCCTTTTTGCGGTCAGTTCTAATAGATTATCATGATTATGAAATATGTGATTTTCTTGAATATGGGTTTCCCATTGGATATTGTAAGGACATTTCACCAGTATCGGACAGTATAAATCACAAAGGAGCTACCAATTTCCCGCTGGATGTTGATAAATTCATTGACACTGAATTAGGCCATTTTGCTATGGTTGGTCCATTTCAAAAGAATCCTCTTTGCTGTGACTTGGCTTTTTCGCCGTTGAATACTGTTGAGAAAGATGAATCGAGCCGCAGAGTGATTGTTGATTTGAGCTGGCCAGAATTTACTTCAGTAAACAGTGGGATATTAAAAAACATGTACTTAGGAGAGGACATAAAACTTACATTTCCAACCGTTGATTCCTTAGTGGATATCATTTTGTGTCAGGGCCCTGGTGCTTTGATGTTTAAAACAGACTTATCACGTGCATATCGCCAGATTCGCGTTGACCCCGGTGATATTCATCTTCTATCTATAAGTTGGCGCGGTAAGATTTACATAGACTGTGCACTTCCGTTTGGATTACGTTCTGCAGCTTTTATATGTCAGCGAGTAACATCCATGATCTGTTATATTGTATCTTTGCAAAATATACTGTGTGTAAATTATTTAGATGATTTCGGTGGTGCTGACGTACCCTCTCGTGCGCATCACTCTTTCCGTGCTTTGTCGGATACGTTGCACCGTGTTGGTGTGCAGGAGAACGTTAAGAAGGCATGTGAACCCTCGCCCATCATGGTTTTTCTCGGTGTACTTCTGGATTCAGATCGTTTGGAGTTACGGATTACTCCGGAGCCCTAGGAGGAAATTCGTTTTCTACTTCCAAAATGGATGAAGAAGAGATCGGCCTCAAAAAGGGATTTGCAGTCACTTCTTGGAAAACTTCAGTTTATTGGCAAATGTGTGAAACCAAGCCGTGTGTTCATATCGCGTATATTAGTGCTGCTACGTGGTTTGAAAAATAATGATCAAAAAGTGAAGTTGGGTAATGAATTTAGGAAAGATATCAAGTGGTGGATAAGTTTTGTTCATATCTATAATGGTGTGTCCATGATTAAAACCAGTCAATGGTCTACTGTTGATCAAGTGTTCTCATCAGATGCTTGTCTTTCTGGATGTGGAGCTATCAATGAGTGTGGTGAATTCTTTCATAAAACGTTTCCCAAATGTGTGCTTGAAGCGTGCTCAAATATAGCTCAGTTTGAGTGTATCGGTGTTGTAGTCGCTTTAAAGTTGTGGTCTGTGAAATGGCAGGGGATGAAAATATCCATATTTTGTGACAATCAAGCAGTTTGCTTTGTTTTGAATTCGGGGAGAACCAAGGATCCAATCTTACAGAAGTGCCTTCGCGAGGTAGCATACTTGGCATGCTCTCGCGAGTTCGAGCTTCGAGCAGTGCATCTGTCCTCGGCCAGCAACAGACTTGCAGACTTACTCAGTCGCTGGCATTTAGATCGTTCTTACGCAGAACTATTTGCGCACGAGGCGCTTCTGAATGATATACGGAGATAAATGTGGATGATTCAATGTTTATCTTAGAAAACGATTGGTGAACATATTGTTATACTTTCGTGATATTCATTGATTGGTCGATACACTATTATTAACAAAAATTTCTACATGGGTTTTGTTTTTGAGTAAATTTTGTTAACCTGTGTGTAACCCATTTGATCATTTGAATGCATGTATTGGTAATTCTACATTTAATGTGCTTAAGTGTTCGCAATAGTGTTTATTTCATGAACTTTTGATCATTTTGACATTTATCTTTATTTTTTTTTCTTAATACCTCCACGGACTTATAATGGTTTAAATGTCCTTGGTACCTCTTAGTTTGTTAAAATTTGTATAAATAAGCCGTGCTTTTAAGATGCGTTTCTTCTTTTAACAGGTGAAGGATCGAACAATAGTATGGGGCTTAATCTTCTTCGACAACAGTTAGTTCATACCCAACGGTCTGCTTATTTGCACGGGACCTACAAGAACTCAAATTCGCTCATTTCTGTTATTTTGTGTATTTTATTCATTGCAAGACTGTCCTGTAAATATTGAAATATTGTAAACTTTGTTTATATGCCCAATTTTAAGCCGTAGCATGAAATCTCTCCAAAGTATTAAAAACTATATTAACGGGGCTCGTATTTACCATGTCTTGCGAGGAGAAGTTTTCCCTGATATTTCCAACATTTCTTTGCAACTCACAGAGGGCTAGGAAAGTTACTATTTCATTCCCCAAAGCAGGCTCCGCCCATAACGCCAGATATTTTGAAGCAAATTTATGATGTTCTAGATTTTGCTATTCCATTTCATGCTACGATATGGTGCTTATTTTTGTTTGCATTTTACACGATGTGCAGGAAATCAAGCATAGTTCTTGATTCTAGTGTTAAGTTTGATAAGTCTAAATACCTGTGTAGAAACGATGTGTCAGTGACAGATTTTGGCATTGTTGTTTTACTTAAGTATGCTAAAACTAATCAATTCGGGGACAACAACGTAGTTATTCCGTTGTGTAAAAATGACTCTTCTTCTTTATGTCCAGTAAAAGCGTTTCAAAACATGTGTAGGTTAGTTCCTTTGGCACCCTCAAAACCGTTGTTTGGTACAGTTTCCGTTGGGGAGGTGATCCCACTTGACGCGAGCTGCGTTTATCGTATGTTTCGACGTATTATGACGCAACTTCGATTGCTCACGCTCACGAATACACCATGCACTCCATCAGACGCGGAGGAGCTTCCTTCTATTTTAAATGCGGTGTGCCGGGGGAACTTATTCAATTGTTTGGTAACTGGAAATCCGACTGTTACCTACGCTACCATAGATTTTCATTTTCTAGCATGACTGACGCGGCACGGCTTGTCGCTTTGGCTTCCTAACTTAGATTCTGGTATTTAAGTTCAGGTTTTGGCCGTTTTTTGGGGGGGGATTTTTGGCTGCTTTTGACAAAACTTTATATCTATGTTAATTTCATTTACAATCTAGCAGCCCATTATTTAGGCCAAATTAAATTTATATTTTACATTTGTCTTTGTTTTTCCTGAGCGCAATAATTTAACTAATTTTGAGAAAATTTAATAATTATCAAGGGAGGGAACACTTTCTCAGCGCCGAATGTTGAATTGTCCGCCCTTCTTTATTTTGGCGCCTTTCTCACTTGTTCTCTAGTTTTAATCCGGTTCGGACGTGTGTTTTGTTTATAAAAATCTGCATTTTATTTTTTGTCAGCAGTCTTAAATATCTGGTTTCCATATATTATCGCAAAATTGGCTTGTTCCAAGACAAAAAATAAAACAGTTGTCAAAACGTTCAATCTGTGAGAGTGCAGCTTTAAACATGCCTAATTACTTTTCATAATATGACATATTATACATATTGTGCATTTTGAGCTCTATCTGCGATTTAGGTATATATTAGCATGCGTCCGAACATATATATATATATATATATATATATATATATATATATATATATATATATATATATATATATATATATATATATATATATATATATATATGTGCTGTAGAACTTAAAACCTGCAAACTTTGCCTAAACTTAAACGTTACAACTTCAGCTATGAAATACATCGACTGCTGCATTATTCCTTTCTCTTAAATTGAAAATTATTTCATTTTCTTTGCCAAAATAAGACAATTTCGGGGAGAAACAATTTGAGGAAATAATTTCCAGATAAACCGAAAATTGATTCCTGACTTAAAGATAAACATGCGCAATTTTGTAAAACAGTTTTTACTTCATATCTTAGATGCATAAGTGACTTTAATTTTAAAATTAAAACATCCCAGTTCTTGAAAAAGGAATTCCAGAGCTCCATTTCTTCATATAAATACTGATTTTCCTGGCCTAACTAATGATATTTCTTATATATGAAATTCATTACACCTTCAGGTTTACCTAAACATAAACATATAGTTATCAAACAAAATAAATGTTATGAAAAGACTTCACTGTTGTTGTTCTTTAAGTAATTTTTCGTGAAGCAGGAAATTTAAAAAAGAATCTCTAAGATGCTCTTGGCAACCTTCTTTACAGCACATTTAAGCATTTGCATTCAAGATGTACACAATGCCTGACAAAGTGTGAATGGTACATGTATTGTTTTGTATAGTAGTGTTCTTATTTGTTTGATATTGTTGTTTTTACCAACCTTATTGAAATATAAAGTTAATTGTGATGTCTCCATGAATTACACATTTACTATCCTTCATCGTTTTGGGTGATACCTTAAGAGCTTTTGTGATACCGATGGCTGTCTTTAAGCATGTCCGTTTTAATACAGATGTGTGCACCTTTCCTTGTCGATGATGTTTGCAGTGAATATTAGCCTGCTTACACATGTTCTTATTATAAAAAAAATAGATTTTTCATAAATACCCACGCATCAGTGAAACCGAAAAAAATGGTACAGCTGTAGTCTTACATTGCCAAGTTCGCTTAGTTGGTTTGGAAGCAGGATTCTTTTTTCCTTTAGTATCATATAACATATTTAAGCCAAACTATGTCTATTGGGCATTCCCTATATCCTGTAAGTTAGGCTAATTACGTCAACTAGTGTATGCTATATTTACAACATGTATACGTATATAGGGTGCGATGTCATTTCGTGTTTTGTCTTCCGCCATGTATTTGTTTATATAACAAAACATAACAGATCAGACACTTCTATTAGCTCTTGCCAGTAAATGGAATTTATGAAAAAAAATATTTTGTCAAATGATATTTGAACTAGCGATAAAAAGAGGGTTACACGTCATAACACGTCGTTTTTAAATGTTGTTATTTCTTGTGGTTTTCTGTCTTCGATCAAATGCATTGACTCCGTAGTATATACATTATCGTGTTGCTTAACAACATTCTCTACTACATATATAATTTAATTGTGTAACTGTGATGACGTTTGATTGCAATGGTCACAGCTGTTTCAATGAATATGAAGATCACTTTTTAGGACATGTAATAACCTGTTACATTTGTTTTAAATTTCGAGGCATTCTCCATACATTTTGTTCGGCAATCGGGCTAGAAAGAAGAAACATTTTGTAAGGTGTAAGGATGGCCAAGACATTTGTTAAGATGGTCGAACAACTCGCTACATCGTTTTACCTGTTTTTGGCGATGACGACGCACGTGCAGATATTCCCTAGCATCCCGCTGACGAAGATGGCGATATATATGATGTTGAGGACCACGAGGGATCCGGTCCCCATGTAACGGTCACCGAGACGTTGAGCTAGGAGGTCGGCGTCACTCATTGTCACATTCACAGCGCCGGCGTCCGGATAAACAGCTTCTGTTGTGTTAAATCCGACCGCGTTATCCATGCTTAACTGCATTTGAACTCTTCCAAAGAACTGCAACTTTTATTACGACCACACATTATCTAATTATGTCTCATCACTACTAAATCATAGCAACTGCTCGATTTAAAACAACGCCTCTATAATCATCCGAAAAAATATTCCGTTCGTAATTTATCACAATATATTTTTTTCTAAATAATCACTTAGACAGGTCTTTAATTAAAGGAAAAACATCCATATATCTTTTCCAAGATGAGCATCTGACTTCTGGCCAAAACACCTGTCGATGATACCTTAGATATGTATCATGTCAGAATTCTTAACGACTGCTTTATTGTATTGCTCGCCTTACTATCAGGGGAGCAGATGCTTGTCAAAATATGTACAAGTTAATGACCCGGCAATAATCATGTCAAATTAGAATACCAAATTATGATTTACACACAGCCTGTCGTAATAAAATTATTTAATATGCAGTAATTCCTGGAAAATCGTTCAGTTTACTACCGTGGTTAAATTAGAATAGCGTTAATTTAATACGCAAACTAATTTATTTTTATTTTACTGATACGTACGTATATCTTCCAATATCCAAGTCATTAAAATCAAAACAGATAGCAGTAAATAATTTCAATAATGAAAACACCATTTACCACCATGAATGTTCCTCACAAATAATACGTGTTTAAGTGTTAACCATCCATGAATCGTTAGAGCGAGAAGCGAATAGCAGCGAACACAGGCGCGCTCTGCGAGCGTGATCTAGTTTGATACTGAAGTCGCCGCCGCTCCGAAACCTATCTCATCTCACCGAGACGTCCAGTAATAGGATTCGTCAATCATTGGCCGTAGTGGGCACTGGTTTGATCCGATTGCAGATATCTGAAACCTCATATCATTTATTTCGATATCATAAACTAATAAAGCATCGTGAAATGTCGCTAAGCAGACGGTTTCTAATCTCAAGTAAGTCTTATTTACTCCTAAATAATCACTGCCATTCGATTACGAGGCTCGGTGTCGCTTCTGATTCGTTCATGAAATTTAAGGGATGAGCACATTACGAGGCTCGGTGTCGCTTCTGATTCATTCATGAAATTTAAGGGATGAGCACATTACGAGGCTCGGTGTCGCTTCTGATTCATTCATGAAATTTAAGGGATGAGCACATTACGAGGCTCGGTGTCGCTTCTGATTCATTTATGAAATTTAAGGGATGAGCACATTACGAGGCTCGGTGTCGCTTCTGATTCATTCATGAAATTTAAGGGATGAGCACATTGCGAGGATCGGTGTCGCTCCTGATTCATTCATGAAATTTAAGGGATGAGCATATTGCGAGGCTCGGTGTCGCTCCTGATTCATTCATGAAATTTAAGAGATGAGCACATTGCGAGGCTCGGTGTCGCTCCTGATTCATTCATGAAATTTAAGGGATGAGCACATCGCGAGGCTCGGTGTCGCTCCTGATTCATTCATGAAATTTAAGGGATGTGCACATCGCGAGGCTCGGTGTCGCTCCTGATTCATTCATGAAATTTAAGGGACGAGCACATCGCGAGGCTCGGTGTCGCTCCTGATTCATTCATGAAATTTAAGGGACGAGCACATCGCGAGGCTCGGTGTCGCTTCTGATTCATTCATGAAATTTAAGGGACGAGCACATCGCGAGGCTCGGTGTCGCTTCTGATTCATTCATGAAATTTAAGGGACGAGCACATCGCGAGGCTCGGTGTCGCTTCTGATTCATTCATGAAATTTAAGGGACGAGCACATCGCGAGGCTCGGTGTCGCTTCTGATTCATTCATGAAATTTAAGGGACGAGCACATCGCGAGGCTCGGTGTCGCTTCTGATTCATTCATGAAATTTAAGGGATGAGCACATCGCGAGGCTCGGTGTCGCTTCTGATTCATTCATGAAATTTAAGGGATGAGCACATCGCGAGGCTCGGTGTCGCTTCTGATTCATTCATGAAATTTAAGGGATGAGCACATTGCGAGGCTCGGTGTCGCTCCTGATTCATTCATGAAATTTAAGGGATGAGCACATTTGCCCAAACTACATTTCCTTAGTTAGTTGAATTGTTGGCAAACATAAAAAACGTTATATGGTGAGAATCCTTTTCGCTAACGCAAATGTAGATGCACCGTGTTACGCCTAGACAACTGTTTTCTTAATAAATATTTGCACTTCCACAGGTACATCATACGCATAACAATAATAACGTTTCCTTGATTACATATTACACACCCCGTCAAGCACCTTGAATCACCCAGCAGTCTTCTCAAGATGAAACACACAGCACGATAACATGGTGGCAACTGTTCGTAAACATTTTTGAGGAGCAAATTTAGGGGATGTTACGCTGATAAGATAATCGTTGTTTGACGTGTTTGTCTTCTTGTCCGTCATGGTGATTCTCGCCAACTACACGGAGAAACCGTGAACAAGGTCGACAGCAACTATTTTTTTTAATTGACCCCGGGGAAGGACATATATTTTACGATGCAAACTAACCATGGGCGAATGTCTCAATGAAAGTACATTAAAAGTATCAGGGCCGTATTCTCAGTCTTTACACACAAGCACCTTCATTAACATTAGTATATGTACTATATCTGCGGATTTATAGGTAGAGGATTATATTAATTTGGTCATTCAAGGCTCGGACGGGATAAACAAATTTAAAACATCTATTTGAAAGTCATCAAATTTTCCTTGGATCTTAATATCTATTCATTGACTGTTTTATTGAATACGTACTTTTTGAACCCTCTCTCATGCATGTTTATCTTTTCAGTTGGGTAGTTTTATATCACCAGAGCAGTCCTGTGTTGTTGAGCCTGAGAGCGGGTGCAGCAGTGTAGTTCCGGATGTTTTACGACTCCTTTGTATCATGGTGTTTTTTTCTAATTGGGATATGTTAGATAAAAGATGAAGAGTTGAGCCAGGTGCTTAAGCTGGCACAATTTGTTTAGAACCATTTGATTTGTATGTGAGTGAATTGTCGATTAAACTATCCCGTTTGTGGCACAACTAAATCTATGTTCATTTTGTATTTTTCTTTCATTTAGGCCAAAAAAAAAAAAATACCCGTGTTTCCGGTAACCCGACCGACCCTATTTTTCCCTTGCCGACCCTAATCTTTTTTTAGACATAAAAGTAAAAAAAAATTTTTTTTAATTCTAGCCTAAAAAATATATATTTCTTTAAATATATCGTTATTATTTTCGTTGTTTGTCTTTCAGTGTCCCCGGAGAATATACTTTCATTCCTGATTAGGTATTACCGAGACAGGAAAACAAAATGGCGGAGGGCGGCGAACCCTGTCCGATATCTTAAAATTGGCAAACGCATGTTTACGGTCCAAACACGTGGTTGATGCCCGGAGACATATTTTGCTGTCTTTATAATGAAAATATTTTGAATTATAGTTCGCGGTGTTATTTTAATATCCATATCCATGTCCAAAATAAAACTTACTTTTTTACGATTAGGCTTTGCGTATATCATGCAGGCTTCTTACGATTAGGCTTTGCGGACTGATGCAGACTGACTGCCAGGTTCCAATACGCATTTCATTAATCGTTATATTAATTTATCCGCAATTATCAAATGGTTATTTATTTCGCCTTATTTAAGTCCCATCAACTGAAATCCAAACAAAAACCTGCGAAAGTTAATAACACTTTTACATTTATTGAATGTGTCGGCTGCAGATCAAACGGTACAATTTGTGACGTCAGAGCACGAGTGGTGATACGATCAAAGGCGCGTGGCTATGGTTTGTATCTAATTCGGTAAGTCGAATACCGTATGATCCCATTTGATTGCCTGGATTTCGCTTAGGCTGGTACGAAAATACCATACGATCGAAAAAACAATCAATCAATGATCGTCGTCTGGGAATCTTGTTTGAATTCACTATAAATATGAATGAAACTTTGATTGTAGTAATGTACGAAAATAAGATACGTAAAATAAATCAATATCCGCGTTTACTTGTTCTGTTATTAATCTACCTCCACTTGGAGGCCTAGTTTAAGGAGCTCACAGTTGACAAGAAAATCGGCAATTTCCCCAAGCAAATCAAAAATTTAGTTGATAATTGACTGTTTGGCTAGAAGATTATCGCAGTTTTGTTAAAATTGAAGTGCTGGATTTTCCTAAAAACCGATAGCGGAAGGTAAGGAAATGATTTCAGACAATAAACAAAGCTGTTTTATCAGACTTTTTGTAAATAAGGAAACGCGTAGATATAACATAATTGATCTGATGCAACAGAAAATTGCATGATATGAAGTGTAAAAAAAAAATCCCGACCTACCGACCCTATTTATTTTCGCCATGTTACCGGAAACACAGGTATTTTTTTGGCCTTATAATCAGATATATTCGTACCTAGACGTGCGTAAGTATGAGTTGTGGACGCGTTCACTTGAACATGATCGAGTGTATAGTGTCGGGTATTATACACAAGAGGTAAAATTGTAACTCATTGTTTCAAACATAATATTCACGAGATCTTTAAGATTTCCCGTCGTACGGTGTCATTTCATGTACAAAGAAGTAAAAACATAACATCATCAAATTACTAATAGTGGATGTCGTTCTATGAACGTTCCGATATGATAGAAATATATTACTACTACTCCTCGAAACAGACCGTTACCACCGAACCCAAAACCTGTTTGATTTTATACACTGATTTCTTTAAATGCGATTTCTATTATACATCCCACGAGAAGTTAGGGGGTACTAGTGATAGACGGCACATCGTTTGTCCGTCCGTACAGATATGCAAACGGGTATTTTCGCAATCGGACGAGAAGCGGGAAATGAAGAGGTTACCCGCTGTTCGCTATTTGTTTAACAAATACCAATCGACTCAATTTCAATCTGATGAGACGGGTGAACGGTCCGCTGCTAATCGAAAGGGCGGTCTGCGGCTGATCGACCGAGAAACAGACAAGGAAAAGTCAGGACGACCGACCGACATTCTTAAAGATACATACTCAAAGGTAAGGTACAGACAGACAAACATATAGACAGATAGACGTACTGACGAGACAGACGGGACATAAAGACAAGATAGAAACACAGACAGACAGACAAACAGACAGACAGGCAACACAAATATCAAGACGAACTGTTGATAGACGCTACAAGATCTGTTTTAGTCAAACACAATTTTAGCTTAGTTTCTATGCGACTGACCACAGTAAACATCTTCCAAGAATGCTTGCTTTATAACTTTTATAATATAAGTTTAGACGTTAGTTTGTAACATTTAAAGGGGCTGTACTCCGTATAATGAAATAGCGAAAAAAAAGAAAGAAAATTGTCGAAAACTGACGTAAACTTGGTATCGATGTGTACAATGCATTTTTTTTTACATTTTGGTATTTCTTTTAACAATTATGATTTCAAAGAATAAAACATTTTATTAAATAATTGTCCTGAGATTTGTTACAGAAAGTAACTTTTTTAATGCCAATCTGGTGTACAGTCTCTTTAAAACGTTGTCCTCCTTTTTTCATTTAATTTATTATTTCGTACAACTTCACACAGTAAAACATAAAAATATGTTCTTGTTCCTTTAATGGATAGACGTATTTTGGTCGGATAAGAATGATTTGCAATTGACGCAGTGTAATTGTAAAAGTGTTGTCAATACTACTATACTTATGTTTGGTGGCAGCAGGAAACAGAGCCACGTGGCGGACGGACACACAGCAAAGACAAATTAATTTCGAGCGACCTCACACTCATTGTACTTTTAATGCATTATGCCTACATACAATTATTACGTATAATCAATCAAGAAGTATATGAGACATACAATTAAATGTGAGAATAAAATGTTGTAAAATTGATAACACATTGATTTATATTTCACTCAATTTTATTGTTATTGAATGCTATTAGTATGTAATTTGTGTCTATGTATTGGCAATGTTCTAATTGAAAATGCTGATATGTTTAACTTGGCTTGAATTCTAGGCTTGGTATGTTTCAATATCTGGCTGTACAGTTTTTATGGGTTTATCGTTATAAAAAAAGATCCATACCAGTAACCATTCTGGTTACCATACTGCAAAATATATTTATACCTAATACAACTCTATATACTATTCTCTATACCGTGTTGATATAATGCAAAATGTTAACTTATTTTAACACTTACCATGTACACTTGACATAAAACTAAGATAAGTTCATGTGTTCGGAAGATGTACTACGGTAAAAAATTTAATCAACGTTTGTTCACGTTGGTTCTGTTCATATATTTGAGGAATCAACCGCGCACTTATTCTTAGATGTATGACCCCCCTCGAGCACATCATACATCGGGGAAGGTCAAGAATAATAGCAGTCGCCTGCTCATTGACGTCGTCCTGGTAACAACAACACGGTCAACGCCCTCGAACACCACAGTCTTATTATTCAATGAACTACTACATTAAACGATCGGAAAAATAACGACACCGAGGACGACTCGCGGCTAGCGCCAGCATAATTATAATTGAAGTGTGTGCAAAAGAAGCAATGATTGAACAAGCTGTCTCAACTAATAAGGTTACCACACGTACTAAACAACAAGATAATGATTATCAAAACATGTTTATTACATTTCAATGAACATTAGATTATTTTTACCCTAATATAATTTATTGTTACGTTGCGTTTCTCTTATATACCTTTCACATCCATCGCCTGCTTTTGAACAAAAGCACGGTTTAACTTCAGGCTAATGGGCTGGTCCATGTAGTTTTATTATTTAAGCTAGGAGCTCATTCCCGCGTGTGCGTGCGACATCACATGAAACACTGGAGGTTGTCGTAGGGTTATGTGTTAAAGTGTTCATTTTTTCGTAGTATTTTACACTTCGGTATTGCAATTAACTTCAACGTTTGTTGTTAAAAGCAAACTGATGGTGAACCATATTAAAATACAAAACTTAACTTTAGACTCAGACACGCCATATTTTGAGAGCGGCGTATTTTGGAAGCAACCACAGCCGAATTTTTGTAGTGACAAATTCGTTTGAAGGTCAATAATGCCATCATCATCATCATCGTCGTCGTCATCATCATCATCATCATCATCATCATCATCATCATCATCATCATCATCATCATCATCATCATCATCATCATCATCATCATCATCATCATCATCACCATTTTCCAGCATCATCATTATCATCATCATCATCATCATCATCATCATCATCACCACCACCACCATCATCATCATCATCATCATCATCATCATCATCCATTACCCAGATGACATCGATGTTTAGACGACTTTGTCGGCAATGAATGCTGATCGCATTAATATTGCTGACCTACAGCATAATATATATCTTCGTATATGTATTGTGGACACAGGCACACAGAAATACAAATTATTGCACAGTCTAGCAGAATACGAAATCCGTTTACATTTAACAACCGGGCAATTACGTGTTAGGCTAATTGTAATAATCTCGCAGGCTAGTGAAGGTTTTGAAGTTAATGAACTTAACTTTACGTAGGATTCTCTCTGGCTATCTGGTTGCTCAGTGTGCATTTTAGTTCCATTCCACTCTGAAATCGCGTACTTGACATTTTGGCATAAAGCCATAAGCCTAATTGACACAATAATTTTTATTTATAATTTAATGTGTTTACCGGGCGAAAGTGATTTCATGATATGCAGTATCGCTTTACGGTTGCTGTTTTTTTTCTCAAGCGTTTCCATCATTTTCCTTCATCATAATTATTGTTGTGTGCATCTAGGCAAGGTTTTGTTAAAACTTTGGCTACTAGGCTTATCAGAGTAGATTTCATTATAGTTTTAAAGTGATTGCAGACGAAGAATTCCGTAAAAAGTATGACATTTCTCTTCAAAAGTATAAAAATGTTCAACTTACAGAACATTTGTCTTAGAATTATAAAGCACTAAGTAAATGACATTGCCAACACCGCACGGTATTACGATCGACAATCGTGAACAAGAAGACAAAATCTTTCTGACAGCATGTTCTCCCCTTCAGAAACAGTCTCATTTCAAACCCTTTGTAGGCATTGGTAGAGATGAGTCCGTAATCTCACAATATGGTTAACTTGGTTACGTATTTTAAAGATGGTGTCTATATTCGAGAGTTGCATTGGTATGACTTGAGACCCTACTAAAAAATATTCAAACAGAATGTTTGTTCTTGTACATCTACTGGGCACGTTGTACCTCATGCGGTGAAACCTGACCTCTCGTTAACTATATATTTTTCCTGAATGATGTACCAAGTCTACACGTATACAGCCTATTCGAAGCCATTAGGACTACAGGAAAGAACAGGACTTCGTGGCGATCTCTTGAAATATTTGTTACACGGAATTATTTCTTTGTCACTCACTGTACCATATCGACTATTTCAATGTGGTTCCAATGGGTTAAGCATTTATTGATAGACGTCATTTTATTATTTATTGAAATTAGGCTTGATCTGGCGTTCTAAGAGCTTGTTCCAATATACAAGACCGCAGAGAGTGAGTGTTGACTTATTTTTTATTACAACTTATGACATCACAGACGAGCATTAAAAAAACGAAAACGCCAGTCATGATAGATAGTGCCACTCACAGACAGGAAGACTTAGATTCGACAAAAGTTTGAATATAGTTATAAGCAGTATTTCCTTCAACGGATAACAGTGGTATGATCCGAAGGTTAGGCGTGTCCCCTCCTTTTTTTGATTGTGTTCTAACTCTTTTTTTCAACGTTGCAATTTCGCGTAGGTTTCAGACTGATTCAGCGTCCCAAGTAAATGGGAGTCCGTTCGTCCGAGACTCATAATATTTGAATTCAGTCCAATACCTGCAATCAGAAAGGGGACAAAATACCTCTGATAATAAATACTTTCTGTCGGATCAGAATGTCTGAATATCTTGGTATCTTATTTCAAAGTGAGTGATTAATTTAAAGAGAAACATGTCATACATTGTTTATTTTTTTTTAAATCAATTGGCTTTAAACTCAATTTTCGGAAAATGGGTGTTTCATCATATACGTGAAACGCTAAAAATTGGTATGTTTTCCTGTCTGATATTTGCATTTCTACATTTAATTATTTCAGAAAAAAACAGTATATATTGATGCCTGTAACTTCCAAATTGGTGTTGAAGTAAAATACTCCCGTTCACTATTGGCAAAATCAACACAACGGTTATCTCCCTTTGCGCTGTTCGAATATAAATGAAGGACATCGATTAGCACTTCTTTGATTTGCCTGCGCTTGACTGTAGATATCCCGACACCTTTTATCCCTAAGACATGCCTAAGTAGACTAATACCGGCACGTGGTATGAGCATAACACCTGGAAATTGAAAGGCAGATTGTAATTGACAGGAATAAACCTACGGTTAATGAGACGTGCTGTGCCGGGATTAAGCATGTCGCGGCAATTAAGCGTGTAAGAATGTCCGCTCAGCTTTATAACAAACAATCGTCAGAAATGTTGATTTCAAGGCATTCGATCTTTCTTCAAGTCAAGCTAACACGTTTATTCCCTCAAATACATGAACAACATGACAATGCTGAGGTAAATACAATGCAATATAGAGCCTCAGAGCCCCTATAGAAAACATATGACGTTGACATATAACCATATCTAAAATATAGAATTAATATTAAATATTTAATCTGTATCAGAGATATTAAAAGTGTAATTTCTTTTTTTCCGAATATACCTGACACTTAAATTTAATAATTTGACTTCATTAGTAAAGGATGTTAAAAATTTCCAACATGTTTATGTAAAGAAAATAGAATATTGAAACATATGCTTTTTTAACAAGATATGTAATGGTGTTGCTGTTACGATATCAAAGACGATGACGACGAGTTTTTTCGTTACCAAAATACTTCCATACGCCGCTACAAATTAAACTTGCTAATATACATTCCAACTCTAAGTGCACTTATATATCAGCAATAGTTAATAGTGAATCCTTTTACCGACGCGTCACATGTTATCTGATTGTCAATATTGACTTTGACATTATTAGAACAAAGACCTGAAACAAAACATGAAAAACAGAAATTTACTTCACTACCACGATTACCCGTGAGAACATTGCTTTCCGTTCGCTATTGAAGTTGTTGTTTTTTAAAATTACAGATATGCCAGAACCCAGTGTGTTTTTTTTTGTGAAAATATAATTCTAGTATTTTAAGGCAAAGCAAGCTTTCATGTTTTTAATTATTGTGTTTAAACATGTTCAAGTATAAAGTGAAGTGTGTATGATTATTTTTAATTGCTCTTTGTTCACTTTTGTTCTATTGAATTGTTCTCTATTTGAAGAAATATGCAAAGTTATGAGAAAAAACAACAACATGAAACTAGGTACAAAGGACAGGCAATATGGGGATCACCCACGAGTGAAGAGGCGAGCTAAAATCAGATTCGTACAAGAGGTTGAAACATTTCGTAGCGTAATTGTTGTTTTACTGTTGAGCATATGTTTGACCCAGTCTAAAATAAAGGACCTCGAGTAACTGTCAGGCCTTTTTTAAACTCTTTCTTTTTCGTTCACAACGATTGTGAGACAAGTTACTTCTTAAGAAATATTACACACCACTGAGGGTCATATGGCCCGAAATGGTGTGTTATATTTCTTATATTATACCGAACACTTGGCACGATATTACGCGAGAGTGTGTACTTGGATTGTCCGGCTTGGTCACCTCAAAATAATTTCAATGCGCCCATGGGAATCGAACACGGGAAGCCTTGGTGAGGAGCGAGTTTGATAATCACTGCGCCAAACTCAGTGTGAGTATACCACGTGATAAACTGCGTCATACACGCTACGTAGGAAGGCAACATTTTTCTTCGAATATTTACTTTAAACAAATCTCACTTTTTCTTCACATTTACAAACATAAAGTGCCCCAGTTCTCCCGTCAGAATTGAGACTGTTTGTAATCACAGCCCAGGTCTTCCGTCAGACTTGAGACTGTTTTTAATCGCTGCCAAAGTTCTTCCGTCAGACTTGAGACTGTTTGTAATCACTGCCCCAAGTCACCCGTCATACTTGAGACTGTTTGCAATCGCTGCCAAAGTTCTTCCGTCAGCCTTGAGACTGTTTGTAATCACAGCCCAGGTCTTCCGTCAGACTTGAGACTGTTTTTAATCGCTGCCAAAGTTCTTCCGTCAGCCTTGAGACTGTTTGTAATCGCTGCCCCAGTTCTTCCGTCAGACTTGAGACTGTTTGTAATCACTGCCCCAAGTCACCCGTCATACTTGAGACTGTTTTTAATCGCTGCCAAAGTTCTTCCGTCAGCCTTGAGACTGTTTGTAATCGCTGCCCCAGTTCTTCCGTCAGACCTGAGACTGTTTGTAATCACTGCCCCAAGTCACCCGTCATACTTGAGACTGTTTTTAATCACTGCCCAAGGTCTTCCGTCAGCCTTGAGACTGTTTGTAATCGCTGCCCAAGGTCTTCCGATAGACTTGAGACTGATTGTAATCACTGCACCAGTTCTTCCGTCAGACTTGTGATTGTTTTTAATCACTGCCCTAGTTTTTCCGTCAGACTTCAGACTGTCTGTTATCACTGCGCCTGGTCTTCCGTCAGACTTGAGACTGTTTTAATCACTGCCCAAGGTCTTCCCTCAGACTTGAGACTGTCTGTTATCACTGCGCCTGGTCTTCCGTCAGCCTTGAGACTGTTTTAATCACTGACCAAAGTCTTCCGTTAGACTTGAGACTGTTTGTAATAACTGCATCTTGTCTTCCGTCAGACTTGAGACTGTTTTTAATCACTGCGCCAGGTCTTCCGTCAGACTTGAAACTGATTGTATTCACTGCACCACCTTATCCGTCAGACTTGAGACTGTTTATATTCATTGCCCCAGTTCTTTCGTCAGACCCGAGACTTGATACTGTTTGTTATCACTGCACCAGCTCATCCGTCAGACCTGAGACTGTTTGTTATCACTGCCCTAGTTTTTCCGTCAGAATTGAGACTTGAGACTGTTTGTAATCACTGCACCCTATCTTCCGTCAGACTTGAGACTTGAGACTGTTTGTAATCACTGCACCCTATCTTCCGTCAGACTTGAGACTCTTTGTAATCACTGCCAAAGTTTTTCCGTCAGACTTGAGTCTTGAGACTGTTCGTAATCACTGCACCCTATCTTCCGTCAGACTTGAGACTCTTTGTAATCACTGCCAAAGTTTTTCCGTCAGACTTGAGTCTTGAGACTGTTCGTAATCACTGCACCCTATCTTCCGTCAGACTTGAGACTCTTTGTAATCACTGCCAAAGTTTTTTCCGTCAGACTTGAGTCTTGAGACTGTTCGTAATCACTGCACTCTATCTTCCGTCAGACTTGAGACTCTTTGTAATCACTGCCAAAGTTTTTTTCCGTCAGACTTGAGTCTTGAGACTGTTCGTAATCACTGCACCCTATCTTCCGTCAGACTTGAGACTGTTCGTAATCACTGCACCCTATCTTCCGTCAGACTTGAGACTGTTTGTAATCACTGCCTCAGGTCTACCTTCTGTTTTGGCTACAGGGCTTTTCCCTTTAGTGTCCATTGTAGTTTTCAATTTAAAGGTGCGTAAATAGTTTTCCTTATGCAATTATAAATAATTAAACTAATGAACTACAACGGTCATATTGGGCGTGGATATATCAATATCAGTAAATATGATTACAATTGGAATCATACGTAATTTCTGGTTTCTCTGTATTCGTAAATGTATTGTCATGATATTCCAAGTTCCAAGTTTGCTTGACTACGATAAGGTATCGGTCTGTTGTTATCGGAATTTCATTGATAATATGAGACAAATATTGAAAGAGTCTTAAGAAAGTCTAAGAATAGTTATTCTGCAAGATAGTCTATCTCCATCATGGCACATAACGCTAGTCATGTCAATCTACTTCATCGCAATAATCAAGCGCTCTAATGATTTTACCATTGCAAAGTTTCTAACGATAATTTGTCAAGAACTGGTCGTTTGGAGCCATTACCAGAGTTGTCGTCTGCTAGGGTTCGCAATATACGACATCTTGGAATTGTCGTGGGGAATATCGATCCCACGCGGACAGTGTTGCGCCTAGATAACTAGTGTATCAGCTTACCTCCACTGCCATATGTCCACTCAAATGAAAGCCATTTATGACTAAACAAATATTGCATTAATATCAAATAGTTGACAAAAATGGATTATCTCTACCAGTAAATAAAGTTTCAAGGTAAGTTTTTTCAATATTAACATTGTTGCGTTTATAATTACCAACAGTACATACGAGCTAGGATAAGCGCGTAGGAGTCTATCGGCATAGTAAACGGCCGCTGGTTACTGTTTTTTTTTCTATTGTCGTACTTGATTACTTTCGTACTTGATTGAAACAATATTCTACATTGAGCAGAACTCAAGGAGATTAAACATAACCTATATGCCCTAGTATTGGTTTATGTTAAATATTTAGATTTGCTTTTCATATAAACATTTTGTTAATTCCGAAAGTACGCAAACTTAATGCGCTAATGTCATTGCATAAATATCATGAGTACCAGAACATTTTAACAATTGTTTAAATACGAGCCATGTAGCCGTTCATTCCTTTAAGAAAGAAAGCTGTGTTAACAACGTCAGTATTATACAAAAATGTTCGTCTCATGGATAAACAACGAATATACTACATCGATTGTGTATTGTGGTTAAACATAAACACTAAATCGTGTAAAATCATAAATAGGACAGAAACATAATTTTGTTAGAGAACCATTTACCCGTATTGTTATGGGTTGCGTGATACATTAAGTAATTATCTTAACCATGTATCATGTGACAAAAAGACATATAATATCTCATCCACGTCCTCATCTAGTTGTGTGTACGATTGTAATTGAATGTAGCTGATTGCGTATACAGTTATGGGAAATGAGGTTTTTAGCAACGGAAGACAACAAGTACTTTCAGAATTTGGTTGGTGCGTTAGGAGGTAGGTTAAAATTGACAGTAGAAAATGATAATTACGAACTGTATTATTGGACCAAAAGCACTATGCTTGCCTTTGGTTTGTCTCTTACTTGTGACAACATGGTCTAGTTGCCGTGACCCTAAACATGTAAAGCGCCCTTAGCTTGTGGCTGTACGTTCTTACGGCTACTAAACGCCAGCTCCACCACTAATTGGTGGTGCAAAGAAAATGTAATGTCGACACTTCCGTGGTGCAGCTGTGCCTTATGTTTACTTCTATACACGTGATTTAAATGATATTCGAAAATTTTATTAAATGGACATATTTCCAAAAATCGGAAAAATTGTGTAAAAACACGTCTACTGCAGGTTGGCTACTACACAACATGCATTTCGTTTCAATGTTGTGATGACAGGGGCTTTTCTCCCGAATCGGACTTGTGCATATTTTGAAATCTGCTAGCATTTCATGTAAACGTCGTTGCTTACACACACCGTAAGAACATTCTGGCGCATGCATGGAGGTGGCGCTGCTCCTCTAGTGATGGTGCTGTTGAATTGTGATGGCGCTGTCAATCAAACGACCAAGATATATATATATGCTGTTATATGAATGCTTTGGTAGTGATTGTGGTTATCTGGATCACGATTTCTTCCTATCCGTGTGCAGAAAGGCCGTAGATATTACAAATACGTTTCTCCTGCATAGCTGCTTTCTTTTTAAATACGGAATTACGTATACGATTCATAGATGCCGATGGTTTATAAAAGTGACTGTTCGAACAATGAATAAGTTAAACGTTATGAAACTCCGTGCCAGAAAGGCACATGTGTGTGTGTGTGTGACAATTACTGTGTTGCTTCCTAAGCGCGTGACATCCAGAAGTTTTCCTCTGTCATTGGGCATCTGACAGCGTCATACATCAGTAACATGAACCTATTTAAACGAAAATTCGACTGTATAATTACATTTTCGTGACATACGATAATTACATTAGTGCCTTCGCCACGTGATTGGGGACATTTTAGTAATCAGAAAACATTTAAACACCATGTACGTGTGTTATTGTTTTAGACTCTAGGTTAAATGGAATCTAAGAGCTGGGGACCAATGTGGGGACCAATGTCCTCCGTCAATTTGAATACAAGCATATTAATCTAAGAGCTGGGGACCAATGTCCTCCGTCAATTTGAATACAAGCATATTAATCTAAGAGCTGGGGACCAATGTCCTCCGTCAATTTGAATACAAGCATATTAATCTAAGAGCTGGGGACCAATGTCCTCCGTCAATTTGAATACAAGCATATTAATCTAAGAGCTGTGGACCAATGTCCTCCGTCAATTTGAATACAAGCATATTAATCTCAGCACAGAAGCTATATGTTTTCCTATATGCATGTGATCGAGATAAAAAGCCTATTAGTAAAGTATAAAAAGGCATTATCATTAACTTCAACGGGTCTTGCCCTTATTATACAGACATGAGACGATGTTTCAACACAAATAAACACTAATAAACAGGAATCATATTCACCAGAGCATATAGCTTTAATTTAATAAGGAGTTTCTAGTTGATCAAACGATTGAAACATTTGCTTAAAGATGCACTCTTACTCCCCAACAAGATTTACCACAATTAATAATATTGTCCAAAAATAATCCAAAAAGGATGAGTGAATATCTTATGAGGGATACCGAGTCTAATTTGAAAGAAATGTGCATAAAACATGGTACCTTATGAGACAAAAGTACATCAAAGTGTAACATTTAGCACTCACCAATCATTTAATATTTTTGCGTTTTCAGTTTTTAAATACCTGGTTACAATCTTGTTATCAGTAATTAAAATTTTCCATAGATGCATTATTTAGTAAGTAGTTAAAGGTATATCAGTCAAAATTAATGTGTGTTATACATGTGTATGTATTGATTTTGAATAAGAGTGTCACTTTAACATTATCAAAGTTGGATGCATATTCACGCCCTGTAAACATTTGCTCCGCAACCAAAAAGGGAACATAGCAAAACGAGCGAAAGCCACTTCCGGGCTAGAGCGGATGCCCTGTTTTGTTTGAAAGGTGCGTATGACTAACTTTATTTTTCTTTTAAATCAGAAATAGGGATGTTTTAAAACATATCGTGTAATGTAGTGCCGTGTAAGGACGATGGAGCTTCACGGAAAACACATGTGGGCGTTTTTGTTGATTCCAAACCAGTTTCAGTTTCAGTTTCAATGGTTTCAGCAGTTTCGAAACCGGTTTTGATAGTTTTGCTTGAAGTAACAAATGCTTGGTTTTGTGTACAGTCTCAATAACATGGCGGAGCTACTGCATGTAACCATTATTTCTAAACTTTTTCAAAACAATGATACCACAGATGATCGTTTCCATGTTTTATATAAAAGGTGTTCAACGCACATGTTAAAGCGCTGTCCGCCATGTTGTTTTTCAAAGTGAACTAGTTTTCGGATGGAACGAACCGATGAAACCGCCTCCGGTAGGGGTTTCGATAGTTTCAAAAACTGGTTTCGGTATTCGTTAAAAAAAACGATAAAACTTGTTTTGGTTTTATTTGAAACTGTAACAACAAATACACAGTTTGTGAAACCGATATAAAACCGAAACCAGTTTATTACCAGCAAAAACGCTCAAAGTTTCATATTTTCATCGTATGCGAACAATGTTGCAATTTTTTCCAACATTTTTTTTCTTCGATTGCTTAAACGTAGTTTGTCTATGTTGCGTATAAATACCGGTCGCTAGCGACTGCTGTACACTTTTTGAATCGTGAATTTTTTTTTTTAAACGCTTTACGCTCATTTTTCAAGAAGCATGGGAGCGAAAGCGCTGGATGCAGAGCGAAAGCGCTGGATGCAGAGCGAAAAGAGAGCTCAAAAAACGCCACTATACTGGTTTTTGTCAATCAGTCAAAATGGTTTTACAGCTTTCAATATAGGTCTTGTTAAATGTATATGCCGTGTTAAACAATGGTGTTGCAACGAGAAAGAGTTTCCAATTATCTTATTTTCCATATCATCAGGATTTATTTAGTATTGACATTGATTTTATCACGGCTACTGGTTTACAGGTCCGTGATTTTATACATACCTCATAAAAATCCATAAGCCGTTCATAGTATAGGTTGCATGGCGACCAGCAACCGGAAGGACAAGTACACGGCAATTCGTTTTTTTCAACCATCGGTTTCCAAGCGTGTTTCGTGAAGCAAAATGTTGGAAACAAAAATATCCCAATTCCGTGTGACTTTGTCTCTATTGGACCATGGTACCGTTATCCGCACTTCATTAAGTCTTAAATTGAATTTGTTACAATAAAATAATTCATGTACTTTCATGAATTTTGTGTGTGTGACATCGATATCGTTATTTAAATAGTCTGCCGTTTACTGATATTGTCTACGTCATAAAACGGTATTTAATATAATATATTTATATTATACATAAGCTGTTGTACCGATGATAACTATCATATATTAAATCTAATGTTTCGGTTCAATACTGTTTGGTATTATATATATATATATATGTAAACGTCTCTAAATACCATATCTGATCGCATAGTTTATTAACGTATGTATATTTATAAATTGTTTACATTTGAAATATCTATTTTTTGTTCATGTATATATTTAATGCCTATATTTAATAATTCGTTCTACAGGTCGTCGTTCTCATCATGTACTATATGTTTCATGTGTTTCCGTAAACTCTAACTAAATCGTGGGCCAATCGGGAGCCTAGCTTTATCATTTATCGGTCTGTAGAGTCCCTAATTTGTATTAATCTTCTGTCGAGAATATGTTTTCCCCCAGAAAGAATTTAACGGACAGAAGACAAAACAACTGAGATTCACCTGATCGTCTTTCTCGTCATGTATTATATCTATATGTGTTTCTGTAAAGTCTTCAAAATAAAATAAATACCGTACAGGCCCATTGGGAGCCCAGCTTTATCATTCATCTGTCTGCAAATTCTCTTCTGTAGATTCCCTAAGTTGTATTAATCTTCTGGCGATTTATTTTTTTCTTAAGAACGCTGTAAACGAACAGAAAACACACAGCTGAAGTTCAAGGACATTAAAAGCCACCGAACATGAGAATTATGAAAATATTGCAGGCTCGGTTTGGTTGAGCCTGTTCATGGGTAGCATTGGAAATGCATATTACTGCCGACGCCCGCTAGCCCCGGGTTGAGCGTAACTCAATACCTACACAACTAAATAGTGCACGTTTTGATCCATCCCAAACAGTGGCGTGTGTATGACGGTGAACATGGAACCTTCAGTGAAAGTTGTACATGTATTTATATGTTAAAACGATGCGATGAAATCGAGTATTCAGTTACAATTCCGCTCTGCCTCCCACGCTTTCACTCCAGCTCTTTTGGTCACATACGTCTTTAAAATAAGATAACTCGTTTAAATGGAAGTTTCACCGCTAAAAAAATGTACAGCAGTCACAAGCGACTGTTATTCAATCAAATATCATCAATAGCAATCGAAAAACGAAATTTAGTCGAAATGACAATTTTGTTGGAAAAAATTGCAACATTGTTCGCCGGAGCAATTAACATGTTTAAAATGTGAAACTTTATACAAATTGTCATTTCTTTATTTACGTTAGCCCCCTTTTAAATTCAATGATTTTTCGCAATTGATATCTTTAAACTCTACAACAATATTCAGAAAATACTGTGTCATACTTTAATATATACATCTGTTTTGTCAATCAGCAAACTTCTGTTTTTTTAATTTTTTTTAACATACCGCAAACACAATTCTGTTTGCATTTATCTTGTTTATCTTGACATTTTCTTTTCCAATTGTTGTTTAATGTACACAAGTGGAGCTTTCTCCCCGTATTTGGTGTTGGGAACTACAATAAATCAGTATTGTTTGGCTTGCAAATCGGTCAATTCACTACAATTTTTATAGGCAATTTATTAAGTTGGCTCTGCAGTTATAAAGCCATGTGTAAGCATGGCAAGAACCCTGATAAAATGGAATGGCTGATCCGCATACATTGGTCGAATGGCTGGCTCGTTGCATTCATTGGTCAAATGGCTGGTCCGCTACATTGGTCGAATTGCTGGTCCGCATACATTGGTCGAATGGCTGGTCCGCATTCATTGGTCGAATGGCTGATCCACATACATTGGTCGAATGGCTCGTCTGCATTCATTGGTCAAATGGCTGGTCCGCATACATTGGTCGAATGGCTGGTCCGCACACATTGGTCGAATGGCTGGTCCGCATTCATTGGTCGAATGGCTGAGCCGTATTCATTGGTCGAATGGTTGGTCCGCATCCATTGGTCGAATGGCTGGTCCGCATACATTGGTCGAATGACTGGTCCGCATATATTGGTTGAATGGCTGGTCCGCATACATTGGTCGAATGGCTGGTCCGCATACATTGGTCGAATGGCCGATCCGCATACATTGGTCGATTTCTGGTCCGCATTCATTGGTCGATTTTGGTCCGCATACATAGGTCAAATGGCTGGTCCGCATACATTGATCGATTTTTGGTCCGCATTCATTGGTCGATTTTGGTTCGCATACATTGGTCGATACTGATCCGCATACATTGGTCGAATTCTGGTCCGATTACATTGGTTGAATGGCTGGTCCGCATACATTGGTCGATTGATGTATTGACCTTGGATTAATATGTTCCTCTTCTAACTCCCATTATTGGAAAAACCTCAACAGTACCTTTTCTTTAGTTCTGGCGACAAAAACCGATGGACCAGATTAACATGACAAATGGTTTCTATTTATAAAGCCTTTCTTATAGCAATACAAATAAATGAGTTCTCTTTACGTCATAAACATACCAACTGACAGCTGCTACTTAGTGTCAGGGTGTCAACAAAGATACGCTACAGGAATTGCTTTACAGGTTAAACACCATTTACTGCATTTGTACAGAATAACACAATGGAGAATTCCCTTTAGGCTTTAGGCCTCTACCCTCAATTTCATTTAATTCATATTCCGCATGAGATATTTTAATGGATCGGGGAATTGCAGCGTTAGCACCCTGCCACATTATTGGTCATTTGTAAGATTAATCGGTATACAAAAATTCAACAACAAAAAGTTGTTTTTATTGGAGTGTTCTGATGATTTTTTTATCATTTGATCTATATACATTTAATCAGTATTGCATCGCCTCATGCAGTTACAAATATATGTCCTACATCAATCAAGGACACCACTCCACACAATAAGGACACCACCCTACACAATAAGGGCACCACTCTTCACAATAAGGGCACCACACTACACAATAAGGGCACCACTCTACACAATAAGGGCACCACTCTACACAATATGGGCACCATTCTACACAATATGGGCACCACTCTTCACAATAAGGGCACCACTCTTCACAATAAGGACACCACTCTACACAATAAGGGCACCACTCTACACAATAAGGACACCACTCTACACAATAAGGGCACCATTCTACATAATAAGGACACCACTCTACACAATAAGGGCACCACTCTTCACAATAAGGACACCACTCTACACAATATGGGCACCACTCTTCACAATAAGGACACCACTCTACACAATAAGGGCACCATTCTACACAATAAGAGCACCACTCTACACAATAAGGGCACCACTCTACACAATAAGGGCACCATTCTACACAATATGGGCACCACACTTCACAATAAGGGCACCACTCTTCACAATAAGGACACCACTCTACACAATAAGGGCACCATTCTACATAATAAGGACACCACTCTTCACAATAAGGACACCACTCTACACAATCAGGGCACCATTCTATATAATAAGGACACCACTCCTCACAATAAGGGCACCATTCTACACAATAAGGACACCACTCTTCACAATAAGGGCACCGCTCTACACAATAAAGGCACCATTCTACACAATATGGACATCACTCTTCACAATATGGGCACCACTCTTCACAATAAGGGCACCACTCTTCACAATAAGGGCACCACTCTACACAATAAGGGCACCACTCTACCCAACAATGGCACCACTCCTCACAATAAGGGCACCACTCTACCCAATAAGGGCACCACTCTACACAATAAGGGCACCACTCTACACAATAAGGGCACCACTCTTCACAATAAGGGCACCACTCTACACAATAAGGGCACCACTCTTCACAATAAGGGCACCACTCTACCCAACAATGGCACCACTCCTCACAATAAGGGCACCACTCTACCCAATAAGGGCACCACTCTACACAATAAGGGCACCATTCTACACAATAAGAGCACCACTCTACACAATAAGGGCACCATTCTACACAATAAGGGCACCATTCTACACAATAAGGGCACCACTCTACACAATAAGGGCACCATTCTACACAATAAGGGCACCACTCTACACAATAAGGGCACCACTCTACACAATATGGGCACCACTCCTCACAATAAGGGCACCACTCTTCACAATGAGGGCACCACTCTACACAATAAGGGCACCATTCTACACAATAAGGGCACCACTCTACACAATAAGGGCACCACTCTACACAATATGGGCACCACTCTTCACAATAAGGGCACCACTCTACACAATAAGGGCACCATTCTACACAATAAGGGCACCACTCTACACAATAAGGGCACCACTCTACACAATAAGGGCACCATTCTACACAATATGGACACCACTCTACACAATAAGGGCACCACTCTACACAATATGGGCACCATTCTACACAATAAGGGCACCATTCTACACAATAAGGGCACCACTCTACACAATAAGGGCACCATTCTACACAATATGGACATCACTCTTCACAATAAGGGCACCACTCTTCACAATGAGGGCACCACCACTCTACACAATAAGGGCACCATTCTACACAATATGGACATCACTCTTCACAATAAGGGCACCACTCTTCACAATAAGGGCACCACTCTACACAATAAGGGCACCACTCTACACAATAAGGGCACCATTCTACACAATAAGGGCACCACACTAAACAAAAGGGCATCACTCTTCACAATAAGGGCATCACTCTTCCTACCTTGCTACCTTGTTGTGGTAAACCTTGGCTGGTGCACATGCAAACAGCGAAATGCACATACTGTGCTTCAATAATTAGATTAAATTGATCATCAGGTTGTGATGTTTTACTGGTATCGTTTGCGGATTGCATTTGATACAGAATTCTTTGTTGGTTTATCTGGAAGATGCAATTGATTATTTTCTGTATTTCAATTAGAGTATATAAATGTACTAACATTCCAAGAGAACATGTCATTTATTACATGTGAACTGTCTGTGTAAACAAGTCTGGCTGCCAACAAATGCGGTATTGTCATTGTTAGTATCAGTCGCACGTATTGGTCAGGAAGGCATACCTACTTGTTTTCTGTTTATCGTGATCTCATTCTATTGTTCAATATACAGTGATGCACGATTCAATACTATCGTATGCAATAACATGTATAGTTCATATTTAATAGTATATCAAGAGTAGTAATTTCTACCTAATTACTTTTCAATATAATTACAGACTCTCAGTTTATATTCCACAGCCTGGACATTCTGAGCATTAGCGCTCAGATAATTGCAAAGCTAATACAGTGATTATATTGTTGGCACTTTAGGCTGATGATATGTAACACTAGTCTACAGAAATTGACTTACTGTGCTTATTTTCTATTTGCCCGATGTCTTATTCCCGCCTGTTTCAGACGACTTTCGAAAAATAAATAGTCATTTTATATACTCATTATATACAGTTAATATTACTTAATAAACTTCCACGAAAAATTAACAATGCTGCATAATGGCTTAAATAAGAAAAATAAATTCCCGTCTAAATATTCTTGTAGGAAATTGCCCTCGAGTGAACGATCATAACTGAAAAAGTGATTAAGATTTGTTTATATTACCATCACAATATCCAGGTCTTATTTGTTTGGTAAGTAGCAATGTCGAGTGGGCCATTACCATTGATGTCTAGCATTTTAATGATAGTTTGCACCATAGGCGTATGTCAGAGCTCAGAAAGCTTGTTTTCAAATAGAAGGTTCTGCCATGATTGCTCAAGTCAATATATTTTAATTCCATTGATGAAACACAATTGAGAAATTATCCTCTAAATCCCACGTCAAGAGCATACTTCTGTTTGTAAAAAAATATAATAATTGCTTCTAAACCTCACGGTTCGGGCGTAGTAGAATTTGTGTACCAGTCCAGCGCGCATTGGCGTTTGATTCAAACCTGGTAGCAGGCTAAATTTTGAAAACAGTGAAACATTAAATGATTTTTTTTTCTCACTTTTATTAAAACTGAAATATCATTTTCCTGAAAGTATAAATCACCGGAAAGAAAACAATAAACGACATTACAATTAAAAAAAGCTTGACCCTAAAAGGTTTTAAACTGTCTTTTGAGGTTCTCCTATCTGGGTGCCATCAAAGGGGTTATTGTCAATTTTATGAGCATTTAGATAGGGTAGTCGCCCGTCATCTACACAAAAAATACTCGAAAAGGTGTAAATAAAACTGGAGCGTGATGTATTTCTGTTGCTCAGATCACACACTACATACGTGTACAGTGGTGCTCGAAATTCATTAACGTGATCCTATTCCCTTGCTCAGATCACACACTACATACGTGTACAATGGTGCTCGAAATTCATTAACGTGATCCTATTCCCTTGCTCAGATCACACACTACATACGTGTACAATGGTGCTCACGATTCATTAGCGTGATCTTATTCCCTTGCTCAGATCACACACTACATACGTGTACAATGGTGCTCACGATTCATTAGCGTGATCCTATTCCCTTGCTCAGATCACACACTACATACGTGTACAATGGTGCTCACGATTCATTAGCGTGATCCTATTCCCTTGCTCAGATCACACACTACATACGTGTACAATGGTGCTCACGATTCATTAGCGTGATCCTATTCCCTTGCTCAGATCACACACTACATACGTGTACAATGGTGCTCACGATTCATTAGCGTGATCTTATTCCCTTGCTCGATCAAATACATCATACGTGTACAGTGGTGCTCACGATTCATTAGCGTGATCCTATTCCCTTGCTCAGATCACACACTACATACGTGTACAGTGGTGCTCGAAATTCATTAACGTGATCCTATTCCCTTGCTCAGATCACACACTACATACGTGTACAATGGTGCTCACGATTCATTAGCGTGATCCTATTCCCATTGCTCAGATCACACACTACATACGTGTACAATGGTGCTCACGATTCATTAGCGTGATCTTATTCCCTTGCTCAGATCACACACTACATACGTGTACAATGGTGCTCACGATTCATTAGCGTTATCCTATTCCCTTTTTCAGATCACACACTACATACGTGTACAATGGTGCTCACGATTCATTAGCGTGATCCTATTCCCTTGATCGGATCACAAACTACATACGTGTACAGTGGTGCTCACGATTCATTAGCGTGATCCTATTCCCTTGATCGGATCACAAACTACATACGTGTACAGTGGTGCTCACGATTCATTAGCGTGATCCTATTCCCTTGATCGGATCACAAACTACATATGTGTACAGTGGTGCTCACGATTCATTAGCGTGATTCTATTCCCTTGATCGGATCACAAACTACATACGTGTACAGTGGTGCTCACGATTCATTAGCGTGATCCTATTCCCTTGATCGGATCACAAACTACATACGTGTACAGTGGTGCTCACGATTCATTAGCGTGATCCTATTCCCTTGATCGGATCACAAACTACATACGTGTACAGTGGTGCTCACGATTCATTAGCGTGATCCTATTCCCTTGCTCGGATCACAAACTACATACGTATACAACGGTGCTCACGATGCAATAGCGTGATCCTATTCCCTTGATCGGATCACAAACTATATACGTGTACAGTGGTGCTCACGATTCATTAGCGTGATCCTATTCCCTCGATCGGATCACAAACTACATACGTATACAACGGTGCTCACGATGCATTAGCGTGATCCTATTCCCTTGATCGGATCACAAACTACATACATGTACAGTGGTGCTCACGATTCATTAGCGTGATCCTATTCCCTTTATCGGATCACAAACTACATACGTATAAAACAGTGCTCACGATGCATTTCAATTAGATGCAATTACATGTCATTGATACTTCCATGTCATAAGTTATAGATTATCCATAGACTCCCTGTAGACATAGTTACGCTTTAGTCCTCCATATTTGAAGAGATCAACGTATGTTCAACATTATCAAGACAAATGAATACAAACATCATCTACTAATCTAAACAAATATAACAAATAATAACTATGTAATTATTATTTTTATGAAGCATCAGATGTACCCGGATATGAAAACAATAATAACCAGCATTATACAGTGTTACTAGTGGTACACATACACTGTAACAGCACGTACATCATAAGACCTAGTTTCAATAGCTTTACAGATGTCAAAAATAATTAATCCTCGTTACTGAATATTATATTTTACAAAACATTTTAAGCACAATAATTGTCATGGTAGTCATAATGTTTAGCATTGAGAGTAATTGGTCCGGACAAGTCATAGTCATTATCGACTTAAATATGTCATTACTAGGTTGATTCGAAACGATATTGGCGATTAATATCTTTCTCATGACAACAACAGTAATAATGTATATTAATGTTGTAGGTCATTAATGGCCACCTTCTCAACTTTCATAAACCGGGTAAATAGGATAAGAAGGTATAATAGCACTGAAGCATAAAATAACTTTAATAGGTCTGTGATTAGTACTGTTTACACGGGGAAAATTGAAGATTTGAATTTGCTGTACTCTTTTCGACTAAAGAAAAACATGAGAATTGGACATTGAATTATGCTTGTTTGTCTAAAGACAATATAGTTATACAAACATATCGCACACCATTTTAAAGGTAATTGACTCTCTTTCCATGTCACTTATTTAAAAATGGATTGTTTATATGTTGGTTGAGAAATTTGCATTAAACTGGACTCTACAGTGAAATCGGGTAAGTTTGAGTTACATACCTTGTTTCTTTTTTGTATATCAAAGACACTAAATATCTTCAAATGTGTTGTTTATCTCATTGTATATACCCAAAATGATTTTAAACAACATTTTTGTGACAAACAATGATTCAGATGCCTGTGGTAGTACCTGGAATAATAATTTAAAACCTCAATCACATCCGATCGTTTTAATTAAGTTTACACGTAGAATGCAATAATATGATATCCAGTTAGAATTACAATAAAATCGCAATACATGTACTTTTAACCGAATTTGCTTTTTTATAAATCGTGAAATTATATTCGGTAAGATGACGACATAATTTACGAAATTTTCATGACGTAATTTCCGGTTCAAATACATCAACTAACGAACGTCTTTAAAATATCTTTCAATAATGCTCTCCGTTGGCCAAAATTTCAGCGTTGCATTATTCTACAAAATTCCGTCAAGTTGATTTTTTGTTGCCAAGGATTGCATTATTTAACCACAAGCATATCTAAAATATTTCACAGTGTAGAAGCAGAAAATAGCATTGTTTTTATAGGCTTAGAAATACTTTCATATCTTTTCTGTCAAAAAAGTAATTTAGAAGTTAACGTCTCTTACTTGCTTGTTTACATCGATTGCGACCCGTAGTAAACCATGTGAGAACCACTTAAAAGTCACGTGATTCCTCACTCTGGGACCAGGTTTGCGCCTGGTTTTTTGATAATTCAAATATAATTCATATTCCATGCTTATTTTTTGAAACAAAGGATAAAGTATGTCAAAAAGGGTAGGAATGTATTATGAGAAAATGATCCTCAACAAAGATACAGACTGGTATTTGGTACCAGCGTTAAGGTGGGCTCTTCATTTGCTTCTCCATGTCAAGTCAAATGAACAGCTTTCACCATAGAAGATGGAAACAGCCCCGTTCCATTGTAGAAGGTTATTTAAGTATTCAGTTAAATGTCTCCAAAATTTGGTCCACATAAAATTCGTTGATCTCTCGTTTAGAATTGCAAATTAATTGAAAACACCTAAAATGAACTATTCATTCTTTTATCATAGCGTGTGCATGGAATCATTAAATCAACGCTTTAATTTCCGCCCCCAGTCATACATGGAAAACTTGCGAAATCATCTGGAAATTGTGTTATTATTAACGGCTTTAAACATTTTGAACTGATTAGTTCTATGAAAAACGAAATTGAGTTATTACGGATAGTTTCTAAGATGATTTTAAAGTGTTTGCTTATATACCCGATTTGACATCACCTAGATTGACTGATGACAAGGTTAATAATCAGTACGGTCAAAAATTGATTGACGTGTGTAAATCAAGTTCTTTGCGAATAGCCAACGTAAGATTAGGTCATAATACTGGGTCATTCACGTTCATGAGTCACGTGGGCTCTAGCGTAATAGATTATCTGCTATTAAAAGATGAAGATTTTCATTGTATTGACACATTTAAGGTCGAAGAGTTTAGTGAGTGGTCTGATCATTGCTCACTGTCATTTGCTATCAAAACAAATAGTGATGTATGTTTTGTAGAGCATCCATCCGAGCGAATTAGAGTTCATTGGGATGACGCACTTAAAAATGATTTTCGCCAGGGGTTATTTGGCAAGCTGAATGACTTTAATAACGTGCTACAAAATATTGATCTACACAGTGCCGAAAGTATTGAAAATAGTGTCCATGATTTTACATGTTTAATAAGGGGCGTTGCCGACCCGTTATTTCGTAAAAATAGCCGTGTTGATAACTCAAATCGTCCACGAAATAGTCATTTTAAAAAGTCCGAGTGGTTCGACCAAGCGTGCCGAGAGGCCAAATTGTTGTTCAAAAATGCCTTATATGTCTATAATTGTGATAAGAATGATAATAACAGATCAATTATGATTGAATATAAGATAGCCTACAAGCGCTTAGTTAAGCGTAAACGAAGAGTCTACGAGAACAGTAAAATTAAGGAAATTGAAAGGTTGAGGCATTCTAAGCCACGTGAATTTTGGAAACTATTTAAAAAGAATAAACCTAATTCAAATAACAATGTTTCTATGGATGATTTCAACAATTACTTTTCATCATTGCAAAATGATATACCTTCAGCTGAAAACCATGAAGCAAGCTTTTTTAGCAATAACCATGATTTTGAAAATATTAATTGTAGGTTCGAGGAACTAGATAATCCTATTACTTCTGAAGAAATAAAAAAAGTAGTTAAATCACTCCAGAAGGGTAAAGCATATGGTAATGACCAATTATTAAATGAGTATTTTATCGAGGCATTCGATATTCTGTCGTCACACCTAGTTGATTTATTTAATGCTATTCTTAATTCGGGTCACTTTCCATTGGAGTGGTCTAAAGGTATTATTGTTTCTGTATACAAAAAGAACGACTCAAGCAACCCAAGTAATTACCGTGGGATTACATTAGTAAGCTGCTTTGCAAAGGTTTTTACCGGAATATTAAATAAAAGAGTAACTGACTGGGCAGAAAATAATAATATACTGACCGATTCTCAATTTGGATTTCGTAGGGGTCGGTCTACTACAGATGCAATTTTTATATTAAATGCAACTGTACAAAAACTGCTACATGATAAGAAAAGATTGTACTGCTCTTTTATTGACATGAAACGTGCTGTTGATAGTGTCAGTTTACATAGCCTTTGGCTAAAGCTTTTTAGAGCAGGAGTTGATGGGAAAATGCTTAGAATAGTCAGGAATATGTATGCGAATGTGAAATCATGTGTAAAAAATGTAGCTCGTTGTCTGATTACTTTGATTGTGCTGTCGGCCTTAAACAAGGGGAAATAATGTCCCCGATTTTATTTGCACTTTTCGTCGATGATCTTGAGCTATTTTTAGAAGATAATCCTGTAAGCGGACTTACCTTAGATGATATCACTGTTATACTAATGTTATTTGCCGACGATATGGTAATTTTTGGCAATACTGTTGATGAATTACAAAATAGCTTAAATGTGTTGCATGTTTATTGTTTGAAATGAGGATTAGAAGTTAACATAGAAAAGACAAAGATAATGGTATTTCGGAAAAGGGGCAATCTACGTGAAAATGAAAAATGGACATATGACAATAAATATCTTGAAACAGTTGATGATTTTAATTACCTTGGAACAGTTTTTAACTACACCGGGTCCTTTGTTTTAAACCAAGAATCTATAGCAGGGAAAGGTATTAAGGCTCTTTATGTACTTATGAATAATACAAAGCATTACAATTTTAAGCCTAGCGTTCTTTGTCAATTGTTTGACGCCTTTGGTGGGGCCACGTTGAATCATGGGTCTGAGATATGGGGATTTTCAAAATCGAAAGAGATCGAGCGAATTCATCTTAAATTTTGTAAATATATTCTAGGTGTTAAAACGAGTTCATGCAACATGGCCGTTTACGGTGAAATAGGTAGATACCCTCTATACGTCAATAGATAAGCTAGGATTATAAAATTTTGGTGTAAAACTATTTCTACCGACAACATTATCACAAAAGAATTATATAATGACATGTTAGGGAACCTTGATTATCGTAACAACTGGGCCAATAAGGTAAATCTTTGTTAGATATGTATGTTTTTCATATGTGTGGTTAAATCCAAACTCAGTTAATTTGAAAAACTTTCATATTATGTTTAAAAATAGAGTGCTCGATGTGTTTAAGCAATCATGGTATGAAGGGATAAACAATAGTAGTACTTTATGCACATATAAACTAATTAAGGAACATTTTGATATTGAACTTTACCTAGAGTATTTACCAAAGAAACTAAGAATGTCTTTGTCTAAGCTAAGATTGTCATCTCATAAACTGCATATAGAAACCGGCCGATATGGCCGAAATAGAACAGATAGAGCCCAACGTTATTGTACTGTGTGTAATTCTAATGATTTAGAAGATGAATATCATTTCATCATAATATGTCCGGTATATAATGACTTCAGAAAAAAATTGATTAAAAGACATTATATTAGAAACCCAAGTATGTACAAGTTTATCGAACTAATGTTATCAAAAAACGTAAGCATACTAAGTAGCTTAAGTAAATTTATAAAACAAGCATTTCTGTTAAGAAATTCCTTAATTAATAACACCGTTTAGATCTTTCAAGTATTATGACATTTGTGAATAGCCTCCCATAGTACTTCATTACTGTATTTAATATATACCCCACAGTTTGATTTTGATATGTATCTTGTTTCCCTTTTTTGATACCTTATTTTTTATTATTTTTGTTCGCTCTTTAATTTAACTCACTTATAGTATTCTCTTTTCTTTGTATTTAGGCCATGAATCGTTGTGACCATACTGAATATTTATATGTGTGTTTATATTATCTATATTTTTGTCAAGAAACTGTTACATAACATGTTTACGACAATAAACATTTCTGTCTGTCTGTCTTATAGCTATAAACCAAAAAACCAGTCCCGCGCCTGGTAGCAATGGTTTTTTTTTTCGATATTGTAGAACAATTTTGATTGATTGAACAATTTTGATAGGGTCAGTCAGTCAGTAAGGGAACATTCAATTTTTATTTGTTTCTGATCAGGCGGTTTTATTATTTTCACTAAATCCATGAGCAGAAAAAACAATCTAACTCATGGTGACTAGGTTCTTGACAAACAGCATATTGAATAATTGAAAAATAATATGATTAAAATTTCATTAATACTTTCTTTCATAGCTAAATGGCCCTGTGTTCTCTATATTGGTAGATTGTTATTGGCCGAAACCATACATGAAAATACGGTCTTGATTCTGATGAAACACAAGGGACAAGCCCAGTAGATGGTTTTACTAAGCCCTGTATGACAACATGATAAAAATTGACTAGCGTGGTCATCAAATATATCTCTGATATCAAGCTGAAAGAAACATACGAGTCTTTTATAACCGCAGATGCGTAATTTCGTAGGGCTTTGTTTTCTTATTACCGTTTCATATTCCATAAGTTCACAATATAGTTCTCACCGACATTAGAGCATCACATTCGTACAATTGCGGGCATATTTGTGAAACATATCATGCTAAGAAATAATAAAATTCGACGTTAACCAGCAGTTCATTTGTTCTAGTCTGACGCAGATACTTTTCATGGTATAAATCCTTTGTACGTCAGGTTTCTGAGAAACCAATGAGCTTATCAATGAGAAATTTAAAGCAAAGAACTATTTTTTCTTGGGTAAAATCAATTTTGGAAGGTATATACCGTGCAAAAAGGCTGTTCTACATGAGACGTCCTTCTTAGTTCTGATCTAAATACTTTTAAGCGTTTAGTTTTAGAAAAAAGGCAATATAAACACGAATGTCTCGAAAGAAATGCAATGTCATCAAGTCAATTTGATCTAAATGTCACAAGAGATATAAAAACAGTAAACGTTTCACCGGAGACAGAAATTGGTATATAGGATACCAATCAAATGGATTATATCTCTGGTTGAAGTCACGTTCCTGATCGAATTTTGGTTAAATGCATTGTTATGTTTAACTCACGTGATTTTAATGGTAAAAAATAAGCATTTGTTTTCAATTAGTAGCTAACATTTTCCTGTTAAATAGCGCTAAAATATCACGAATATCACTAATATTTCTTATCTGTACACAATCATATGTACTTTTTTTTGCAAATGCCCCTATAAGCCGTTTACTAGTATCCGAAAACATTGTTACATATATAGGTATTATCAATTTATTACTTGAATGTATAGTGTTGAATCACTGTACTGTTATTTGTTTGAAAATCTCGTTTCATTTGCGTGTTGATCTAAAGTCATTTAAATAAACTCTGTTTTCCGCTATGATATATGTACATGTATTTGTCAAGATTTCTTTAGAATGCTCTAGAGTTTTCTATTAATTCTAAATATAGAAGTTTTCGATTTAACAAGGTATTTATAGAATTTGAGAGAAAGTTCCACAGGAGTTATTTTGTATTATAAAGGGCAAACTTCTACGGTTAACTTTCTTTTAAAGGTTAACACGTCTTGGATCTAATTTAGTTTATCTGTGAGGATTACCATTACTGGGAAAACTTCTGAAAAAGTGTTATTTGATTGAATTAGTGTTCATAGTGTATTCGATATTCCGTTGGGATTTAATTATTTGAATATTCAATAAATCCCAGGATCAGGGAAGATATTTTTGAATTTTTGGATATCTGTTTTTATTATATGTATTAAAATTGATAAATTTATTTTTTGGAATGACTTTTGTAAATAGATAAAGTTCTTGCTTCTCTTTCTCTGATGCATTTGGCGGTCAATACAACAGTGTAAAACTGCAACGGAGTTTATTCTTTTCGCACATTATGACATGAAGAGTTGCGATATTTTTTACTCGCATCATCCGTTGTTCACATCTTCAAGGTTTTAACTGTCAAGTTACTATAATTGGTGAAAACCAGCCCGCTCCATCATGCGATGTTGTTGTATTGAAAGAATGCGTTCATTTAAGGAATGAAATGCGTGGTTGATGTCATTATCGGGGTATGAATGCAGTTGGGCTGGTAAGAGTGTGTGGTGTTCGAAGCACTCGATTCGTCGTACATTAACCAGCCCACCTGGGCTTATATCCCCAATAATGGCATCAATCACGCAATTCATTACCCATATTAACACCAGTAGTTCATTACGTATTTCCAGAATTGTTTAAAGTACTTAATTTCATTTAAGAAAATTTGACAGTAATTCTTAATCGCATATCCCTGCTTTAAATAAAACGCCCCGACAGTAACTGGAAACAGTTTATCATATGACTTCACAGGCACATGGGCAAAATGTTATCACTTCAAATCACTTTTCAACGTAAAATTTAAACGGTAATGACAACAATACATTGAACAAATCATGAATGTACACTTTTCAGCATATTTAATAAAGTTGCCCGTGGCCTGCTTATACAAACAATAACAAGATAAAAATTCAATCTTCAATTTAGAAATGTATATTAAAACGCGATGATTCGCGATCCGAACATATCCAAAGATATTCTGTTCATCGGCAAGTATTTGTATTGCCAAAAGGCCGTTCATTTAAGGAATGGAAGTTTAAGTTTAAATATTATCAATTTCATAGGAAGTCACTCACAAGCCATTCCATACGAGCATCAGATATATTTCGACATCGGACTATCTTTTTGAAAATATGCCAAGAATATTTAAAATAAACTTTTTGGTTTGGACCTTTAACATATCAATCAGGGTTCGACATGGCATAGATCTGTCATTATATTTATAACTTTTCAAAAGGACAAACAGCTGGTTTGAAGTTTAGACTGAAGTTGTTTTAAGGAATACTAGTAATTTGCTATATCAAACAACTACATTACTACTTTCTCCAAGACCTGACAGACCGTAAGCTGCTGTGTTGTTCTGTTTATGGGTATTTCGATATTTGCAAGAGCCATACACGGAAATACAGTCATAGTCCTCTTCAACGTACTTTTTAACATTATAAACACGTATTTTAGCCGGAATGGACAAACAAGCACTAACATCAACCAAAACCGTATCCAACAAAGAAAATACTACATGCAACTGACAAGGTCACGGATTCCTCTTTCGATGTTTATGAAGGTGTATGAACAAATGGAAACACTCCCCTGTAGTTGTGCATTTGACAGCTTTGTAGAGGAGTCTTTTAAACAACATAAACGATTGTTTAATTAAAATGTGATTATCATACCGTGGGTTGAGATTCTAAAGAAAACTGCTCCAGTGAACACCAAGTACGAGTATTCTATTGTTTAAGGAAAGTAAAAAAGATCGAAACGTTGAAACAAATTCCTGCATCACGTTCACGTGATAAGTTATCAAGACAACAATGTGGCGCCAAAAGAAGTTTAAAATTGTATACTTTATACATGTGGTGAAAAGTAGAAAACATTTTATTGAAATTATTGAGCAAACATAAGCATTGATTGGCCATATAACTATGGTTAAACCAACACGAAAAATATGGGCCAATTAATATGAAGAGTACATTTTCTGTGTTGAAACAAATAAAACAGGGTGCCTCTTTAGCAAAACTATCGTGCAGACCTGCATACTCAATATCGCAATGATGCTTAAACAGTAATCCAGTAGAATATTAACCCATTTTATTAAAGGTTATAAAATGTTATTTGTAAAAGGTGTATATTTGTTTTGTTTGTTATTATTTTTTTATATAAAAGTATTATTTTGCAGCTTAATTCAATTCTTTTCATCATGTATAATACACGAAAGCATTATCCGCATTGATAATTTAATTGTTATATTGCCTTTTGTTGCTTCGTGCAAACTTTACGTGAGCATTCTCCAATTAATAACATAATTGTTGTTTTGCCTCAGACAAACCCCTGTCCACATTCATTGCAATATTGCATTCTAAATGTACGAGACTGGAAGCACTCGCCTACGCGAATATTAGCTACATCCAGTAAGTCTCCCGCTATGAGATAATCGTATTGTGATAACGACTTGTTCGAACCTGATGCTATTGTGTGGAGGCCCTATTAAGTTTAATTAGACGGCGCCCAGGAGGGTAACTAAATCCCATGTTTTTGTTTCTGTTTTATATAATGTATACACTATCGTTTTAGAATGTAGTTTCAAAACAATAAACAGATTGCCGTCAAATAATTCAAGAAAAGAAAAGATAATTAGAGGAACTTCTCTCAAAGTCACCAATCTTCCAAATTCTGACTGACTGACAATCAACATTCTCTGCGTAATACCTTCTTGTCTAAAACTACGGTAGGAAATTACCCTCGAGTGACCAATCACTAATATTGCTTCATTTGATATTGTGGAGAGATCATCTTCTCTACAACCGTAAGACCAACAAAATAAGGTTTTTGTAAGTAGCAATGTCCCTGTCTATGTAATCTCTACGAATCATGTCAATACATGTCATTTTGGTAACGACATGTACCGACAATGAGTCAGAGATACCCAGAAGTGTAATGTTCCATGTATATGTTTCAACAGGTCTTCTGCATAGTTACTCATATTAATACAAATCTCTTTGAAGTTGACTATAAATATAAGGTGTCCGTTGTCGGCCACAGTGGGGATCGTTTGTGGTCAAGTGGTAAAACACCTTTAGCAATTTGTAAAAATACTTGGGTATGTTGTCCACAGGTTATCTATTGACTAGTTTGCATATTCAAATGATTTATTGGTCAATGATTTCTTTTGGAAACCTATTGACTTATCAAGAAACAGAAAGAAAAGATTTAACCAATACTATAGAATCGGTTGCACGTCAACCCGTGTGGCTCATGTACGATTCCTCGCCTTGCCTCTAAATACCAACCATCATATGGGAGGAACACTAAACTGAGGTCCTGTGTAATTCAAATCAAATCGCCAAAGGCACTGAATGACTGTCGGCGGAATAGTCAGCCGATTCTGGCAAATGCTAGGCCAAAATATTTAGGGGGCTAAAGCGACACGCTAATAATATCTGTAGATCCATTTTTAAAACACCGTAAAGCAAAATTTTAGAGCTGTTTATACTGAATCCCGTTTCTCTCTTCGGAAGATATAAACAAGTAAGAAACAAGTAAGAATCCGTTTTGATCAGAGCCCGTATTTCGTTTAAAGGCCATAGACCCAATGTGTGTTGTTTTATACAAATAAATGAGCATTGATATTAACTCATAAACACTTTTAAATATGTAACTGGTTTATGTTTCCCCCGTATTTAAGGCCAGTATATATTATACACGAGCTACCCAAAGTTTCATAAATCGAGCAATTATTTGCACAGGTATAACATTAACTAACATTAATTATAAGAATTTTGTATGGTCCCCTTGCCATCTTTGTAGCTTATCGGGCTAACGGCGATTTCTATCGATTTCTACTCTCCATGCAATGGTAGCGTAAAGATAGGCTAGTTAAGCAATGATAAATGTATTGAATGCATGGCTTGATTAAGGCAGATAAGAAATAAAGAATTTATGAGGGTCATAAAGTCGACCCGTCTTTTTATTAGAAGTTTCGATAGACAATTTCAGTTTTGGACGATTTTAGAATTGGTCCGAACATGCATGTGTCCATGATATATTACCCATGACTTCATAAACTTCTTTTTGTGTATTGTCAATTAGACGGACATACCCTGTATATTTTATAGCATGTTGATTTTATGACATTTGGACACGTTATGAACACCTACTGCACTCGTTACCAAAACCTGACAACATTTCATGTAACATCTGATTTGCCAAATCGAAATAATTTATTTAAGATAAATTTATAAACAGGTTGGGCTGAGTTCAAAAAGGTAGACCAAAATGTAAACAATTTAAGAATAAGAACTGACGCATTACTAACGAACGAACATGTTACCTCGATGTTGATATGTAAAAAAAATCATTCAATCTCCTTATTTATTATCTTTCATAACCTATATTAATTTCCAATATTGCCAATTAAACTTGAAAAACATTAACATTTTATAAGAAAAGTGTCGCTTTTTATCTATCTCACATCTTGTATCATTTCTTTCAATTAAATAATAATGTTATAAAAAAAGAATGAAGTCAAGCATAATTCCCAAATTATTTTCAGATCGGGTAAAAATTAGTTATGGAATAATTTGAAGACTATAAATGACAAACTTTATTGCACATGCCACACCCGAAGTGTCATAACCTTGCCACCCTGCTGTGATAATGACGCAGGAGAGGCAAATAAACAATTATCGTACAGTTGAATACACAATTTCTGGCCATCGATTTTCAACTTATTTAACATAAATGTTCAAAAGGAACCCAAAGATATCTGTAAATTCATTTTTTCGAAAAGTGCGTTTCAAAAAGAAAGAAATTCTGCGGTCGGATGTCTATCAATAACTTAAACTAGATAAACAAGTTTTAGCTCCTTCTTAATTCAATGTAACTTTGGGTGACCAACAAAACCCTAAAAAAATACAAAAATCAAACAATTAAAACAAAGCAATCATCTTTAAGGGCAATAAGTATCCTAACGTATATGTAAGAAGTAAGGTCATCTGTTGAAAGATTAATTCGTGAGAAATGTTAAACCATATTTTCCCTATATATCTGTATGGGCACTTCCGCTTCACTGGATTTCTCCAATGTTCGCAATGGCCCTTTACTTCAATTATTTCCTTAATTAATCTCAGGACAGAACACCGGATATAAAGTCACAAACCAATGAGCCAAACATTTAACGATGATTTTTTTCTAAAGCAAGTGCTAAAATCTTGCGTCCAGTACGTTTGAGAGGAGCTAATTAGCGTTTTAGCGAAATAACTATTCCTTTTCTTTTACAGAATTCATTTGTGGGAAGTGAAGCCCATGGGATAAGATTGTTTAATATGAGAGTTGCTCCCTGATATCAACGCAATAAATTTCAGCATTCGTTTATGAAAAAAGGAAGCCAAAAAAAAACAACTCGAAGAAAAAGCACTGTAAGAACGTCAATCGATCTGCAATGTCCACCACACTGGAGGCAAAACGTTGACCAGTGAAAAGAATAAATTGTGTCTGTGCTCATCTTATAGAGTCGTATATACGAAAACCAGTCAAGCTCCCGATTGCCATTACGTATGTTCAAATAAATGCTATGACTTGAACAATTTGATGATAATCACTCATTTAATCAAATACAATATAAACCATAGTTCTGCATGGCATTCCATTCAAACGATATTTTGAAATGGAGCACCCATCCATGTGAAGTTTCCATTGAGTATTGAAATAGTTTTAACAAGAGTGAAAGTTGACGACAGGTTAACACAGAGGTACTTGGATATTTGCGTAGGCTTCCAGCACTCCATAAAGAGCTTCGACTCGGATTACCTCACTTAATAGAACTAAAGTTGACTGGCTGTACATCTCCTTGTTATTTTGTGAATGGTCAGGTCGTTGATGGATACAAGCCACCTGATCCTTCTCATACATAGCACTGATCCAAGAATAACTGTAACACATAAGGCTTACAAAACAGCGAATGCGTAATTCACACTTGTTTGTTCTCCTTGTCCTTTAAATTGTGATAGCCCACACAGTTAGCTCTCAGAGACTCTGAACAAACCCATTTGCACAATACCACGAACAAACGGAACTACTCCAACGTCAGTTTGTCTCAGGAATCTTTGTACATTACTCATTTTTTTTTTTAAAAGATGATCAAATAACATTGTCATGCCAAGATACAAGATACAAAATATATTTCAAGTCGGATATACATGAATCACAATTCTAGCTCGCAGAGTTTTTTTGCGACAAAATGCAAATCAAATAACAGAGCAGTAATGCAACATAGAACATTTAAAAACATTCAAATAAAAAAGTTAAATAGTTTTAGCAAAATAGTTGAAATAATTTAATATCAAATGATTCTAAATCGGTTCTAAACAGATGATAACGCGATTATTCAGATTATTCAGACGATGTGCCTCTGTCTGAATTTAAAATTGGAAAAATAGTTTGACTAAAATGCAAATAATATTGATGCAAAAGAAGATTGCCAAATGAAATACATAAAGCAGCGCAAAGCAGACATATCTGAGGAAAATGTAACAAATGAAAAGAAAAAAAAACACTTTAAGATTCAAATTAAATGTAGGATAGATATAGGGTTGAGCATGCTAAAAACACAAACTTGGAGATTAGAGGCAAAGTGTTTGATAATTTCTAAGCATATTCTATAGCTCAGCCACACATACAATACAATCAAAGCAAAACAACATTAAATTTAGAGTAATGATGAAAGTCTAAAAGCAATTTAAACTATTTGAAAACAAAAATGCATATTTATTCTACAAGAGATACAACTGATATAATCAAAACACAGTTTACATGAAAAAGATAAAGATTTATCTTTATTATTATTATGTAAAGTATTTGTAACTTATATAACTATGTACAGTGGGTTTTTTTAACCGACACATAGAACACTTGCATTTTGGTCCTGACCGGCGTTTATTAGTATTTTGAATTCTTTAAAATTGTCTAAAATCATTTGGAAGGTTGTTCTACACCTGGGCAGATTCAAAACGAAACGAGTTCTTGCCATATGGGGAAGTTGTTAAACGTGTTTGCAAATCGGAAACTGTTTGTAGGTATTTTATTAAATTTAATAAAAGATCATGTAAGTATTATGTTGAAATACAGATGATAAGTATGATTGTATTTGCCACGTGGCTGTAGAAACATCAGCGTATGCCCTCTACTGTGTTACTTAAACATGTGGTGAAATAATAAACATTTCATTTAAAAAAAATCCAAACGATTAATTTGCATTGGATGCCCAATTCTACAATATGTATTCAACGTTTAATATTTATTTTTTTCCAGACAGGCCACTGGAAGTGAATTTAACATGTTCCGTCTGGAATAAATTAAAGGATCTATCAAATAAAAAACTAATGCAGACCTACTTAATTAATGAGTATATATGATTGCATTGGTGTTAAAACAATAGCCAACAGCCGAGTAATAGTTTGACACAATTTGCAACGGGTTAATATTACTTTAAAAGTTAACTTTACATCAATGGCTTTTATGCATTTGTTTCGATGAACAATTAACAATAGTATTCTTCATATTAACAAATAAAGTTTGAATTACATCTTCTGACAAGCATGTTCATGCTTTGTGCATTATTTTCAACCAGTCTCCAAATGAATTATATAATGGTTATAGCTAAAGCTTATGAACTTTCCACATTCATTTGATAAAGTACATGGAAAATCATCGATAAACTAAATATTGTTATCGAAAAGGCAAGCAATGCAATACTATGTTTCATGAAGTACAGAACTGCAGAAGATTAAGTCGATAGTTGAGAACAATTGTATCATAAACTGCATTTTTAAACCATTTCATGTAATTATTTACCACCAACCGAAGCTGGGCAATTTGAAAGTTAAATTTTACGATGAGTGTGAACAATGTGCTTCCCACTAACGACGTCGGTTTACCGATATTTTCAGAAGAAGAATGAGAATAAAGGAATGATATTCAATACATCATGTCTTGATAATACATGAGGTATGCAGTTCCGTTTCTAGTAAGTTCTTCGTTTTATAAAATATAAACAGATATTTAACAGTTCAACATTATTTTTGCAACTGTATTGTTTAATCCATCATTTTGTTATATAAGGGACCTTTATCGTTTGCATGAATACTACAGTGGAAAATCAAAGGCATTGTGAAAAGGAAAGTTCAAGTAGGAACATTCATTTACAAAAACAATTTTAAGCAATGCGTTTGCTATGGTTTTCGACAATATGACTTTCTGACTAAACGTGTTCGATACACAGTATACCGAAGCACCAAAGAATATGTAACATCTGTATTCAGAGAATGATTAAAAGTGAATATTATATTTTATTGATATGCCCAAAATATACAAAATTAACAACCAAATATATAAATCTATATTATAACACGTGCCCAAAAAGCAAAAATTGTAAACTTATTTTATTTTACTTCAAGTGGCATTGCCTTTAAAAATGAATTATACTGATCATTAGTTATGTGTGTCTCGTGTATTGATTGAATACTTACCCTCTAAAACTTAAAAGTCTACACTTATTCAAGCGCCTCGGCGCAATAAGCGCTTAAAAATAGCATTGCCTTACTTGGTTGGCATTAACTTTCACTAGGTAACATTGTATGCCATCATCTTCTATGGGATATGTTATTAATAAAGTAGTATTGTAAACTCTTTATATGCACAGTGGAAGATAACATATAGAATAGTCCCCTCAAAGCCCATCCGCCGTCTGGATCTGTTAGTCTGTATGGATGCAAATAAGAGTTTACATTGTACTAAAATTCAAATGATCTACAACGTGTTGTGACACACTGTTGCGGACCTGCATATTTAGTGTGTAGAAAGTGATTGCATTGGTGTTTGAATTGTTTTAGTAATAGTTTAAAACAGATTGTTTATATCCTTATAATAATTTTTATGTCATTGTATAAACATTATATTTAGTCCAAGACGACGTACGTACGTGCACTCCTTTCCAAGCATTTTCGAAATTGATAATACACTTTTTATGGTGCCTCTTGTGACATGACCTATGCTTGCTTCGTGCATAATTTACGGGTGCATCACCCAAGTTAATTTTGTAATTGTTATATTGTATCTCAGTGAATGACCTTTCCACGATCAGTGCACTGTTGAGCAATGGAGGCGAGTATTGTATGTTATTTTTGCCACTGTTTTCTCTCGTAAATCAACCGTTATGGGAGAATCCTATTATGACAAACGTATAAAGCTGCGGTTAGGGACGCACTCTATGTTTCTGTTTCTAGTGTTTGTTTAGTTCAGATCACTCGGTTAATGAATGGGTTTCCTTGCTTCTAACCAAAACATGCAGAAGTGTTAACATGTAAACGTGACTAGACCAAGTACGTAGAATGGCTGGTGACTATTGACCCTGAACGTGTTTTCATTCGGATTAATCGAAGATAAGTTCATGTCGGTCAATCAGAAATAACTTCTAAGGCCGATGAATACGAAAACACATGACACATGGTTACTGTATATAACAGATTTATTGCTATGAAAATAATGGGTTGTGTAAAGTTACGTGTGAAATATACGAGTAACAACCACTACCTGCTACCAAGTGCGTATGTGTCAAGCTAGATAGTCTCCGGATATTAACTGTCATTGCCGTCGCCATACTCTTTGTTCGATATTATTTCCTGGAAACATACCAGAATGTTGTTCAACATATTACAAGCATTTCACTCCCAATTAATATCACAAATGAAAAAAAGCTTTTAATTTGAGTCAAGGTCAGATTGGGCAATTCAAGTCAATATTTCTTAACAATAATATAGTAAGTAAACACGCATATCCTAAGCCAGCCCTCACACGAAACCCTGATAAAAATAATAGTTCGTCTTGTAGCACAAATGTGTTATTGTGCTGTTAAGGTGAGCATGGTTTCTGTTTATGTGTGAAAATTCATTAGTACTATTCTACTTGAGACGACAAGAATAGCACTGATGACCGGTGCTCGTTTATCTGTTAGGTTCTAGTTTCATTATCATACGTCATTGCAGTAGGCCTCTAAGTACAGCTGCTAAAAGATAACAGCGCACACACGATTAATTGTGTTGTTGATTTCTTGTTGTCGATTTTTTGTCATATACAATCATTATATTTATGATATAAAAACTATGGCAAAAGACCAAGCGCTCCAAACATTTACTTATAGTTAATAGATTAGCACAAAACAGACAGCGAACAAATGAGACAACACACGTGTCGGTTACAGCTCCATTTATAGACTTACATAACTGTTTGTTTTGTGCTTGTCAATACTTTGTACATATTGTTGATAATTAATGGGACATGTGGTAAATTGAACGCCCAAACTGGTCCCATCCGCCCTCCCCCACCCCGACCCCCGGTATTTTAATCTTAGCCAAAGTGTTCACACACCATGCCAATGCAGCCTGTTATCCATATAACGACATTTCATTTCTTTAATTGAATTCAGCATTTGGTGTCTTGTGACTATATGAAAATTTCATTTGTTGTGTTGGTTTAGCCTTTTAAACATAACTTTGGTTAAAAATAATGCGTTTCCCTGTAGTTTCTATTGTTTTGGTGTGCCAGATACCTTGTTCTTGAAAGTGAAACCGCACTTATGGAATAAACATTCAAACAGCAAGACACACATTACGAAAACTAATAATCAAACAGAATGAAATTGATCTTCAACCTAGTGGGTGTTTACTGTTAGCGTTAATTGATATGTTTGATGCAATGGTACTTTGCCTGTTTGTGGAGAAGTACCGTATCTATATTTACTATCGCCAGTTATTCGTTGACATTTCTGCCCTGCCATAAAAAACCCCATAAAATACTTGAATCCTTTGCTTCTGCGCATGACCTTGCAGTTTCAATTAACTTATTGATGGCACGTTATATGCAACATCATGATTAATTCATGGTCATTCAAGTAATCATCATTCGAGTCATCAGGATTACATTTAGAATAAAAACACACACCAGCATGTCCTTTTCCGGCAATTATACTCCATGGCTAGTTGGATTCCAACGAAACAACGACTCATTCCTTCATGCATTCTGTGTACCATATCAAGACGATTGGCAACAAGTCATATGTATAATTATACTAAATTCCTCGAAAGTAGCTGATGTCTTGATTTATGTTCACTAAAATGAATGAAAATATTCAAGTTTCTATTTTAATATTCCTTCAAAAACAAAAACAAAAAAAAAACGTTTTCTTACAAATTACTTTTTCAACATTTCCTTTTTAGTGCTGATCATTTCTACCGAACAAAAACTGGTTCTTTACTTTCGCGATTTAAGCAGATTGTATCAAATAGATCTCCGTTGACAGATTTAGGTGGAGTTCATTCCAGACAAAAATTAAAAACAAACCTCCGAAGAATTATACAATTATTGAACAAAAATGCATACAATACTATTTTGCGTACCACTCATACAAACAGTATTGCTTAGTTAAGAACAATTCTGCTAAATGATCCAAATGTATGATGCAACATCCATTATTGAAATTTGGGAATGACAGATTGATGTTGTCATTCAAAATCATGTATTTATAAAAATAAAAAAAACCTCTTTAAAAGACATATTTGTTTGCCCTCTCTGAAATGCGTATTTTTTTAATGAAAAGGCAATCTGATTTATTTAGTTCGTTAACAGACATTCATTCTTTTTCTCTTGGGCTTAAGATATATTTCTTCAGCATATTAGAGAAATCGGCCACTGCAAATCGGTTGAAAACTTCAGCTGTTTAAGGGGAAAGGGCATCATCGTATGTTACAAATGAATAAGATTAGTTCGTTAGAATAGAAAAAAAAGCATTGAAATTTTGAAATTTGTTACGGTGTATTCAAGTTAAATGTATTAACCGTTAAAAGTACTAGCGACCAATAAAACTGTATATACCGTCGCAAATTTAAAAAACACACTAATTTACTTCTATATAAATGTATGTATAGTTCACATTGCGTTGGTCATGATCAGTTGTAGATTGTTCCTAGTTCCTTATCAATATAACTATAGACTCTCTGTATACAGTCCACTGTCTGGTTGTATCTGTCCACACGAACATAATTCTTTAGATCATTAGAGCACGGATATTTTCCAGGCGAAAGGAGGCATTATATTGTCGAGACATTAGGCGAACGGTATGTAATCTTGTTTAGCATTGAATAATTCTAAGGAATGGTTCAGAATGTTCTCGTTAACTTTGGCGGTTTTCACAATGTTATAGATTCGTTCTTTTTTAAATCTGATATGTTGTTCATATTATATTTCTGTAATGGTCGCTAAATGTGACCGTTGGTTAATGCTTACTAACATATAACGACATCTGAAAGGTATGAATTACACAATAGTGAGTGGGGGAATTGCCATTGAAGTTACATAAAAATACTGTTAAAGAATAGTGATCGCAGTGAGTGTCCCAATACTACAAAGACAGACAACATGTACATAAAGCTTTATATTGGCTTAACCGTCTTGGAACTCTCAGTAAACACCATTTGATGAAATAACATTCAAACAACAGGAACACTTTTAAGTTACATTTTTCAAAACGTCTGTACAAGTATTTGCACAATCCTTCATTCGTGTTTAAGTGTATAACAAGATGTCGAAAGAATGCAATATGATGCATATTATTTAAGTTATCGTAGGGTTATATTTGGGCATCTGTTAGCGTTGTTGAAAGCTTTAAAGTTTAAGGAATTATACTCTCATAGCTGAGTCGGGAGATATTTAAAAAAATATTTTAGGACTTCGCTTTGCACATTAAATATAAGTTGTATTGTTTCACGCATTTCTCTCGCTCGATTACAAAAACGACTGGTGAAGGCGAGTAATAATATAACAATATAAACACTGGCTGTAGAGGACCACTTTTTAATGTATACTTATGATCTTAGCACTCTAGTTGCCTAAAATATGAATATTATCAAAACGTAATTAAAACTAAAGGGGCTCAAACTATCGCCATTGGTAAAATGTCCTGTATAATTTAAAATGAATACATTAACCCTAGATTTGTTGGTCCCTAACCTTCATGCTGCTAATTTTTATGTTCCCACTATTTTAAAGAAGGCCGTGGTAATGCCTTAGTGTCTTTGTCGTTGGTGGGCATCGGTGTGCACTAACCTTTACCTTGGTCATTACTCAAAAGCCGTTGAAGATTTTCAACTAAAATTTGTTAAAAAAAGCACTGGTACAACGTGTTCTAGAAATGTGGCTTAAATGATGGCTGTTTTTTGCACCTTTTTCGAATGGGAAAACGAAACAGACGAGCATGTGCGTTCACTCCTCGGCTCTTGCATATTTAATTGATCGAATGTTCGCGGTCATCTTTGTCGATGAATGACGTTAGTGTCCATGCTAAGGTCACATACAATTATTTTTTTCCAAAAAGGTCACGTATAACTGAAACGTTTCCATTTGATGCATTGTAGCCTTATATGGAAATCAGTCAAGGTATTCAAAGAATTCCGTTTAATGAATTCACACTAGAGTGAAGCAGTTCTCTGCGGATACCACTTGTTTTCAAATATCAATTATATTAAAATTAATTATAGGTCTGTCTGAAGGCGCAATACTTAAGTCTGACAGACTTTTTAATGCAGCATTAATTCTACATTCTACTACAGTCAAATATGTAATTTATCGATATCGTGTCATACATTGCTAGGAAAAATTAGAAGTTTTTACAATAAAGTCAAAGATGTAAAACAAACCTACACCTCGTTATTATGTTGTTTTGACAGTAATTGGCGACGTTAACAGTTTCAATAAAACTCTCCTGCAGTATTAATTGGAGTATCGGTTTCTGTTATCAAATTATTTCCATTGGCATCTGTTGCCGGTATATATTTAATGAATGTCTCTGCATCCGAACCATAAATCCGTGGTGTCTATTCTATAAATAGCCATTCATGATGACTGCCCATCCATGGGATCCATTCTATGAATAGCTCTGTATGAGAACCACGTCTTCGGCTTACCCAGTAAATTCTTCCGCCTTGCTAGACTAACTTTATTCATCCACGGCACTTACTTAGTATCCTTTTTATTCTGTTATTTGTTATTAAATCACGTTAAATTACTTCATATTAACAAGTACTTTTTCAAAAAGAAGACCACTGTTGTTTTCTCCTTTACCAATCGGCAGACTACCCGTACATTGCAAACAAATAGTGTCAAAACTGTTCAAATTAACTCAAGACGTGTATAGTCAAAGTAATTGTATTTAAACAGTTTGATATCAATTCAAAACAAAAAATCTTTAAAAGTGCACAAACGTGGAACAGTCACCAAATAATTGTCGATTCATGTACATATAACAATATTTCCGCAAGTAACGGTTATTGTGTTACTTCAACATCACAAATTTGTTAACTAACAACCGCCACATGTTCAATAGATTTAATCCATGTTGATATTAGAGAATTAAGTGTTGGATGTTCAAAATTGCACCTGAAAAGATACTGTTCATTGTTTTTGTAAGTGAGATGTTTTTAATACCATTCACCACAGAATTGGACTTAACTGTCATTGAATACTGCATATTTCCAGGATTTGAAGCTTGGGTGAGTTTCATTGCATTTGGCATTATCATGCAGAGTGATGCTTTCTGAGCGAGTGACTGCCGACGGACTATCGATACGATTTATGAGTACTTTTCGGTATTTTTCGGTCACATGACCAACTGACTTTAGATAAACATCACGTGATCAACTATCCTAAAAAAGCAAACTTTACACGGCCCTTGTTATTGGATCGATTTGTATGCAAGTGACAGGATAAGTATATATATTGCAAAAATATTAAGACGTGTTCGCTAGCGAGAACGTAATGCAAATCGGTTTGTTAAAGAAATATTGATCATAATATAAAATACTTTGGTCCCTTCACATTTCAATTACCTTCACACATAAAGAGAAATTGCAGACTTAAAAGCAACACCTTTGCACAATGAACCAATAAAAGAGCTGTCGTTTCTCTATCTTTTGTAATTTGTTTGAGTGTTTTAGCAATAATTTGGCTAAGTATGTGTATGAAGCGTTTGTACATTACGTAAAATTATTGAACAATTTAAAGCAGTGATCTTTTTTCTGTGGAAAGGGATTTTGCTTGTCAAGTATTAGAAGAAAAACGTTCAGTACTAAATTATTGTAAATATAGAGCAATAATGTCAAGGATTCGTTTTATGAAAACATTTTCTAAAGAACGTGTCGAAACCAGCCATGTCTAATGTTGGAGGGTTGAGAAGAGTCTCGTCGAGTCGATTCCAAACTTGGCCGACTAACTATGTTGATTTCTTGTTCCGAATGATCAAATTAAGAGATGAAAACCATGATGAGTCATTGTCAAAATATCCCTGTATACCTGTTTATAAGGATGTGCAAGTACATTTATTAAGGAATTAGTTTACGTTTTCGCCATAAAAGTCGCGTTCTAATTTAAATTTACAATTATTTATTATTTTTGGGGGCCCGTATTAGGATAGATATTCATCACCTAGTTCCACCCGGAGAACTCCTGTTTCGCTGACCCTTTCAAGTAGTTTGTTTCTCGTTCGGAGTCTGATTGACCTTGGCCTTGAGCATGTAAATAGGAACTTTGTTAAATATTTGGATTTAAAGCTTTTCCCAGAAGTTTCCATCGTAATGACCTTGACGGCTTTATCAATCAATTTTGGTTAGGTATACAAATCAAAAGTGGATCATCCGCTTCTATGAAGAGTGTCTGAACTTTGCAAATAAGTATTTTAAATCAACGGGAAGATGGACGAGGATGGCCGCAATAGCTGTCCTTTATCTCAGCTCATGAGCAGTTGTGCTGTGAACCTGTAGTTATTTATATATTGTTTTATAACCATTTGCATTAATTACTTCACTTCCTCCTCCCCTACGTAAATGACCATATTTCTTTGAATGAATGATCGGGTCGTTCTTTAACTATATATATGGCAACATGAAATACATGGGTTAGCCTGGGTGCAGTCGACATTTAGCTCAAACAAAACACTATTGCACAGCTGACACAAGCACATGTAACTGACAAAAACACACAAGCGTTATTAAAAAAGGCATTGTTTTCTGCCAATCCTTACAAATTCCGATAACCAGCATACAATGATTGTGTCTGTGGCCTTTTCTTAAACCATGACTGACGAGGTGGTCATATTGTGCGAACATAACCCAGTTTCCAAAATTATGATCTAGACAACAACCTCTTAGATAAGAGGCAGACCCCTATGCCACAAGACCATTCTGACCCTTTTGTGTGCAAATAGTTGAAATGATGATTACTAGATTCTATTGTTCCATAATTTATAGATAGATCTAAATACTGAATTAATGTACTAGGTCAATATCACTTGACATGCCAGGAAATTGACATAAATGTATTTGACATTAATTATAGTTTATAATTTTGAAGTATACTTATATATACGCCTGTTTATGTTTGGGTTTAAAATTGTTAAATTATTTCCTTGAAGTAAATGTCTACAACGACTGTCATCATTATCCACACCACACTGGGGGACCCCAGAATATGATATAAAAGGAAGCGTATTGTTGGTGTTCAGCTTCTTGTCCATCCCTGCAAAATGAACGCCAGTTTTTATTCTAAAAAGAAATATTTGGCCAATTTAAATATATAAGTTTTAGACAGAATGATTAAAAGATTTCTAAAAAGCATAATCAAAGTCGAATTTGTATCCAGCGAATATCCGTTGTTGGCATGCATATTCCAAATTACGAATATTATTGTCATTTGCCTTTTCTGACATTCCATTGTTTGTTGCGTGTATACAGTAAACAAAAAGCCCCAAAATTCATCACATAATTGTTGTTTTGCCTCAGAGAAAGACCTGTCCACATTCATTGCGATATTGGCTTCAAAATGTCCGACACCGGAAGCAGTCGCCTACGCGAATATTAGCTACTGTTTCCTGCCGTAAGTCTCCCGCTATGAGATAATCCTATTGTGACAAGACGAATGTTGATGAAAGGCATCAAAAACGCGACTGGGTGGGTTTTATTGAATATCAATATGTATGTTCATTGTTATTAGATGAGGGCTTTCACTAGTTGAAAACTAAGATAAAGCTGTTGTAAAGTTACATAGTAACTATGACCTAATCAATCCGGAAAAACACGGTCAAATCGTAGTTATTCGGCTATTGCCGTCATGCGTAATCATGGGAACGAGTATCAAGACTGGTACCTTGCGTTATCATACATAACATTCAGTGGTGTTGGTCGATTCGTGGTTGTTATCATTTCGGCCTGGTTATTTTCGGCCTAATGTTTAGTCTAAATGTTTGTTTTAAATCCTGTGGATTTAACTTAGAACTTTAACTCTATATCCGCAAAGTGTGCATTTATTTCATCAGTTGATATCTTTTTTTGTACTGATATGTGTAGGGTTTTTAAAATAGTGTGAATAAAGCATTGAAATTTTATTTGTTATATCACTTAAATTAAATTAAGCAATTAATATCATGTTTTGGTAGTTCTATTGTGTATCACATATATAAACTAGTATTCTTAATATGCCCGTGTAGTTTACGTGCTTATTCACTAGCACAAAGTGTATTCGAATCGTTTCCATAGAAAGTGAATATTTCTAACAAAACAAACTCGTATGGCTTGCGACTAGCCAAGGAAGAAAACAAACAGCGAATATGTTGTTTTTAAATCTCGTTTTAACCGTTAGGCTTATTTATTTTATATGCCGTTTTGGAGGTTTTTAAACAAATAAAAACCAATTCTTGACCACAAATTTTAAGTAAAGTTGAATGAGAGTCGCCATCATTAAGAAACCATTTTCTTATATAACTAAACACTTTTCCATTGAAATTGGTAATGCTTCCCTAGAGACGCAGCCATCAGGCTTGTTTAAACCTAACAGCCTATAATGCTACTGTTGTTGAGGCTTTCTTAAGTTTTTTTATACTCTTGCTTCTTTGTTAAGATACCTAACATATGACTGTGTAACACTCTTTAGTCTTGGAAACCAGAATGCCTCATGTTATATGCATTTGCTTGCAATTGTTTCGTACATAATTTGAACAAGCATCATCCAAAGTACTAATATAGTTTCTATACTGACTCAGTCAAGTATCTCCGTTCAAAAGTTGGCATTTCTACTTGTAACAGTGTTCTGTATTTGAAACCTTTCTTATCAAAATGGAAATGTATTGCTACAAACCACAGCTGCTTCTTAGTGTGTTCAAGCATGACATTCTCCGGAAATTGCTTTTCACATGTCCCACACTATTAACTTCGCTGTTTACTGGAATTCATGTAGGATTTTATATCAATTACATAAAGTTCATACAGATTAGGTTACAGTTAGCCCCTAAATGTGATACGGATGTTTTCTGTTTGCGTTTGACGACCTTTTTGTACTAAAAGTATTTATATTAGTACTTATGTGAAAAATTAAAGAAACAAGCTCAGTGGCAGTTTGTTTGTTTTTAAGTTTAGACATAAACCCAGTTTAATGACACTGGGTAAAAGCCAAAGACATAGAACACAAATACAAAAAATCAAAAACAAGAAACATTGAAGAATAGCACAAAACTCCACAAACAGCACAGTGCATAGATACTATATAAAACAAACCAGGTATGTTTATCAAAACCTAGTATTCTAGTATCCACGTATTCATAAAGATGAGAAATGCCCAGTAATTGCATCGCACCAGTAATAACAACGTGTATGCATTCGTACCTCAGCCAGAAAACTCATAATATAAAAATCATTGCATCATAAACTGGAACACCAAAATAATGATCCATATTTTTTTTTAATTCTTAGATTAATGTAGAAATTTAGAATAAAACGGTACGATTAAATTGAGAAGTATAAAAACACACCATAATAAAGCATTTTATGAAAATTTTTTATCAACAACCGGAAGTTGACATTTAAAAGTTTCATTTTTTTAATTTTAAACTCTTTATTCAAAGTGTCTGTCGTTCACACGAATTCGCAGGAATTTGAAGAACGTTATGAATTAGCTCTACTTAAATACCGATTTCAGGAAAAAGCAATCTTCACTGTAATGACAAATGTTTATTTTCTTCTAAAATATTAAATCGACAGACAGGCCGCAGCCCGGCTCCCATTTACTCGTTTAAAAGACCAAAATAAATGCTTACTTTCTAAACGAATCAATAACATCGCGAAAAACACTTAATAAACCAATTCATAACTAAAATGAAATTTGGCGGTTTAATCTGCCAATTTGGTTTTTTGGCTGTTAGAGCTCTTCAAAAAGATTTAGTATGAATCCGACCGGCGATCATATTGACGTATGCATAGGACTGAGCTGTATTTCTGGCTTTGAATTAGTACATATTTTAACAAAGCTTTCCTAAATCCCTTTGAGATATAGTTTACAATAGAAAAGCAGATACAATGATGGCCGAAGGTGAAGTAGGAATACAAACGATTGATGAGAGTAGTCTAGAAGTTAAGGTGACCGACCCTCACCAAGGAGGTTGTGGGTTCGATACCGACCAGGGGATCTTTCTCATAGCGACTCAAAATGGACATCAGTAATGGTTCTGACCAGGTAAAGGACTGTAGTCTGATTCTATCGAGTAGTTTAGGTGTCCGTTCTACAAACAAGAAGTGGCGGGATCGATACCCACTGGGGATGATTCTCGAGTGTGATTTTATCAGCTTACGCCACAATCGAACTTTGAACCAAAAAGTAAAGAATACTACCAGATACTGAAAAGCAATGTATTACACTAGTTTCGGACAATAACATCATTCAAACACATGTATATTGTTTGATAGAAATAGTGCTCTCTTGAAAAGAGTAACCTTAAACCTAGTTTGAACAAACTTTACTATTAACTTTCACCTAGTCATTTGTAGAGATATTTAATTGGTATGAAAGCTTACACTAGTTCCAGTAAACAATGAAAACAATAGTGTTGGGCATGTGAAAAGCAATTTCCGGAGAAAATCTTGCCTTTATTTACTAAAACACAAAAGCAGTAAGTCCACAAATACCCAGGGTTATCTTTTTTTGAAATCACTTGATAGGGAATCTTAAGCTTTTGATTTGTATACATATTCTGTGTCAAAACAGAAAGATGGCTGGTGATTAGTTTCTGACAAAATCTTTTTATACACATAGAAGCAATGAGCAACAGGCCTTAACCCGCCCTGTTTTCATAAAGGGGTATGGATTGAACATCATTCGAGAAGGACGCTTCTTCAAAATGTAACATTTAAGTTCTGGGTAAAATGTTGAAGTTCAGAGTTTTTTCCTATTTGGTCTATTTTCGAAAAGTCCCGATCAATCGGCGAAGTTCGTCGATGCATAACATTACTTTGAAATTGTTATTAGATTTGATAAAGACCAAGATTCATGATCAATCTATCCTGCTACGCTTATAATGGTCTGAGCAAATGGATTCCTTAACACAATTTAAACGCTTTTGAATTTAACACCAGAGCCATGTATGGAAACCCAGCCATATCAAGAAGGTTGTGTTTTCACTCATGGTAACGGATTTTACTATTTCGGCTGAGGATCACATATAGATAAGTTATTTTAAAGATAAAATCGGGTCGTTCGTTTCTAAGAGCATTTCACTGTTTTACTTTATTGTCAATTACAGGAAAACAGACATGTTGCTGTTCTTGTTGGATGATTATAGTTCGAATATTCTAATAATAAGGAGGCTATACTATTCGCACCGGCGTCGGCGTTCGGTTAAAGTTTAAGGGCATGTTGGCATTATTACTTATTATTCCAATGCCCATCATTCATTTTTTTTAATACTTCACAGGGTTGTTAAGGAACATCACGCCATGAGGTTACATTACTCCATATTATATTATTAATTCAAATTATGACCCTTGATTTACTAAGGATTTAAGTCAAATTTAAAGGGCACATTGATTTATAAAATAATATTGATCTATATATATATATACCGTTAAATCTACTCGCGACCAATACGAATTGTACATACCGTAGCAATTTTCAAAATTAGCCAACAGTTATTTCTTTAAATAACGCATCAGCTGAGATTATTCTTGGTTACTTATCAATATAACTATAGACTCCCTGAATGTATTCAACTGTCTGGTTATAACTGTCCACACGAACATTACTCTTTAGATCATCAGAGCACGGATATTTTCCAGGGAAGGAGAATCATTATATTGCAGACGGTATGTAATCTTATTTAGTTAGCAGTGAACAATTCTAAGGATTTGTACAGAATTTCCTCGTCAACTTAGGTGTTTTACAACGTTTTAGATTATATCATTTTAAATGATCGGACGAACACGAATATTTATGAACCTCGTTTTTTTACACCGAAGTGGACAAAGCGAAAAAAACAACAACAATAATTCAAGTGCAAAAGACACAAGCTGCAAGAAAATGTCGTCGCTAAACTTGTTTTTTTTTTATATGAGTACATACGTTGCATTCAACGTGAATATACTTTACAAGTTCATGATTGAGATAAACTATATATGCTTATCAAATGACCGGCGTAAATCTCGGCTTAATACGTAAACTCGATTTATCTTTTTTCAACAGGCTACCTTTATCTGAAATATGATATTTTGGTGTTGAAATAAAACAACTGCAAACAACCCGTTTTTGTGATGGAATAAAGTATTATGAATGAAATATACCGCTTACGGGCGCAAATAAAGGGTGAACAAATAAACCATATGCGACTTTAAGCTCGACAAGATTATTCCCAGAAATTTAGAATATCCAAACGCGTCGTATTTAATTGTTGTTCAACGTTGTAATTAAAAAATATCTTCTGGTTGCTTGTTCATGATTTCATAAGATGGTATTTACTGACCGTTCCAAGTCGGTAAAGCAAAACTTTTAACGTACAGTTCTCTGTAAATGGTAAATGGTATATGTCTTTGAAGTTTTGGAACATTCAGTTCCCTTTGTTTGTACATTAACCAATATTTTGCGACTTAAATACCCCCCCCCCCTCTCTCTCTCTTTCTCTCTCTCCGCTCGCTCTCTCTCTAACTCTCTCTCTCTCTCTCTCTCTCACTCTCTCCCTCTCTAACCCTCTCTTTCTCTCTCTCTCGTAAAAATTTCACAGTTGCAAAGCAGACTTGTACAGGCAAGAAATAATATTGTAATTGGAAAAAGGGGACCACATAAAATTAGCTCTCTTATGAGACTTCACGTTTTTACAGAGGTTTTGTTTCAAAGCATATGTATCAAGACAAAAAAAAACCATCAGACAATAGACAATGCGAAAAGACAAACAAATGACAACTTTCAAATTATCGCGAGGGTCAAATTCATTTCCTGTATAAGTTTTGCTTGCAGATATTATTTATAGCCCGTCTATGTTTTAATGAAATAAGTTAGTTTGTTGTGTTAGCCTTGGTGTCGTTTTCGGGTTATTTTGTGAGCCATGATACCGTTGTTTGGATATTTTGTGAGCCATGATACCGTTGTTAGGATATTTTGTGAGCCATGATACCGTTGTTGGGATATTTTGTGAGCCATGATACCGTTGTTGGGATATTTTGTGAGCCATGATACCGTTGTTGGGATATTTTGTGAGCCATGATACCGTTGTTTGGATATTTTGTGAGCCATGATACCGTTGTTGGGATATTTTGTGAGCCATGATACCGTTGTTGGGATATTGTGTGAGCCATGATACCTTTGTTGGGATATTGTGTGAGCCATGATACCTTTGTTGGGATATTGGTTGAACCATGATACCGTTGTTGGGATATTGGTTGAACCATGATACCGTTGTTTGGATATTTTGTGAGCCATGATACCGTTGTTGGAATATTTTGTGAACCATGATACCGTTGTTAGGATATTTTGTGAGCCATGATACCGTTGTTGGGATATTTTGTGAGCCATGATACCTTTGTTGGGATATTGGTTGAGCCATGATACCGTTGTTGGAATATTTTGTGAGCCATGATACCGTTGTTGGGATATTTTGTGAGCCATGATACCGTTATTGGAATATTTTGTGAACCATGATACCGTTGTTAGGATATTGGTTGAGCCATGATACCGTTGTTGGAATATTTTGTGAACCATGATACCGTTGTTGGGATATTGGTTGAGCCATGATACCGTTGTTGGAATATTTTGTGAACCATGATACCGTTGTTAGGATATTTTGTGAACCATGATACCGTTGTTTGGATATTTTGTGAGCCATGATACCGTTGTTGGGATATTTTGTGAGCAGTGATACCGTTGTTGGAATATTTTGTGAGCCATGATATCGTTGTTGGGATATTTTGTGAGCCATGATACCTTTGTTTGGATATTGTGTGAGCCATGATACCGTTGTTGGGATATTGGTTGAGCCATGATATCGTTGTTGGAATATTGTGTGAGCCATGATACCTTTGTTGGGATATTGGTTGAGCCATGATATCGTTGTTGGAATATTGTGTGAGCCATGATACCTTTGTTGGGATATTGGTTGAGCCATGATACCGTTGTTGGAATATTTTGTGAGCCATGATACCGTTGTTGGGATATTGTGTGAGCCATGATACCGTTGTTGGGATATTGTGTGAGCCATGATACCTTTGTTGGGATATTGTGTGAGCCATGATACCGTTGTTGGGATATTGTGTGAGCCATGATACCGTTGTTGGGATATTGTGTGAGCCATGATACCGTTGTTAGGATATTTTGTGAGCCATGATACCGTTGTTGGGATATTGTGTGAGCCATGATACCTTTGTTGGGATATTGGTTGAGCCATGATACCTTTGTTGGGATATTGTGTGAGCCATGATACCGTTGTTGGGATATTTTGTGAGCCATGATATCGTTGTTCGGATATTGTTTGAGCCATGATACCGTACAAACAAGCATGCGCGTTAAATCCTTGGCATTCTTATTAACCTTATTATTCTAGACAGCAGCACTGAGGTCGTCATAGACCAAATGGATGAGCACCTTCTACATTATGCCATATGCCAAATTTTATATAAATGATAATGTTTATATGTTATCACATTGTGAACAGCAATGAACACAATATCGTAACTAAACGCTGTTTCCATGTCATGGCGTGAGTTGAAGGTACAACGATGCAAATTTGAGGTGTTTTGGCTATGAATGCGAAAATTGAATGCTAAACCATTCCCCCGGCGGTCATCATTATCGCCGAATAAGTTACGTTGGTTTCTATGTTAGACATTAACATAACTTCGATATTTCTGATGTAAAATAGGTCACTCATTGCTAAAATGCTTTTTGAAGTTTCCACGTCAATGTAGCCATGTGTGGAAACCAGTCACGTTTCATACCAGAGGGTAATCAAAGGATTCCATTTAATGTACTCACACTCTGGTTTATGGTTTCTTGGATTTTTATCTCTTGTTTTCAATTATCAATTATAATTAGTACAACTATAATTCTAAAATTTGGAGAATGTAGTTCCACATAGGAATGGCCATGAGTTGTTCTAAATGTAAAAGTCCTGAATAAAATTTAATATCCGATCGTCCAGAACTTGCATAACTTGCTAAGACGTCTGTGTTGACAACGTAAAAATCTGGATTTTCGTGAGAATTGTTCCCGTACATTAGGTTTAAGCATTTTCTTTACATGTGTGTGGCTTTTTTTATTGACAAAATGTTGCCGCGTTACAAATTTTAGAACTATATTTGTTATACTTGCTGCACTATGCTCGATTTTCTGAACGTTGTGGTGCCAATGAATAGGTTGTGGTGCTCATGAATAGTAATTTAGTAGGAAACGAATTGTGAAAAAACTGTAGCAATTTCATAACACGAAAATTAACAATTAACTGAATTAATATAATTTTCGATCTTTTTAAAGTATGACCAACTACCACATTGCTTCGCGAACTTTAAGGTTCATTTTATGTCTAATAAATTAATACATAAAAGCAAAAAAAAATACTTAAAAGCAAATGATCGTCGTAATTTCAATTCTGTATTTCCAGGTATTATAAGGCAAAAATCTAAAGATTATGTTTATATATTTTCAGAGAGGGAAAAAGAGGCGGGTATATTCATGTCGAGAAAAAAATCACTGCGTAGCTAAAAATTTGCAATAAAAGGTATTTTACAGTCAATCACCTAAATTAACAAGCACTCCCTTGCCATTTCAGAAAAAACTTCCTTCGTTTGCATTGGATGATTACACTTTTGTGGGTAGATAACTCAGCGTGTATTATCGGGGAAAGAAACCGTGCTTGTTAAGTAACTATCTTTTTTCCAATGCTCCAAGGGAGGATTGTTTCTCTGAAATGGCAAGGGAGTGCTTGGATCATCCGCTTCTCTGAGGATTTGCTGAATTTTGCATATAAGAACGGGAAGACGGACAAGGATGGACGCAATAGCTGACCTTTATTTAAGATTTTCATGTGTAGTTGTTCTGTGACCCTGTAGCTATTTATTTATTATTTTTATAACAATTTACTCTAATTACTTCACTTATTCCTACCCTACGTAGATGACCATATATCTTTGAAAATTTGCGTTCTGTATGATCGGGTCGTTGTTTATTTTGTCTATATAAATGGCAACATTACATACACGGGTCGGCCGGGGCGCAATCAACATCTACCTCAAACAAAACACTATCACAAAGCTGACACTAGCACATGTAGCTGACAATACCACACAAGCGTTATTAAGAAAGGCATTGTTTTCTATCAATCCTTACAAATCCCGATAACCAGCATACTATGTGTCGGTGGCCTATAACGATCGAGTGTCTTTTCTTAAACCATGACTGACGAGGTGGTCATGTTGTACGTACACGACCCAGTTTCCTTCATTATGATTTAGACAACAACCTCTTAGATGAGTGGCAGACACCTATGCCACAAGACCATTCTGACCGCTTTGTGTGCAAACTGTTTAAATGATGATAACTAGATTCTAGAGTTCGACAATTTAAAATTATATCTGAATACTGAATTAATGTACTAGGTAAATATCACTTGACATGCCAAGAAATTGACAAACATGTATTTGTCATCAATTATAGTTTACAAGTTTGTAGTTTACTTATATACACGCCTGTTTATGTTTGGAGCTTGGAATTGTTAAACTATTACATTGAAGTAAATGTCTTAAACGACTTTCATTATTATCCACACCACACTGAGGGACCCCAGCATATGATATAAAAGGAAGCGTATCGTTGGTGCTCAACTTCTTGCCCATCCGAAATGAAATGCGAAATGAATGCCAGTTGTTTTCCTAAAAACGAAATTTTGCCAATTTAAATATACAAGTTTTAAACAGAAAGGATGTCTACAAAACATTATCAAAGTCGGATTTTTATCCAGCGAATTTCTTTTGTTTACATGCATATTCCAAATTAGGAATAGTATTGTCATTTGCCTTTTCTGACATTCTCTTGTTTGTTGCGTGTATACATTCATTGCAATATTGCCTTCAAAATGTACGACACCGGAAGCAGTCGCCTACGCGCCTACGCGAATATTAGCTACTGTTTCCTGCCGTAAGTCTCCCGTCATGAGATAATCCGATAGTGACGAGGCAAGGCATCAAATACGCGACTTGGTGGGTTTTACTGAATATCAATATGTATGTTTATTGTTATAAGATGAGGGCTCTCACTAGTTGAAAACTAAGATAACGCTGTTGTAAAGTTGCATTGTAACTATGAACTTATCAACTCGAATGTACACAAACAGATCGTATTTATTGGGCCTACTCCATCATGCACTATCATAGAAACGAATATCAAGACTGATTCCTTGCGTTATCACCCATAGAATTCAGTGGTGTCGGTCGATTCATGATAGGTATACCTCGACCTAGTCCTTTTTAGCCTAATGTTAAGCCTTAATGTTTGCTTTTAATCGTGTGGATTTAGCTTTGAACTTTCACTTTATATCAGTTAAATTTACATTTCGTCAGTATGAATTGAGCTTTGAATTATTTATTATTACTTAAATTTAATTTGACAATTAATATCTTGTTTTGGGCATTTCTATTGTTTTTCAAATGCATAAACTATTTTTCGTACTTTGTCCGTATAGTTGAACGTGCTTATTCACTAGCACAATATATATATGCAAAAAGCTACAGAAACATGCTCATTAGCAAAAAGTTTAAACATAAACCCGGTTTAGTGGCAATGGGCAACCCCAAAGACATAGAACACAAATTCACAAATAAGAATCATAGAACAGCACACAACTCTACAAACAGCACAGTGCATACATACTAAATATATAAATATATATAAATAATTGGTATGTTTATCAAGAATTGTTAGGTACCGCCTTGGAACGGTCAGTAAAATGTAAATTTACTGGGGGTTTAAACCAGTTTATGTGCACAAACCTCACTCTTATCCCAACAATTCTTAATAAAGATAAAACGCAAAAGATAAATCTTATCAAAGTATGCATTAACTTGAGGAAACTTATCAATAAAACAAATAATAACAAAAAACGAAAAGGTAAGTACTTCAATGATTAGAGTTCCCAACTCTATCTGCAGACGGAGGGAAACAATTCAGAGCACCTAATGCAAATACTTTTCAAAGATACGATGCAGTCATCGTTAGAAACCAAAAGCTTCACACACAGTCTGCCTTAAAATGTGTGATCATAAAGTTTCATAATAAAAAGCATCATTGTACTAAAACTGGGAACAAATAAAGAAAAACATTATTAAAAATAAAAGCGACTAGTATATGCTATTCTCTCCTTCCAAATGATTTGAAAACGTAAAATATTTGAAGAAATTTAAGTCACAGTCAAAACACTCGGAGTCAGTCAACACGTGTCCGCCAAAAACGGTTTTAAAGATAACATGAATTAGCAAATTCTTCATAAAAATCTAAGCACTGAAAGTTTAGTTATGAAAGGATGCTATATTTAACCCAATAATTTGTTTCAGGTATTCATCTTCAAATACAAGAAGGCAAGTGCTCTTCAAAATATTGCCTTTATATCCACGGTTTAAATTATATCCACGTAATTCATTACGTCTATCTGCCCAACTGCCTGTTGGAAACATTTTAATTTTACGAATTTTCTTTAAAACATCACCATAAAAATCGGGATGAGCAATACTATCAGCAATGAGCGATTTAAGACTACTATTGTACTTTGATATGAGATTATAATGATTATTAACAAATTTAGAGAAAGTTTTCCTTAATTTAAAATATCGGAAACCCTGTTTTAGAAGTTTTTGCGTCATAAGTTTACTGCGAGAGCTGAATATTTTTACATCTGTACATATTCTAGCAAATCGTATTAACTGTGCAATAAAAACACCATACGATGGTGAAATAGGAACATTACCATCTAAAGAAGGGTAATTAATTATTTTAAAATTAAAATCATCACGTTTATCATAAAGATTGATGCTCAATATATCTTCCTTTACTTCTAGTTGCAAATCTAAATAGGATGCTTTTAAAACGGATGTATTGGATTTATTAAGTTGCAATTGTGAAGGGTATATCGAATGAATGTTATCTGTAAACACAGGATTATCTAAACTTAGAATATCATCAATATATCTAAACGTGCTATTGAATTTATCAACAAGAGCTAGATCTCCAGACTTAAATAATTTTAACATATATTCACTTTCATAGCAGTATAAAAAGAGGTCTGCAAGTAAAGCTGCATAATTGGCTCCCATTGGAATTCCAATAGTTTGCTTATATAAACCATTTATTTACCAAATTTAAGAAAAGAATTATTGAGTACAAAATTTAAAACTTCAATGACATTTGTGCATGTCCAATAGATATATTTATCTGAGCGATCATTAGTAAAAAAAAGCCCTTTTAACATTAACTGCCATGTAAGTAGTTTTCTCCCTTGCGAAAGTTTTTTCGATAAGAGGAGTCAATTTATACAGTCTATTTTCAAAATCATTAACTAAATCTAAAGAATTATTGATAGACCAAAAGAGGTTAATTCCAGAATTCTCATAAACTTTACTACAGTACTTTTTCACACGAAACTTTATAGCAGTTAAGCAGGATGTAAGTAAAATTGAAACTTGTTTAGTAGAGCAAGAAATAGAATTAACAATAAATCGTGATTTATACGGATTTTTATGCATCTTAGGCAACCAGTGTATTGTAGGAATGTTTTTATGATCATCATTCAAAAGAACTTGAAATTTAGCATTATAATCAATATGATTTTTAATAACTCTTTCTTCATCGAGTTGGCTAGAGTTGTAAGTTCTGGAAGATTGTAACTCTCCAATAATAGTATTTACATAATATAAACGTCAAGCTATGATTACATTATTAGCTGCTTTATCAGCTGGTACAAATACAAGTTTTTTATGTAGGGATTTTATATCCATTATCAACTTTGGAGTTATCAAAATAGACTTTGGGGGAAGTGCCAACGGATTATTGTTAAAAAACTCTATTTTCTTATCTATTAGGTACAATATTTTATTCATCCACGGTAATAAGGCATTTGGTTCAACCCCTTCTCTTTTGCACCAGCTTTTACTATATTTGGATAAAGTGTCTGTCAATTCTTATTTACATGTATGAAAATAATCTCAGATGCAATCCGGTATTTAGGACCTTTATTAAGCAGTTTTACTTGCTTCGTGTATAACTTAGACAAGCATCATCCAAATTACTAGTTTCTATACTCACTCAGTGAAGCCCTTCAACAGTCATTGCAATATTGTATTGAGAGTGTTCGTCACTCCTAGCAAGTATGGAACATACTTGCTTTTCACATGTCCCACAGTTTAACTTCACTGTTAATTGGAATTCATGTAGGCTATTATACCATTTAAATAAAATCCTACAGTTTATATTATTGTTAGCCCCGAAATGTGATACGGATGGTGTCTGTTTGCATTAGACGACCTTTTTGTGTAAAAAGTATTTATATTAAGATGAAAAAATGCCCAATAATTGCATCGCCCCAGGAACAACAGCTAGGTCACGTGTATGCATTCGTACCTCAACCAGAAAACTCATAATCTAAAATCACTGCAGCATAAACTGGAACTTAACCCTAGTTTGAACAAACTTTAATAATTTACATTCACCTAGTCATTTGTAGTGATATTAAATTGGTACAAAAATTACATTAATTCCAGTAAACAATGAAGTTAATAGTGTTGAACATGTAAAAAACAATTTCCGGAGAATATCTTGCCTTTATTCACTAAAATATAAAAGCAGTAAGTCCACAAATACCCAGGGCAACCATGTTTTTAAATCACTTGGTAGGGAATCTTTAGCTTTCGATATTTTTTATATATATTCTGTGTAACAATAGAAAGATGGTTGATGATGGGTTTCTGTCGAAATCATTTATACACGTAAAAGCAATAAGCAACGGGCTTTAACCAGCCCTGTGTTCATAGTTGGGCATGGTTTGACATCATTCGAGAAAGACGATTCTTCATTTACATCAAAATGTAGCATTTAAATTCTGGGTATTACTGTTAAAGTTTGTTTTTCCCTGTATTGTCTTTGTTCAATAAGTCCCTATCAATCAGCGAAGTTTGTCGATGCATAACATTACTTTAAAATGGGGAACTAATTCCGTTAATGTTTCAAGACTTCTTTTGCTTGACTACAGCAACGGTTTTGAATTTAACACCAGAGCCATGTATGTAAAACCAGCCATATCAGGAGTGTTGTGTTTTACTCACGGTAACGGATTTTGCCATTTCGGTTGAGGATCACATATGGATTAGTTCTTTTAAAGATAAAATCGGGTCGTTCGTTTAAGCTTTTAACTCCAATACCCTTCATTCATCTAAAGTTCATGTTTAAGAGCACATTGTGGCCATCTAATGTTTTAAGGCAAGATTTTCACGAATTACTTTTATACCCTTCATTCAATTGACTTCATTCTTTACACCGTTGTTTACGACCATTACACAATTTGGTTACATAACACCACATTATCCTGAATAAATATTATGGCAATGATTGACTAAACATTTGGTTAAAGTTATGGGGCAACTTTGGGTTAAAACTCAGATCTTAAATATTGTTTATTCAATGCACTCCATACTTGGCAAAGCAGCCACCCCACAATAATGTAACATAACTCCATTTAAACCTTTAATACAAATTATTGCCCTTGAATGATTTGTTACTTATCTTTGCTTTTGACAGGCACATTTGTGTATTTTTAACTAGGGGTTCACAAAGGTAAGCATGGTTATTAAATGACGATCGTCGTAATTCGTCGGTTTCAAATCATTCACACAAAAACATTCCTGAAATATTAGTTCAAAATTGTCTTTGGGAAACCATTTACAGTTCAACAACAACAATCGTGGTTATCATCGGCCATTGAAAATCGGTTGAAAACTTCTGCAGTTTTGAAGGAAAAGGCATAGTTGATTGTCACAAATGTTTGGAATAGTCTACTAGCGCATTAGAATTGAAATAATCTTGATGTACCGATAAAAACTATAGATGCCGTCGCATTTTTCAAAATTAGCCAACAGTTATTTCTATATATATAATGCATCATCTTAGATTGTTCTTTGTTATTTATTAATATAACCATAGACACCCTGAATGTATTCAACTGCCTGGTTATAAATGTCCACACGAACATTATTGTTAAATTCATTAGAGCACGGATATTTTGCAGGGAAGGAGAGTCATTATATTGCAGACGGTATGTAATCGTATTTAGCATTGAAAAATTCTAAGGATTTGTACAGAATTTCCTCGTTAACTTAGGTGTTTTTTTACAACGTTATAGATTATTTTATTTATAATGTCCAGACGTTCCCGAATATTCATGAGCCTCGTTTTCTGACACGGAAGTAAACAAAGCGAATTACAAAAGAATTCAAGTACAAAAGACACAAGTTGCAAGAAAATGTCGTCGGTAAGCTTGGTTTTATTATATGAGTACATACGCCGCATTCGATGTTAATATATTTTCCAAGTTCATGACTGAGATATACTATATGCTTACCATGTGACTAGCGGAAATCTCGGCTTAATACGTAAACTCGATTTATCTTTTTTCAACAGGCTCAGTTTATATGCAAAATGATATTATTTTTTTTTTAAAAAACAACTTTCAAATTTAATACAACTGCAAGCAACCCGTTTTTTGTGATGGAATCAAGTGTTTTTAATGAAATATACCGCTTGCGAGCGTTAAAAGTGAAACAAATAAACCATATTTGACTTCAAGCTTGGCGAGATTAATCCAAAAAAATAAGGATTTCTAAACGCATTGTCTTAAGTTGTTGTTCAATGTAATAAATGCCATCTGGCTGTTTGCGCTTTATTTAATTAGATGGTATTTACTGACCGTTCCAAGTCGGTAAAGCATGTTTGTGCATCAACCAATATTGTGCGACTTAAATACACACTACAAAAAAGGGAACCACTGAAAATTAGCTCTCTTATAAAGATCAAGGCAAAAACAAACATCAGACAATAGACAATGCGAAAAGACAAACATATGGCAACTTTCAAATTATCGCGAGTGGTCAAATATAGTTCCTGTATAAGTGTGCATGTATTATTATTACCCCATCTATGTTTTAAAGAAAGAAGTTGGGGTGCTGTGTTAGCCATGAAAACGTTGTTGAGATGTTGTGTTAGCATTTAGTGTCGTCAACTATGATTTTATTTATGTCTGAGTTATGCCTCTTGTTCGAAAGGGAAATGACTACAAACAAGCGTGTGCGTTAAATCCTTGGGACTCTTTTTAATCTTATGAACCTTATTATTCTAGACTGGCGCACTGAGCCTGTCATAGACCAAATGGATGAGCACATTCTACCTAATGCTATATACCAAATTGTATTTAGACAAGATAAATGTTAATGTGTATATGTTATCACATTGTAAATAGCAACGAACACAATATCGTAAATAAACCCTGTTTCCATGTCATGGCGTGAGTTGAAGAGTTGAAGTTGAAGGGACTTTGATGCAAATTTGATGTGTTTTGGTTTTAATGAAAAAATTGTATGCTAAACCATTCCTCCGGCGGTCATCTTTATCGCCGAATAACGTTGGTATCTATGCTATATATCAACATTCCTTCGAAATTACTGATGTAAAATAGGTCACTATTTGCTAAAATGCGTTTTGAAGTTTCAACGTCAATGATGCCATGTATGGACACCAGTCACGTTTCATAGCAGAAGGTAATTAAAGTATTCCATTTAATGTACTCTGGTTTATGGTTTCTCGGATTTTTATCTCTTGTTTTCAATTATCAATTATAATTAGTAGTACTCTAAACTTGGATCAAATTATACGTTGATCACGAAGGTCTGAAGAATACCATGGCAACAATACAAAGTAAACTTCAGGGACAATCCAAGTAACCAAAAGTTTACGAATGTCTTGTCTTAAGAATAACTAAAACATAACTAGTCATCAGTAAATTTTACATATTACTGGAACAAAATAAAGAAAACCAGCTACTCAAGAATTAATTTGTTAAACCACCAAAGTCATTTCATCCCTATAAGAAAACAAAACGTATTTGAAATAAAGTCAAAGGCGGAAAATAAGCCTTCACATCGTAAGTATGTTGTTGTTGTTGTTAGTGTTATATTGGAACAGTAGGTGATGACGTTAATAGACATGATAAAACTCTCATGTAGTATTAATTCCAGTATCGGCTTCTATTATCAAAACATTTTCATTTGAATCCGTAACCAGAGTGCATCATGGTATCAATAGCTCTGCATGAGGACCCAACCATCCGTGGTATTTATTATACAAATATTTTGCCATGAGGACATCCATTTCGTGGTACATATTTTATAAATATCTCTGCATGAGCACCATCACCTGTGTTATATATTATATGAATAGCCCTGCATGAGTCCCATCATTCCGTAGTATACATTCTATGTATACGTTCATGAGGACCAACCATCCGTGGTGTATATTTTATAAATAGCTCGCATGAGGATGGTATACATTCTATGTAAACGTTCATGAGGACCACCCATCCGTGGTGTATATTTTATAAATAGCTCGCATGAGGATGGTATACATTCTATGTATACGTTCATGAGGACCAACCATCCGTGGTGTATATTTTATAAATAGCTCGCATGAGGATGGTATACATTCTATGTAAACGTTCATGAGGACCACCCATCCGTGGTGTATATTTTATAAATAGCTCGCATGAGGATGGTATACATTCTATGTATACGTTCATGAGGACCAACCATCCGTGGTGTATATTTTATAAATAGCTCGCATGAGGATGGTATACATTCTATGTAAACGTTCATGAGGACCACCCATCCGTGGTATATATTTTATAAATAGCTCGCATGAGGATGGTATACATTCTATGAATAACTCTGCATGAAAACCACCAATCCGTGGTATCTATTATATAAATAGGTCGCATGAGGAATTTCCGTCGGTGGTATCTATTATATAAATATGTCGCATGAGGACTTTCCATCCGTGGTACCTATTATATAAATAGGTCGCATGAGGACTTTCCATCCGTGGTATCTATTATATAAATAGGTCGCATGAGGAATTTCCATCCGTGGTACCTATTATATAAATAGGTTGCATGAGGAATTTCCATCCGTGGTATCTATTATATAAATAGGTCGCATGAGGAATTTCCATCCGTGGTACCTATTATATAAATAGGTCGCATGAGGAATTTCCATCCGTGGTACCTATTATATAAATAGGTTGCATGAGGAATTTCCATCCGTGGTACCTATTATATAAATAGGTCGCATGAGGAATTTCCGTCGGTGGTATCTATTATATAAATATGTCGCATGAGGACTTTCCATCCGTGGTATACATTCAATGAATAGCTTTGCATGAGGACCACCCATCAGTGGTATCTTTTCTACAAAAAGCCCTACACGAGAACCAATACATGTGTAGTTTAACGTAATTGTTTAAAGCAATACTTGATGACGAGGGAAAAATCTTCAACAGGCCACGACACTTAATTCAAACAGTGTTGAAATGAAGATTTTCCCCGATACAGAATTTTGACTCGAGTTACAGCACTACTTTCTCCCCGATCTGAATGGCCGTAAATCGCTGTGATTTTCTGTATATGATTAGGTCGTTAAATGCCGGAACAAGGCACGGAAATACGAGCATTAGCTATCAAGCTAGATATGGCAACATGATATACACGGGCTGATGTGGACATAATGCGCATTGATGTCTAAAAGCGGCATTGATCTAATGCTGACTGTAACACAAAAGTCCGAAAGGTTGTATTTTAAATACTTGTTTTTTCCCATTTTAACAAAGGCTCACACATATTGCGTAATTGCAGACTTTAAAGCAACACATTTATACACTGAACCAATAAAAGGGCTGACCTTTGTTTATCTGTTGTTATTTGTTTTAGCGTTAATCAATTCATTGTCTGGGTGTTGTGTACATTAACTCTTAGAATTGCAGAGTTTTAAGCAATGCACTATTTTCGTGTTAATATAAATTGGGAAAGCTGAATCCTATGCAAAAAGATTGCTATGCATGGGACTTGTTTCTCCAGTTCAGTATTTAATTATTGAATATTCCAATTGTGGCAAACGCTTGTTCTGAATGGTCAATTTGATAAACTAGAATCATATTTTTGGAACTATTCATTCATTACCACAACGGCCTGATGAACACCATGATGAGCCTTTTTCAAATATCCCTGTATACCTGTTTTAATCTACTGTAAGGATTCATTAACAAATTATGTTACTTTTTCGCCATGGAAATCGTATTTTAATTAAATTAAATTTTGTTATCATTAACCCGCACGACTTCAATATTAATCACATTTTTAACCCCCTGGTAAACTCTTCTTTCGCAGTGACCCGAACATATATGGATAAAGATGCAGGACTGTGTTGGTTGTAAGATGTGTGTATTTTGGCTTGGCCTTGAGCATGTAAACAGGAACTTTGTTGAATATTTGATTTTAAAGCTTGTCCCAGTTGTTTCCATCGTAATAATACTGACCCTGACGTCTTTACCAGTTGTGTTTTTTGGCGAATCACCTAAAAGTGAGGTCTGTATAAAAAGTCGTTTAAACCAAAAGGACGATGGATGACGTTTGTCTACGGATGGGCACAATTACTGATTTTAGTTTCAGCCCATGTGTGTTTGCGCTGTGAACCTGCAGTTTTATGTATATAGGCCTTAACTCCTTTTCTTCCCCCCGGACATAAATGACCATACATATGTGGGAACTTGCGTTCTGTATTATTGGGTCGTTACTTAACTATGTATATGGCAACGTACCATACATGGGTTGGCGTGGACGCAATCCGCATTGACCTGAAACATATCACTAAACACTAACGCAGGCATAAGCGAACGAACGAATAAAGTTTATTTAATAAAAGGCCTCCAGACCATAATACATGTTACAATGCAAATCAAATATAACCAAATGCATATATGTAACTAATAAGAGTTGTGTCTCATGGTTAAGTGTTATCTATAGCTAACATGAGTTAATGAACGTTAAAGCAATGGACTTGATATGGGTAACATTTTCCGATGTCATCATATTATAGAAATGAACAATGTCAGCACAGGTAGCTGACAGAACCACACTAGCTTTAGTTATGAATCACCTTATTTCTCTCAATCCTTACAAATTCCAATAACCGACACTCTATTTCTCCCTACCCAGATAAGTAGATCCAAATATTTGGCCGTGCAGGAAATCCTTATCTTGCCCATGGGGCAGAGATAAAAAAAAGTACCCGTATGGATTGTAGTCTTTTATTATGCATTATTTATTTTCCCCTTCCGAGATGCACTTGCTTGTTTCGTGCATTTAGTAAGCAAATGCCTCCAAATTTACCAAATACTTGTTAATTGTCTTTCCTCAGTGAAAGACCTTGCAAGATTCATCGTTGTATTGCCTCCAAATTTATCACATACTTGTTAATTGTCTTTCCTCAGTGAAAGACCTTGCAAGATTCATCGTTGTATTGCCTAAAAAAATTATGACACTGGAAACACTCGCCTACGTGAATATTAGCTACGGTTTCCTGCCGTAGGTTTCCCGCTATGAAATACAATATTTATATGAAAGCCAGACGAATTTTCATTTAAGACGTCAAAGACGCGGCTGGATAGGTTTAGATGCAGGTTTTTTTTTTATCATAATCCGAATGAAAGTAAACATGAGTTTAAACGTTCTATTACTTGATTGAAATAAGCGACAATTTAGTAGAAATGTTGTAATAGTTTCATTTAGGTTATGCACTACAAATTCATGTTCCTATATATTTCTATATAAACAGGCAACACTTCAGATTGGAAAAAAATGTCATTTCTAGTGTTTTAAGTACATGTATATGACAACCATACATTCCCTTAGAATTCAGTTCAAAACCAGTTGATTTAATTTAAACAATAAAAAGTTAAGTAGCGTTTCTTATAAGAAAATTCACTCTCTTTGAAGTTAATTACCGATAATTTGTCTCGAAATCCATGTTGCATAAAACCGGAAGAAAGCAAAGTTATAGTCCAGCAGAAAATAGTTCATCTCTGAGATTTTCATTTTTTCTCGTAGCAGGTACTGAACTGATTTCTAAGAATAGCATCAATAAATTGCATTTCTCAGACTTAAACTTAAACTTAAATATCAGTCTAAACTAGCATTCCAACTCTTAAATATGGAGAGTGCGTCCTAGACCAAATACGGGTACTTGGCATTGAGTTACCCACATATAAGGTATTTTCAGGTGCTTTCTCGCATAATGTCTGCATGTTTCAGGCAGATAGATGCAGTGTATATGACAACTAGGGGATAACTATACATATGCATTAAAGAATGGCATATTCGAGTTGTCTGCGCTATACCTTACGCTAAGCGATATGCTTGTACCTTTAGACACATATCGTTAAACATACAACAGGTATGCGCGTGAATTTGTAGCGATTTTCAAGCAGTCTTTTGACTTGACAGATTAAAAAAAACACTGCGTCTGACCGGCGACCAGTCACATGGAAAAGGAAGCAAATATTGTTTTTGATTATTGTTAAAGCCGTCTGACTATCATTTCGTTATAAAATATGTTTTACATCAGTGTTTTATCTATTTACGGACATTGGAATGGTTTCTTTATAACACAGTTTAAGAAAAGTTGAAAGAAATTTATTACTTATTACTACTCATAATAAAAAAGTTATCCATAGACACATGTCCATTTGAATGGTAAACATATATCCCTATAGACGCGGCCTTCGTTCCTACACGGCAAGGCTGCTATTGTTTTTTTGTTGTTTTTTTAGTTTGGTACAGGTTTGTTTGCTTTGTTTTTGTCCTTTTTCAACAGAATTTCAGTTATATAAGGACATTGCTGAGCATCGCTGCAGTTAAGTGGTGTGTCATTGCCAGTTTTGTTGTCATTCGTCACACACCTTCCGGAAGCAAAACATATTGATAATTAAATGTGACAATACTGACCTGCTTCAGCATCTCAAAAACATTTCTCTGCCATTCACCAAGAAGTAAAGTTAGGAATAGTTTATATACTGTACAAATGGCAACAGTCCCAGGTTTCAGTCCCAGTTTCAAAGAAAGTCGCATGTTGTCAGGCACCAGCCTATGTCAAAACTCCCAGTATTTAATATTTCCTTTCTATACTAGTAGTATGTTTGCCCTGCTGCTATTTTATTTAAACTATTTTGTTATGATTGCATCTGACAACATGACAAGTGAAAAGGGTTATGCCTTGTCCTGAAGTGGTGGGTGGGGTATATTGAATTTAGACGGCATTCAATCTTATGTTTGGGAAAACTTATACTATTATCCAGAGACATTTTGTTCCATTGTATATACCTTACCCGAAAAGAGCGGAAAGTCGGAGAATTTCCCGATAAATTGTACGACAGGAATATCGTACAGCTGTTCTCCATACAAACGGGTCCATGGCCCCTTGTCGGATGTTGACATGTCAATCTCGGATACAGATCCCGGCTCGAACAAAAACATTATCTCTACATCTTCGAAACTCATCTTGGGTTAATGAGCTTAAAATCCCGACGTTCTGGAGTGTATTTTTTCGCAAGTCGCACCCAAAAAACAGTAGGGTCGGCGATATTTTCCAGGTAGGGTCGGGTGACCCGAACCACACAATTTATTTTTTAGGCCTAAACAAAATAACTTTATTGGTTGAAATTCATCCGGTATATTGCGTGGCAAGGACTGATGTCCGTTTTGTATATTCATGTAGAGTGTTCTTATATAACACAGCATAACACTATAATCAAGGGAAGTAATAAAACAAGGTTTAACCGTCTTTTTTAATCTGTTTATGGGACAGAAAAATAATTTCATGTACAAGATAGATACATGAACTGCTTACGTTAATATATGTTTGGGACTAAAGAATAAGTTTTCATTTTGAGTTTTATCTCAGAGTACACATTTCCACAGCGTAATATTTTCCCACTGCTGTACTGCCATACTGCTAGACTGCTAGCTTCACATCCATATATAAGCTTGTCTCATTTGTTTAGATAACTTGGTATATATATGAGTGAGTCATCCACTTTCCCCTTGGAATCGAGAATGCCTCTTGTTATATGCACTCGCTTGCTTTGTGTATAATTTTGGAGAGCATCGTCAAAATTAGATATAATTGCAGTATTGCCTCGGTGAAAGCCCTTTCCACGTTCATTTCAAATTTGCTATGAGAATGTAAGTCGCTTGAAGCAAGTATACTGTTCCCTAGCCTTCACAATTACTCATGTAAGTCTCACGTTGTGACTGAATCCTTTTGTAAACACGACTCTCTTGATAAGTTCTTACTTAAGCATGCAGTCACGTAGAGTTTTCAACTTTTATTAAAGAAGGATGGTAATATGGACGAAATTGAACGCCTGATCACCGTGTGTAAATCTGTATATAAACCGTTTTGTTTCTGTGAAGCTGAGTTCAGACAAATATTTTCTGTATTAGAAGCTTTTCTTATTAAAATGAAAATGAATGTATTGTTACGAACCATCAGCTGGTGCTTGGTGTAATAAAGGAAGATATTCTCCGGAAATTGGTTTTCACATGGCCCACACTATTAACGGCATTGTTCACTGGAACTCATGTAGGCTTTTATACCGATTTAATACAATCCGTACAGAGAATGAAGGTGTTATTACGTCCGACTAGGGTATTGTTAGCTAAATATGATATTGTAGGACAAGATGAGGACGATTTCTGTTTGCCTTAGAGGACGCATTTGTATTACAAGTATTTTTAAGCGAGATAGAAAAAATGCACAAACGTTGCATCGCCTAAGTTTTCGAAAACAAACACGACAAGAACACGAAGATCAAGTGTAAGCTCTGACATCTTCTAGAGTTTCATCATCTAAAATCATTGTAGCGCAAATGGGAACTTTAAGATGATGCTCAGATTAATTTTAAATATACATGCAGTAAGTGTAGCATTTAAGATAATCGGGGACAATTGAATTGAGAAGTATTAACAGCATGTTAAAAGGATTTTATGACATATGTTATAACAATCGGAAGTTGTCAGTTTAAAGTAACATTTTATTTAGAAACTCTTTTGTCAAAGTGTCTGTTGCTTATATGTATTCTCAGAAAGTTCAAGAACGTAATAAAGTAGCTCCACTTTTCTCATACGTAAATATCCAGCTTTGAGTTTGGTTTAAAGGTCATCCTCTCTGTAATACATGGTATTCAAAACAATTAATGAGGCAGGTCAGCCACAGCCCGGCACCGATTGGATTGATAAGAAGACAAATAATAAATGCTTACTATCTTATAATTTAGCGCGAAATGCCTCTGTAACAGTCAGCGCATATGCACGAGTTTTGAGGTAACCCTCTTAAGAAAACCCTAAAAATACTTACTTGAAATATGAGAATTGTAATCTGCTAAAAGGAGTTTTGGCTCTATTTTATTAATTGTGATTCTCTCTGGCGATCTCATTGGTGGAGGCATGGGCCTGAAAAATTAGAGAAATAATAATTTAATATATATTTAAAATTTTAGCTTTACAGCGGTCTTTCAGTCTATGAATTTCTACAATTTAAACAAAGTTTTGTTTGATGGTGGTCCTATATCTCTTGCCGAGTTCTATATAATAACTAAAGTAAAAAATAAGAACTAAAACTAAGTAGGAAAATGATTGCATTAGTCGTGCTAGTGGACCGTTTGTTAATGTAAGGCAATGTTTCACATACGTTTCAGACAATAAGACAATTTTCAGATCCATGTTCAATGTTTGATAGAAACAATTCAAATGTGCCAACTAGCAAGACGATAAACTGTTGACAACATTTTTTTTACATTAAAATTGACACAAAAACAGTAAACCCACAAATGTCCACGGTAAACAAGTTCAAAGACTAGGAAGAGAATCTTTAGAGTTTGATTAATTATATTTCTATATTTCCTGTGTTTAGACAAGACGACTGATGATGTTTAATTTATATCGAAAGCTTTATATATGGGGTCAAATTGTTGGGCATTATTCAACAAAGATAATCATTAATTTACATCAAAATTGATTATCTGGGATTTGGGCAGTACGGTTATAATTAAGTTCTTTTTCTGAACATGACTACGTTAAATAAGTTCCGCTCGACAAGCCAAGTTTGTAGACGAATTATATTTTGCTTGGAAATTAGTGGTGTTACATAGCGCACATACTTCGTAAATGTTTCTTTATACAATGCAGCCATATATGAAAAGCAGTCAGGTGTCATAGCAGAGAGTAATCAAAGTAAACCGCTGAAAATCGAGTCAAAGGCTCGGTTATTTTAATACAGCGACTAAAAATGTTAATTTTTCAATTTTGAAAGTTAGATTTAATAGAACTCTAAAAACTGAACAGTAGCATACGTTAAAAGGAAGGGAGCGAGAACAAACTCCCATGAGTAATCTTTCCTGATACATTTAAAATGTTCTAAGTTGATGAGTTCCTTAATTCAATCATGGAGTAGCTTGTTCTTTTACAGACGGCAACGGCTTTTAAATCTTGGTTGAGGATCATTTAAGAGGATAAAATCGGGTTATCCGTTTTTAAGAAGATTTCAAAGTTTATCGGGGAAACCAGTGATGCTGTTGTTCCTGTTGGGTGCATGTTTTTACATTATGCCTGTTCCAAAAGAAACAACCTGTAATAATAGTTCAAAACTGACTGATTGACCAAAATGTATGTATACTTCAACAACAACAACAGTCGTGGTTATTACGTATGAAAACACACAGACTTGACAAAAATAATATATTTTCGGTGTTGCAGAAACGGTACCCGGGTATAGATCCTTAAGATGCCGGGTGATTATACCGGTTCCCAGCCCATTTCTTCCCCCCTGTTAATAATAAAACTAAATAAAATAAAAATGAAACCAGACTTTCGGTTTCCGCCAAGTTTAAAGACATACATTTGGAACCGTTACCATGGTAATCATGTTTCGGGGGGGGGGGGGGCGTTTCATCAAGAATTCTTAGAGCGATTGAGAGTTTCAACAGTAGTAATGTACTGCTCCAAGATACACACGTGATCATAGATGCCTTGTGTATTCGGCCTCTGACGGCATACCATACTATGTACCGCTCTTCGAAGATGAATTATCCATATGCTGAATTACTAAAATGAAAAGTAGTTGTCTAACCAATACATCTTGGTGACAACGGGCGAATCAATTGGCTCACGTCGAACTTACTTCAGACGACGTTATTAAAAAAACAACATTTTACTTCATGTTTTTCGATGAAATATGGTGTTTTATCAGTGAAATAACAAGGAGTAAAAGTACGATATTAAAATACGTTGTATATAATTAAATAAAGTTATATTTGCAATTAAACTTAACTCAACGTTTATAAGAAAAATCATAATCTTGATTTGCAAACGTTTTCTGAAGCTTGAACCTAAAGGACCATGTACTCGATTTTTATCATTTCTTTCTCGTTAATCTGAATGACTGCATCTTAACCTTACCCTAAGCACGGTCAACAGCTACTTTAATAGCCATATATAACAATATGTTGTACACGGGCTTGGCAAGTTATGTTTTGGTGCAATCAACATTGGTCCAAAGCTGACCGTACTATTACTTAAAACGAGAGGCATTGACTGCCTTTATTCATCATCCGATTCCTTTCAAATCCAGATATAGCCCACACATAGAGTATTTGCAGATATCAAATCAAGCAACACATTAGAACAGTGCCGAGAACAATTTTGTGAAACATTGCATGATCAGAATAATAAAAGATTGACCTTTACAAACGCTATATGTTCAAGGTCATAACATATTACTTTTCTGGGTATATCACTTGTTTGTGTTTTGGTTCAGATGTACCAATGAGCTTTTACAGTGAGATTGTGTTGATTGAAATCCTTTGGGGAAGGTGACTCATTGATGTGCAAAACGGTCATTACCATACGTAAAACTTTCTTCGTCGTTCAGAATCGTGACATAGCATTAACTTCAAGGCTCTCTTCTCAATTCTGTCTTCACTATTATTTTGTGCAAAATTTACATGTTTTCATTCAATGCATAACATATTTAGTTGTTGTTGAACTTGAGTATGCTCAACATTTGTTGAACTGTAATAATTGTAAATATTGTTTCGAAATAAATATTGTTTAAACCGGTACTATCTACCCAAATATCTACACAATAATTGTCAGTTTTCAATTGCTAAAGCTTAATAGCAATATAAACAAACATGATTCGATAGAAAGATGTTATCATCATGTGTTGTTGCCTGCTTTTTAAAGATGCAAATATAATCCATTTAAAATTAGAGATGAATAATTTATTAGTAATTGATTTGTATTTCTCTCAAACAAAATTGTTGAATGTAAAAATGATCACCACAATAACAGCAAACACTGAAGACGGTAATAGGCACTTTCATGAAATGGAAATAGCCAGATTCCATGCTACAGGTATATATGTTTTTGCTTTGAATTTATTGTATACAGATTCACCGACTTCCGATTCTTGTGTAACGGTCCGTTGTAGGCGGCGGGTGTGCGTTCATAGTATAACATTCCGTTATAGACAGAAGTACATTCATGTTCTTGTTTAGCAAAGCCCGGGCTCCGTGTGGATTTTAAATATATTATAAGTAAGGACCAGTCGGCCTCTTCGGGGTTGAGCATACATTTCTCTGAAGGGATCTCTTGACCTTGTTAAGATACTCTTAAATACCACTAAAGAGGTGAAACACTTCTAAATAGTCAAACATCATGGAACCGGTAACTTGGAATGATTTATACATTTATCGGAGTGGTCAAATGATGACCAGTAAACATTGCTCACATGTCATCTGAAATCATTTTGAAATTGGGCCATCGATTTTCTGCCAAACATATTTAAATGATGAACTGATACTAGAGATCTACTTTAAGGAAAGCTCTGAAGGATGACCTCCAATCTATGTATGGGACGCCACTTGTGATAAACAATAGCTGATGACGAACACACCGTGATAGTATCTCGCTGAGATCTTATCTCATGCTGGCAGTATTTTGGAAAAAAAAGTCGACGGATTGTTCGCAAACTGTTATTACCCTTATTACATTAAAGTTATCCCATAAGTACCATTGCCGATTTGTTACGGGACTTTGTCCTCGGGGTATGTAAAAAACTATCAGCATTGTGGAAAACATGAAGTTTATTTGATATAGAACCAAACACTCATATAACCTCATTAGTTCCTCCCGGCCCTGAATGGCCATTACGGCCAACTGTGTTGTCTTTTGTGCGGGTTGGTCGTTAAAGGCCGGAACCATACACGGAAATACGACCTTAAGCTGCCCAGCTATATATTGCACCATACTTTGGCATAATCTCGAGCCGACGCAAATCTCATTGATCTCGATGATGGCATCCGTCCATAGCTACCGTATAATATATGGCTGAAACTGGAGACACGAAATTGAAATAGGAACCGGAGATGCTTTGTTTTCCCCATTGTAATTAACCACACATAGACAACACATAGAGCATTCGCTGACTTGAAATCAAACCACTTGTACAATGCCGAGAAATTTGAGAAACGTCTAATGCCTTTATCTGAATTTTCTAATTTTATTTTTAATTAATAAGCATTTTTCTGTATGTTAAACTTCGTATATATTTTACGAGGACTGGGATTGGCATTGTACATTTCAAGGGAACGAATATTGTAGGCGGAGTAGATCAGGTTTTAATAGACTATTGTATCTTGTCACGTCCCAATCCTTTCTGCTCGATGTTTAATTTCCTTACATTTGCCTCTGAAATTGTTGATTTAGGTTATGATTATACTGAGAAATAAGCTCGGCAAATATTTTTTGAAATTCGGAGTTATATACTGTGTATCACGTTTGTGCAAAATGGGGATTGACGGGATTAGGTCAAGTCAAGTCAAGTCAAGAAATTTATTAAGTAATCAAAGGCGACCGGCCCAAAATACGTGACATACATAATAAAACAAATAATATACGAGTTGTGTCAAGAAAAGGAATTTAAGCATATATCCAAACATGAGTATATCCTTTTAATTTTTAATTTCTAAAGGAAGATGATATACATAGAAAGACAACTTACTTAGAGTCTCATAATTAGTTGTTTTCATAAGGCTATAAAAGTCATTTAATTCTATACCAGCAGAGTACCAATTAAACAAATATTGTCTTCTTATATTGTCATACAGATTAGGATAGTGCGATGATATTTTTGTTAAGATTATTTTGGTATTCGTGTATCAGTTTGCTATGCCCAAATATCTTGACGGCATATTTGTATTGAAACGGGTTTCGCCGCATTGTCTGGTTTTATTTTAAGATCTCGGTATCAACACTACCATGTGCAGACTCCGGAGCTCTGTCCAGCTTATGAAGACAAATGAAGGATGTACACTCTCTGAAACTAATAGGCTTAATATCTGACTGCTATCTTAATTAATGTTATCATTATCACTATTTTTGGTCGTTTTTGTTTTATTATGTAAAAGAAATGGTGCGTTTAAAGGACGAAAGAGTAATATTTAATTTTCCTTTGGCTTCAGGTACGTCACATGGAGTAATGGGTATTTTCAATCCTGTTACTGTGCCCACTCTGAATAAGTGTGTTCTTAAAACAACGCCTAGAGAACAAAATGAGACGAAATTAGTACCATTGTTGAACGTTTTTGTTTTTTTTTATTTGTGATATACAGAAATATTGATAATCTTAAAAATTGTTCACGTGACTCCTAATGCATGTGATCTTGTTTGGTTGCAGACGGGGGCGGTGCGCAGCCAGGATGCTCCACCCGGCGGTACCTGCCGTCATATGCGCTGTGGTTACTGTCGGGATCCTCATCACGTCCCTCCTCCTTTGCCGCCATCTGCGACGCCGGCGTCACCAGATGTGCATCGGCAACTGCGGCTATGATGCCATCGGCGACTGCAAGCCACCCTCGCTCGTATCCGTTTCCTCCGTTTCCCAGGTGAGCACGTGTCCGTCTCGTGAGTTCCCCAAAGGTCAGAGTAACCATACCATATAGGTTATTAATGGTATACAGGTGGAAGCTTTTTTCATTAAAGTTTACCCATAAATTAAGGGACGTATAATCTACGTAATTCATTATTTAGATAAAAAAAAAACTCGTAACCGGATAATGCACCAGTCAATTGTAACCACGGCACCCCAGGTCCGGGGGTATACCGGGCATAGCCGGGGAAATGGGTCGTATTTTTACCTTACAGGTGGCCTCGCAGTGCCGGGTGAATGCGGTGGTTTTGTCTTGGCGCAAAAAAATAGCGGGGAATGGTCCTTACCTAGGGTAACTGAGGTGTGGGGGCATTTGGCGGGGATTTTACCTGAAGTTCGTCCCCGCAGGTCGGAGATTTTGCCCGGGCTTGGCTGGACCGAAAGTCAAAGTCCCCGCTATTCCCCGGACTGGGGAGGTGGGGGTCGGTTACAATTGACTGGTGCATAGGCGACACATGCCACATTACGTCAGCGGTATTGAAGAGTGACCGTCCGAAGTAATCGAACAGAAATCGTTAAGAAAAGTTATTTGTTCGGAAACTGCCTTACATACTGCGCGCCTTCAACAGCACCAAGGAAAATAACTCATTCTTCTAGTAGTTAATTCGTGCAATGGGTTATTTCCAATAGTATCCCCCAGTTCGGTGTGGCCGGGATTCCGTCCATCGGGACAGCTGTTGCGGGTAATATTCAATCGCTATATAGCAACAAATAAAAAGTAGAAGTTTACGATTGTAACATCATACAATTAGCTCGAAAAATAAAATGATTATGTTGTGATCTTATATAAGAAGGATTTTGAAGACAAAATCTAGTGTTGCTTAAGCAAAAAATGTCCTTTCAAGTAATCGCAACGTCAGACGAATATGCGAAATTCGCGGATAACGTAACGCCTGATATGTTTATGTATTGATATATGATATAAGATGCAAGCAATTCCCCCTGGTGTCTAAAGGTAATAAAACGCGGTGTTTCTTGTTGTGAAGATAAACGGCAATCCGACGTGTCTATAGAACATGTTTTCCTGCATCTGTATACGTTGTAGCCAGTTATTTTGTCAAGTGAGCGAAGACAGTTGTGTTTTAGGGAATTTTACCGAAAGTGATGGTCACAAGGAGTAAAGTGTAACGAATGGGTTTGTGTTTGGCCCGGCTCTTTTTCCGGGAGGCTGGTGGGCTGCACGGGATCCGCACCCGTCGCGTCGGTCACCGGGCCGTCAGCTACATCACGCCGGTAATCATTTCTCATTGTTTCTAAACTTTATTGATTAAGCGAAAGGTATATTCATGTTTTACAATGTTTATATATAGTGCATAAAACCTTTATTTGCACTGAATTGGCACAAAAGGGTCATTTTGACGTATAGAATCCGACGTTAATAAAATCCAACCTACTTGCCAAATGGTTTGGGGATGTACATCATAGTTTCTGTAAATATTTCAGTTGTGGAGAGTGAAAAAATTCTATTTTAAGGTTTTTTTTGGCAATTAATGTTTAGATGAAAACAAAACACTCTCTATGATTGTACAAACCTCAAATTGACAATATACTGATTATTAATGCACCAGTCAATTGTAACCACGGCCCCTCAGGTCCGGGGTTATACCGGGGATAGCAGGGGAAATGGGCCGTGTTTTTACCTTCAAGATGGCCCCGCAGTGCCGGGTGAATGCGGTGGTTTTATCTTTTCGCCCAAAATTGCGGGGAATGGGCTTTACCTAGGATCCCTGGGGTGCGGGGGCATTTGGCGGGGATTTTACCAGCAGTTCGTCTCCGCAGGGTGGGTATTTTACCCGGGCTTGGCTGGACCGAAAGTCAAAGTCCCCGCCTTTCCCCGGACCTGGGGGGCCTTGGTTACAATTGACTGGTGCATAACAGGAAGTACATGTCCATAGAGCTATATTTTCCGTTTTATGAGGCACACAATGCCAGATAAGAAATCCAATGAAGATTGCAGAAAGGCAATTATGTACTAGGCTAAATTATTAAGAATGGCAACTTTCGCCGGTCCACCTGCTGCAACTCATCCGACCACACACTCCCTGTGTCAGATTTTGCGTTTTAACAATCTGCCAATGCGGTTGTATTCTAAGTCAGTTAGATGACAGGAAATAAAATCTTAATGATTAAGAATCTATGCTTCGCTTAGTCCGCCCGTTCTTTATCATTAAGAATTTACTTTATGTCATCTAACTATTATATAAACTGTTTTTCCCTGCAAACTTAGAAAACGACGGTACTATGATTATATAATTACGTATTTCATTTTGGCATGTAGAAATGATGGAGCTAGTATCACGCCAAATAGTGAATAAACTACGTATTGTGTTGTTCACATTAAAGTGACACTCTTATTAAAAATCGATACTTACACAATTATAACAAACATACATTTTGAGCGATAAACCTTTAACTACTTACTAAATAGTGCATTTGCATGGAAAATATTGATAACTGATAACAAGATTGTAGCCGTATATTTAAAGCTGAAAACGTGAAAATATAAAATGATTGGTGAATGCTAAAAGATTTACTGTGATCTACTATAGTCTCATAAGGCAGAAGAAATACCGTGTTTTATGCACATTTCTTTCAAATTAAACTCGGTATCCTTCATAAGAACCATTGTTTTATTAATTATTTTTTTTGGAATATTAAAACAATAGTACTAATTGTGGTAAATCTTATGTGGGAATAAGAGTGCATCTTAAATATTTACACCAGTGCGCATGTTTATTACAAACGCACGATTTCGGAATAATTCAATCGACAAGATGTTGGCTAGAACGCCCTGGCTCTCCGATCAATGGTTCTTAAGTACCCCCAGCCACATGGTCTCGGGGAGAGGGTGCCGGCCGCTTGTCCGTCAGGAATTAAAAAAACTTTCATGAAGTCTGTTTGCCTTTGTACGGTGTTACACACTCAAGTTTCGTCTTGGTCTGATTATTGATGTACATTGATTATTCCCTTTAACAAATGCAATACACTTGCATTTGTCCTTCCGAAGATTTTGTTATAAACAAACAGGCATAGATAATTGAATCTTACACGTGTAACTGAAGATACGTCTTTTACGGGTCAGTTACTCATTTATTCCCCTTTAATATATAAAACAAGGCTTAAAGGTGCACATCATAGGTTGATGCAAACTATATTATATTGCAATCTTCAATGGGAAAATGACTATAGATACATTTTATGAATATAAGGAAAAGGATGTCTCAATGAAAATATCAATTCTCATTTAAACTTGAAATTTACCCTGTTGATGCGTGTAAAAATTCGCTAAACGGCATATAATATGAATAAGCCTAATGGTAAAAACGAAAAATTTAAAAAAAGTTATACACAAAAGTGTTTTATGTTGGCTTGTCGCCGTTCATACGCGTTCGAAATGCCAGAAATATTTACATTTTGTGAAACGAAATATATAAATATATACACGTTGTGCAAATAAATAATAATCATGGTAGAATACACGAGCAGATTGTGAATAATATTTCATGTATTTTTTACTATATTATAAGAGCCGAATCACGAAATTAACTGACTAATTTAAATTTAAGTGATATGAAATGTATCGCTGATAACGAAAAGCACCAGTCAAAAGCCGAAGATGGCTGAGAATTTTATTACGATTGAGAGGTTGTGAAAAATGTAGTCCGCTTGCTATTTTGTAATGTGATAAATCCGTCATAGTCCGTATATTTCCGAGTTTATTCAGAATGTTTCTAAAATAAGAAGAACCTCACCAGACCGAGCTTGAGTTTGTACGAGTTGTCTCGCTTGGTAATTGAAATTATGTATGTTGTTGCACAAAATGACCTATATATAAATATGTAAATTGGTCATTACGCATGCGCATTCAACATCACTTGACTATGACCAGGCGAGAATTTGCGGATTTTATGACAGTTTTTGTATTTTTTTAATCAGAGGTCACCAATTTTAAATGAATGTTTTATTTTTCTTGAGCACTCTAGGAAAAATCACACATATTACAAAATAACAGTTACAATGAAAGAAGTGAAGAAGAAAATAATGTGACAATTGCCTGTTACTCGTTCCGCCGGATACTGCTCTTAAACTTGTTATAAGTATTATTATAAGTATATTATTATAATATTAAACATTTATCTTGTTATGTAACTTAAACACATACAGTATTGGAACTTATACACACGTCTACGGTTTACTACGTTATAGGTCTCCTGCCCAGGACACACAAATATGGATGCACATTTATTTGCAGCGTGTACTTTTATAGTGCAATGTTGTAAGGGCAAGTTTCGTCTACGTCGATAGAACTTGAGTTATGGCCCTTGAATGAAATTTGCGCAGTCACGCCAAACATTTCACACTGTTGAACTCTCGATCATATTAGTGGCACTTCCATTTCCTTGAATATCAGTTTTAACGCAGTCTGGCTGTTCAAGTCTTATGGTTTTGTCACGTGATACATCCATTTCTGGCTTCTTTTTCTATGTTTCCGAATTTAATTTGTTCAGAATATACTCATGGATATGGTCAGAGCAAACATCGTCACTAGTCAAGGAAATTCTTACTCCAATTGCAGATAGTAGTCATCATAACGTATTTATTAGCTATAGCATATATGAGTTGTTTAGTAAACGTTCTGTAAATGTGATTAGTTATTGGCTTAAAATAGAAAATATGCAAACCGTAAAATATGTCACAATTGTATATGATAAAATGTATTTAGAAGTAGATAGAAATCCAAATAATAGATCATGGATGTATATGTTAAGAGAATTATTACAGAGGCTAGGATTCGATGATGTATGGTTAAACCAATGAGTTGGGGATATATCTTTATTTCTGAATGTTTTAAAGCAAAAAGTTACTGATATTTTTGTACAAAGTTGGAGCTCAGAATTAACAGAGTCTACCAGAGCTAGAACCTATGTACTTTTTGCAGATTTCAACATAACAATGTATTTAAAGGATGTTAACATTGATAAGTATAGAATTGCATTGTCAAGATTAAGGATGTCTGCACACAGATTACAGGTAGAGGCTGGTAGATGGCATAAACCAGCTGCTATGCCTTATTCGGAAAGAAAATGTCATTTATGTGATTTACTAGAAGATGAATATCATTTTGTTCTTGAATGTAAATTGTATACTGATATAAGAAAAGCTTACATAGATAAATATTATTATGCAAGACCTAAAATGCTTAAATTTATAAAACTATTCACCTCTCAAAATACTAATGCAAATAGAAAATTATCTATGTTTGTATTCAAAGCTTTCGAGTTGAGAAATGCCTACTATAGTTACTACAGATAATATTTGGTTATTCCTTTCGCTGTGTTTATGTTGTTCTATGGAACTGTGATTGCTAAACCATTTTTTAACTGTATGATTGGAAGATTGAGTGACCATTGACTATGTTATAAACATTAACGTATTTTATTGAGTGTGTACGCATGGGTGTATTGCTTATTATATTCTGAAATAAACTCTAAACTCTATGAAACAATAACTTGACAACTTAACACCCAATACCTTTCACCCAATTCATATCAATATCAATGTAAATACTCTTTTTTAAATATATTACATTTTGCGGAGTTTCGCTTATATGGTCTTGGTTGTTTTGTTCATCGAGTTGGGGATATAAATTTACGGTTTTTTTTTAAATATTTCATAGCTTCTATCAAAGGCTTTCTAGATTTAAATGTTAAAAGTTATTCGTCTCTAGGGATAAAACTAGCGACTACTAGATTGAAAACATCAAAAACAGATTTATTTAAACACGATTGAATCTGTTATAACTGTGTCCGACTTAAATTGAAATTGAAGAAATGATGTCTGCCAATAACGTATGCACTGCATATCTTCTGTCTGTTGTGTTCACGTTTAGTATTACACAACAAGACTGATGTATCTCAACGACGTCCGTGACCGACAACTCGGTAATGCTATTCATTATTGTCGCTGTTTTCAATGCAGAGAAACGTGTGATCTTCATAGACGTCGTGGGCGTCCAGAAGAACGAAATTAAAAGCAATTTTGATGTAAAGTATGTCGAATTTGTATTGTGATCGGGGATGGAGATCGATCTAGATCTGGCCATTTGCCCAAACATTGGAACTTTGTTAAAATTTCGTTCATGATAAAGTTTGTTATTCAGACTAATGTTTAGTCCGAATAGAAGGGAGACATTTGGAAAGTTCAATGCTTATTTAGATGCACTCAGTATTTCTTTTACGCCTTTTCTTTTCTAGATTGCAAATTTTTCCGAGTTCTGGTTAGTTAAAGTGTACTAAATGCGTGTTCTGTCCTTTGTCTTTTCAAGGACATTGCCAATGAGATTATAGGTCACTAATTCTAATACACACACTATCCAACATTAGTGAATAGCTAGAATTTAAGACTTCGACACGAAGAAACAACACTATGTAGATAGACGCCGAGTCATATCATTATGAATTAGTAGGAGGTCTATATGCTAGGAGGGTAGAAATGGCAACATTTGTTATCTTTCGTCTATTCCCAAGTCGCATTCGGGCTGCGATTACCCGCGGTCATTGTTTTTCCTGCGGATAGCAGACTGCTAGCACGACTGGTCGCAATACCTTGGGGGATTTGTCAAGAATACTTTTGTTTGCCAATGACCAGTCGCACGACAAGTTAGGATTGTACAAATAAAACTTTCATCAGACAATCAAAGTCGTGCGAACGTTGGAAGTCCTATATTGAATCAACAACGACAACGTATGAGATCGCATATCTTTAGAAAATTAATTCACAATATGGGTGGATCTGGATATTTGCATCTGATCAAGCAGGACGTGTCATCTCTGGTCATCGGTAAATGATAAATTATGGTAGCGGCTGCAGTGGTCTTGGTTTCCTGAGCGTTTTCATGTAAAGGACGCCTGTAGCCTTGACAGACATACAGCGTCCATTGGATAATTCTCCTGGTCTATACTCGCCTGTGAAATATGGCCGGTAATAATGTCGAGGCAATTATCGGAGCATATTACAGGGCAGTGTTTACAAGCTGGGGCGTAAAGATGTCGTAATGGATAACAACTGATGCACGAAAATGCAATTTAGGAGAGGAATTGACATGTTCTACTTATGTCGCCCTTCCAACACCGACCATCGCGCTAATAGCTGGCCACAATCTGAGCGGCAGCTAAGACACGTCTAATCAAAACAGTCTTTATATGGAATTATTGGTCCTAGTTTTCATCAACACGAAAGTGAAGTAAACGTATCATTATATGTGGAGCTACTGCTGCACAAACCTGAGTGTTTATGTATACTCTGAAGTTTAAGGATACAGTGACGGTACACCTCTCGAAGGGATTTACTGGATTTCATCCACATTATGGTCATAGAGCTTGATGTTCAAGTTGGATTGTCTGTTGCCTTAGACTCTAAATCTAATTAATGGATTACGTGCGTGTCACGTGACAGCGACAATTTGTGTTCGTGACACTAATTCTGGTTTTGCACGTCTGCCACTTAGAGGAACCACAATGGTGTTAAATTGGAAATCTCATTTAACTGAAGAATTACCACACCAGACACATTCTAATGAATTTAAATTTCAAAGTTCAAGCTTTGATATATGTTTTGAAACAAACTTCAATTAAGTAAGAGACTGTGAAAGGGGTTTTAAATATAAGTGTCTTAAGCTTCTTAGATATAAGCTTTCCTGAAGTAGTGAGCGCCTAGTGCCTCAACTGAATTTCTGGCCCTAGGGAGAATCTCCAACCCCTACAAACCCGACCCCCTTGCGGCCATGGAATTGGCGTCAACGTTGGACAAGCTGAAGCGGAAGTGCCTGCGGCGTGCACACACGGAAGTCCAAAGCGTATGTATCCACTTCCGGCCGCATGTCACGGTTTCTACCGAATGCGATTTGATTTAATCTTTCGCATTTGATTCGATCTATTTTTCTTGGCACTAAATACGAGTCAGAATTCATATTTAAGCTCGTTAAGCTACTGGATGTTGTTTACGCTATGAGGTTGTTTAATATGTTTAACATTTATTGTATTATAACACACGTGTGATTTGTATGTTATTTTGTATTGTTATTCGTTTTTTCATGCAATGTTCTTGCAGTGAAAACCACGGGATTTATCCATTGGCGACACCTGTTGTTTTCCCTTTCTTAATAATATTTTGTATGGATTTATTCCATTTCGTAGGATATATATGTGCTAGATCCATTAATCATGAAATACATTTTAAAGATCGGTTCAAACTCTCATTGGTGAACAATTCTCCATCGGTAATTACCAACATAGTCTGTCCGTTACGCTGTAAATACGGTGGCAGTATATGTCAGTGGCCTATGCTTGGGCTGTTCTACGGTAGCAATGTATGTCCAGGGCTGTCAGTGACCTATGGTTGTGCTGTTTCTGCGGTAACAATGTATGTCCAGGGCTGTCAGTGGTCTATGGTTGTGCTGTTTATGCGGTAACAATGTATGTCCAGGGCTGTCAGTGGCGTATGGTTGTGCTGTTTCTGCGGTAACAATGTATGTCCAGGGCTGTCAGTGGTCTATGGTTGTGCTGTTTCTGCGGTAACAATGTATGTCCAGGGCTGTCAGTGGTCTATGGTTGTGCTGTTTCTGCGGTAACAATGTATGTCCAGGGCTGTTAGTGGCCTATGGCTGTGCTGTATTTACGATGGCAGCGTATATCCAGCGCTGTCATTGGCCTATGGTTGTGCTGTTTCTACGGTTGCAGTGTATGTCAAGGGCTGTCAGTGTATGTCCAGGACAGCCTGTGGCCTATAGTTATGCTGCTATTACGGTAGCAGTGTATGTCCAGGGATGTCCGTCGTCTCTGGTTTAGCTATTATTACTGTATGTCCAAGGCTGTCCGTGTATGCCAGGGCTTTCCGTCGCCTCTAGTTGTGCTGTTATTACGGTAGCAGTGTATGTCCAAGGCTGTCAGTGTATGTCCAGGGCTTTCCGTCGCCTCTGGTTGTGCTGTTATTACGGTAACAGTGTATGTCCAAGGCTGTCAGTGACCTCTTGTTGTGCTGTTATTACGGTAGCAGTGTATGTCCAAGGCTGTAAGTGACCTCTTGTCGTGCTGTTATTACGGTAGCAGTGTATGTCCAAGGCTGTCAGTGTATGTCCAGGGCTTTCCATCGCCTCTGGTTGTGCTGTTATTACGGTTACAGTGTATGTCCAAGGCTGTCAGTGACCTCTTGTTGTGCTGTTTTTACGGTTGCACTGTATGTCCAAAGCTGTCAGTGTATGTCCAGGGCTTTCCGTCGCCTCTGGTTGTGCTGTTATTACGGTAGCAGTGTATGCCCAAGGCTGTCAGTGACCTCTTGTTGTTCTGTTATTACGGTAGCAGTGTATGTCCAGGGCTGTCAGAGTATGTCCAGGTCTGTCAGTGGCCTATGTTTGTGCTGTTATTACGGTTGTAGTGTATGTTCAGGACAGCTAGTGGCCTATGGTTGTGCTGTTATTACGGTTGCAGTGTATGTCCAGGGCTGTCAATGGCCTATGGTTATGCTGTTATTTCGGTAGCAGGGTATGTCCAGGGCTGTCAGTGTATGTCATGGACAGCCGGTGGCCTATAGTTGTGATGCTATTACGGTAGCAGTGTATGTTCAGGGCTGTCCGTCGCCTCTGGCTGAGCTATTATTACGGTAGCAGTGTATGTCCAAGGCTGTAAGTGACCTCTTTTTGTGCTGTTATTACGGTTGCAGTGTATATCTAGGGCTGTCAGTGTATGTCCAGGGCTGTCAGTGGCCTATGTTTGTGCTGTTATTACGGTTGTAGTGTATGTCCAGGACAGCCAGTGGCCTATGGTTGTGCTGTTATTACGGTAGCAGTGTGTGTCCAGGGCTGTCAGTGTATGTCCAGGGTTGTCAGTGGTTATGGTTGTGCTGTTTTTACGGTAGCAGTGTGTGTCCAGGGCTGTCAGTGTATATCCAGGGCTGTCAGTGGTTATGGTCGTGCTGTTATTACGGTAACAGTGTGTGTTCAGGGCTGTCGGTGAATGTCCAGGACTGTCAGTGGCCTCTGGTGCATGAAATAAGACTACATGTACATGTTCTTGTTTGATCAAAATTAATATTAAAGCGCCCTTCATTAGCATGAATAAAATATTAACAATATAGTTATACACGTTGTAAGTTTTTGGAACGTATTGCATCTACAGCGCACTTTAAATATGACTTATAGCTTCCTCAAGACACTTGATAGCCATCAATCAATGTATTAAAGGTTTATATTGTCATGATAATCATCACATTTGGTAAGCATGCTAATTTCCAATTTTTACTATAAGTTAGGCGTACGATGATGATAAGGTGGCAGAACACGACAGTACGATAATGATACCGCGACAGTACCATGATGATAACGCGAATGTACGATGATAATAACGCGACAGTTCCAAGATGATAACGCAACAGTACGCTCGTGAAAACGCGACAGAACGATGATGATAACGAACAAGCAATATCGCAATAATACGCTGGTGAAAACGCGACAATACGATGGTGAAAAATCGATAGTTTAGCGCATAATCATAATCGCACTGTCATATTATCGCGTTTTAGTTATCGAACTGTCGCCATATCATCACCGTACTGTTGCGTTTTCGTTATTGTCCCATCGAGTATCGCGTTTCAGATCAACACATTCACAGGCGATGGCTCTAACGGAAGTCCGTAGATGAACGTATATGCATGCATATACAGCATTATAGACAGTAAATAAACATTATTGCGTACATGTAATATCATTCAGCAAGTTTAACAAACCGAGAATAGGAAATAATCAGTATATTATCATATAATTAACCAAGAGATTCTACAAATAACTTTCTAAACACAACGGGAGTTTAAAACAAAATAAAGACAGGCTATAGCAAACAGCTATTAATAATTTACATTTATGTTCTGCGCAACATTTTAAGTACAGCGATCGTTATTGGACAATTAACCAAACAGCCGTTATCATTTTCTGTAATGTTAGCAAACAAATGTGCACATTTGTCAGAACAAGTCATTGCCATACTGGACTTAAATGTTTCGAGACCACAGTGGTCGTATATCGTATCGCAAAGAAATTTGACCATATTTTTCTTTCTCATATTATCAGTCAACAATTGACAGGATTTTCATATCTGAACATGTTGACGAGAAATATACAGTCCTAATTCATTCCTGATTAATTTACAAACAGAACGCAGTTTCAGTCTTCTTTTTGTAATGTCCCATAGTGGCGAACAGCTATCATAAGATATAACATTTACCACGGCTTAGTGTTCGATAATTCTACCATCGTAGCTCATGCGTTTAACGTTGCGATTCAATAATCTTTTTCAGGCGTATTTTGATGGAAACTTTCCAGTATCATTATAGTTCGATAAATCTTCAACTAAGCCATATTCCTTTAGCAATCGGTAAATATCCGGAATGAACCCCATCTTTGTTTATCATTGTGCATAAATCGTATAAGACTGTTATTGAAAATGGTCTTTGATAAATATTGACAAGGTAGTCTACATAATTGACACAAAAAGTAAAAGCTTTTATTGTCTATAATTGAATGTATGAATATCATATTAAGCGTCATCAACACATATCTGGTAAAGGTGTTCCATTGAAACCCTTGCATGTGTTTCATGCAGAAATGATGCGCAGTTTCCAGTCTCTTGATATCCTGTTTTGAATATATTCCAGAGCTCACAGCCATAAAGAGCTTTTGGTAAAACAGCTTAAGTGTATATTATTCTCTCAAGCCCACGTGTATTTGAATTAAATCGTATACGTCAGACGACGTCGGATACTGGGTTAACAAGAACACTTTATTGTAGTAAATTGTCTCCGATACATAGAGCTTTAAGCACGTCTTGCTCAATCACTAGGGAACATTTAACATAAAACACCAGCTATTGAACGCATTAATATGAAGTATGAGTCTATTACTTTATTATTGAGACCACTCAGACACACAATGCCAATAAGCATTATGTAAAGTACGTATTTGGGGGAAATATAATGCATCTTTGAATTAACGATCGCATCACGCCTGGGGGCCGTTTCAATTAAGAATTTTAGACGTAACAACAATAACATTGAATCTGTAAAAACTTCACAAATCGCAACACATGATTTTTTTTTTCATTTTCTCAACTTTTTTGTTATTTATCAACAGTGGCTGAAGTTCAATTCACTCAAATATGTAGCAAAATAATGGAACTATGAAACTTAGATAATTTCAATTGACGACTTAGTACGACTAAGATCTTGACTAACTATGTTGGATCTACAGGAGGTGCTTCCACAATGAAGACGCCATATGATGACATCATACTTGACACGAAGTTTATACTATAAGTTCGACAGAGAAACATGTTCACAATAAGACAGATGACGGCACTTCAAATGCTCTGTTCATTATGACATTAATATGTAATGGTATGGAAATCGTGGAACAATTGATCATAAAAAGAATGAGTTGGGCTATGTATTTCCTGTCTTCTATGAGATGAAATCCTAGTATTAAGCGTAACCAAGTACAACATAACATATGTAATGAGTTGACTGTGACTGACACATTATGCAGCTTTTGTAATTGCCGCTATTTGCTTTCACCGGAAATGTCTCCATGGTACAAAAGGCAGGTTGTATTGAAAGGCGTGGATGGGGATCGATCAAGCCTTGGACGATTGCCCGAAGCATTGCAGTTTTGTTAATTAACATTTAGTATGTGGTGAATCTTGTAAGTAAATGTAGTTGTTTTCAACCAGGAGAGCAGCGAACAATTTAAATGCTCAATGGTTAGAAGATAAATATATATAGCTAGAATGTTTCCTCGATGGACAATCAACGTGTACCAATGCGAATTTTCTAAAACTTTTACGAATTGTTTGTTCTGAAATCATTTGACTTTAAAAGCCTTGCTACTGTCTGACAACTACGAGTAGAGATAAAGGCAGTGGTTCATACGACTGTCTGACAACTAAGAGTGCATATGAAGGAGGTAGTACGTACAACTGTCTGACAACTACGAGTACAGATAAAGGCGGTGATTCATACAACTGTCTGACAACTACGAGTACAGATAAAGGCGGTTGTCCATACAACTGTCAGACAACTACAAGTACAGATAAATGCGTTGTTTCATACAACTGTCTGACAACTACGAGTACATATAAAGGGAGTTGTTCATACAACTGTCTGACAACTACGAGAACAGATTAAGGCGGTGGTCCATACGACTGTCTGACAACTACGAGTACACAATTATATAGGGGTTGGTACAGACAACTGTCTGACAACAACGAGTACAGATAAAGGCGTTGTTTCAAACAACTGTCTGACAACTACGAGTACAGATAAAGGCGGTTGTCCATACAACTGTCTGACAACCACGAGTACAGATTAAGGCGGTGGTTCATACGACTGTCTGACAACTACGAGTACAGATTAAGGCGGTGGTTCATACGACTGTCCGACAACTACGAGTACACAATTATATAGGGGATGGTACAGACAACTGTCTGACAACAACGAGTACAGATAAAGGCGGCTGTCCATACAACTGTCTGACAACCACGAGTACAGATAAAGGCGGTGGTACATACAACTGTCTGACAACTACGAGTACAGATAGAGGCGGTGGTTCACCTTGGCATTTGACATGTTTACGGAAAGCATACATGTATGCTAAGAATTATCAAAAGCAGTACTGTTGTCTGATGCCCAGATGGCTGCAGACGCCATGTACTTATTTTTAACGAAAGATTGACCCAACCAGACGTATCGTCATAAATTTGAATGTTCGAAACCTCAACTTAAACGAAAGATTGACCCAACCAGACGTATCATAATGAATTTAAATGCTCGAACCCTCATTTTAAACGAAAGATTGACCCAACCAGACGTATCATAATAAATTCAAATGTTCGAAACTAATGGTTGACCCAGAACAGACACACTCTAATGAATTTAACTGCCACACTTCTAGACTTCAATCAGTTTTAAGAGAAACTTCAATAGATACGCATAGCAGCCAGAGGATGATAAACCTGTTTAAATGAAGTTGGTCTGTCAGACTGTCTTTGGAAGGCGAGATCATTTAAATAAGTTTCGGATTTGTTGGTTTTGCATGTTTAACCAAATAATGCATTGCGTGCAGGGGGCGGTGATTTAAGATTAAGTTCGTACCGGTTCTTTAAGTAGTCAAAGGTATCTATATTATACTACAAACGAGCAGTGTGCATGCCGTATTGCAGTAGGCTTTGTTCTTTCCTTTAAAGTTCTTGCTCTTGCAGCTAAAACTACAGAATTAAGTGAGCGGCAGATGTTGTTTTATTGCACTTTCTATGTAAAATCAATACCATACAACTTCCATTTCGTCGTATATATGTATAGGTGCTAGTCGGTAGGATATAATCACCATGATTGGCATTGTTTGATTTGTTCGAATTCACGCAGAATTCTCCGTAACTGTCTTTAATTATTGCAGTAGCACTGACAGTGATGCCTTCAACCATTGCTCAAATGAAATGTATATTTAGTAGTTAATCTATTTTGAAATTCCCAAGATAATAGTTGACGTAGGCTGAGAGTTTGAACACAATACACTGCACCAGTATTCTTTCCTGGTAGATATATAGTGCAATGTAACCATGGCATTAGATTGCTAAACTGGACCATGACGTTGTGTCACGTTGCCATTTGCGTCTCTTGCCAATTTTTCATGTTACCAATATGATAGCAAATGGACATATTTCAAACATGATGTTATTCGGTCGCTTTCTTTACTTTCTGAATGTTAACTAAGCTTATGTTATTTATACTAATGTTGTTACAGCTGAGGCATTTCTAGTATTCTATTCTAAATATTTCTTTATAAGCCCAAAACCTCGAAATGACGATAACCTATCAAGTCAGATCAATAAGATATTGCTACAAGTTGTTTCAGTGTTTTTATTCTCGACATTATATCAACACATACTAAGTATATTCGTTTGATTAAAAGCTGACAATTCGTATTTTAACGTTTCATTCTTTGTTATGTTGATTGCGTTATCGTAATATAAATGATTCTTGAACATGTCAGAGTACTGTTTACAACAATAGTTTAATGCATTCTTTTCCATAAGCCAAATATGTCCTCTTCGTTTAATAATTTAAGCATATTTTATCTAGCGCGACAAATATTGTGCGAAAAATATGAAATATGTGTCTATTACGTTACGCTTGTTACCGGTTTAATATCCGGTTCATGCGCCACAAACTACCAGATGCGCAGTATGCAAAGTAGATAGTTGGGGAAATGGTTTGCATATTAAAATTAACGACGTCTTGGCAACGCTTACTCCATCACAAAGTAAAACAATGTTGAGCTAGAGAGGGTTACCGCAGTGAATGTAGTTTTGTTTCTATACATAATGAATGCTTTTGTATAACGGTTCATCGATGTGTGAACACATTTTTGTCAATGTTCGCTAAGTACAGTCCGAATTGCACAACTCCACCAGTATTTTCACACTGACCAAATGTTATAGGCGTAGATGAGTCGGAACGCTTTAATAGTCAGTGTTTATTTATATATACATTAAAAAAAGAAATTTCACGCCGAATTAAGAATTTATTTCATTTTGTTTTATACTATGTTATTGCATTAAAAATGCAGATTCCAAGGCAACTACAAGTATAATAAAGTCGGGTGTTGAACAGCGGTTGCGACAATGACGTCATTTGTTTCAACAAAGTCACATACATTTAACCGTGATAAAAAGTCACAAGAATCGTTTTCGTACCATCCGAGGTAAACCGAAGAGGTTAACTTCATCTGAAGATTCAAGGATTAACCTTCATGTATGGAAGCGCAAGACGAGTGCAAGTATAAAGCATTAGTTATGCACGCCTAGCATTACTCTATAAGAACTCCTCGGCCATTTTCCATCAAAAACTATCTCGAATGGTTGTTGGTACATCAGTAGAAGTAGTGCGTATTTTTTTTAATTATAGTATTGATAATTATAGTTTTAACGTGTACATTGTATATCTTAGATTAAATTGATTGCCAGTGACGTGGCTCATTGCGTAATTAAGGAAGATTTCCAATATTAAAGCTTTGAGTTTAACAAAACTGCTAAATTGAAATTACTATCTTCTGCAGTGTAGTTAAATGGAAATATTTCAGAGATTGGAAATATGGCCGAGAAATTCCAAATGATATAAGTCGACATTTATCATACAAATATGTCATACGATACTTTCGGGTGGTAATGAAAAGGTCATAATACGGTTTTCTTACAAAATACGACAATGATTCTACATAATTATAGAATAATACATGGTTGATCATGGCTTTGGTTGTTAATTGCCAAATTCGGAAGAATGCCCTACGTCAAATATTTCTTGTTTACATCAGATGATTTTGACGTTTATTTCAATATTCGAGCACAGCTATGTTCGATCAAGCATAGAAGCAGTTTTATGAGAATCGGTGCTTGAATGATCCTAGTCATTTCGCTGGAAATATCAACATTACAGCAGAATAAGTAAAACAAATACCTTTTCAAGAAAACAATATCTTGTCACTGCCTTCACCGGATGAAAATTTCCGGTAAACGTAAAAAACGGTTCCCGGTAACATTCGTTACTGAACCACGGAGCGTGTCATAAATGGTTAAACTAATCTCACTTTCCTCTATCCGGCATCTCCGTATAAATCCCTTAAATATATTTGGTTTTGCCTTTTCTTGGGCCATTTCTACGTTCGTGAAAATCAATCACGTAAGGGATGCTCGTGGCAATTATTCCATAATCGCCCTGACGTGCCGTGATAATCTTACGGGTGGAAACGATAACCATTTTCGCGGGAGAGAATTTCTATAGTAAAATGTTACTCTATATAGTAGCAGATCTATCAAATATGTAAAATTGGCTTTAAAAAGTGGACGTTTGTTTTGCAGCCATGATAGGGCATGGACAGATCTTTACAAACTAAAAAGGAGAAGAAAATGTATTTCGCTGTAGCTTGACCAGTGTATGTGTATGGAGTATAGTAAGAACGTCCCCCAAATATTAAATACAATGGTGAAGCTTCATTTGGTTTCTTACTGATATTTACTAACTAAAGTGTTTACTATTCACAGTCATTACCTCTCTGTTTTACAAAAAAAAATAAGCCAGTTCGTTATATTCGTGTAAATAAATGACGTATGGGATGCTCGAGGCAATTATTCCATAATCGCCCTGACGTGCCGTGATAATCTCAGGGGTAGTAACGATAATCATTTTGCGGGAGAGAATTTCTATAATTAAATATTACTCTTTATAGTAGTATTAGATATGTAAAGATTAACTTGTGTTTAAGTCACACTTGGTGAAGGGACGGGGTATATCTATAATGCAGCCAGTATAGGGTGCGGATAGCCCTTTATAAACCCAAAGAGAAGGCAATGTATTCCACTGTAACCCGGCTGACCGGTGTTTGTGTACAGAGTCGAGAACTGACGTCGGCCAAATATTAAATACTGTAATAGTTTCATTTGATTTCTTACTGATATTTACTAATTTAAGTGCGTACTCTAAATAGCCATTAGCTCTTCGTCTTAAACCAATTTAAGCCAGTTATTTAGCTACTCTATCACCAGAAAATGTTTAAAATGTTTGTATATAATATCATAATTAAAGCAATTCCATGTTCGAGTGCTAAGGGAATTTAATTTAGTTTCAACTAGCAATAACCACAGGAAAGGAAATAACACATCCATATTATGTTGACATAGGATGAACTCAATTATCTTGGTTTCTCATCAATACATCGTTGAAATGATATCTGCAGATGATTGTAATCATTATGCAGCCTTGTCATCGCCTCTGCTTTCAATGCCGGGAAATGTGCGATCTTCGCCAACACGTCGCGCGTTAACATAAACAAGATTTAAGGCACTTTCCATGTAAGTCTCTCGAGTCGTGTATTGAGAGGCGGTAGCGATTGAAATAGGTTCATGTTATATATCTCCCTTATATAATCAAAGTGATATATATCAGGGAAGTACACGCAAAAATAAGAAATTAAGTTTACGCCCCCGCCGTAGTGGTTTGGGTCGCCTGTCTGCGCATTTTGTAAACAACAAATACATGATTCAATCAATAACTTACTAGAGATGGTATTGATTTTAGCAATGAGAAGCAAATATAAAGGTTCTGAAGCTACACACCTCTCTTTTAAAACACGTTTTTACTAGCTTGGACTTCTAATTATAATTATCTAATTCCAATGGTTTCTGTGTAATACTTTAACAATGACCTTCATATGCAAATATAGGAACTAGCTGAGAAAACCTAAATCAAGATACTTAGAAGAGGATTCACCTTGTTCTTCAGCAGCATGCATTCTAAGACTGATAAAATAGGTAGCACAGTTAACTCATGTTGTGTCAGCAAGTCGTGAACAAGTCTCATGCTTTCAATCTGTAGCTATTCAATTGTCGCATTCTGACACTCGAAACAGTATTCAATATGTTTTCCATGTTTGCCTTTTGTTATTCTGTGTAGGAAGGGAAAGCTAAATTACCCTTAAAATTTTTGACTAAGGAATGCTTTCTATTAAACTAACAAACCTAATTGAGGTCATGGTAACGACGGAGGGACGGAGGTAAACCGTTGTTCTCTATTGATCTAACTAATTTAATCAAGGTCGTGGTAACGACAGTGGGGAGCGTTGCTCTCTATTGATCTTACTAACCTCATTAAGGCCGTGGTAAAGACAGTGGTAAACCGTTGGTCTCTATTGATCTAGCTAACCTAATTAAGATCGTGGTAACGACAGTGGGGAACGTTGTTCTCTATTGATCTAACTAATTTATTTGAGGTCGTGGAAGACAGTGGGGAGCGTTGTTCTCTATTGATCTAACTAACCTCATTAAGGCCGTGGTAAAGAGAGTGGTAAACCGTTGGTCTCTATTGATCTAGCTAACCTAATTAAGATCGTGGGAACGACAGTGGGGAGCGTTGTTCTCTATTGATCTAACTAATCTATTTGAGGTCGTGGAAGACAGTGGGGAACGTTGTTCTCTATTGATCTAACTAACCTAATTAAGGTCGTGGTAACGACAGTGGGGAGCGTTGTTCTCTATTGTTCTAGCTAACCGAATTAAGATCGTGATAACGACAGTGGGGAACGTTGTTCTCTATTGATCTAACTAATCTATTTGAGGTCGTGGAAGACAGTGGGGAGCGTTGTTCTCTCTTGATCTAACTAACCTAATTAAGGTCGTGGTAACGACAATGGGGAGCGTTGTTCTCTATTGTTCTAGCTAACCGAATTAAGATCGTGGTAACGACAGTGGGGAGCGTTGTTCTCTATTGATCTAACTAATCTATTTGAGGTCGTGGAAGACAGTGGGGAGCGTTGTTCTCTATTGATCTAACTAACCTATTTAAGGCCGTGGTAAAGACAGTGGGGAGTGGTAAACTGTTGTTCTCTATCGATTTAACGTACCTAATTAAGGTCGTGGTAAAGACAGTGGTGAACTGTTGTTCTCTATCGATTTAATGTACTTAATTAAGGTCATGGTAAAGACAGTGGTAAACTGTGGTTCTCTATTGATCTAACTAACCTATTTAAGGCCGTGGTAAAGACAGTGGTAAACCGTTGTTCTCTATCGATTTAACGTACCTAATTAAGGTCATGGTAAAGACAGTGGTAAACCGTTATTCTCTTTTGATCCAATTTACCTTATTAAGGTCGTGGTAGACAGAGGCGTGGCTCTCCATTGATATAACTTACCTTATTAAGGTCGTGGCAACGACAATGGTGAGCGTTGTTCTCTATTGATCTAACTAACCTTATGGAGGTCGTGGTAGACAGTGGCGTTGTTCTCTATTGATCTTAATAACCCAATATAGGTCGTGGGAATAAAAGTGGTAAACCGTTGTTCTGTATTGATCTAACAAACTAATTAAGGTCGTGGTAAAGACAGTGGTAAACCGTTGTTCTCTATCGATTTAATGTACCTAATTAAGGTCATAGTAAAGACAGTGGTTAACTGTGGTTCTCTATTGATCTAACTAATCTATTTAAGGCCGTGGTAAAGACAGTGGTAAACCGTTGTTCTCTATCGATTTAACGTACCTAATTAAGGTCATGGTAAAGACAGTGGTAAACCGTTATTCTCTTTTGATCCAACTTACCTTATCAAGGTCGTGGTAGACAGAGGCGTGGCTCTCCATTGATATAACTTACCTTATTGAGGTCGTGGCAACGACAATGGTGAGCGTTGTTCTCTATTGATCTAACTAACCTTATGGAGGTCGTGGTAGACAGTGGCGCTGTTCTCTATTGATCTTAATAACCCAATATAGGTCGTGGGAATAAAAGTGGTAAACCGTTGTTCTGTATTGATCTAACAAACTAATTAAGGTCATGGTAAAGACAGTGGTAAACCGTTGTTCTCTATTGATCTTACTAATCTAATTAAGATCGTGGTAACGACAGTGGGGAGCGTTGTTCTCTATTGATCTAACTAAACTAATTAAGGTCGTGGTAAAGACCGTGGTAAACCGTTGTCATCTATTGATCTAGATAACCTAATTTAGATCGTGGTAACGGTATCTAACTAACCTAATTAAGGTCGTGGTAAAAACAGTGGTAAACCGTTGTTCTCTATTGATCTCACTAACCTTATTAAGGTCGTGGTAAGGAAAGTGGAAAACCGCTGTTCTCTTTTGATCTAACTAACCTATTTAAGGTCGTGGTAACGACAGTGGTGAGCTTTGTTCTCTGTTGATCCAAGTAACCCAATATAGGTTGTGGGAACGACAGTGGTAAACCGCTGTTCTCTATTGATCTAACTAACATTATGAAGGTCGTGATACCTGGCGTTGTTCTTTATTGAACTTACTTACCTAATTAAGGTCGTGGTAAGGACAGTGGTAAACCTTTTTGTTAATGCCTTAGCTCTTGAATACCTTCAAAAACACACTTTTGTATCGACAATTTAGTATATCCCCCAGTACAAAACTTTTGCTAACCCAGAATAATTTAGTTGTCAACATTGGTGCTCGGCAAATGGAAGATTACGGTAGTGGCTCACACGGTCATGGTTTCCGAGTGTCGCCGCTCAATGGCCGCCTTGAGAAGATGTGACCCTTATACTCCATTTGATCATTCTCCAAGTCTGAACGAGAGCATCTAAATGTGACCAGCAATGATGTCAAGGCAATTATCGAAGCATAATTACAGAACAGTGTTTACAAGCTTGCACTTAAAGACATCGTAATGGATAACAACATGTGCACGAAAAGGCAATTTAGGAGAGGAATTGACATGCTCTACTAGATATCGCCCTTCGAACACCAACCCCGCCGCTAATATCGGGCTGCTATCTGACGTCTAATTAAACATTCTTCATATGGAAGTATTGGTCCTGGTTTTCCTCAACGCAAAAGTGAAATATACGTATCATTGTCTGTGGATTTACTGCTGCCCAGACCTCTGAAGTTGGATAATACAGCGACGGTGAATTTCTAGAAGGGAGATGCTAGATTTTTTCACATTATATCGGGAGTGCTTACATGAAGGTCTTTATTCACAACGTGGACTGTTGTTCAAATTGGATTTTTCTGTTGCCTTAGACGGTAAATCTAATCAATGGTTTACAAGTGCGTCACGTGACGGCGCCAATTTGTGTTTGTGACACTGATGCTGGTTGTGCATGTTTACACCACTGAGAGGAATCACAATGATATTAGATTGGAATTATAATCTAACTGAAGATTGACACCATCAGAAACATTCTAATGAATTTAAATTCCAAAATTGAAGCTTTGTTATCAGTTTTACATCTGAGAGAAACTTCAAGTAATGAGAATTAAAGCCTGAGAATCCAAAACCTGTTTATTATAAATAAAACAATCATAATTACAAGTGTCCCTCGTAGCGGAAACCGTGAAGTAGCACGAGGTCACTCACGGCCCCGGTCGATCCTCCAGCCATCTGGCCATGGAGTTAGCAACCACAGTTGGCAAACTGAAGCGGAAGTGCCTACGACGCGCGCAGACTGAAGTCCAGAGCGAAAGTACCGACTTCTGGTCCCCTGTCAGTATGTCTTGTGAATGGACGTTATACACATATTTTTGTTGTTGTTGTTGTTGTTGTTGTTGTTGGAGATTTAATTGAAGTTAAACGTTGTGGAATTTTAGAGTAGGATCCTCACTGCTGCATGTTTACTACATACATATACGTGCCGCGTGTCTTGCCTTGTTGCCTTTCTAATGTATAATATCTCTGCAGATTTTCTTGAAAACGCAGATTTCACCCAGAAGCGACAGATGTTGTTTTATTTCACTTTACAACATAAACATATTGATGTTGATGTTTTCCATTTCTTTGCATGTATATTTAGTCTGCTTTGAGATATTCAAATTTTTTTATCAGGAGTGATATTGCATGGTTGTAATACAGATACACGTGTTCTACAGTTTTCTCGTGGTGCCAGCAGTAGGTACACCAGAGATGGTTAGATGTAATAGTGTTCAATTTTTGCCCGCGTATAGCCAATGGCGTAGCTAGCTCTATGTAGGCACTAAAGGCCAGGGCCTGAACAAAATTTTTAAAAAATGTTAATTTTAGAAAACCCCTCTCAAATTGCATCAGCTTTTAAATTAAGCCGTACGCCTGTCAAAATGACCTGTCAATCACTGGAAGATATTGTGACGTCATTTAAATCAGCTTGACACTGAGAATGTGCCTTTGCATTTGCAGTAGGCGCTGTTATAGCAATTTACCTAATCATGAAGATTCTTCTTCATTAATAAGTAACGACTCTTCACAAATAAGAAACTGAACATTAAAAATGTCTAGCGCCCCTGATTGGCTGAAACCATAGGGCATAAACTAACACGTAGTGCCAAACACACCTTCTCACGTCCCCATTAAAACAAATTTGCGAGGGAGAATGTCCATTTTAGGGTTCTCGACTATAGTTCTTTCCTTGGTCACAAAGCAATGAAATGATATTATATATACACAATTTGTGTTGTGAAATACCTTTAACGTCTAACTTATACACAAACTAACAAATATATAACAAATAAATATCACACACTTTGTCCAGTTAACACATTTCAGTCTTCGAGGCCCTTGTTGTATACATTGCATCTTGTTTCCTTGCGGAACTCAAGGGCCTTGTGATATACGCGACACCGTGTTTCCTTGTGGAAGTCGAGGTTCTTGTTAAACTCGTGACATCTTGCCTCCTTGTGGAAGTCGAGGTTCTTGTTGTACACGTGACATCTTGCCTCCTTGTGGAAGTCGAGGTTCTTGTTAAACTCGTGACATCTTGCCTCCTTGTGGAAGTCGAGGTTCTTGTTAAATTCGTGACATCTTGCCTCCTTGTGGAAGTCGAGGTTCTTGTTAAATTCGTGACATCTTGCCTCCTTGTGGAAGTCGAGGTTCTTGTTAAATTCGTGACATCTTGCCTCCTTGTGGAAGTCGAGGTTCTTGTTAAATTCGTGACATCTTGCCTCCTCCCGGTTAGCTCAGTCGGTAGAGCGTTGGACTGTTAATCGGACAACCCGGGTTCGATTCCCGGGCGGACCAGGTCACTTCTGTTGTGATTGGTTATGAAATCCTTTCTACGACCATTCGCACTGTACCGCTGCCCCTGGCATGTACAGAAGTTGTCAGTTCCTTGCAGAAGTGAAGGCACCTAGTACTGGTTCACCGCCCAGGATAGGTGTGCGGTGGTTGAACTGTCACTCTGGGACCCTTCAATGTGCTCACGCCGGGACCCGGAGTATAAACTACTAACACCACCACTCCTTGTAGAAGTCGAGGTTCTTGTTAAACTCGTGACATCTTGCCTCCTTGTGGAAGTCGAGGTTCTTATTAAACTCGTGACGTCTTGCCTCCTTGTGGATCTCGAGGGCCGTGTTATATACGCGACACTTTGCCTCGTTGCCGAGCTCGAGGGCCGGATTATATACGCAACACTTTACCATGTTGTGGAAGTCGAGGGTCTTGTTATATACGCGACACGTTGCCTCGTTATAGAACTCGAAGATTTTGATTTGCTCGTAGCATCTTGCCTCCTTGTGGAACTCATGGGCCTTTTTATACTCGTAGCATCTTGCCTCTTTGCGGAAATCGACGGCCTTATTATGTCACACATTAAGCATTAGGGTGAGTGTGGTCTAGTGGTATACGTATCCGCGTCTATCCATGAGGTGGTTGGTCCGATCCCCAACAGGAGTACTTAATCATGGCATCTCAAGAAAGGACAGTAATGGTTTCTTACCCAGGAGACAATGTCGAGGGAGATTCATATAAGAAGTGAGCCGTCTTCACAATCGGGCAAAATAAAGTTGATATAAATTAAACGATTAGCATCGACCGATCTCCATCTGCCGTATCACAGTGTAAACAGATAAAGTTATGTCCAACATGTGCGACAAATTGTTACTCAGACGCATCCAAATCTTAATTATTTTCATTTTAGAAAAGACTCCGGCGGTAGTCGAAGGTCAAATTTTGTTTACGGGCACACACGAGCAGTCAGATGTTATGTGGCGGCGTCGAACGGGTCTAACTAGACGATATTCATCACTCTTTTATATGAATACTCAGCCTCTCATCCCGTTGATGGTTCTTGTACCGAATCATAAATCATATCGACATACAAAATATTTCTGATTTCTGTAAATATTTCTCGGTATTGATTGAAGGCATTTGATTTATAGTGCGTTTGCCATTTCCTGTCTATATAAAGTTATTCATTTAAACATGCGCCTTCAGACTAGTGTCTCCGTTCGCTGCAACTTTAAATTGCTGCCAGTTAATGTGATAAACAAAAATAGGGTACATTCATTATATATATTTGAGGTAACTGGTTTACAAATAAGCTTAACTTGGCAACTGTTTGTTTATGTGTAAAATGTGTTGGTATTGTAACGGCCCGCTGTAGGCGGCGGATTAGTGTAACGGTCCGCTGTAGGCGGCAGATGTGCGTTCATAGAATAACATTCCGTTATAGACGGAAGTACGTTCATAGTACGTATGTTAACTTGGTTGGTAATATGCAAATTAGCAAAGCCTGGGTTCTGTATGGATTGAGAATTAACTGTATATAAAGACCAGCGGACCCCTTCAGGGTCGAGCATGCTTTTCTCTGAAGGGATCTGTTGGGCTTGGTTGGTGTCGCACGTTACAGTATAATACATCTAACGCTTCCATATGGCACCAAGCTAATATGGTGTCACCATGCAGGCATCCAGCATGTACATGCTTTTATATGAGAAACCTTAAAAAGAGACTCGCTCATGGTTTGTCAAATGCACTTTTTACGAAAAAGAATATTACGCAATTATGTTTGGCAAATTATTAGAATTTTCAAATCTAAAATACTGACAGCTGAGACAAATGTTGACATTCGTTCATTTTCTTTCTTTGAAGACACCACTTTTGAATACCGCTAGTAAAGCATTTTAGCAAATTATTTTATGGATATTACCACGTGATGCTTCCAATGTATTCGATCAAGATTAAATTATATATTAGCTCTTGTATCAGTCATTTTGGCCGAGTGGTGATGGCGTCATTTTTCTATTTTTTGTTCATGGCTGTACCGGCGTTGGTTCCCTCCCCAATACAACCAGAATACAAATATATATACTTTAATTGTTTATGTTTATGCAATTTCGGAATCAAAGAGCGAAAAGTAAGATTTTCAGATGCATTGCCGGGGAGAAAATAGTCCAAAAACATTAGCGAGTCCCTTTGAGGCCTAGCGTAGCATGTCTTGATGTTCGTTTCCCATCTACTATGTTCCGGTCACTTGGTATGCAGCCGAGCTGAAGTTTTGCTTACATTTTTAGTATATGACAGGATATTGTCAAAGCTAATACAATAAAAAAAACACGCTAAATTTGTAAATTTTCAACAAATGTACCTTTGTTTCACTTCAGGATGTGCAGATCACGAAGGAGCATCAGCGCGTTCAGCCGCGGTCGACGTCTATCTCGTCCCGTGGTTCCATCTCCACGGTGTCACGTGCCAGCATCCGGAGCGACCCGCTCACAGGGACTGAAGACACGAGCAGCATCAGCGCTCGTAGCGACACCAGCGTGGACAGCTATGTGTTCGATCCGTCCTTTGGTAAGCATGTTCTATTTGGCCAATCTAAATATGTTTGGTAATCATATTACACGATGTAAGACTACATAGCTAAACGTTTGGAACCACATCATTAACATTTATGTTCGCGTAGTTTATATATATAATTATATTATATATGTATAAAATGGTTTCTTTCTGCTAGGTGCTATCCGCCCGGACCTGTACCCCCGGAAGGACGCGGTGCTACAGCAGTCCTCCTTGGACCGATGTTACGGCCGTCTTCACATCCGCCTGAAGTACGACTTCCGGACCTCAGACCTCGTCGCCCACCTAATTGAAGGTACGCGTCCCCTAGTTTACGTTAGATGCATACACATTACCATTGGATGGGTTGGTAAACAATCGGTTTCAGCGTATTGTTTTGGGAGCAGGGTGAATATAAACAGATAGGATTCTTCATAACATTTGATCAATAGAAGAAATGTTTAAAACAGAATATGTTTGCTTTTTGAGAGATTACAGAGTTTAAGTCAAGGACTCGGTCCAAAACACTGTGAGGGATGAGGTATTGTGATGATAATTATATTGAAAAAGAAAATGAGTGTTCGTTGCGTTCAGTGTGAGTCAAGCTCATGGACCATGCGGAACACCTCGGCCTTTTTCAATCGAAAACAACCTCGGATGTATGCCGGTACTTCAGTAGAATTATTCGTACTTTTTATGTAACAGTGTTAATTAATTGTACAGTTTTTAATGTGTGTTTTGTTGAATTGATTGTCAGTGAAGGGTTTAATTGCATAAATAATTAAGATTCCCAAGAGTTTAGTCACTAAGTTTACCTGCTAAATTTAAATTACTACGCGATCTACTTGCAGTGTAGTTAAATGTATATATTTCTGACACTGTAAAGCGTCCATATACATCCGAGGTTGTTGTTATGAAAAATGGCCATGGGTCATCGACATCGTATCAAAATTATCACTGGAAATTAATTTAGGGTACGTTAAAATATTTTTTCAGCGATTTGTATAAAACTTGGTTATGTTATCTTGGTTAAGTTTTTTTTTATTATATTTAAGTGATTTGGTTGGTAATTACTTTAGTCTTGGATAGATAATTAATTAATTATCAATGAATAACAATTTCGGATAACTTTGACCAAACCGAAAAGATAATCAGTTTTATACAATTGACTGCAGGTGAAGGCAATACCCAGGAAGGGTTGCAATTCCAATTAGATATTTAATTATAGCCTTCATATCAGTCGTTTCAACTTTGAGATGAGGGCACATTCACAAAGCAATGTTTGTTGTGACTGCTAGAAGTCACACATGATAATCAGAAGCATGACGTTTAAACGACAAAATGTATTGATTGGGTTCAATATCCGTTGTGGAAAATTAAGTTTTTGATAGTGTTTATTACAGTGTCAGCGATATCGGAATTGTACACGGAATTCATTCTTATAGTTTACTGCAATAAATGACGACTAGTTGCACATGCATTTAATAGTAAACTGTTACGTTATGTAAATAAAAACAATAAATTATCAGTCATCTTTCGAGCTTGCCTCTTCTAGTAAGATTTTTTTCCATTGCCTTGAAAAAGCTTAATCAACTGTCGGCATGGGAATATCGGTGAAATATATTGGCTGCTCTTGATGGGCTCCTGTCGCCTTTCACCCGGTAGGCCATCAGATACACGGCCGCCTTAATCCCCGCGGACAGCAACAAGTGAATATTGTCGTCGTCAACCCGAGCCACGTAATCCCATGATTTTCTGCTCCATACATGAAGAGAAAATGATGTTACTACCAGGACAGGGAAAGCTCGGAAATGTTTGTTGTCCAGAAACGGAAACAGCGGCGTATCAACCACAGCGCTGTTAGAACTGCGGTGGCCAACAACCTTATTTACATAACCAATCTGCTCTAATAGCTACGGAAGTGCGTGATGCATGATTTGCTACTAAGGTATCGCTATAATGAATATTCATAAACTGTTGTTCGTTTAAAAAAGTGCGAAAAAGCCGCATAATCGACGAGTAACAAAATACAACATGAAAAGTAGAATACACAAAAGAAGTCAAATTGGGCGAGAATGAGGCGGAATACATGTTTTTGAAGCGAAATCAAACCGTTTAACCATTTGTTTAAAACCAGCGATACCAGAGAGAGAATTATCGGTGACATCGTAGATCATAACAGACTGTGTGCATTCGGTCAATGATCGATGAAATCATTCACGAAATTGACTATGGCGAGTCAAAAACGAAAAACAAAACAAAACATTTGTTTGTGTGAAAACAAATAGGTCATTAACATCTTGAAATAGTACATATACATGCTCTTGAATTCCTTCGGAAATAGTTTCAGATTGTTTATGCTGATACTCATTTAAGACAACGATGGAATACTAATTAAATATGTGAAATATCCTGGCCAATTAATGACAAAGGCATATTGTAAATAAATACTCAATTGCATATGAAGCCTTATTTCATAAACTGTCACGGATAAAGCATTTATTCTTATTAGTATTTCAATACATACCGTAGAAATCTACTCTACACTTCAAACATGAGTCGCATATAATATGCTATGCCCGGCAAATCAAATGCATCAAACCGAACACATTGAACATGTTAATGAAGTAAGTGTTTGAAGTCTCTTTCTACAATGACAGGATCCTGGCGCAAAATTCCTCGGGATTGAATCACCCACGCACTAGTCCCTGTACGTATTGATATATATAAATATTGGCATTAACCTGTCATTTGTGGATAAAATGCACATATTTATATCAATGGCTCATAAATATGCATATGCATCTTGCTCAAGGATCTGAGCTGAAATTTCTGAGACAAACTGATAACTTTTCGCACACTTTCCATTCCATTCGGCATTACATGACAACACTCACAACACATAGCAAGCCGACAGCCTTTCAACGCTTTAAGCGCCTTGATTTCTCATCTGCCCGAAATAATAAAGTAATTACATCAATATACATTTGTAACAAATGGCCGCTCAAAATTGTTTTGAACTGATCATTCATTATGCTTTATTATTAGGAAACCAGAAATAACTGCAATGTACCAGTTAATTGTTGCTTTGCACAAACGCTCTGTCGATTTTAAAACAGCAATAAATGCTGGGGCTATATTTGGAGCAGAGGTTTCTTAAGTGCTATAAAGTAATTGCTGCTTGTAGTATGGTGTGTATAACGAATGGTTCAAATAGGCATTCAGGAAATTGATGTCACTTGCATATTGGGCATTTGGATTTGCATATCGATTAGTGTGAGTGCAATTACGCGACTTAACCTTTCATAACTCCAAATATTACTGGGGAAGTCCATTTGCATATCATAAAGATATAGTTATTGAGGGCTTAGGCAAGAAACTCAAAACAATCGCCACACAGCAGGAACCTGCACTGTTAATTACGGTCATTGACTATGGGGTTGGTTATTATCTCATTCTTGTAGTGAATACAGCTACTGACTATTCAGTTATGTATACCTATTAGAATAGTACATTAGGTGATTGAGATACCATTATACAAAAGTGCAAAGCCATCAGGTGAATGTTTTATAAGCCAATCATAGACTTAGCGACAGAGAGTTGACTTTTCTTGGTTGCCTTCCATGTGCCAAACCTAATGGTTGACTTTCCATGTGCCAAAGCAAATGGTTGACTTTCCATGTGCCAAACTTAATGGTTGATTTTCAATGTGACAAACATAGTGTTTGACTCTCCACGTGCCAAACTTAATGGTTGACTCTACATGTGCCAAACGTAATGGTTGAATTTTCATGTGCCAAATTTTATGATTGACTTTCAATGTGCCAAACTCAATGGTTGACTTCCCATGTTGCAAATTTCATGGTTGACTTTTCATGTGCCAATCTTCATGGTTGACTTTCCATGGGCCAAACTTCATGTTTGACTTCCAATGTGCCAAACTTCATGGTTGACTTTCCATGGGTCAAACTTCACGGTTGACTTCCAATGTGCCAAACTTCATGGTTGACTTTCCATTTGCTAAACTTCATGGTTGAATTTCCATGTGCATAGCCTCATGGTTGACTTTCTATATGCCATGTTTCATAGTTGTCCTTTCATACGCCAACTTAAGAATTATAGACAGTGTATTATGGTTGATTTTCCATTATTATGTATACTAAGCGTTTGAACTCGTCAGCGATGTATTTGATTTTTAAGGACAACTTGGAAATGGGCAAGGTTTGAGTACGCTTGATACCAAACATGTTGACCCCAGAACAGTCAGAACGTATCGAAATGGCGCTGACATTGAACGCTTAAATTAAATATACGGGCGATGAAACACGGTCCTTATTGTTTAGAGCCCGCAGTAAAGAAAATATCAACATTTGGGTGGGTGAAAATAACGAGCGTCCTATGATAGCTATGCACGCTCTATTTTACTGACAGTGACGAGATTGTAGACCGAGTGGCATATTTTCATGGGGATCATGCTATCTCTTATGTTAGTGACCACTAAATATTATTTACAACTTAAACACCAAGGGCCAACGTACCGGAAGGTACCGGATTTCAAGCTGTTGCACGATAATGCATCCATTTCAGAATATTTGCAACAGAACAATCTCTAAAGTTTGCACCATCCACTACAGAGCCCGAACCTCTTGAAATGTGGCTTTTGATTGAACCCCCAGACCAAGATTTTACGCGACGTCGTTTCGAGACACGCAGTGCCGTTGGAAGTGTCTTATACCAGTATTTAAACACCACATCGAAGGAGCTTTTTAAAGGCTTTATTAGGCGGCTGGATTTCACGGCTACAAACGTGTGAGGTGCCAAGGGGGAATACGTTGATGGACTAATTTAGACATTTCTGCCAATACACAAGCTATAACGGGAACGCGCCGGTGCTGCAACCACTTATTTGAGCGCTTCTCGTTCTATCAAGATAGCACGTCTCTACACGCCAACTATTCAGATTTCATTGAAACGGACATTTGCTCGTCATGCATTAATTATAATAAGTCCACTGCTGTATTTACCGTACGTAGTGAAAATGTTACGTAACTTTATTTACCGCACGTAGTGAAAATGTTACGTTACTGTATTTACCGTACGTAGTGAAAATGTTACGTAACTGTATTTACCGTACGTAGCGAAAATGTTACGTTTTCATTCAAAGAATACTTTTCACTGTTATAAACAAGTATACGGATGTAGTATTGAGAAGGTTTACGTCACTCTTGATTATCTATATTTGTTTTGTATGTGTTCGTATACGCAAGTTGCCTATTGTATTTGTAAAAAGGTTTAAATACTTTTATATATTTAGTCCACTTCTGTATTTAATACACGAAAATGTATGTGTTTTGCAGCCCAGGACCTACCGCCGTCGGAGCGCGTGGAGGCGGACGTGAGCGCCGGTGACCCCTACATCCGGGTGAGCCTGGAGCCGACCGTGGACGAGCGGGTCCGCCAGTCATCCGTCAAGCGAAAGACGGCCAACCCCTTCTACAATGAGTACTTCAAGTTTCCAACCACATATGATGACATCAAGGTATTAATACTAGTTAGTTGAAAAGGTTTGAGCATATTGGAAAATGTTTTTAGCGTAAACGCTTTTTAGATCATAGCTGATGAAAATGGTATAGTGGTATAGGTGTTCATCTCTCACCCATGAGGTTGTGGGTACGTTCCAAACCAGTGTGATAGTAGTCTACTGGTATAGGTGTTCATCTCTCACCCAAGGGGTTGTTGGTACGATCCCAGCTAGGAGTACTTTTCATGGCCTCTCAAAAGGACGCCAGTGCTGGATTCAACCCCGCAAATGAACTGGAGAGGAATTCATATTATATGTAGTTTTGAACTGTCTGCACAATCGAGCTAAAAATGTTAGCATTAAGCATAAACAGGATGAATGCAGCTACAGGATCTATTGGATGAAGAAACAGTGTCATAAAAGTATTTCATAATGCTCACACATATTAACGACCGGGCGGAAGAGCAATGTTGTTTTTGTTGTATCCATGGGGTTGGATGGTGAGAATATGTGTTTAATTTTTGTGCCGTCACAGGCAAATAATGTGGCCAGCCCTGCTTGCAAGCCAGGTTCTCTACCAAGTGAGCTTACCGGCCCGGATAACTGGTAGATTCTTTGACATACTTATGGAATGAAATGCTTTTATTTCCTTATCAGGAGTCGACTTTGGTGTTCTCAGTGTTTGACTATGACAAGTTTTCCCGCCACAAGCACGTCGGGGAGGTTCGGGTGGACCTATCCCGGGTAGAAACCTCCAACAGCGTCGAGATGTGGTGTGACGTCCAAAAACAACAACCGGTAACCTCGCCCCCATGGCGCGGCAGTTAATATATACTAGTAATGGGCCGATTGTTCAAACCCTTGTTAAAGTTAAAATCGTCATCCTTAAAGTTGTTATATTTCATATCTTTACTACTGTGGATGATTCATAGTTTCACTTGTGAGCTTAAGCACTTCTTTCATATGTTAATACATATGTTTCAGCTGTGCTCATTTAATTTAGATATTTCACCTTTAATAGTTAACAACGATGTCGCTAGCAACGTTGTTAACGTTAAGAAAATCTGAACAATCGGCCCTGGATATTATGAAGTTTCGAACACTGTACAAACGTGTAAGCCATTGTTTTAGGCGTGATTTGGGTCTGAGTCCTTACTCCACATAACCCTGGTGGGGGCAATTCTGGCAAACAAAATACAAAACAAAGATTTGTATGTGTTTAAATTATTAGAGTGTCAGTAGATTTCAACGCATTCGGTAACATATTTAGAAATTACTAATAGCATATAAGCGTAGCAACCTGTGAGTAGGATTGTTAATGGTCCCTGTTAGCAACCAAGTAGTACACCCTCCACATATTATGAGAGCATACATCCAATTAGATTAATCAAATTTTACCAAAAACCAAATTCAGCTTTTCAAAATATTCGAAAAATAAAAATGCATGCATGCACTATCTTTATTTAAACTGGTATCGGTATTACCCACAATTGTACCATGTACCCGTTCGACCTTGAACTGTCCCTTCTGTTTATGAAGGAGGTGGCTGAGATTGGCGAGATCCTGTTGTCCCTAAGTTACCTGCCCACGGCGGAGCGGCTCACTGTGGTCGTGATGAAGGCCAAAGAACTCCGAGTGCCCACAACCACAACATCATCAGGTATGTGGCGGGGTCCTATTTATTAGCATAGAAACATAAAAAGGATACCTTCGGCCTCTTAATTATAATCTACCCAAAACGTAGGATGGTGGTACATAGTTCAGCTTGTCATCAGTTAAATGAGCAAGAATCCATTTGGACGAGGATTTTTAAATCGGGCAACTCTATTTCGTTAAAATTTTGCGTGTTGGGAATCAACCGGTGCCAATAATTAAACACCCCCGAGTGTGTCTGCCTCCCCGCACCCCAGTGTGTCTGCCTCCCCGCACCCCAGTGTGTCTGCCTCCCCGCACCCCAGTGTGTCTGCCTCTCCGCACCCCAGTGTGTCTGCCTCCCCGCACCCCAGTGTGTCTGCCTCTCCGCACCCCAGTGTGTCTGCCTCTCCGCACCCCAGTGTGTCTGCCTCCCCGCACCCCAGTGTGTCTGCCTCCCTGCACCCCAGTGTGTCTGCCTCTCCGCACCCAGTGTGTCTGCCTCTCCGCACCCCAGTGTGTCTGCCTCTCCGCACCCCAGTGTGTCTGCCTCTCCGCACCCTAGTGTGTCTGCCTCCCCGCACCCCAGTGTGTCTGCCTCCCCGCACCCCAGTGTGTTTGCCTCTCCGCACCCAGTGTGTCTGCCTCCCCGCACCCCAGTGTGTCTGCCTCCCCGTACCCCAGTGTGTCTGCCTCCCCGCACCCCAGTGTGTCTGCCTCTCCGCACCCAGTGTGTCTGCCTCTCCGCACCCCAGTGTGTCTGCCTCTCCGCACCCCAGTGTGTCTGCCTCTCCGCACCCTAGTGTGTCTGCCTCCCCGCACCCCAGTGTGTCTGCCTCCCCGCACCCCAGTGTGTTTGCCTCTCCGCACCCAGTGTGTCTGCCTCCCCGCACCCCAGTGTGTCTGCCTCCCCGTACCCCAGTGTGTCTGCCTCCCCGTACCCCAGTGTGTCTGCCTCCCCGCACCCAGTGTGTCTGCCTCCCCGCACAAAAAATGTATCATACCGACGTGTGTTTGCGACCTGTATGTGTGAATCACAATAAACTATTATTATTATTATTTTGAGAGTATATTTCATCATAGCATGCCATATCTCTGGGTTTAGATGTGCAGGTATCCTCCTCTCATCCACGACATTGTGGGTTCGACCATGGGGGTCTCAGACGGACACCAATACTGGATTTAACCCAGCAAGTGGACTAGAGAGTATTTTTCCGACTACTGGGCTTGTCCATGTTTGTTTAATTGTATTATTAACAATATCAAAGCATGGGCGGCCCATTGCCACACCTTTCAGTTTTACATTACTGCTATTTGTTCTATATACAGATCCCTTCGTGCGGATCACACTCGTTGTGGAGGGCAAGAAGGTGAAGCGAAAGAAGACGAGCGTGAAGAAGGGTACGCACAACCCGGTCTGGAACGAGGCTCTGTCCTTCAACATCCCCGCCGAGCTCCTCCCTAAGATCGTCCTCGAGTGTCACGTGGTGCACAATGACCTCATAGGTATGGCAATGCTTTGTTTGGTTGGTAGGTTTTAACGTTCTTCAATTTATGTAAGACAAAATAATCCTTGTTACCACAGGAAACAGCAGCCGACTGATAATCATTTGAACCGAAGTTTATAAACCCAAGAGTAATATAATTCAAATTGCAATTAAGCATCACCAACGCTTTTCGGCAAAATACAGCATTTTTGTCATTCTTTTAAGTAATAACTTTAAAAGGTATTTTGTTCACATTTCAAACGAAACAAAAGATATTGTATCTGATCCTATAAATGAGTCCCTTTAAGAATCGAGGAGGCTCCTTTATGCAAATACCCGTGTACGGTTTAATGTAGCCTAAATGGTATGTGTATCCTGCTGACATGCTCTGTGTGTTGTAGGTCACGGTGAGTTTGTGGGCAGCTGTGCCATTGGTCCGGCGCGGCCGGGCGGCGAGGGGAAACACTGGAACGACATGATGCAAAACCAGCGAAAGTCGATGGCCATGTGGCACCCGCTCCACAGATAGGCCGGCCGAGGTGGCGCTCGTGTGATGTGCCCGGGGATTGCCCGGAGATGTGTACATGTCGTACACGCGTACATGCCTGACGTTGGCTATTGTGATTTTCTTAATTGTTTGTGAATGAACACTGACAAGTGCTGTTATGAATCCACGTTGACTTGACACATCTTGTCATTTGTATTTAGTGTAACGTGACTCCTAGTGCTTCGTGAAACCGGTAAAGCTAGGGGACCAAAGGTTAATTTCCACGTGCTGCTATCTGTAACCGATTCTATGAATGTTGTATAACCATGTGTTGTGTCCATGCTGAAATCATACACCAATACCATCATTATGTACCTACCATCACTATGTTCCTACATGTTTGACTCAAGTTGAGAAAGAACTGACCACCTTGTAAAACCACCAATATGTACTGCCCTAAGGCCATCACTATGTTCCTACATGTTTGACCACATATTGAGAAAGAACTGACCACCATGTAAACCCACCAAGATTTACTGCCCTAAGGCCATCATTATGTACCTACATGTTTGATCTCAAGTTGAGAAAGAACTGACAACCTTGTAAACCCACCAAGATTTACTGCCCTAAGGCCATCACTATGTTCCTACATGTTTGATCTCAAGTTGAGAAAGAACTGACCACCATGTAAACCCACCAAGATTTACTGCCCTAAGGCCATCATTATGTACCTACATGTTTGATCTCAAGTTGAGAAAGAACTGACAACCTTGTAAACCCACCAAGATTTACTGCCCTAAGGCCATCACTATGTTCCTACATGTTTGACCCAAGTTGAGAAAGAACTGACCACCTTGTAAAACCACCAATATTTACTGCACATAGGCCATCACTATGTTCCTACATGTTTGACCACATATTGAGAAAGAACTGACCACCTTGTAAACCCACCAAGATGTACTGCCCTAAGGCCATCACTATGTTCCTACATGTTTGACCCAAGTTGAGAAAGAACTGACCACCTTGTAAAACCACCAATATTTACTGCCCTAAGGCCATCACTATGTTCCTACATGTTTGACCACATATTGAGAAAGAACTGACCACCTTGTAAACCCACCAATATTTACTGCCCTAAGGCTATCACTATGTTCCTACATGTTTGACCCAAGTTGAGAAAGAACTGACCACCTTGTAAAACCACCAATATTTACTGCACATAGGCCATCACGATGTTCCTACATGTTTGACCACATATTGAGAAAGAACTGACCACCTTGTAAACCCACCAAGATTTACTACCCTAAGGCCATCATTATTTACCTACATGTTTGACCTCAAGACGAGAATGAACTGACCACCTTGTAAACCCACCAAGATTTGTCGCCCTATGGAAGAACTAACCACGACATTGCTGTCCTTTGTGAAACTGTAATCTGAGACTATGCCATATTGAGCAGACATGAAGTTCGTTATATTACGCGAAACAAGAAATGAGTATACTTTCATGCATGTAAACATTGTCTATCCAAACATGCACACACGGAGGGATTATCAAAAATTGATTTTTGCATCTGTGCGTATTTTTTGCGTTGAATGCATTCTATAAACGTCTATAATATTATAATGAATCCCGCCTCCTAAAATATCATTAGATTGGATAAAATGTCGGCCTGTTTTCATTTTATAGTTAGTTGTTTTGTTTATTTTTCAAAGTTTAACAGACTAAGATGTAAGGTCTTCTTTAATGGAATATTTTGATGGCGCTATTGTAAAATCCAAACGGTAGATCCATGGTTCATTGTTCGCCATTACATTTACACTATTCCATGTTCTTAAACAAATACTATAACGATTTATTACGACCAAATACAAATCATGACCTAGTATATATTTCTGTTTCTATAACGACAAACGTTTTAGTAATTGCTGTCGCATCCCATACACTGCACTGTAGGCCTCATCGGTGTCCACCACTATTGTCATGGCAACCAGCAAAAATTCTCCGAATATTATCCAGTGAGTTTTGCGGTTGTCGCTGTTGATCACGTTCAGCTTCAGGCGTGGCGAGTCTCTACTGCCTTTGGCTTTCAAATTGATTTAAACCCTCTGTATAGTTAACACAATGAATGGTGACAGTGCAAACGCCAGAACAATCCCTGTGTTATAATTCTGAAAGTTTCTGTGGATTTGGCGTTGTATACTTCGATAGCAAGCATCCATATAGTTAAAAAGCAGGTTGAACACTAAGAAACACTTTTGTTCCTTATAGACGTAGGTATATGCTATTAGAAAGGCGGATGTTAAGTCACTGCTTGACCTCATTGAGCATAGTTGTGAGTGAAAACGACTGTACGCTTTCTTTGCAAACACAATACACCAAAGACTGCTTGTACAAGTCCTAGTTGTTTCATAACTTAAAGTGACTTCGAGGTCATGGGGATGTCTGCTGGAGTTCAATGTGTTGCATCTGCTGCAAGGTCAAGGTCACTGGGATGTGTACTCGAGTTCAATGTGTTTCATCTGTTGCAAGGTCAAGGTCCCTGGGATGTGTACTCGAGCCCAATGTGTCGCATCTGCTGCAAGGTCAAGGTCACTGGGATGTGAACTCGAGCTCAATGTGTCGCATCTTCTGCAAGGTCAAGGTCACTGGGATGTGTACTCGAGTTCAATGTGTCGCATCTGCTGCAAGGTCAATGTCACTGGAATGCATACTCGAGTTCAATGTGCAGTATCTGCTGCAAGGTCAAGGTCCCTGTGATGTGAACTCGAGTTCAATGTGTCGCATCTGCTACAAGGTCAAGGTCATTGGGATGTGTACTCGAGTTCAATGTGCTGCTTCTGCTTGATGGTCAAGGTCACTGGGATGTGTACTCAAGTTCAATGTGTTGCATCTGTCAAGGTCGCACGAAAAATTGGTCAAGTTAAATATGTTGCCTGTGCTGCTACAGGGAGATCCGCTCGAATTCGATGTGATGCATTTGCTGCAAGGTCAAGGTCACTGCAATAATTGCTCGAGTTCGATGTGTTGTATTTGCTGCAAGGTCAAGGTCACTGAGATGTTTGCTCGAATTTAATGTGTTGTATTTGCTGCAAGGTCAAGGTCATAGGGATATTTGCTCGAGTTCAATGTTTTGTATTTGCTGCAAGGTCAAGGTCATGGGGCTGTTTGCTTGAGTTCAATGCGTTGTATTTGCTGCAAGGTCAAGGTCACTGCGATGTCTGCTCGAATTCCATGCGTTGTATCTGCTACAAGGTCAAAGTCATGTAAATGTTTGCTCTATATGCTTTACACTTGGTAGTTTTTCGATGTTAATTAATGACCAGTTGCCTAGCTTTACTGAACCAAGTTTATAGGATGAAAATGGTCAACAATACTCATTGTAGATATGAAACAGCTGTACAACTGGCCATTAGTTTTTATAGGCAAAATTTAATATTGTAGTTAGTCAAACATTATGTCAAGGAAGCTGTTGGTTCCAATGTCATGACACTATTCTATGTGTGCATTAAATGCCCGAACAAGCCAATGACAATCTTATTTTATCTGTGGTTGACCTTTGGTCTTCAGCAGTTATGTTTAAGCCCTTTTGAATAATAACTCACAACAAAATGTTTCACCTTTAACTGTACTTTTATTTAAAAGTAGTTATACGTTAACACGCTTTGTCTTTGTGATGTAAACCAGTATAAGCACAAAAGGAACCACCCCAGTCCTACAAGTTTTGCTATGATAAAACCATGGGAATGAATTATCCGGTGAGTACATTTACTTTTTATGTACAACCCTGCTGATGCTATTTCTAAACAGGTTGTTGTTACTTACCTTAGAAATTTTCATTACACTTCTGTAGAAGGATCATGCATCATACAGCACAACACACATTTGGTATTTACATGATGTATTGTAATGTTATTGAATTCCATATGGGCTAGAATAGGAATCCATGTTTGATGTGCTTCTAATACGCCAAAATGTATAATATAATTGTTGCTTATGAAGTATTTGGTTTCAAACTACAGCAATAGATGCTAATTTATATGATTTTTCACAATACCAAATTGCAATTTATTGACTGAACTTTTTAACTTAAGCTACTTGGAAAACTGTATTTCTTATTTTTTACATAAAACCTACTTGAAAGTAATTCATATAAACGATAACGATATGTCTCTGTTAATGTTTAAAAATGTTATTTTATTTTCATATTTAAATAATTGCAATACAGGGAAATGAATGCTGGATATACCCAGAGGCACGTAGGACATAGGGAAAAACAGAGGGGCACATTTAGGTTTTCCCCGTCATGACTTACGACTTCTGCAAGCAATGCTTGGACTCAATAATGGGACAGGTTCATATAGGAATTAAATTTCTACCCTCCACGCACCCTTTACAAAAAGAGGCGGTGATACATGTATACAGAACAAGGCATTCTACAAAATAGATGAGACTGACGGTGACAACTTAAATGTGCTCCAGTCTGTTAAAACCTATCTTCTGTAATACGAGTACATGTAAATGTGATTCAGAAATTATTTTTGTGTTTGTGAAATAAAAGCTATATTCTTTAAAATGTGTTTGGGATTCATGTCCTGGTCACAAGTCAAAGAAAATAAATGACCATATAAGAATTGGTCATAAGTCATAGAATAACTACGACTCTCTCAGTTTTGGTCATAAGACATAGAATAAATATGACTGTCTCAATATTGGTCACAAGTCATAGAATAACTTTGACTGTCTCAGTTTTGGTCATAAGTCTTAGAATAACTAGAACTGTCTCAGTTTTGGTCATCAGCAATAAAATAACTATGACTGTCTCAGTTTTGGTTATAAGTCATAAAAATAAGAATGACCGTCCAAGTTTAGGTCATACGTCATAGAATAATTATGACCATCTCAGTATTGGTCATAAGCCATAGAATTACTATGACTGTCTCAGTTTTGGTCATAAGCCATAGAATTACTATGACTGTCTCAGTGTTGGTCATATGCCATGGAATTACTATGACTGTCTCAGTTTGGCCATAAGCCATGGAATTACTATGACTGTCTCAGTTTTGGTCATAAGCCATGGAATTACTATGACTGTCTCAGTTTTGGTCATAAGCCATGGAATTACTATGACCGTCTCAGTTTTGGTCATAAGCCATAGAATAACTATGACGGTCATGAGCCATAGAATACCTATGACCGTCTCAGTGTTGGTCATGAGCCATAGAATACCTATGACCGTCTCAGTGTTGGTCATGAGCCATAGAATACCTATGACCGTCTCAGTGTTGGTCATAAGCCATAGAATACCTATGACCGTCTCAGTGTTGGTCATAAGCCATAGAATACCTATGACCGTCTCAGTGTTGGTCATAAGCCATAGAATACCTATGACCGTCTCAGTGTTGGTCATAAGCCATAGAATACCTATGACCGTCTCAGTGTTGGTCATAAGCCATAGAATACCTATGACCGTCTCAGTGTTGGTCATAAGCCATAGAATACCTATGACCGTCTCAGTGTTGGTCATAAGCCATAGAATACCTATGACCGTCTCAGTGTTGGTCATAAGCCATAGAATACCTATGACTGTCTCAGTGTTGGTCATAAGCCATAGAATACCTATGACTGTCTCAGTGCTGGTCATAAGCCATAGAATACCTATGACTGTCTCAGTGCTGGTCATAAGCCATAGAATACCTATGACTGTCTCAGTTTTGGTCATAAGCCATGGAATTACTATGACTGTCTCAGTTTTGGTCATAAGCCATGGAATTACTATGACTGTCTCAGTTTTGGTCATAAGCCATGGAATTACTATGACTGTCTCAGTGTTGGTCATAAGCCATAGAATACCTATGACCGTCTCAGTGTTGGTCATAAGCCATAGAATACCTATGACCGTCTCAGTGTTGGTCATAAGCCATAGAATACCTATGACCGTCTCAGTGTTGGTCATAAGCCATAGAATACCTATGACCGTCTCAGTGTTGGTCATAAGCCATAGAATACCTATGACCGTCTCAGTGTTGGTCATAAGCCATAGAATTACTATGACCGTCTCAGTGTTGGTCATAAGCCATAGAATTACTATGACCGTCTCAGTGTTGGTCATAAGCCATAGAATTACTATGACCGTCTCAGTGTTGGTCATAAGCCATAGAATACCTATGACCGTCTCAGTGTTGGTCATAAGCCATAGAATACCTATGACCGTCTCAGTGTTGGTCATAAGCCATAGAATACCTATGACCGTCTCAGTGTTGGTCATAAGCCATAGAATACCTATGACCGTCTCAGTGTTGGTCATAAGCCATAGAATACCTATGACCGTCTCAGTGTTGGTCATAAGCCATAGAATACCTATGACCGTCTCAGTGTTGGTCATAAGCCATAGAATACCTATGACCGTCTCAGTGTTGGTCATAAGCCATAGAATACCTATGACCGTCTCAGTGTTGGTCATAAGCCATAGAATTACTATGACTGTCTCAGTTTAGGTCATAAGTCATAGAATTACTATGACCGTCTCAGTGTTGGTCATAAGCCATAGAATACCTATGACCGTCTCAGTGTTGGTCATAAGCCATAGAATTACTATGACTGTCTCAGTTTAGGTCATAAGTCATAGAATTACTATGACTGTCTCAGTGTTGGTCATAAGCCATAGAATTACTATGACTGTCTCAGTGTTGGTCATAAGTCATAGAATTACTATGACTGTCTCAGTGTTGGTCATTAATCATAGAATTTTTTCATAAGTCATAGAATAACTATGAATGTCTCAGAATTGGTCATAAGCCATAGAATAACAATGACTATCACAGTTTCTGTCATAATCTATAGAATAACTATGACTGTCTAAGTTTTGGTCATAAGTCATATAATTTTTTCATAAGTCATAGAATAACAATGACCATCTTAAATTTGGTCATAAGTCATATAATTAATTTGACCATCTTAGTTTTGGTCATAAGTCATAAAATAAGAATGACCGTCTCAGTTTTGGTCATAAGTCATAGAATTACTATGACTGTATCAGTTTTGGTCATAAGTCATAGAATAACTATGACTGTTTCAGTTTTGGTCATAAGCCATCAAATAACTATGACCATTTAAGAATTGGTCATACATCAAAGAATAGCTATGACCCTCTCAGTTTTGGTCATAAGTCAAAGAAAACCATGGTCATAAGTCAAAGAATAGCTATGACCATTTAAGAATTGGTCATACATCATAGAATAGCTATGACCGCCTCAGTTTTTGGTCATAAGTCAAAGAATACCTTGGTCATAAGTCAAAAAATAGCTATGACCATCTCAGTTTTGGTCATAAGTCAAAGAATACCTTGGTCATAAGTCAAATAATAGCTATGACCATCTCAGTTTTGGTCATTTGTCAATGAATACCTTAGACCACCTCAGCTTTGGTCATAAGTCATGGAATAATGAAAACTGTTTCAGTTTTATTCATCAACAATAATAACATGCAAATATGTTTATGCACCAAACATGGTCCACATATATTTATATAGCCAGCAACATGTATATGTCTCTGACCAAACAGACAGGCAAGCTCCTATCACATTACCTCTTTGATTTCGTTCAAATATTTTGATGTCTCTTCAACATAAACATGAAACATCCACTATAAACCTCATATACAGTTCTTCATGTATAAACAACCATGTAATATATCAATCCATGATCTGATAATAACTAAACAAAAACAATTTATTTACTTATTTCCCTTTACCTTAAACTATTCAGATTCTTATCTATCATTTTAACTCAAATCAACTACAGATTTCACAGCCTAACTGTGTACTAGCACACATATGAATTAAACAGTACATATTTAAATTAAACAGTTTTGCACAGCATCCTAGACTAGAGGAATGACCATCATCAGGAGTCAAAATCAAGGTCGTTCAGCTCTGCCGCCAACTCGGTGTTGACCTGGGCCTCGATGCAGGGCGTTGTCACGTCAACGTGTATGTCATATTGCTGATCAAGGCCAAGGTAAGAGTCACTCATCAGGTACACAGTGTAGATCACCCGCCCGGGTGTCTCTGGTGTGAACACGGACACCTGGACGCTAGACCGACCTGTAGACATTGAAGGTCAGGATAGTTCATCACAGTTTTTACGAGTTGTGATTAGTATGTCATACAAGAGTACACAGTATTTGAGATCTTAGTTAAAACCAAAAGTTGCCCCAAAACAAACCTTTTTAAGTCAATCAAGGGCAATAATTTGTATTTAGGATAATATGGAGTAATGTAACCTAATTGTGTGATGGCCTTGAACAACTTTGTGAAGTATTAAGTCAATTGAATGAAGGGTAAAGAAGTAAATACCAACTTGCCCTAAAACTTAAACCTGAATTCAATCAGGGGACACAATTTGTATTCAGGATGAAATGGTGTTATGTAAGCTAGCCAAAAGTTGTGTGAAGTTTTAAATGAATTGAATGAAGGGTATTGGAGTTATAAGTGAAAATGCTGATGCTGTGAGTAGTATAAACTCCTTATTTTTCGAATAGTAGAGCTAAAAATTGGGTTTCAAAATTAAACCTAAAATTTGTAAATGGGAAGGAAATAATACTTAGTAGGTTAAAAGTAATCACACATATAGATGTCTAGAAACGCAAGACAATGTTTATCCTAAGTATATTAGATGACTTTTGATCACAGTAACCCTTAAGAGATGAGATGACTAAAGACACTGTAAACCCTTAGTGGATGAGGTGATTTTAGACACTGTAAACCCTTAGTGGATGAGGTGAATTTAGACACTGTAAACCCTTAGTGGATGAGATGACTTTAGACACAGTTAACCCTTAGTGGATGAGATGACTTTAGACACTGTAAACAATTAGTGGATGAGATGACTTTAGACAATGTTAACCCTTAGTGGATGAGGTGATTTTAGACACTGTTAACCCTTTGTAGATGAGGTGATTTTAGACACTGTAACCCCTTGTGGATGAGATGACTTTAGACACGGTTAATCTTCAGTTGATGAGATGACTTTAGACACTGTAAACCCTTAGTGGATGAGGTGATTTTAGACACTGTAAACCCTTAGTGGATGAGATGACTTCAGACATTGTTAATCCTTAGTGGATGATATGACTTCAGACACAGTTAACCCTTTGTGGATGATATGACTTTAGACATTGTTAATCCTTAGTGGATGAGATGACTTTAGACACTGTAAATCCTTAGTGAATGAGGTGATTTTAGACACTGTAAACAATTAGTGGATGAGATGACTTTAGACAATGTTAACCCTTAGTGGATGAGGTGATTTTAGACACTGTTAACCCTTTGTAGATGAGGTGATTTTAGACACTGTAACCCCTTGTGGATGAGATGACTTTAGACACGGTTAATCTTCAGTTGATGAGATGACTTTAGACACTGTAAACCCTTAGTGGATGAGGTGATTTTAGACACTGTAAACCCTTAGTGGATGAGATGACTTCAGACATTGTTAATCCTTAGTGGATGATATGACTTTAGACACAGTTAACCCTTTGTGGATGATATGACTTTAGACATTGTTAATCCTTAGTGGATGAGATGACTTTAGACACTGTAAATCCTTAGTGAATGAGGTGATTTTAGACACTGTAAACAATTAGTGGATGAGATGACTTCAGACAATGTTAACCCTTAGTGGATGAGGTGATTTTAGACACTGTTAACCCTTTGTAGATGAGGTGATTTTAGACACTGTTAACCCTTGTGGATGAGATGACTTTAGACACGGTTAATCTTCAGTTGATGAGATGACTTTAGACACTGTAAACCCTTAGTGGATTAGGTGATTTTAGACACTGTAAACCCTTAGTGGATGAGATGACTTCAGACATTGTTAATCCTTAGTGGATGATATGACTTTAGACACAGTTAACCCTTTGTGGATGATATGACTTTAGACACAGTTAACCCTTTGTGGATGAGATGACTTTAGACACTGTAAACCCTTAGTGGATGAGATGACTTTAGACCCAGTTAACCCTTTGTGGATGATATGACTTTAGACATTGTTAACCCTTAGTGGATGAGATGACTTCAGACATTGTGAATCCTTAGTGGATGAGATGACTTTAGACCCAGTTAACCCTTTGTGGATGATATGACTTTAGACACAGTTAACCCTTAGTGGATGAGATGACTTTAGACATTGTAAACCCTTAGTGGATGAGATGACTTCAGACATTGTTAATCCTTAGTGGATGATATGACTTTAGACACTGTAAACCCTTAGTGGATGAGATGACTTAAGACACTGTAAACCCTTAGTGGATGAGATGACTTTAGACACTGTAAACCCTTAGTGGATGAAATGACTTTAGACACTGTAAACACTTAGTGGATGAGATGACTTTAGACACTGTAAACCCTTAGTTGATGAGATGACTTTAGACACTGTTAACCCTTTGTGGATGAGATGACTTTAGACATTGTTAACCCTTAGTGGATGAGACGACTTCATACATTGTAAACCCGTAGTGGATGAGATGACTTTAGAAACTGTAAACCCTTAGTGGATGAGATGACTTTAGAAACTGTAAACCCTTAGTTGATGAGATGACTTTAGACACTGTAAACCCTTAGTTGATGAGATGACTTTAGACACTGTAAACCCTTAGTTGATGAGATGACTTTAGACACTGTAAACCCTTAGTGGATGAGATGACTTTAGACACTGTAAACCCTTAGTTGATGAGGTGACTTTTGACACTGTTAACCCTTTGTGGATGAGATGACTTTAGACATTGTTAACCCTTAGTGGATGAGACGACTTCATACATTGTTAACCCTTAGTGGATGAGATGACTTTAGATACTGTATAGTGGATGAAATAACTTTAGACACACTTAATCCTAAGTTGATGAGATGACTTTAGACACTATTTACCTTTAGTGAATGAGACATCTTTAAAAATCGTTAACTCTTAGTGGATGAGATGACTTTGATCACTGTGAACCCTTAGTGGATGAGATGACTTTGATCACTGTGAACCCTTAGTGAATGAGATGACTTTTAACACTGTTAACTTTAAGTGGATAAAATCAACATTACTGGTAATTGCAACACAGACAGATGTAGATACAAATGATTAATGAACAACATTGTGCCTTACCCCTAACAAATGGAACCCTCTTGAGGGCAACAAGATCCCTATTCTGGACATCTCCCACAATGAGGAACCAGCCCTCATCTTTTGGCTTTGGGAATCGTGGGGCGTTAGCCTTACTGTCAGTCTTCTGAAATATACAGACAAGAACCATGATGACTGTAAACATGGAAGGAAGATAGAACGGTGCAGAGATCAGACAAGGTTAATGTGGTCAATTTTTGACAATTCAAAGGCTGTTACTGTAGTGTGACTACAACTGTCTAGCCTTTAACCAAAAATAAGTGAGATATTATGCAAATATACTTTGATATCAAGTCTGGCAGTGAAAGGCTAGATGTTGCTCATGTAAAAGACATGACAAAGTTATTTTTGTTGAACTTTGACAATAAATATTGTTTTCAAGTTTCATGTGGAGGACCTGTAGGTAAGGAGTTAAAGAGGTAAGACATTTGACTCTCAAACCCTGGGTTGCAGGTTGGATTCCCTGCCTCAACATTTCAATTACTAACAGTCTTTTGAGGGGGACCTTAAACTGGGGTTCAATACGTCAGTGCTATACACTGGTGCACTATCAAGAATAAGGGTAGCTCTAACCAGGGTAACATTCTGCCTGTGGTCAATGCCCCACAACCAAATAATGCTGATACTATCACTGAGTCCAACACAAAAGGCGAGCTGACAAGAAACTGTGCCAACACAGATGAAAACTACCACCTGACATCATTCATTGATCCTGATTGATCCTGGTGGGCGTGACAATGAGGCCATTACCATGTTTTTGCTGAACCGGGTGAGCATGACAATGAGGCCATTACCATGTTTTTGCTGAACCCGGTGAGCGTGACATTGAGGACATTACCTTGTTTTTGCTGAACCGGGTGAGCGTGACAATGAGGCCATTACCATGTTTTTGCTGAACCCAGTGAGCGTGACATTGAGGACATTACCTTGTTTTTTGCTGAACCGGGTGAGCGTGACAATGAGGCCATTACCATGTTTTTGCTGAACCGGGTGAGCGTGACATTGAGGCCATTGCCTTGGTGTTTTTTTTGCTGAACCAGGTGAGGGTGACATTGAGGACATTACCTTGTTTTTGCTGAACCGGGTGAGCGTGACATTGAGGACATTACCTTGTTTTTACTGAACCTGGTGAGCGTGACATTGAGGACATTACCTTGTTTTTGCTTAGCCCTGAGAGTGTGATGATCAGGACATTACCTTATTTTTGTTGATCCTGGCAAGTGTGACGTTGAGGACGTACTCCTGGTCTGCATGGACACTCATCCACTTCTGGTCCTGCAGCCGGCTCCCTATAACCATACAAGAAACATAGGTCAGCTTCAAAACAAGTTTTTATATGTGCAAGGTTGTCATTTTGGAAATACAAATATACTAGCTGCAACAGAAGTTAGTTTTTTGTTTTAAGGCAACTGATGAACCAATAAGCTAATAGTTTCATCCAGCCATTGGTATTAACATATTGATTTTGATACATGGTGAACCCATAATTATAATGTTCATATACTTTGTAAGGGCATTGCTTGCTGATTTCCAATATGTAAAAATAAATGACCCCAAAAAATAAATAGTTTAAATTATGGCAGATTGTATTTTATTCAAATCTGAAGTGAAATTATCTATTTTGCAATCTACCGGTAAAGGTTGTAATATATTTTTTTGTACAAGTTTGGCATAATCTTTTTCTACACAACTTTTTTCCAATGATATCAACATAATATGGGGACACCAGGCATCCAAAATTCACATGATTCTACATCAGAGACATTCAAGCATTTTTGTCTGTATAAACATTGCATTGGATGCCACTTTTTGTTGTAGAGTCAATTATGGACCTTGCAAATATTTTAAATAATTCCTGATGAAAGCATTTCAAAAGAAATCTTCATTATTAAAATCAGACTATAGGGAGACAGAAACCTTCAACATGTACAATGAGTGCTTTTTGCTACCATGTCTACAACACAAGCCAGTAAATATTTGGCATGTATCTTCTCTATGTATTGACATCCCTACCCTGGAGTGGCGTGTCTATATGCCTCTTCTCCTGGCAGCCGTCCCCACCCTCCCAGTAGCCCTGCAAGGTGAAGGTCACCTCTATCTGGGGCAGCTTACACAGTACTGCATACACCTAGTAAACAATGTTCAGTGCTAATGAGGTAAGGGAGTGAACTGATGGTTGAATATTACACAGCTTCCATACAGGAGTTATACCCTCATTATTTTCTACAATATCTAATCACCGTAGTGAAATAGAGTGAAATTAAAGATCGTTATCTTTCTCAAAAGGAGCAAAATTGATAAAACATCAGAAGGCAACCATTGCCCCTTTTGTCCCCAATATCAACATACATGTAGCATACAGTATTTCCTCCTAACTTCACACTCACTCCTCCATATTGTCATTTCTTTGTTACCTGTTCTATGTGGTTGGTGTCCAGCTCCCCCTTCAGCATGTCAGCCAGAGCAGGGTACCGACCCTCACACGTCTCCATTACTTCTGGAAGGGTCTCTAACAGTGCCCCTTTCGCACGAGACCTGAATAACATCATACAGGAATACCAGATATAATTAATAATATGATGAGCATTTAAAATCAGAGAATGCAAAATATGAAAGATTGTACTCTGCCCTTTCATATATTTTATAACTCGAATTGCTTTATATATGCTCAGTTTAGTATATTTTCAGAATAATAAAACTTTCAGTATCTGTTGACTTTTGGGCTTGGGCCCCAGGTCTTTTTGTCAACAAATCTGACGTTTGCATACAGTTTTGCCAACTTATTCCTAAATCCATCATGCAGGGAAAAGTAAAACAAAAATACCTGGATGAATCACCAACAAAAGTGACAATGTTGGACTTTCAATCTTAGTACCTGTATCCTGCATGTGATAAGTTGTCTCAGTGTTGTAACCTTAGTGCCAAGCTTTTCAATAAATTGCTGTAAGAAGGGAATATTTTATGTCAGAACAAAAGTGTGATGCTGCCCCAAAACCAGATGACAACTTCAGACCGATTCATCTGTATACAATTGCCACATGATGCAGATGAAATAGGATTAAAGGCATACCAGAGCACCATGAAGCCAACACCAATGTTTGTTGGTTTTATTTTTCAGTTGAAAGGGGCATAACTTGACAATGACTAAATTAAGAATTATTGACGTTGCCATTCTGGGCATGGAAAACTTGTGTACCAAGTTGCACTTGAATATCTTGCACGTTTTACGATTGATGACCAAGGTTAAACATTTTGCACGATGATTACGAGCTAAAAATAGCACTAGAATGAATTAATGAAGAATCGGCCCTCCAGTGTTGTTGAAGAGCAATCCTTTAAGAAGCTCCTGTTACCTACCTGAAGCAGTGGGTGTGGTAGGGTGTAAGGTGGGGCAGGGTAAGGAGCGTGTTGTCAGTCCACCAGCGGCCCTGCACCAGCATTTGCACCAGTGTCACGATCCCCAGCGACGTCACCAGCCAACCCTGGTCCGCACTTACATCCAACATAGCCTGGAATACACTTACAGGTATTGAACGCAAAATACAGCCACAACAATGTAGTTAATACTTTTCCGTTTGGAACACAATACAAGTGTTGTGTACAAAAGGACAATCATTATTTTTAGTTTCATTATAAAGGCATTCAAAACATGGATATCGATGTTTGAAGTCAAATATCTTACAGTCCTGTTTGTAGACATCTGTAACTTAAAGGGAGACCCCAAAAACTAATTTCAGTAAAATCAAGTTTCCTCTATTACACACACTTATCTAATGACAAAATCACACATACATGCCATATTCCTTGAAGACTTCCCAGAGGATATTGACCTCATCTTGGGAGATTTTCATCAATTGATATTAAACGTGGTGTGTTCTACTTTTAATTTCATTTTATTTCAAGTAGCATTTCATTTCAACTGAAAAGCCCTGTAGTGAATATATGTGTTGTAAGAAAAATGTTTGTACAGTGCAATATTTCATCTCCATTTTACCCAATCAGACACGACAAATATCATTTCAATTCTTAAGGGAAATTCACACCCTACCATGGGGCCGTGACAACTACTTATCTCATGACAACTACTTTATCTTACAACAACTACATTTATCTCATGACAACTACATTTATCACATGACAACTACAGTTATCACATGACAACTATATTTATCTCATGACAACAGTACTACACTTATCTCATGACAACTACACTTATCTCATGACAACTACACTTATCTCATGACAACTACTTTATCTTATGAAAACTACAGTTATCTCATGACAACTACACTTATCTCATGACAACTACACTTATCTCATGACAACTACACTTATCTCATGACAACTACTTTATCTTATGACAACTACACTTATCTCATGACAACTACACTTATCTCATGACAACTACACTTATCTCATGACAACAACATTTATCTCATGAAAACTACAGTTATCTCATGACAACTATACTTATCTCATGACAACTTCACTTATCTCATGACAACTAAACTTATCTCCTGTCAATAACATTTATCTCATGACAACTACACTTATCTCCTGACAACAACATTTATCTCATGACAACTACACTTATCTCCTGACAACAACATTCATCTCATTACAACTACACTTTTCACTTATCTCATGACAACTAAACTTATCTCCTGTCAACAACATTTATCTCATGACAACTACACTTATCTCCTGACAACAACATTTATCTCATGACAACTACACTTATCTCCTGACAACAACATTTATCTCATGACAACTACACTTATCTCATGACAACAACATATATCTCATGACAACTACACTTATCTCCTGACAACAACATTTATCTCATGACAACTAAACTTATCTCCTGACAACAACATTTATCTCATGACAACTACACTTATCTCCTGACAACAACATTTATCTCATGACAACTAAACTTATCTCCTGACAACAACATTTATCTCATTACAACTACACTTATCTCCTGACAACAACATTTATCTCATGACAACTAAACTTATCTCCTGACAACAACATTTATCTCATGACAACTACACTTATCTCCTGACAACAACATTTATCTCATGACAACTACACTTATCTCCTGACAACAACATTTATCTCATTACAACTACACTTTTCACTTATCTCATAACAACTTTAGGCCACAATGTGTATGTACCTGACAAATTCTAATGGCCTGGTCAAGAACAGACTTGGTGTCGGTGTTGTAGTCTGTAGAGGGGAGAGGCAGGCGACCAAAGTGACACTGTAACAGCAGGTTGGCCTTGGTGTGTGGGGAGTCCAGGGTGTGGGGGTTCACCTCCAGTGGAACACTCTTTGATAACTCACTGGAGAAACAATAGAGGAATGCGATTTTGGGAAGATAAATCAAAGCAAATATAGTTCACAAACAAATTAAAATAACGAGACGCCAATACAGCAATGCCGCATTAATGGCAGATTTTTTATTTGACGATGCAATTTTGCGAACCTAAGATAGATAAACACCTCTTTTTTTCCACAAGAAGACCCATATTTGTACCTATCAGGGATATCCATCATACAAATAACCTGATCAAATTTCATGAAAATCTACAGAAACTGTTCCATTTATGTGATGAAAAATAACCATTTTATAAATACATCAGCTTTTACTAAGGAAAGTCCCAGAGACATAGTTTGTGACCCCAGATGGCACACAAAAGAAGCAAAATATAAAGATCCTGAAAATGCAATCATTGACTGTGGTGCTGACGAGTCCATGGCGTGTGTGCCAGTGTGAAAGAATGTGTGCAAATGTGTATGTGTGTGTATGTATTTTAACCTACCAAATGTCGAGAAAATTGGAGTTTTATTTAAATATCCTGAAGGAAAGAAATTGTTAAAGTCTCACGAAAAAAATACAATTCATAACATGGGAAAAGTATTTCCCAAGAATTGACCTAGTGTCCTAGTTTTTGATCAGAGGTGACCCATATTCACAAACAAGACAACACATAGACAAGAATTTTGGCAAAGTTACCTAACAATTGGATAAAAATGATTGACTTTAAGAAAGAAAGAAAAATGAATTTATGACATTGAAAAAATATTTTTTAAGATTTGACCTTGTGACCTAGTTTTTGACCTGAGGTGACACAATTTCACTAAAGACAAGTACACATGTTTTCTGACAGTTTTAAAACAAGTGGATAAAAACTATTGAATTATGACATGGAATAATTAAGTTAACACAAAATTGTTAATGCACGCCTGTGAGCCTGTTTCTCGCCATTCTATAACCCATAATTTTTCGATGAAAAATCAGGCTAAAAATGGACTTCAAAAATTGAGTACACTCAAGAAGTTTCTATGAGTCATCTTTTCATTGTTTATGTAATCTAACTCCTAACAGGATAAGAAAAAAAAATCAGCTGTTTTTGTTTATCAGTAAATGTCAGTGAGTCAGCTGATATCATAAACTAATCTTCTGGCATACTGTATGGCCACTGGACACCGGCTGTACAAGTTTTGCTAATGGGCATGTCCCTGTAGTACTTCCACTTGGCTTAGAATGGCATAAGGAAAGGTTTTACAATAAAAGTACATGTATGAGATCATTTTAGCCCCACTCACCTGTTCAGCTGGTCCTCATTGTGACGAACAGGTAACTCAGCATACTCTGAGGCATTCTGAATGTATAACAAAGGTATTCAATCAATATACTTATGTATATAATATTCAATAGTGTGAATTGTACAGTTATAGAATTCATAATAATATTAATGGTATTGACCAAATTGTCAAACAAAATATTTCATGACAGAAGCAAGATACCAGGGTAACGTGTTTCAAACTATTTTTCACTTCTTCAAATAGATTACTTTCAACCATTACTTACAGTGAGGACATCTATGAGTTCTGGAATGGTAGACTGTGGCCCTAGTTCGCTCTGGAACATACGCATGGTGAGATGGGTAAGGTAGTAGTACGAGGCAATCCGACCCAGTGTTTGTGGTTCCACCGTGCAACCATCCTGTAATGTATGATGGGATTAGGAGTTGCTTAGTCCATAAAAGTACAAATAATTTTAGTGGACATCAGCCACTTGATATTTATTACGGTAAGATGATTTCCAATAACATCAACTGTAAAAAACTTCTTTCTCAAAAATGATCAATGCCTATTGCATTACCTTGCAAAGTTTAAAGCAACCTTTCTTTTAAAAATTGTGCGAGCTGAAATATTATAATATTAGCAAGCCTGCAAATGATTGAAAGAATTGAAGCGTAACAAACTGCATGTTCTATACAATTTGAGGTGGTACCTCAATCAGCTGATAAGTCATAAAGTTATAAGTAGAGGTGTTACCTCGGCAAGCTGTAAACAGTAGGACGTCTCCAGCTCAAACAGTGCGCGCTCAACGAGGCTGGACAGGAAGCGGTTCAGGTTTGAGTGGTCCGTGTCCTCTAGGTTGTAGAAACTAAAATACAACACACACCATCATCAGTTTAACAACGCAGTATTACACACTACTGCATATGTGGGTATTGTCAGGCCTTGGTGTTATAGGGGGCACAACTAAATCTTGGGTACATGATGGGTTAGGGTTGATCTTTAAAAATATGACAACATCAACATACAAGAATCTTTATTTAAAGTCAGGTTATATGCCAAGAAGAAACATTAGCTCAATGAGCAACTTCTTAACAAAGGATTAAGCAAGATTCCACAAAATAAAGTTGTAGACTGCATCACTGTCATCAGTTGGAATGAACTTTTTTAACTTTCACCATGCTATATACTGCTTCCAATTTCTGTCAGATAACATTTCAACACCACTATCTGCCCTTCATATAAATAGTGTGAAAATAATGGTGAATTATATGATTATTATCTCGGTGAGACTGACGGATTATCTAATACGGATTATCTAATACATCAGTTACAATAAGTGAAAGACATAAACGATGCTATGCCAGGGAACAAACAGGTGGCTTATCTATGCATTTATGTCACTGGATTCATGTCTTCTATTCATAAACAAACAAGCTAGTTTTCTTGGCAGCTACATTAAGGTAAGGCAAACTGTGTTTCCAATCATTGGTCTTGTAATGTTTGACATGTAAATATACTATATATAAATATATACAGTCGAAACTTGTTATGTCCATTTTGTCGGGACCTAGGGAAAAAAGTTGAGATAACGAACATTCGACACATCCGAATTACAAAAAATTATCACCAATTCCAACACATTTGAGTTTTATTTACGTCTGATGTCCGACTTCTGCAATGGAACATCTCTGTTACATATTATCATCATGAAAACAGCAAACAAATTTTTGAAAAATAAAGTGAAAAGAGAGAGAATTATTTGTGTTAAATTACTTTAATTCACGTTTAAGGCTTACACAAAACAGATATAAAACCACAATCACATACACTTGCACATTGTAAGAAAACGGTATAGCACATATGACAACAACTTTGACTAAATAGCACATTCGTAATTTGTGATATAATACACAGAAATATAGCACATTCTCAAAAAATACCTCCAAACACTATGATCCATAGAATAAGATACAGTTTAAACTGGTTTAAAAAAAGGATGTAATGCCTGTTTGTTTGCTACATGCAATGTGGAGAAATTTCTTCGTCATGTAGCTTTCAATGTTGTTGAATTTTCCCATGATGTCATCAAAGTCCTTGTGCGTTTGAATAAATAGCTTGAGCAATACATGTCTCTTAAATCAAAAACATAAACAAACAACTATATTCACCCTTACCAATAATTATTAACCTCTAATTATTACAATTTGTTAATTTGACACGCACTGTAATTTAGCGACATGCTGCAAACCGTCATGAATATTTTCGTACCTACAGCTCTATCTACAGTTCGACATAAGGAACAAGGAAAATGTGTGACATTCGATCACAGGGACTGAAATAGGAAGTCTACATAGCGTAAAAATCGAGATAGAAAAATTGACACAAGCAGTTTTGTTTTATATACAATAAGAAGGAATAAATTCGGGACCGTAGAAAAAAGTCAACACAACTGGATAGATGAGATATCCAACGTTGACATAGCGAGATTAGACTGTACAAGTAATGTATAAATTGAATCAAATCAGTAATAAAGTTTGTAATACAAAAAACATCAGAAAAAGAGTATCAAACTTTGTTAGCACCATGCAGGCCGTTTATGTCTGTCACTTTAACAATTCTAGGTATCTGTGGGGCCACAACAAAGTCTTAAATAGACCTATTAGATGCCTGTATAATCATTATCTATACAGATCAAACTCCAAAACAATTTCCTTAAATTGAAACTTAATGACAGTAAAGAGGAAACAAGTGAGTAAAATATTGACACATTAGCCAGGATGTGCACTAAACTGCAGAAGCTGCATGTCTGTGCATATTTCACAAGACATGGATGGCAGGACTGATTGTTGAATGCGGATGCCTCTAGAAGTGCACTATCCAGGTAGTGTTTACATACTGCAGGCCGGCCTACCTGGCTGGCACTGACGTAACTTCACCAGCTGATCCCTGTACCTGGAACCGGGAATGCTACCTGCAGTTTGACATACTTTTTTTCTTCCTATAACATACTTTTTGTGTTTGTGTTCAGATGGTGATGTTTTTCATCAAGAGTAAGACAGGAAATAAACGTGATACCTTTAAGCTTGTAAACAGACAGTGAACGAACAAGTGTGGGGAAAAGTCATGGAAAAGTACCATAAAACTTAATCCCATGTCATTATAATATGAGGAAATACACTTTGGAACATTTTAGGGCCGTTACCAGCAACCAAGGTAAGTCAAATGCTGTTTCTTTGCATATTACTCATTTTACCATTCAAATATTCATATCAAAGTATAAAACAACTTGAAGAATCTAATGGGCATTCATTTTAATCCTTTGATAAAATTCCACTGTACATGGTTAAGTACTTGAGGCAGCAGTTCAAAGCACACAAAGTCATGCATAAGTTGAACTACAGGTTCCATGTCATGAGTTACCTCTGAATTAACCTATAATCATAGACAGTTTGTTTTAAAACTTGTCCAAAAATCTTCTGCAGTATTTGTATAGTTTATTTCACATGCATTATGACGCAAAATGTGCCACTGAACCCGACAGGAGCAGCATTAAATATTTGGCAACATCCTCCTAGCATCTCGGTATTGTGTTGATAATCCAGCAGTTCCATCTTGTGTCAAGCTGAGATCCCTCCATAAACATTCAATCACCTTCCGCTAAATATAACCATGTTTATAGAGATATGGAGGTAAATATTTGTGACCCACTGAGCCTTGAGCTCCAAGCAAACAGGTTGTTGTTCCAGAATTCTCATAAAACTTTAATGGCTTCTGCAATCGGTAGTGAAGGTTACCTTGAATAGATATTTCCACAATGAAATTCAAAATATTGCTGAATCAACTTTTGTCTATAACATAATATACCAATCTTGAAATAGGAATAAACATTACAAGTACATGTGGATTATTCTTACATTGTTTATAATCAAAGTGCACATTGTATTCTTCAATAATCATGCAAATGGAATAAGTATGCAAGTCCAGAGTATTGCAATAACAGATGAAGCATTGGACAAAATGACATAAGAAAACTTGGGGTAAATTCACCAATAGAGCACGCCAGGATCACGTAACAGTATATTATAAAATATAATCCAACTAGTACAATTTTGTCACAGCAGTTACTGCATGGTTATGTGACAACAACAGAATGTATACATTAGCCAGGTGACTCCTGTGTCTGTTCCAGGGAATGTCAACATTGCCGTATGTCATTCCAGGCCGCAGAAATTTCGTAGTATGAAATGCAGCCAAGAAAAAATCATTTATGTCAGAGAGATCTATTCTCTGTTATTTACGCACTGACAGAAATAGGTACATCATGAACCGAATAATGTACAACAGGAGCATTGTTTACAATTAATTGGTACATTTGTTTCCAATCGGAAGTTATTGTACCCATAGCTACGTTAGTTCAAAGAAAAAATTCCCTTTTGATCAACGGCTAAACTGAATCCGTTAGGACCAACAATTGAACTTTCAAAAAAAAAGTGAACTGTATTTTTCCCTTAAAAATCAAGACTTCATTTGTATAAGTATACTCCTGGATGAAATGTCACTGGCTGGTTAGCCCCAATGCTCACATCTCTTCCCTAAATTTAATAATAAAGCCAATATGAAGTGCGCATCTAAATGATATTATGTAAGAACAGTTGCAGTTTTTACAGTATTGTGGTACATTCAGGTGTATGTTTGCATCCAATGAACGCCATGGAAACCTGAAGGGATGGCACAGGCAAGCTGAACCAAATCAAAACTGTTGTATTGGAAACCCTCCAAATGATAGTAAATTACAGTTTGATATTTTATGGAGATAGGTTGGCTCCAACCCCAGTGTGAACACAAGCAAGTGTTGGTCTGCCAGCAGCATGGGGATATCAATGGCCTGCATTTGCACTGGATGGTTATGAGGTGGGGGAAACAAGGAGCAACAGAAACACATGGTTGACAACATAACTAGATAAGAGAACATTTACAGTTAAAGTATTGGCATTAAGCATTAAGACTTAAGTATTATCAAAGATTAAATTGATAAAATTAAAGGTTCTTCCTAAATCAAGCAACAACAGGAATTCAGGGAAATCAAGATTAAAATCATCTCAAAATCATCTCAAAATCATTACTACCTGGTCATGGTACAACATCTGCTGCTTCATAAAGACCTCTTCAATACTTTATTTTAAAACATCAATTACTGTTAGAAGGGCATGAAATCCATCAAGTGTCTGACAAACAGACTTCACACCTGCAGCTTGCATGACCAAATTTTAATCAGAATGAAAAGCCATCAGGTGTTGGAAGTCCTTGCCTTTGGTGGGCAGTTTACAGCTATGACTACTGGCCTTACCCTAACCCTTCAAACAGATGAGACGGGGCAGTGTTATGTGACGGGGACAGCAAGAACAGGTGCTTGCTCTCCACAACTCCTCACCTCCACCCATTACCCTTCCTCTGTCAGTGGGAAATAATCAGGTCATCATACCTTGACAGGCTAGCCGCATATCCAGTCTAGATGGGCAACAGAAGCTACCCCAATGTATCAGTCTTATACAATGTAATAGACTGAACAACTAAATTCAGATAGAACATTTGTTTTAGTTTTGACAAATATTGCATGACGACCAACAATTTTGACTGCATTATAATTATGTTGCTAGCCAATGGGCTCTATCATTTCTTACACTATCAACCAGGCATTTTTTTGCAGATTTTACTATAATGGCCGAGATTTTTCCTTACCGCGGACGTTATCTTTTTAAACTATTTTTCACTATACCCCATGATATAAGCAAATCGTACACTGCGTTCATTTCTATATTTTGCCCCGCGTTCCACCGCGTCGAGTCAACACTATACATGGTGTTGAGAAGTGTTAATGAACAGTAATAAAGGTACTTGTATTCAATATTCTAAAGGCAATTTCTTATTTACTGTCTTATAAATATAATTCTAGTCGGATGTATTAAACTTGTATGAAATCGACTCGTAATCTACAAATCACAAATCACTTGGTTCATACTCAAAACGTAGTTTATTCCCTGAAAATTATACGTTGCAACTGTGAAAGTTTTCAGACGCAATCTCGGTTGGTAGTGTAAATCTGTGGTATGATGACTGCAGCAGTTTTAATTGTTTGACAAACGCTGTCTCAAAACAAAGCTGTATACCATACCAATATTCCATGGTTTTAGTTGTGATAAAATATGTAACATGTTCTTTTGATGTTTGATAAGAGATAAAAATATGAAAGCAGGAATATTATTCATCTAAAAATAAAATAATTATCGGAAATCTTCTGAGAGTTGTGTTAAACGTAGGCAGCTTAGCTTATCAGCCGGCTTGAACATAACAATAACTCAATGCATTATAGATTGGAAACTAAACATGTCAGAAGGTAACTCAATGCATTATAGATTGGAACTCAGTTGTTAATCCAAGTGCACATGTCAGCCAGTAGTTCCTTAGAAATGTAAAGATAGTGGGAAACAACCTTTGAAAATAACTTTCAAATGCAGGACTTAACAAGGTAACAATATCTCAAACAACTACATTATTTATGCTCTTAAAACTCAGAATTAACCATTTTTACTTAACATTAGAAAATTACCCAAACAGCACCAACAATTTGTATACAATAATCGTTGAAAACAGCCGTGTAAAATGCTCAAGGGTGTGTAATCCGACTCAAACATGAGACACCTGTACGATTCACTGGCAGAAATCAGCGAAAATCTAATTGCTGAAATTAATCTCTGGGGCTTAGCGTTCTCATTAGGGGGCAATTCCAAGTTTGTTTCAACTGCTAACCCAGTGCCAACAGTTAATGCTTTCCTATTATTCAATGATGGGTAGATTTTTCATCCTTGAACATTCCTTTGGCTTTGTCTTCCAAACAAAATCATTAAGTTTTAGCCCATGGTCTAGGCAAGTGCTTCATGCTCTGTTTCTCAGGTGATCAAGGGGGATAATTCAACAAATATTTTGCAAGAGTGATGGTCTTTAAACGAGTATAATATTTTTTGGCCAAAAAGGAATTCTCACAAGACAGCAATTATTTTGAAGAAAGATTAAACATTGAAACATTCTCACAGACTGGATATATAAAACATTATTAAGCTATCTGTGATCATTATTCGGTGAAGTAAATATTTCTTTTTCTCACTTTTTTGATCAATAAATTTCTCTAAATAACTTTATCTCAGGCCTTTAAAATCAATTTTACCTCTCATCATCTCAGTCGCTCTGATGACGCTCCGATAACTGTTGGTTTTCAAAGGTTTTTCAAAAACGAGGGTAATTATGAGCCATTACATTTCACAATAGAAATCCATAACATTGGTGAAATAAAAGAAATTTAAGTGAATTCATTTGAGTAAAAAATTAGCTATAATTTTAAGGCTCTTTAAACAGTTTCCAATTTAAAACATAATACTGGGGCAGGAAAGAGGTTAATTCCGCTTTTTTGACTAATATTGGAAAATAAGTTTTGACATATAATCATTCTTTACTATAAATGTGCAATGATGTGTCGTTTTTTATATCAAATTTTATAAAAGAAATAAAAAGAAAATCTTTTACATATCATCCATGCTTTGATTAATTTGGCTGAACAGAATGTTATTTGCCAAGATTTTAAAACTCTTCATATCTTACAAAGCAAAAACAAGTTAATTTGAGGAGTTTTAAGGACAACATTATAACACCTGTACAAAATTTGTTTAAGTTTTCAGTGTAAAGGTTTTTGATTTTCAAATCATGCAGATGCATTGTTTATAAGCATTTCAAAATAACAGACAGTGGTTTCTGTGTGGTTGTAATGGCTGCATGTGGCACAGGGTGCTTGTGAGCCACGTGCATGTCCTAGTTCTGTCAGCCTACAGCAGTGATCATACCTGCGACACACCCAGGCAGTTACAGCATTTCCCGCATCACGCCTGGGATATGTCACTCTCTCACAATAATGCAACAATTGACTTGATCAGACTCTGTTTGCACACACACAGCTTACAAGACTTGTTTGTCCTTTCTCACCATGAACTGATATGATACAAAGGGTGGCACAGACATAAAAATCATAGCTCTGTTCATCCGTGAAACCAGTGCCTTGTTTTTGGAAATTTCACCCCTGGTCTGATAGACAACATTAATAAAAAAAACAAAAAAGCCTGGGAAAGTCTTTTTTGTTTGCAGTGCATACAATATTTTAGCATCTATCTATCAACAGGCATTGTTATCTTGCACCTGCGAATCTGGATGAAAATATTAAAAATGCAATAAACAAGAAATTCTGATTTATACAGAATTATAATTTGTAAGGCTGGCTTTAGAGAAAGGGCCTCTGGACCCAGGCCAATTAGTTGGGTGTAGACAGTTATTAAATGATTATACACGGGCTCTTGTTTTGAACTGAATTTCAATGGCGCCCATTAGGTTTGTAATGTGAACAGGACTGGTCAGAAGTTTTGCAAGGTCCAAGGTTTCATCCCCAGATGGGTGGCATACTTTCCTGAAAGCCCGTGACATGTTATAGGTAATGTTAAGGAGCTTGTTGGAAAGTTGAAGAATGCCAGCAGTCTTCCAGAGCGATAGCATTGTCCACACTTTCTCTGCCTGTTCTGTAACGATGCAGGGATCTTAACATATAACATGGAACAACGCCTGTATCTTCATGCCTAGTTTAGTTCAAACTTACTGTAACATGGTGTAATAGCTTGAACAAAAATTCATTATGTTAAGACAATGACTTTCCTCAAGTCTAACGCTCATGATTTTGTATAGATGCTCTGAAATTCTCAGTTATGAAGTTTATTCCATGTTTAAAGTACTGTAAAGTCACATACAATATTCATTGAAGCAAATATCATAAAAGCTTTGCAGTACGACCATGTTTCCAATTTGAAATAATCTATACATATATTTTACTTTGTCTAAGCTCTGTAGCAATATGCATTATATGATAGAAAATTCCAGTAGATATGAGCTAAGTTGTGCACTTGTACTTTCAACAAATAGCAGATGGCCAGAATTTTGATGGCAAAGACATGACAATGATGTTATTTTTTCAATGTTCCAGACAGAAGATTATCTGCAAGATCCATCAGTGAGTTTGTTTAACAGCTCTTTACTTGAAGGTGTTACAAGGTTGAGATATGGATGATGACTGTCAGAGATGGAAAACCTTTGTCAATAAATTGTCAAAAAAATCCACATCTGGCATCTGTCAGATAATTGTATGGCCAATTGATTGTTGAAAACCAACTTTTCAATAACCCTTAGCTAGTAACTTGAGAGCCAGTGGCGTGTGCCTCATTATTTGGGTACCCATTGTGCACTTGTGGCTCAATTAAGGTCACTTTTGGCTCAATTAAAGAAGAGGCCCTCTTGATTCCATCCAGCTGTGAAAACTTGGAAAACATTGGTTTAAAAATGTTGGAGCATTGTTCATGCATTAGCAAAATGTGTTTTGAATGATAGAATAATTATTCTTCATGCCTTCGCTAATTATTTGCCTTCACTATTTCTTTTGCTCTGAGAGGTCTAAGGCCCCATCTACTAACAAGGGCATAGTAAAGCAGGGGAATTTGCATATAGCTATATGTTTTTCATTCAACATGTATACCCATTCAAATCAAAATATCATTTAAATTGTTTCAAAGTTAGACTGAAATACCTCTAAAAAAGCAAATGCAAATCTCACATTTTTAGATATATGGACTTTTATTAGGCATTTGACTCATTTGTTCACTTAAATCTACGGAACAGCTAGCATGACCCGAAAAGGTCTCCGGGAAGGCAGCATATTTCTTAATATGCATAAAAGTTCATACTACTTTTATACTGAATTCTTCAAATGCCCAATTCAACATAGGAACAAAACAAGGTTACTTGAGCTCACCAATTACTTTTTCTCTGTTTAAAAATGACTTAGTATCTTATATGAGATGAAATGGTAATAGATCATCTATGTGAACATCAGATTTTCTTGTATTCAACCCTTATGTGGTATAGTTATTATGTTATATAATGTTCCAGATTTTACATAAAAACTCTGACTATGGTGATTAGATGGCAGCTATTACATGATAACTTAGATGTGGTATCTTAAAACAAAAATGAATCTTTTTTCCTCTTCTACAAGCACAATACACTTATAAATACAAGCAAAAACATCTATTAATGTAAAATGATTAACATTTAATTCCCCCATCAACCACCACAATTTTCCAAGTGAACTTTTTATGTCAATATTGGAAAAAAATATGAAAATAATAAACCAGACTGCACTGTATAGCAAAAATTTCTCAGGTGAGCTTTTCAATAACCACATAAATGTTTCAGTTCTATGGGATGGGGTGCACATCCAAAATTGTGCCTTAAAGTTGCGCCTCCTCTAACTCATTATCCTAAAAACGCCCCTTTGAACGAACTTCAGCTTGTCAGAAAACAAAATTAACAACATCCTCATCGATTATCAAACAAATAGTAAAACAATTACTGTGCAAAGTATTTAAACAAAACAGTTTCATACTGTTTGAACTAGAATATTTATTTAACCCAAACAAACTCATTGTGTCCGTTTATCTTTGATCCTGAGAACGTAGCCTATTGTTTTGATTGTAAACTGTATGATAATGTTTGAAAACATCAGGAGTGATAACAAAATTATTACAAAACAAACAAGGCAACTGCTACCCCATTCAAATGTTTGGAAGATATTGTTTTAAAATATCATTTGTTTATTGTAATATCATGGGGCTGCAAGTAAATGTATGCAAATTCATGGGGTAATTTCAGGAAAAAGGCATATCACTGTATGATAATGTCCTCATAATGTTAAAGGAACTCTTTCAACTGCAGCAATTCCATGTTCTACTGGACTGGTTACAATCTTGCCAGCTAACTGCTGGTTTGGATGTGTGCTCCCTCATAGCCATGTTGTGCTGCATGCTAGCAAGGTATGCTCTGCACCAAGCAGGATTTGCCACCATGCCTCCATCAGCCTTTTAGTCATCTCAACTTAGTAAGAGAATCATCTGTCCTAACCAGGTTGATGTCCAAAGCACCTACCCTCCCTCCATCATCAAACCACTATACATGTTCAGCTAGGTACATTAAACCATCTGTCTGTCTGCTCCAGACTGATGTCTCCATCCCCCACCCCCTTCCCAGGCACAGGGTCAACATACCCTCTCATTACTGGCAGCAGGCACCATAATTTCACCATTTCATGCAATTTTCTCACTTGAGTACCTGTACATTAAGGCAGTCTGGGGCCATTTACACGGGAGCACATCAAAGCTAACGGTACAATGAGGTCAATCAGGCCTTGCCTTTGAAGTGGCCAGGCAGCTGGTGACCTGGACAGATGGCTTGCTTTTACTGACCAATGGTCATTGCTGGTCACACATGACCATCTCTACAAAGTCAAGGTGATTCTCCTAAATACCTTCATATAAATTTGCAAGGAAAAATAGCTATAGGCTGTTGACAGATTTCATAAATGTTTTGATAATAGCTTTTTCCTGAGCCAGCATTTGATAACACCGCGAGTAAATTATCAACTCAATAAAAAAAAATATATTTTGAAAATCAAAATCAAATTGGAAATGTATGTCTCTAATATTTGAATGAAAATATTTGGAGTGCGTCAAACAGTTCACAAACAAGAAACTGGTTTACAATTGTCACAAACAGGCCAGTAGTAGATTAATTACATATCCACTTTGTCGCAAGAGATTTAAGATGTGATAGCTAATTGGCAGGATAATCTGTTTGGGAACATCCTTTAATGTGTGTGATTGAGAGTCCGTCCATAACGGGAATGTTTGGAGGACATGTTGTAAGCCAGGGGTGACGACGGGTCACACGGTCGCACAATACACGCTAGATGCTTGTCAGATATTATCGCTGAAGATTTAGAAGATCTCTCATGATCGGCATGATTAGTGCCGCATTAATGTAAACTAAGACAATTGTTTACATATTTTCTGATTGAGATGTCGTGTAAAGCTAATCGCGTGCTAGAACAGCGTACAAACCCCCGTGAAGATTTTCAAGTTTTGAAATAACGCCACATGCAATGTTTCCATTTACGGCTCCAAGATTGGACAAAAACAGTACAAGCTGAAATATTTGTTCTGCTATTGTTGAAAATCTATGCCTTAGGTTTAATGTTTGTTGCATGCTTGCTGGGGAGAGAAGACAGGTTTCTGGCTTGGTACCCAGCACCCCACCCTGAATTCCACAGACCACGATACCTACACCAGTAAACAATGTCCGACACGAACATACCTGCCTAGTTAAAATGAATGAACAGGGGAAAGCCTTTGCAAAGGAAAAAATCTTCTGATGAGTCAACTTTCCTGACACATTTGAAAGTCACTTCACAACAGTTGAAACTTTTATGGCCATAAAAGACAGTCCCACAAACACTTCACATCTAAGGAGGCTCAATTTTATAACATTTACAACCATTACAATGTTAGCATTTTTTTTTCTTTTTCAATTTTCTCAAATGATATTATAGAAACAACTATAGATTCAAATGAAGTTAAAGCAACTTGAAGCATGCCTTTATCAAGTAGTCGTAACTGGGGACTGTAATTACATCTTGCGTGACGCTGTCCCTTGTATTATGCACTTGGGCTCGGCCCCTTCATACCTTGTCTTTCAATACACCTGGCCATCAACTGTATGCAAATACCCAACTTCTCATCTACATATGGAGTAAAAAGCTATCATAATTATCTCATCATTGCCCAACAAAAGGCAGGCAATTAGCTCGATCAGGCGCCTGACAAATTGGGGGTAAAATGGAGCAGGCTTTGTGGTACTCATATTTTATAGTCAATACCTGGTGAAAATAATGATTACTGTAATTGAAATTGATGTTCTTCATTTAAATGAAGCCGTTAAGTCAGAATCTGATTTTTTTTATGGGCTACATGACTTTAGCTGCAGATAAGGAGATACTATTGAATAATAGAAGATTATTGAGAATAATAACAGATCGCCTTTTATCACTACTTTTAAATCATTTATTTGTTTAATTTTTATGATTTTACCCATTGAGTACATGTAAGTAATTTAAAACAAGATGATATTAAAGGCACCTTGCAGTCCTTTTTACCGTTTTTCTCTTTTCTTTTCAAATATTTGGAATATATTACAAAAAATCCATCAAAAATGCAAAGCTGCATACAGATATATTAGCATCATTTACCAAAAAACTTCATGATTGATCAGCATATGGCATCAATGGAGCAGCTAGTTAGCCCTCATTTCATGGCTACTTGTCCATAATTTGCTTTTTCACTCTCGACCAATGAAACTAATGAACACCAGGAGAACCTGAAAAATCTCAAGTTCCTTTATTAAAAGCTAGCTGTATCATGCAAGGGTAATCAATGGGCAGACCGAATTTCTCTAATTTTGTCAAAATTATTATCACTGAAGTATGTCAGCCAGGTGCATGGTCGTGTGCCTGGGACAGTTGCCACACGACAGAGCATTGTAACGGCCATTCTGATTGGCTGGTGCACACACTGGTCTGTAAAGCTGGGACATCACATTTCATAAGGTAAACACATTTAATATCAGCACAATGAGGTGAACGGGTTGCTTTTAGAAATGTTATCAGGGGACAAAAGGGACAAAAAGATATTTGTGAACAAAGCCGGCCAATATGGTATTACATTTGTTCAATAACACCGAGTGGCCTTAATCCCAGTGTGCTGTCATCTGTTGACTTTTGGAGGGAAAATGCTTGATGCTAACCAAACTGTACTTATAATCTTGATATAAAAGCTCAATCATTTTTATAAGATTTAAAAAGACAAATTGTAACATTTTTTTTTTCTAATGCAAACAATCAAGGTCAAGTATATGAAGATTATAAACACTGCAAACATCTGAATCTTTCAGTCAACAAAATGAATCAGTAAATAATTCATACTTGGTTTGCTTGATTGTTGTAAAAAAGCTGAGTCTATTTCTTTGATGGAAGCACTCGGCATGTTTACATTGTTTACATTCGTACTCAGGTTTCCATTTTGAGAAGCTATAATGGGGACAGAACTTATAACCTCTGGAGGGGGGGGGGGGGGGGGCATATAATTGTTATCAGCAGATTCGGCCAATATCGGGACATATGTCACTCCAGTCCTCCTGTAAACAATGGCCATCATCCTTGCAAACAATGGCCAGCATCCCGTCATGTAACTAAGGAAACAGAGTAACTATCAAACAATCACTAACTGCATGGCAAATATATGCTTAATGTTCAACAGAAATCTCATGCTGTCAGCTTTATCAAATGTTTCAATAATCATACCTAGTCTAATAAAGAATTCTAAAAATTTGACAGCTCTCATGATCAAGATTCAAATCATTAATTGTTGTATAGTAACTGATCTGCAAGGCAGATTTTCTCAAGAGGTTTTTGAGCTTTCAGAATGAAATTGTAATACATGCACCATTACAGGGTTAATGTCATCAGATACTGGTTATACCATAAATAGGTTGCATGATGCCATCAGATAATGGTAAAACCATTGCAAGGTTAATGCCAGCAGGTATTGGTAAAAACCATTGCAAGGTTTATGCCAGCAGGTATTGGTAAAACTATTGCAAGGTTAATGCAATCAGGTATTGGTAAAACCATTGCAAGGTTAATGCCAACAGGTAATGGTAAAACCATTGCAAGGTTAATGCCAGCAAATATTGGTAAAACCATTGCAAGGTTAATGCCAGCAGGTATTGGTAAAACCATTGCAAGGTTAATGCCAGCAGGTATTGGTAATACCATTGCAAGGTTAATGCCAGCAGGTATTGGTAAAAACCATTGCAAGGTTTATGCAAGCAGGTATTGGTAAAACTATTGCAAGGTTAATGCAATCAGGTATTGGTAAAACCATTGCAAGGTTAATGCCAGCAGGTAATGGTAAAACCATTGCAAGGTTAATGCCAGCAGGTATTGGTAAAACCATTGCAAGGTTAATGCCAGCAGGTATTGGTAAAACCATTGCAAGGTTAATGCCAGCAGGTATTGGCAATACCATTGCAAGGTTAATGCCAGCAGGTAATGGTAAAACAATTGCAAGGATAATGCCAGCAGGTATTGGTAATACCATTGCAAGGTTAATGCCAGCAGGTATTGGTAATACCATTGCAAGGTTAATGCCAGCAGGTATTGGTAAAACCATTGCAAGGTTAATGACAGCAGGTATTGGTAAAACCATTGCAAGGTTAATGCTAGCAGGTATTGGTAAAACCATTGCAAGGTTAATGCCAGCAGGTATTGGCAATACCATTACAAGGTTAATGCCAGCAGGTCATGGTAAAACAATTGCAAGGATAATGCCAGCAGGTATTGGTAATACCATTGCAAGGTTAATGTCAGCAGGTATTGGTAATACCATTGCAAGGTTAATGCCAGCAGGTATTGGTAAAACCATTGCAAGGTTAATGCCAGCAGGTATTGGTAAAACCATTGCAAGATTAATGCCAGCAGGTATTGATCAAACCATTACAAGGTAAATGACAGCAGGTATTGGTAAAAACCATTGCAAGGTTTATGCCAGCAGGTATTGGTAAAACTATTGCAAGGTTAATGCAATCAGGTATTGGTAAAACCATTGCAAGATTAATGCCAGCAGGTATTGATCAAACCATTACAAGGTAAATGCCATCAGGTATTGGTAATACCATTGCAAGATTAATGCCATCAGGTATTGGTAATACTGTTGCCAGGTTAATGCCATCAGGTATTGGTAAAACCATTACATGGTTAATGCCATCAGGTATTTGTAATACGATAAGGTTAATACCATGGCAAGGTTAATACCATGGGGTTGTGGTACTACCATAACAAGGTTAATGCCATGTGGTTGTGGTAATACCATGGCAAGGTGAATGCCATCAGATAGTGGAAATACCATGGCAGGGTTAATGCCATGAGATAGTGGAAATACCATGGCAAGGTTAATGCCATTAGATAGTGGAAATACCATGGCAAGGTTAATGTCATCGAAAAGTGGAAATACCATGGCAAGGTTAATGCCTTCAGGTAGCGGTAATACCATGGCAAGATTAATTCAGATAGTGAAAATACCATGGCAAGATTAATGCCATCAGGTAGTGGAAATACCATGGCAAGGTTAATGCCATCAGATAGTGGATATACCATGGCAAGCTAGGTTAATGCCATCAGATAGTGGAAATACCATGGCAAGGTTAATGCCATCAGGTAGTGGAAATACCATGGCAAGGTTAATGCCATCAAATAGTGAAAATACAATGGCAAGGTTAATGCTATCAGGTAGTGGAAATACCATGGCAAGATTAATGCCATCAGGTAGTGGTAATACCATGGCATGGTTAATGCAACCAGGTAGTGGTAATACCATTTCAAAGGTTAATGCCATCAGGTATTGGTTATACCATGGCAAAAATACCATTACAAAGGTTAATGCCATCAGGTAATACCATAACAAATTTAAAGTGTACCTAATAGTATATCAAGTAACATTATTTAGTGCAAGGGACCTCCTGTACCACATTTATCTCAACCATGACTTAATTTAAGGAGAGTGAATTGTGATTTAGTACTTTGATTACATTGTATCACCCTCTGTTACTGTTTCATCCCCCATCCTCCTATCGTTACTGTACAGACATCATCAGCTATCTTCAGGCCCCATCTCCAGTATTAACCATTTCAGCACATTATTCATTAAATATTTAAAACTTTCACACCTTTTACAAGCTAGATTGAATTCAATTACAAGCCCACAAAATCCCACTAACATTTAATTTTCTGAAGGAAAACTAAGGATTAAAGGATCCTGCATAGATTTGGGGAAAGATTGTCTTCTAATCAACCGCAATCATCATGGTACCATAATGCTAACCACCTAATCTGAACATCTCAGTCTGCAGTTAACCTTCAAATAAAGACATAATTGAGACAAAATAAAATATTTATATTCAATTGTGGAGTATAAAGACAGGAGGCATTGGTTGACAATTGTGTTTAAATTGTGGGACAATGGATGGTGAGTAGATAAGGGTGTACAATGGGCTGGGTAGTGGCGCAAAACCAGTAGTTCCCAGCCGCAGGGGGCCTGCTGCCGCGTACCAGCATACGCCCATAAACACAGGCAAAAAAATATACAAACTCCCTGTACTGTTGGGTTAAAAACTTATGTTTATGTACCATGGCAATTACGGCCAGTTACAGTCAAGAAATACACCTTTAAATCAATTATTTTATTGCATCATAGCCGATTCAGTTGTTGAAACTACTGCTGACAAACATTTTGATCATGTTTTCATATTCAATGTTCTAATGATAACAGTTTTTACAATGTCATAAAGTTGAAAGATTAGTTTTCATTGTTATAATAAGAAACAAGTTACGAAAGATTGGTCCTATTTAGTGTTAAAGATAACAAAATGTAGAGAGACAATTTTCTAATGCTAATTGAATTGTGTTCATATCATGCTAATAACAGTTTTGTTAAAGGTAATTTGTGTCATCATAAATAATGTTGAATTTTTTGGTAAAGCCAATTTATACTGTGATCTTGCTATTTTCTTTCTTTTCAATTTCAATAACCCTATGCCTCAGGTACCAATGTAACAATGTTTCTTCAATACAGCCCAGTGTCCTCTTGACAAGGTTACACTCCACTAGATCCTGCCCTGTGATTGGCCGGTGGCTGTTTACCCTGCCCTCTTCAACCAATATTTAATTTTCAACTCGGCACTCCACTACCTGCTTGTTCTATTGACTATGAAGGCTAATCAATCCAGCGTTTAAACTTCACCAAACATATCAATATTCATAGGGAGCTGCATGGTTCTTCATTTGCTCACACTGTTCACTCAGAAAGCTAATAATATACCTATCTTAAGTTCACTCTTGAATCTTTATTTGAAAACAATATTTATAAACAATTCTGAACTTTTTTTGCCAAAATTTGTTCTGCAAGTAATCAAAGAAAACAAATATTAGTAGTTATGCTAAGGTAATGCACTTTGGTGTTCTGCGGATTTTTTTACCTACTGTGAACTGATTTAACGATTTTATGATAAATGATAACAGACAGAGTACTGTCAATATATCCAGGTTTTACAGAGGATTATCTTCAGTTTGGAAAACAATACTGAGACTGTTCATTGGATTGTGTTGAAATATAAACTCAGTGATAAACATGATATTAAATTGGATTAATAACTGATAACTGTGCAAATATCATCAGTATTCTATTGCCAAAAAGGTGAGATGATAATTACTTCACTGCATTCTAAAATAACAGTAATTATCTTTATTGAGATAAAATTTGATATGTTTTATATTTTCATTATTATCATTTTTATTCTTATTTTTATTATTATTATTATCATTATCATAAAAATATAAAATAATTAATAACATATCAAATGAATTTTAATATTTTCACTGTTAAGAAACATAATTTAAGATGTGCTTATAAGATTTAATTGCATTCATTTCAAACATTTTTACCAATTCTATAGAAAACAGGGAAGTAAGTATATGATTTACAGAGTGTTTTTTATCACAGAAACTACCACTTTTATCTAAATTCATGTTTTTATTAAGTAAAGTATTTCAATAATAGTCCGTAAAACATGCACAATTCATATAAAGTCTTCTACACTTAATAATGCACATGACATAACCAGGAAACATCTGAAAATAAATCTTATGGTTTATTTACAGACTTCATCATGTTACATTGCCATGAATAGATTTGATTACAATAAGAATTATGCATTATAACCACATAATTGAACTGTATTTATTAGTATCCTGTCAGTATACATGCTATGAACAAAATTCTAACATGCTTGTATTATGGATTAACCCTAAAGGGCTGTATTTGAGTCACAGGAAGTGGATGTATGTCTGGTGTGTATGCCTGGAATTACTGTGACAATAATTGAACCCCAAAATTCACCATAAATGACTTAAAAACCATTCTTTTTTGGAATGTTGGGATTGATAGTGTTTTATCATGTCTTGTTACACAAGAATGCATGTGTATTCTAGGTGTGATGGTTGAAGCGTGAAGATGTTGGGAGACCCCGACTACCTGGCGGCCATCTTGATCTTAACCCTCATCCAGGGCCTCGGTTGTGTCACAGGTGAGTAACTGACTTCTCGCATACATAATTTCATTTTGTAAAAAAAGAGTATATATATATATATATATATCATATTATTATATACCCATCATAAATCCTAATGCAATACATATCACAAAATACCGTAGTCTGTATTCCACTCTAAGTGCAGTACGACCGTGTTTAAGTGTTATTCACGTCATAACAAGTATCGTTGCGCGATGTTAAAATGACGTCATAAAACAAAATAGTTCATCAGTAAAATGACCTTTATTATGAAAACATTTGGTTTTTAAGTGTATATAATGAAAGGGTTATTAGTACTGCCTTTTGATCCGGAATGTCGTATTCGACTCTTGTGGATTTTTGCAGATTTTGATTTCAATTGGCTTGCTCCTCGTGAAATCCAAATCTGCAAATTCCACTTGAGTCGAATACAACCTCCCGGATCAAAACTAATAACCCTATTTAATATAGATCATAAAATATCTAAAGAACTCGACATTTTGGAGTCTTTAAGTCAAGACGTACATTTATGAATATGGAGTGAGCACCTCACCTCTGGATCTGCAAATTTGAGCTTGCTCCATGCTATGAAAAATACAGCAAATCAATCTGTGCATTTATTTCATTCTTTTTCTTTCCATTTATTCAAATAAAACTGATTTAGCCATATTCAGTATTCAGGAAAGTGAGAGATTTTCTTAGAGAAAATCGCTCACAAGGAACTGATACAATGACATTGACATTTCCAACAAAAGGCTGCAAATACAGACAGAAATTCAAACTCTGAGAATTGCAAAGCTCAGGCCACAATAATCCATGACCCAATTTGGTCTGACAGCCTGCAGTAGGACAGGTAAAACCTGCAAACTTTCTCTGGTATGATACAAGGAATGGAAACAATAGGAAGAGTTTTCATGCCTGTCTAAATATTGTTCATTGTTTTTAAACAGAGATCAGCAATGCTTGCGTAACATATCCGCTGTTATTGTTAATGTAGGCAAATGGCAGCTAGCGAAACACAAGATCATGGTAACAGTTGGCCATGGGTAACATCTGGACACTGACAACCATATTATTTCCAACAAGTTTCATCAACACAAACACAACATTGAGCTTTTATATTTTTGCTATAGATCCTAACTATTTCAGCTTATTGGCAGAAATGGCAAACAAGTTATTATTTACTCATATACCCTTTTTACAAAAATAGATTAGACTAGTATAGTAATTGCGGGGTTGCAGGTACTCAGGTACAAGTTGTGTTAACATTATAAACAAACAACTAAAATAACAATCCCAAGTCACAAATAGTGAACATAAGAATCCACAGGGCGGCAATAGGCTTCCAACACCCACCCTGCACCCAGTGCTCCAGCAACATGTCTGCCTTTTCACTATCAGGGATAATAATGAGCCCAATGTTGACTAATATTTCTCCTACCTTGATTTGTAACACTTAACCTAATGACTTAATTGTGTTTCAAAGGTGTTACAGAAATGTCTTGGAAAACTTGAGACATTTTGTTCACCAGTCTCCACTAATTGCGAGGCTACATCCTCGGGAACCAGGAAAAACACTACTGCAATAAAGCCAATTAAGTAAACAGCAACTTGTAAATCTTTTGATTGGTTTGCTACACCTTATAAATCATTTATACAGTATTCAACATTGATAAGTTACACACATGTTCTAATTAGTATGCCTTGTCAAATTGACTAAAGCCACTAGCATCAAGTTTATTCTATAGCAAACCATTGGGTTGAACATTAAATAGTTCGGAAGATAAATGCAGTGTGACACCAATTTAAAGCCAACCCCTCATCTTTGGTCAATGGTTGAATCCGCCATTATGACTGGACCCTATTTCACCCACAGAAAAACAAAAGCCCGGAGCTCATATAATCTTCTGGTGTTTGCCCACGTCTTCATTTTCCCATACAAGACTCAGGGACCTGACCGTGGTAGCTTATTGACAAGTAGTCACAATTATCTTTAAGTTAGCACAAAAGCACTTCACTACTCAAAACCTTAGATATTTCACAGGTATGAAGCACAATAAAGCCATCTTGAACACTTTTATTACTCAATATTGTTGGTGCCTATCACAGGAGGCTCATATTTGACAGGAGAGTTTATCAAGGCACTTTCCACTAAATGCCAGGACATTATTATGGATTCCTGAGAGAGGTTTATGACAATTCTACTTGATAAGCAAACTTTTGTATGAAGATTCTTATAAAAATCATGAATTATAGTCAATGTTCTGTACATTTATATGTTTTGGTTCAGCATTTTATTCCAGCAATAAAATGTTCAACATTATACATTTTAGTCAGCAGAATTATAGTGTACCTGAATGATGAAAACAAGATCTATGACCATTATAACCTTCTTTTCCTAGGGAATAGAGAATGTAGCTTGATCTATGACCATACCTTCTTTACCCAGGGAATAGAGAATGTAGCTCAATCCCATTTTGATTAAAGTTGATTTTCCCAATTTGCTAACAACAAAATCAAGAGGTACATCAAACAGCCCGTACCTTTAGATTTCATGAATGGAGTAACATAACCATCATAAACACATAAGCTTAAGTATGGAAAGAATTCACCACTGTACACAGACCTTTATTACACAGTACTTTCATGCAGATTCCTGCTCATCCTTCAATAGAATATAAAACAGATAACAAAAACAATATTTTGTAGTAAGGGTTGCCATAACAACTTGTTTTTTCTTAAAAAAAATTAGACTTGACAATTCTGCGCTGGAGCAATTGAAGATAGACCCTCCTATCATTTACACTCCTCTTTTGCTATCTTATATGAACCCATATTTTTTCAATTGCATTCATATTCCAAAGTGTATGGAATACGACATTTAGCCAGTGCTATAATTCGTACACCGATGTCACACATTACTAAAACCTTCAATCCTTATTGCCCCAGTCAGTGACATTCAAGTTTTACTGCTGGCTTTGATAGGAGCATTCCCGATTACAATTTGTTGAAAGTCTGATGAAGATCCTGTGATTCATGGCTGGAAATTTAAAAAATTGTGAAAACATTAATATTATTCACCACAACAAACAGATATTGTTTAGGAAGCATCCCAATTGAGCCCTTTTCAATCTGATTCTAATCCAAATTGTATCTTTTGCATGGTAAAAAACAACCAAATATGTCGCAATCTGGACTAAATTGGCAAGATATGGCAATGGAAAAGTTCTCCACATCATGTCTGTTCCACAGGACGCTGTCCAGACAACACGGGACATTGTTACAATTTTGATCAGGTACAGCAGAATCTGTCCCGATAAAATCATGTTGTAATCCGACTAGACAAAACTGGCTGAGTTTCCCGAAGGCTATTGGATGCACCTTAATGTCAGGAGTGCTTGGCCGACCTCTCCAGACCATTCCCGACCCATAGGACTCTGTTACGAACCTCTCCAGACCATTCCCGACCCATAGGACTCTGTTACGAACCTCTCCAGACCATTCCCGACCCATAGGACTCTGTTACGAACCTCTACGAATGCGAATGCGAATACGGACTTTTTCATTTTTCATGTCATCGAGCTGTTTGATTACAAACAGGAGCTATAATAGGCACTATGTGACCGCACAATTAAACCCTAATTAAAATATATTGTATGAGTACCACAATGAATCTACATAACTAGTTAACTCTGTAGTGTTATGTTTACATTTAACGGAAGATTGTTTTAAAACAATGTTTGTATTTCAGGAGAGTCTGTGAGCGCTTGTTTCCGTGACAACGAGAAGGCACTACAGATCAGCTGCGGCTCGGGATACATGGTTCGCATCACTGGCACATTCTATGGCTACAGCTACACTAACACATGCTCCTTCCGGCCTGGTGACTGCACCCAGGCAAAGCACACCACGTACCCATGCACTGGTTACGACTCGTGCACCATCAGCTTACCGACCGCGGGCGTTGGCAAGCGACTCACAGAGTGTGATAACTACAGCACCTACTTCCAGGTGGAATATACATGTGAACCAGGTCAGTGACTTGATTTAGAGATGTCCAACTTAAAATGGACCTTTGACCAAATATTCAATAAATAGTATATTTATAATATTTTTTGCCAAGTGTAAATTAGATATAAGCCACATTCAGAATACTAATATCATTACGAAATGATCATGAGGATCCCTGCCATGAATGATGGCAAATCTGTCACAAGCTTCCTAAGAATTTAATTTCCAATCTCCACAATTAGACATTTTTAACAGGTTTTCGGTCCATCACCATAGAAATCTAATTCTACCGCTAAAAAACCTCATGATTCAACACATGTCTTTTTAATTACTTGATTAAAGCCGCATTTTTTACCCCGATCTGCCAACATCAACAAGAATTACCAGAAATCACGGAACACTTCCAATTTGTCACAATATTTTGTTTCCTACAAAGTGTTATAAATTTTAATTACATGTTTTAAGACAAAATTAAAGCAATGGGTGTTTTTCACAGCATTGTTTATTAAATACATTAGGTGACAAATCCAATATGACCAAGGATTCCTTCATATCAAACCCTGACTTTTTTTATCAAAATGTGCTGTTACTTTGAGAGAGATATAACTGTAAGTTTAGGGACAAACTAGCACATATAGATCTTGGAACTGCTGTCAAATATGATTGATGACTGAATAACAAAGTGAAAAGAAAATATTGACATGCCATGTACAACAGATTGATGTAGACCGTATATTTCAGTAGAAATCATTGAATGTTCAAGTTTTACAGATTTTTAGAAATAAACGTCTAGAAGTGTAATTGATTCTGAAATCATTAATGAAACAGTTTACAGAGACTGCAGACTTTTAGGTCTGACAAATTGTAGTGGAAACGTGCAATGAATACCGCCCCATTGCAGCTCTTTCTTTTGTGCCGAAATAAGGGCTGTTACCCAAATTACAAGCTTCATTAAGTCACAATGGCTCATGAAACCCTGCGGATGATTTTATTTCCCTGCTAACTTTCACCTCCACCCAACCTGATATTTACTGAATCTTTGTTCCACTAAACTGTTTGCTAGAAGGACATCTGTTGCAAGCAGGAATATTGTTTTGTAGGTTAGTTATACTGAAAAACTCCACAAAATAATACAGGGGAACTTACAGCGGGAACTTAACAGCTGCCGGTGCGAAATGCCGGTGACAATGCTGGTTATGGTCACAATAGCTACAGCACGTATTTTATAAGGGCTATTGATTCCAATCAAGTGTTTCATGCCTGCAGTTTACACCTTATAAAAAGAGCTGTTGATTTTAAATAATATTGTAAATAATGTGAGAATTTAATTAACAACTCTTGAGAGACTGAAAAATAATCTTTAATTTTTCACATCAAAAATTATCACTGTAAAGCATAACTTCTGTATGAGACCGAGTTCTGAGATTCTTCCGGTAAAATGAGCTAGAAAAATGCTACCTTGAACAATTTTATATGCTACTTAAGTTGTATCAGTCTTGTATCTAAATAAGTGCCGTAGGTATTCATTGAGCCAGTGATCTAAAACACTTATTCAATGATTGTGGGAGACTTCAGAAGGGTTCAGTTTTAAGTTATGATTACATTTTGAATAATTTATAATAAATTAGTGATCAAAATCATAAAGCAAACAATTTAAAGGTTAATCAATATATCCATTCCATGGAAGTGTTCTGGAACAGATCAGTAGGCCTTGGTCGCTATTGTGCCATTACTATTTATGACTTTTAGTTTCAATTAAATTGACAGTTCTCAAAACATTCACATTTAAGTGGCCTTGAAGTTCCTATTCATGGCCGCAATGGTACAATCCCTCCATTTGCTCTTTTAGTTCATGTTATACTCTTCCCACAGATATTGCGTTACATCTTAATTCATTCACTATAATATCATATACCATGACAGGCTCTTTTCATACAGCAAGTATTTATGATCATGTCAATATTGAAAGCAAATTGTGCATAAATGGTATACTTTAATAGTCAAATAATTGCATGTTTTTTCTAAAGGTCAATATTAATGTGATGTCATTTTTAGACATTTCAATGTCAATAGATAGTATTAAGTTTTGACACAAGATTTGTTGAAGAAGAAAATATACAATTAGCAATCTTTGATATAATTTGATACCAGTACTTTCATAAGCTAAAGAAGATGAATCTGCATCTGTTATATGACATCATCCTTGCACTGCTTTATACATTACAGTGACTCAGACAACGGACATATGCAGACAAACCACACTGACATCCCAGCGTGGGTACATCTCGACACCCCACTACCCAGGGAACTACCGGGACAACACCGGCTGTGAGACCAACATTAAGGTCGATCCCTCGCAGCAGATCAACCTCACAGTCATTGACATGGATCTTGAGATCAACGGCACGTACGGCTGTCATGACTGGATGTACGCCTATAACCAGCACCGTAGCGTGACACTGTGTGGTCGCCGTAGCAACGAGAAGCTGGTCACCCTCCAGAGTAACGAGATCACTATCACGTTCCAGAGTGATGTTCGCACAAACAAGAAGGGTTTCTGGATATACTATGAAGGTAAACATAATTATACTACCTGATCATACACCGTACTTGTTATCAATCAGTAGAGTTGCACTTGTCTCAAAGAATTGAATAATAACTCTTTAAGCTTTCTCATTCAGGAGAGTTGCACTTGTCTCAAAGAACAGAATAATAACTCTTAATGCTTAAGCAGAGTAATGCAATTGTTTCAAGATACTCTAGTACTTTACATGAAATATAAACACCAGAAAGATATGATTCCATCATCAAAAAATATCAACAGCTTAATGATAAATCTTATTTCACATGGAATCAAAGTCTTCACTGCTTTTATAACTTTCACCTATATTATAAAAACCATTCACAGCCTGGCCCCCACTTGTAGTGACACGGCCCCCCACAATGCGGCCGATGACCCATGTGCCCTCCCACAGCCCGGATGAGACAACCAGCACACCAGGCCCAGTGCAGGGTATCAGCAGTAGTACAGCATCACAGAACCACACACCAGCAGCAAAGAAGGAAAAACTACCATTTGGTGAGTGACTGTATACATGTTCTTGCCAGTTTCCCGTTTCCATAGCTATTCATCCACATAATAACCATTTATTTAATTTATTTTATTTAAAATATATACAATATATACAAATTGAAAAAAAAAAAGACAAAAATAAAAGACTCTACCTTCAGAATAATAAAACACCATGTATGCGATTTCATTGACATGCAGAATGTACAACGCCCTGTCTGTCTTTCCAGTTGCAATAGTGTCTGGTGTGATAGGCACGCTCACATTCATCCTCATAGTGCTACTGGTCATCCTTGTGTACCGGTGGTTGCAAGATAAGCGGGACGCCGCATACAAGCACAAGGCCCCTGACATAGAGTACCTCGACGCCCGCAACCCTGCATACCGCAGCAGCACAGGCACTGAGTTTGGTGGGATAGAAATCTACTATAACCGTTAGCCGCAGTCGCCTTACATAAAGTGTAAATTAGAGGAGCTACAGATCTTCACATAATGACAGTTTTCTTGAAGAGAGATTTACTGACATATGGGGATTTGTGACAGACTTCGGGGATAAAGACAAGGAATATTCTCACTGGTTGCTGTGAGACTGTGTTCTGAAAGACATTAATGCTACAGTTGTGATATGGATAGAAACTTTCAGGAAAGCATTATGAGCTGTTCTATGTGTTACGTTGAGTGTTTTGTCACAGTACAATGTTTGTGACCCCCTTCAGGGGAGGCAATATCTCAACTAGTCAATACAGAGTTACGTGGCTTACCCAGCCAGCACAGGGGACTAAAGGAACTACACAGCAAGCGACAGAAGTGCTTCATTCAATCTGTGATCGTCACCTATCAGGGACTAAGAGTGATGTTTGAGGTGTGGGCATTCCCCACTGTACGCGTGGGAACCCAAGGGGCTTAGCCAATCCGAGGTGTATACATGTTTGGCAAATAATTGGTATTTTATTTCATGTTTGGTTACACAATGGAACCAGATGAGTGAACTGAAACTGGCACTATGATGGAGCTACACTAGTGTCATAGAAATCCAAACTCACCTGTGATAGAATTGATACAGTATAAGGAGAGTACTAAAATGGCATTGTGCTGTCCCCTACCTGCCTTCAGGTCCGCTTCTTCCAGCTCATAGCAATTTATTTATTATATTCTTTAGACGCCGTAATGTTTACGAAAAACGCAAAGAGATGCAAAAGACATCATATGATTTGGTAGGGTATTAAAACGGCTACCCATTTGCAATGTGCACTTGTTATCCCTGGATGATAGGGTATATATTACAAAAATGAGCACCATGGCATACATCTGACCATGTCCAATGTTCTATTCTGCAAACTTACTTTGTGACATTTTGAGTTGCTGAGCAACTGTGCCATTCTGTTTCACTCTCTGCAGGCCAAACCCTACCCTAATCTGTATATATCTCCAGACATAGACAATTGTGTTCTCGCCACAAAAGTGCAATATGAATGTAAATACTGGTCATTCTGTAAATAGTCAGGCAAAGAGTGTATATAATCAGCATCGGTAATTTTATTCATAACTTATTACTGCATAATTATATTGTGCCTATGATGTTTGTCATTCTTTAAATTTTGTGTTGCTTTGTTGTTGTTTTTATTATTCGTATATGTTTCCTGTATATGTTCCTTTCAATGAAAGACAAAAAAACAAAAGTCTAAGTTTTCTAATAACATCAAGTAAAAATTATAGAAATCATATATCTTCACCTTAATGCATGAACTCATTAACTGCTTCTATTTCTATATGCAATTTTGGAGTTACTGCACTAGGGTGACAAATTATCATATATATTGTGAAACAAAAAATGATTGAGGGAAATAGTTATTGTTCACCTTTTCATTAAATTAAGAATTCTATAACAAAGGTGTGATACTTTTTAAGTCAATAAATTAAACCAGGAATATATATTTATGTATTTAATTATTGGTATGTAATGTTTTGTGCTATTTTCAGAAGTGTTTGTTATAAATGTGATAGAAATACAATCAGTAAATCATATGTGAGTTTTATTTGATATATCATCCCAATTAAGGAGTGTAGCTTGCAATAAGGATGTGTTTCATATGATATACCATGTTCCTTAAATAATGAAGGAAAAAAAATGAAATGAAGAATTCCGCGCTATTAGATGTGTTGCCTGTTTGGAGAGCCTATCATAATTAAACAAATTGTAATATCAAGTTCAAATTGTAAAAGAGCAAAACTTTAAAAAAAAAAAAACTTCAAATGAAAACTGTGTCTGATTATCATGCCCTTCGACAATAAGCAAACCAACTGCATTTTAATTTAAAATGGGCATAACTCAAGTGTTACTGAGGTGATTTACCCCACAATCAAACTTGACTGAGATATTATACCCACAAACACTGTCACCAAGTTTCATTTTGATTGGAAAAAAACTACTTAAGTTTTGTCTGCACATGACAAAAACCTCCTATTTTTAATGTAAAAAGGTATAGCTTGAAGTAACACCATACCTGATCAGGCCAAAACACAGGAGAAACTGGACTCAGTAGCCAAAGGTAACACCGTAACTGATCAGGCCAAAACACAGGAGGAACTGGATCCAGTAGATAGAGGTAACACCATAACTGATCAGGCCAAAACACAGGAGGAACTGGATCAAGTAGATAGAGGTAACACCGTAACTGATCAGGCCAAAACACAGGGGGAACTGGATCAAGTAGATAGAGGTAACACCGTAACTGATCAGGCCAAAACACAGGAGGAACTGGATCAAGTAGATAGAGGTAACACCGTAACTGATCAGGCCAAAACACAGGAGGAACTGGACTCAGTAGCCAAAGGTAACACCGTAACTGATCAGGCCAAAACACAGGAGGAACTGGATCCAGTAGATAGAGGTAACACCGTAACTGATCAGGCCAAAACACAGGAGGAACTGGATCAAGTAGATAGAGGTAACACCGTAACTGATCAGGCCAAAACACTGGAGGAACTGGATCCAGTAGATAGAGGTAACACCGTAAGTGATCAGGCCAAAACACAGGGGGAACTGGATCAAGTAGATAGAGGTAACACCGTAACTGATCAGGCCAAAACACAGGAGGAACTGGATCAAGTAGATAGAGGTAACACCGTAACTGATCAGGCCAAAACACAGGAGGAACTGTATCCAGTAGATAGAGGTAACACCGTAACTGATCAGGCCAAAACACAGGAGGAACTGGATCCAGTAGATAGAGGTAACACCGTAACTGATCAGGCCAAAACACTGGAGGAACTGGATCCAGTAGATAGAGGTAACACCATAACTGATCAGGCCAAAACACAGGAGGAACTGGACTCAGTAGCCAAAGGTAACACCGTAACTGATCAGGCCAAAACACTGGAAGAACTGGATCCAGTAGATAGAGGTAACACCGTAACTGATCAGGCCAAAACACAGGAGGAACTGGATCCAGCAGAAAGAGATAACACCGTAACTGACAGCCAAAACACTGGAGGAACTGGATCCAGTAGATAGAGGCAACACCGTAATTGATCAGGCCAAAACACTGGAGGAACTGGATCCAGTAGATAGAGGTAACACCATAACTGATCAGGCCAAAACACTGGAGGAACTGGACTCAGTAGCCTGAGGTAACACCTTAAGCAGTGGAGGAACTGGATCCAGCAGATGGAGGTAACACCATAACTGATCAGGCAAAAACACTGGACTCAGTAGCCTGACGTAACATCAGAACTGATCAGGCAAAAACAGTAGAGGAACTGGACCCAGTAGCCGGAGATAATACAAGAACTGATCAAACCAACACACTTGAGAAACTGGACTCAGTAAATCAAGGTAACACCATAACTGATCAGGCCAAAACACTAGAGGAACTGGACCCTGTAGCCAAAAGTAACACCAGAACTGATCAAGCCCCAACGGTAGAGGAACTGGACCCAGTAGCCAGAGGTAATACAAGAACTGATCAAGCAAAAATACTGGAGGAACTGGACCCTGTAGCCAGAGGTTACATCAGAACTGATCAAGCCAAAACAGTGGAGGAACTGAACTCAGTAGCCAGAGTTAGCATGAGAACTGATCAAGCCAAAACAGTGGAGGAACTGTATCCTGTAGCCTAAGGTAATACCAGAACTGATCCAGCCAAAACACATGAGGAACTGGACTCAGTAGCCAAAGGAACACCATAACTGATCAGGCCAAAACACAGGAGGAACTGGACTCAGTAGCCAAAGGTAACACCGTAACTGATCCGGCCAAAAACACAGGAGAAACTGGATACAGTAGATAGAGGTAACACCGTAACTGATCAGGCCAAAACACTGGAAGAACTGGATCCAGTAGATAGAGGTTACACCATAACTGATAAGGCCAAAACACAGGAGGAACTGGATCCAGTAGATAGAGGTAACACCGTAACTGATCAGGCCAACACACATGAGGAACTGGACTCAGTAGCCAAAGGTAACACCATAACTGACCAGGCCAAAACACAGTAGGAACTGGACTCAGTAGTCAAAGGTAACACCGTAACTGATCAGGCCAAAACACAAGAGGAACTGGATCCAGTAGATAGAGGTAACACCATACCTGATCAGGCCAAAACACAGGAGGAACTGGATCCAGTAGATAGAGGTAACAGCATACCTAATCAGACCAAAACACAGGAGGAACTGGATCCAGTAGATAGAGGTAACACCGTAACTGATCAGGCCAAAACACAGGAGGAACTGGACTCAGTTGCCAAAGGTAACACCATAACTGACAAGGCCAAAACACAGGAGGAACTGTATCCAGAAGATAGAGGTAACACCGTAACTGATCAGGCCAAAACACAGGAGGAATTGGATCCAGTAGATAGAGGTAACATCATAACTGATCAGGCCACAACACAGGAGGAACTGGACTCAGTAGCCTGAGGTAACACCTTCAGCAGTGGAGGAACTGGATCGAGTAGATAGAGGTAACACTGTAACTGATGAGGCCAAAACTCTGGAGGAACTGGATCCAGTAGATGGAGATACACCGTAACTGATCAGGCCAAAACACTGGAGGAACTGGACTCAGTAGCCTAAGGTAACACCTTAAGCAGTGGAGGAACTGGATCCAGTAGATAGAGGTAACACTGTAACTGATCAGGCCAAAACACAGGAGGAACTGGATCAAGTAGATAGAGGTAACACCGTAACTGATCAGGCCAAAACACTGGAGGAACTGGACTCAGTAGCCTAAGGTAACACCATAACTAATCAGGCCAAAACACTGGAGGAACTGGACTCAGTAGCCTGAGGTAACACCTTAAGCAGTGGAGGAACTGGATCCAGTAGATTGAGGTAACACCATAACTGATCAGGAAAAAAAACTGGACTCAGTAGCCTGACGTAACATCAGAACTGATCAAGCCAAAACAGTAGAGGAACTGGACCCAGTAGCCGGAGATAATACAAGAACTGATCAAACCAACAATGGAGAAACTGGACTCAGTAAATCAAGGTAACACCATAACTGATCAGGCCAAAACACTAGAGGAACTGGACCCTGTAGCCAAAAGTAACACCAGAACTGATCAAGCCCAAACAGTAGAGGAACTGGACCCAGTAGCCAGAGTTAATACAAGAACTGATCAAGCAAAAACACTGGAGGAACTGGACCCTGTAGCCAGAGGTTACACCAGAACTGATCAAGCCAAAACAGTGGAGGAACTGAACTCAGTAGCCAGAGTTAGCATGAGAACTGATCAAGCCAAAACAGTGGAGGAACTGTATCCTGTAGCCTGAGGTAATACCAGAACTGATCCAGCCAAAACACCGGAGGAACTGGATCCTGTTGCCAGAGGTAACACCAGAATCGATTAACACAAAACACTGGAGGAACTGGACTCCGAAGCCGGAGGTTACACCATAACTGATCAAACCAAAACACTGGTGGAACTGGATCCTGTAGCCACAGGGAATACCAGAACTGATCACGCCAAAACACTGGAGGAACTGGATCCTGTAGCCAGAGGTAACACCAGAACCAATCAAAGTAAAACATTGGATGAACTGGGCTCTGTAGCTGGAGGTTACACCATAACTGATCAAACCAAAACAGTGGAGGAACTAGATCCTGTTGCCAGAGGTAACACCATAACGTATCCCCCCAAAACACAGGAGGAACTGGATCCTGTAGCCACAGGTAATACCAGACTGATCAAGCCAAAACACTGGAGGAACTGGATCCTGTAGCTAGAGGTAACCTCAGAACTGATCAAGCCAAAACATTGGAGGAATTGGATCCTGTAGTCAGAGGTAACACCAGAACCGATCAACACAAAACATTGGAGGAACTGGACTCCGTAGCCGGAGGTAACACCATAACTGATCAAACCAAAACACTGGTGGAACTGGATCCTGTAGCCAGAGGTAATACAAGAACTGATCAAGCCAAAACATTGGAGGAACTGGATCCTGTAGCTACAGGTAACACCAGAACTGATCAAAGCAAAACATTGGAGGAACTGGACTCCGTAGATGGAGTTAACACCAGAACTGATCAAGCCAAAACACTGGAGGAACTGGATCCTGTCGCCAGAGGTATAACCAGAACCGATCAAAGCAATGTCATGAAATGTTAACGAAAAGATTTGGGTAATTCCACATATGAGCAACCAGTTCACAGATCCTGCCGCAGAGCATCAAAGAGATAATGTCATTGTTGAATTGAAAGACTATTTTTGAGGACATTCAACTTGCATAAGTGTGCATCTGTGATTTTAAAAAAAGTCAAACCCAGACCCCTCCACCCCCCTAAAAAGCTCTCTGATTGGAAAAACAGCTTCTGTGAAGGCCGAAAATACTGAATTCCATCATAATACAGAAAACTTTCACCCAATTCGTTTACAGGGGGTATAGGTAATGGTTGAGTGGTGTGTGTCCTAGTGAGAACAATTAAAATGGGGTTATAGAATGGTTGAATGAAATTGAGATAACAACAGGGACATAGAGAATGATTAAGTGGTGTGTGTCCTAGTAAGAACAACCAAAGGGGGTTATAGAATGGTTGAGTGACCTTGAGATAACAACAGGGGCATAGAGAATGATTGAGTGGTTTGTGTCCTAGTGAGAACAATCAAAAGGGGATTATAGAATGGTTGAGTGACCTTGAGATTACAACAGGGGCATAGAGAATGATTGAGTGGTGTGTGTCCTAGTGAGAACAATCAAAAGGGGGTTATAGAATGGTTGAGTGACCTTGAGATAACAACAGGGGCATAGAGAATGATTGAGTGGTGTGTGTCCTAGTGAGAACAACCAAAGGGGGTTATAGAATGGTTGAGTGACCTTGAGATAACAACAGGGGCATAGAGAATGATTGAGTGGTGTGTGTCCTAATGAGAACAATCAAAAGGGGGTTATAGAATGGTTGAGTGACCTTGAGATAACAACAGGGGCATATAGAATGGTTGAGTGGTGTGTGTCTTAGTGAAAACAACCAAAAGGGGGTTATAGAATGGTTGAGTGACCTTGAGATAACAACAGGGGCATAGAGAATGATTGATTGGTTTGTGTCCTAGTAAGTACATTCAAAGGGGTTAAAGAATGGCTTAATGACCTTGAGATAACAACAGGGGCTTAGAGAATGGTTGAGTGGAGTGCTGCCTTGAGAGAACATGGGAATATAGAATCATTAAGTGTTTTTTTAGCATTGAGGGAGACAACAGGGGAAACACAGAATGGTTGAGTGGTGTGTGTCCTAGAAAGAAAACCATAAAAGGGGTTATAGAATGGTTGACTGACCTTGAGATAACAACAGGGGCACAGAGAATGTTTGAGTGGTGTGTGTCCTAGTGAGAACAACCGAAAGGTGGTTATAGAATGGTTGGGTGACCTTGAGATAACAACAGGGGCACAGAGAATGGTTAAGTGGAGTGTTGCCTTGAGAGAACAACAGGGAGATATAGAATGATCCAGTGGTGTGTGCCACAAAGAACAACTGCAGGAATTAAGAATGTTTGAGTGGTTTGTGACCTTTACAGAACAACAGAAGGACAGAGAACAGTTGAGTGATGTATGAGTTTAAGAGAAAAATGGGGAAAGGGATAGAGGATGAGTGGTGTGTGGCATTGAAAGAACAACACTCAGAATAGACAATTGCAAACTGGTGCATGGCCTTGAGTTAACAACAGTGGGGAAAGAGAATGGCTGTGTGGTGTGTGGCCTTGAGAGAGCAACAGGGGGAAAAAACAGAATGGTTGACTGGAGTGTTGCCTTGAGATAACAACAGGGGAAACATACAATGGCTGACTAGTGTGTGGCCTTGAGATAACAACAGGGGAAATAGAGAATGACTAAGTGGTGTGTGGCATTAAGATAAAAACAGGGGAAATAGAGAATGGCTGTGTGGTGTGTGGCCTTGAGATAACAACAAGGGAAACATATAATGGCTGAATGGTTTGCGGCCTTGAGATAACAACAGGGGAAACAGAAAGTGGCTGAGTGATTTGCGGCCTTGAGATAAAAACAGGGAAACAGAGAATGGCTGTGTGATGTGTGGACTTGAGATAACAACAGGGAAACAGATAATGGCTGAGTGGTGGGTGGCCTTGAGAGAACAGCAGGGGAAATATAGAATGGCTGAGTGGTGTGAGGCCTTCAGATAACAACAGGGGAACATATAATAGCTGGGTGGTGTGTGGCCTTGAGATAACAACAGGGCAAACAGAGAATGGCTGAGTGGTGTGTGACCTTCAGATAAAAACAGGGGAAACACACAATGGTTGAGTACCCGGTGACCTTGAGAGAACAGCAGGGGCAACAAGAATGGCTGGTGTGTGGTCTAGAGATAACAACAGAGGAAACAGAGAAGGGGTGAGTGGTGAGTGGCCTTGAGATAACAACAGGAGAAATATAGAATGGTTGAGGGTGTGTGCCATTGAGATAACAACAGGGGAAACAGAGAATGGCTGACTGGTGTATTGCCTTTAGATAAATAACAGGGGAAATAGAGAATGGCTGAGTGGTGTGTGATCTTCAGACAACAGCAGGGTAAATATAGATTGATTAAGTGGTGTGTGACCTTGAGATAACAACAGGGGGAATAGAGAACCAGGCTGAGTGGAGTGTGGTCTTGAGAGAACAGCAGGGGAAAAGAGGAAATAGAGATTGATTAAATGGTATGTGACATTGAGGTAAAGGTGAAATAGAGAACCCAGCTGAGTGGAGTGTGGTCTTAGGAAAACAACAGTGGGAATGGATAATGGTTTGGTGATGTGTGGCCTTAAGAGAACAACAGTCTTGGAGGTGAGAGGGTTTTATCTCCATCTTCATCTATTGTAATTGTTACTTTTGCTTTCATTCCTGTAACTGCAAGTTTCTGTCAAGTGTTTTCATGTGTCTTTAGCCAGGAATAACTTCAAGCATAGAACATATTAACTCATTACCAATGTACTGGTATCAAAAGAATAACCACAACCTACATCCATCCCAGAGAAACCTGTTTATCCAGCAAACATTGGAAGTTCAAAGACTGGCTTAATGGTAAAATCATGGAAATGTTATAAGCAATCCTGGCAATTATCTGTACTTTGTGAGAAGCAGTTATCCCCCTTTGTGATTCACCACTACCAAAGGATATATTATAGGACCAAAGGCACAAACTACACTGAGAAACACCTTATACAAAAGTTTATACACTTTTTAATTACCCTAATTCCAGGATGAAAATAGATGTCTGCACCTTTTTCAATAATTGAAATCAAAATTCACTAATAATAAGTGATACCATACAGTACAGCAGAGATCTGTTCAATATTAAAATCATGCTAAAAGTTCTGCAAGGGAAAAGTACATTCAACCTAGATATATTCTTCTGTAAACTGGGCACTGCACTTGGTAGACAGGCGTTATTAACACTTCTTTCTAGTTTTGTTTGTTTTAGAAATCAATGATAAATTTGATTATTATTAGAAATTGAAAACTATTTTATTTGGATGGTAATGATAGCGTGAATCAAGATGGAACTCATATTGCTGTATCTTAATTTTGCTGTGATACTCAAATTAATAAAAGAAAAAGTAAGACAAATGCTGCAAACAAGGTAAAATGAGAAAAAAAACATAAATAAAATCTCAATACATGTATTCTTCACTCCTCAATTCATCAGTAATTACTTTTATAGCAATGTACTTTATTTCAGGCACATGAAGCAATAGATAGATCTGTGGTCAGGCTGGGTGCCAGAAACCAGAGCGTCTATAATGTTTTATGTTTGCAGTGTTAGATAGGTCTCTCCTGATTGATTCCTGGCTTCAATGCCCCATTCCTTAAGCAAAAACTTCCTTGAAATATTAAATTGGTACATATTCTCCATACATCATCGTTCTGGGCTTGATAAGATACACAGTTTTCACTATCAGACAGCCTGGGAATCTTAAAAGCAAATGTTTTAGTTAAAGGCTATGAAGTTATTAACTTTTTCTATTAATATAATAGCAAAAGATGATTGGGAGGCTTGTTTTATATTTCACACAATCATAAAAATGGCAAAAAAACATACGTTCTGACAGGTTCCATCATAAAAAAATAAAATAATCAGAGATATAATTTCAAATAGCTGTTTGATTACCTAACTGTAGATTCTGCAGAACATCAGTGCTATATTTCCTCCCCTTAGTCTTCAAATAGTAGCACTGGATATTTCCCTTTGGTAAAACTGGTCTAGGTGTTATACAATGTGCAGATGCACATTGACTTATCAAAGGTATAGTAAACGCAATGTTGGGACATGCACTGGATATTCTCCCTTTGGTAAAACTGGTCTAGGTGTTATACAATGTGCAGATGCACATTGACTTATCAAAGGTATAGTAAACGCAATGTTGGGACAGGCACTGGATATTCTCCCTTTGGTAAAACTGGTCTAGGTGTTATACAATGTGCAGATGCACATTGACTTATCAAAGGTATAGTAAACGCAATGTTGGGACAGGCACTGGATATTCTCCCTTTGGTAAAACTGGTCTAGGTGTTATACAATGTGCAGATGCACATTGACTTATCAAAGGTATACAGTGAAACTGCGTTCCCTCTAACAAGCGGTCGCTCGAGAACCGGCGTTCCCTCGAGGTCGGAGCTTGGTCCCGAACTTTTTTCCTTCTATTTTCATATAAAATATACCCACGCTGCCTCGAAACCTAACTAGAACTGTAAGCCATAGGCTAACGAATACCCCCCACCCCTCCATGTCTAGGTTGTTTGCCCTGGAGTTAGGCCGGACAAAGCTAATTTTGCCTACAAGGGGAGATAACTCCAGTCAGGGTCATGTGACCTGTACCAAATTCACAGAGGCGAAAGTTTACAACATGGCCATTAATTTCTGAAAGTTTGATAAAGATTTGTTGAATAATAACAAAGATGAATCCCGGACAGGGCTTATTTTGCCTACTTTAACACATCAAGGGGAGATAACTCCAGTCAGGGTCATGTGACCTGTACCAAATTCACAGAGGCGAAAGTTTACAACATGGCCATTAATTTCTGAAAGTTTGATAAAGATTTGTTGAATAATAACAAAGATGAATCCCGGACAGGGCTTATTTTGCCTACTTTAACACATCAAGGGGAGATAACTCTGGTCAGGGTCATGTGACCCGTACCAATTTCACAGAGGCGCAAGTTTACATCATGGCCATTAATATCTGAAAGTTTGAAAAAGATTTGTTCAATAACGACAAAGATGAATCCCGGACAAAAAAAACCGGACGGACAGACAGACAGACAGACGGACAGACGGACAACCCGATTCCAGTATACCCCCCCCAAACTTTGTTTTGGGGGATATAATTATGTCGAGCAGTCGAGCAATATCCTTGGTCCCAAGTACACAAATCGTGCACAAAACCTTATGGCTCCCTCGAGGTAATAATTTCACACCTTTTCCCGAACGTGTGTTCCAAAATAAACAAACAATTGCCTTGTGTTAAAATTTTTGCAAGTTGTAAAAATTGCAATGACAGTTAAAAGGCAATTTGATAAGGTGTTAAAAACCGTTTATCACTGTTAACGCATGACCGATAATAGTTGATATGGGCATTTGAGATGATAATTATGACAAGTTAATGACGAGAAGTTAATTGTAAGAAATTTAAATGAGTAATAAAAATATGATTAAAACACTACCATATCGATCCAACATCGGAATCTCTGAAAAGAATTCCTTCTTGTCACTTTGTTTTGCAATATGGCAAATGAGAAAGAACTTACAAATTGTCGAACACCTGAGCAATCTAGTGAAGGACCCATGACTGGGGGGATAGCTAGATCGGGTTCCTTACTTTCAAAATGTCACACCCAAATGAAAGAAATTATTGTCAAACACCTGAGAAATCTAATGAAGGACCCATTACTTATACCAAGACACCAACACGCCCACTCACGTCCTTTACAGGAAAGAATCGGTGTCTTAGTAAACAGTCTGTTTGACGACTTCAAACTTAAAATACACTGAAAGATATTTCATATTAAACTGGAAAATTGAAAATCGGGTCGCTCGAAACATCGGTTCCCTCGAGGTTTTGCCTCGGTCCCTGGCGACCTCGAGCGATCACAGTTTTACTGTAGTAAACGCAATGTTGGGACAGGCACTGGATATTCTCCCTTTGGTAAAACTGGTCTAGGTGTTATACAATGTGCAGATGCACATTGACTTATCAAAGGTATAGTAAACGCAATGTTGGGACAGGCTAACATGTTGTCAAACTCAGACCTATGATACACTAGAATTTCACATTTTTTTATGTGTGGCCTGTTCGGAGGGTCCATCAAAGTGAAACCAATTACAATACCAATTTATTCTTCAAGGAGCAAAACTTTGCAATTTTTATACCCAAACAATAAGTAAGCCAACAACAATAGGGGCATGACTCCGGTGTATCTTGAGTGGTTTATCTCACGATCAAACTTTGGTCAAAACACAATACCAACACTGTCATGTAATTTCATCACTGAGACATCATGAAGACAACATTTTTGAATGAAGCATAATTAAGTCACACTACACTTTTCATCCAGTTCATTAAATAAAAATTAATCTTATAAAACATGCAGAGTAGCTAGTGCTTCTTTGAAACACATGTTATACAATGGTTACAAACTACTTGTAAGCATAACAGAGCTACATCTTAGGGCTACCTAGCTACAGTTCCCAAGCCGGCTACCTGTTAGGGTTACCAAGCTACCTGTTAGGATTACCAAGCTACCTGTTAGGGTTACTAAGCTACCAGTTATGGTTACCAAGCTACCTGTTATGTTATCATGCTACATGTTAGAGCTACCATACTAACTGTTAGGGTTTCCAAGCTACATCATACCTGGGGTTTCTAAGGAGCCTGCGGAAGAAGTAAGTCCATGTGATGTAGTCCATGGCATCCTGCTTGGAGCCAATTGTCCCTGCCACGATCTCTGCATTCAAGTGGTCCGCTAACACCTCCAACAAACTACAACCAGAAAAACGTGTAAAGTGAGTGCCCATGGTATTACAAAGTCATTGTACAACAACTGCATGAGTATCCATGTGCTTTGGATTGGATGTCTGGCATTCTTTGGAATTTGATGGTAATAGTTGGATGAGCATTGCATAACTCATTTAAACAATTCTGTTAAACACACATTGTTATATTGCAGTGTCATTTTCACCAACTTTTCCACCTTATTAAGTTATACCTTATTGGTGGTCATAAGGAAAGGCTTAGCTTATAGGTAGTCACAGAGACAGGTCTTCTAGCTTGTAAACCATTAAGAGAGAGAACTCAACATAAATACCTGAATTACAAATACTGTGTTGTCCTTCTTCAAACAACTCCAGCTCAGGTAAAATACTGTTCATTGCCTAAACTTAGATAGTGAGTGAAAAGAGTTGTTATTATTATAGAGTTTTAATAATTTACAAAAAGGGCAAATCTATATACCCCCATAGGTGGGGACAGAAATATCATGCAAGAAGACATATTGATAATAAAATTCCCAGAGCATCACCAGTGTCTACGTACTTGGACTCGACGGGAAAGGGCTCATAGAGGAACTTCTTGTAGAAGTGTTTCTTGATGTCGTGCACAAGAATGACAGCCTTGCCCTGGTCGTCAAACTGGGGCCTTCCTGCACGACCCATCATCTGCAGCACGTCTGTTGGAAAACAATGCTGGGTTTAATGGGGGTTCTAGATACATTATATATTCATACAGTCGAAACCTGTTTGCTCGATTTCCCTGGGACCTGCCAAAATTATTTGAGCCTCGCAAATATTATACCAAGCGGGAATGCTTACAAACAGTAAAACAAAATCGGTCCTAAACATCCAGTTCGAGCCAACGAGGAAATCGAGCCAAGCGATATCGAGCCAATGTTTCAACTGTATATATATAAATTGTCAAAAAGCAATATGTATAGCTAACCATATACATTTTTTATTTTGACATCTTTTCCTACACTGTAACTACTTGAATTTGGAATTTCTAACTGGCAAAAGTTGTTCATAGTGTGAGGTAAAAATAGATTTCCATCAAATGACTGTCCTATTTTTATTCCAAGCTTATATATTTACTCCATGACAGAGTTGGCTGTAGAACAAATTTGTGGAGAACTTATTATAAATGTTAAAATAATAACAATGCACAAACTAATGCGGGCCTTATTAAAGCAAGATCTACAAACCTGTAATGGGGAAGTCAACATATCTGCGTGTCTTGCCATCGTAGTACTCGGTTCCCTTCACAACAACTAGATGGGCAGGGAAGTTCACCCCCCAGGCAAGCGTACTCGTGGCTATCAACACCTTGACATGCACAAGGGAGGTAATTTTTCATGAATATCAATTTTCCATATCACATTTACTCCCCTTGAAGTCATACATAGTGCCACTTCACAACGATATTAAAAACCTTAAAAAAGGCTTTACCAATAAATTGATATTAACAATGTATTAAGAATCTAGATAATTGTTAGTTTCAGAGTAAGACTATCATAAATTTATTTCACAGTGCATTTATTTTTGATGATCATGAGGTCAAATATATTGTATTCTTACACTGAAATAATTTTTATTTTTATTTCATGCTTGTAATTCATTAAAAAGAGCACCATGCAGTGCACACCAAATGCTCATATTTTTGGTTGAAAAGGACCATAACAATAATAAAATTCATGTTGTGAGTCATGGGCCTTTCTTTGGCTGTGCATATTTATCTTGGCAACATTTTGTACAAAGTTTCATTTGAACATTTTTATATTTTTATTTTTTTTCATTTATGGCTTATTTTAAATGACATCATACACAAATTCCTTCCCAGCACTTTGAGTGTTTACCACATTTCTTAAAAGCCAAATGTCAGAAGCAGTGAAACCATATTTGATACACTTACTGTTTCAACTTGTTATAATCCACCAAAATCATGTAATAAAATGAAATTGAATAAATAGTTTGTAAAATCTGATGTGATAACAAATTACCTGAATTTTGGTGTTGACAAAGAGCTCCTCTGTGATTTTCCTGTCTCGCTCTATGAGACCAGCATGGTGGATGCCAATACCGAAGGCAAGAATCAGCTTAAGGTTTGTGTCCTTGACCCCGGATATGATATTCTCCATCTGTAATGATAGACACACACTGAGAAACTTGCATACATGGTGTTACATGTGGCAGGATTGGGGAAGGGTGTTTAACTCTGGAGTTCTTCGTGAAGACATATCATTCACTTGAAAATAAGGAGATCAACTTGCACTACCAAATCAGCTGCAGAATTACTAAGAAGTCAACGCACTGTTTTTGGCATTTGCAGTTGTAATCTATCATTCAAAAGTGGCACACCAAAATATCTCAGATTTCAGTTCAGTGTTGATAATGTGGTACACCTGTAAGCCCTTTGATGGCAGTCAACACCCAGAGCCTTTATAATACACACTTAACTTTTTTAAAAGAGGCCATCCTCTGCACTGGCTCGCTTATTTGACATATGATAATGAAGTAATAAACTAGAAATGTTGTTTTGAAGCATGGCATCAGAAAAACTGATTTCTCCCCTTAACAGGAACATATTTGAAGAAAGGTTATCTAAAAGTGAAAACTGTCACCTATCAATCATCTAAGTTTAAATAAATTCCATTGGGCAGTTTCCAAGTTGAGCTTTGAAATGTACAAGGGGAGATAACTTTGCAAGGAAGTGCCCTCAAGTAAAATTTCTGTGCTTTCCACAACTGAACATTGTTATCTATCAATATTTAAAGTTTCATTCTTTCAGTAGTTACACTTCAGACAAACTCTGTTTGAAGATAATCAAAGTACAAGGGGAGATAACATTGCAGGAAAGTGCCAAAGAGCTACCATTCATGTGGTGAGAACAATACACGATAACATTTGTCAATTTTCAAGCTATACTTTGTTTATTAGTTTAAGAAAATTCAAAGAACAAGGGGAGATAACTGATAAGTTTCAATATGTACCTTTAAATAGTTTTCAAAAATTGGACTAAAAGGATCCAAGGGAGATAGCTTGCAATAAAGTGCCCAAGAGTTATGATTCTTTCAATTCTTTTATAGACGTTCAAAGTTTCAATAAATTCTATAAAGATAGTAATTCAGTAATGTCATGCACAAAATTTTGCAATAAAATCTAGGGGAGATAACTTTGAAACAAAGTAACCCTGAGTTATAATCATTAAATCCAACAATACAAGATGTACAACTTCACATCACCATCTATCAATGTTCGAAGTTGCTTTCAATTCCTTCAAGTTAAGCTTCAGACTTGTGCATGTAGTGTAGGGTGTCTTATTGTCGGTCTTTTTTCCAATTCTGTGCCTTGAAAAATGCCTCGTCTTTAAACTAATGAAATTTGTTTTAATAAAAAGCATAACATTGGTGCCATTTGTTTATAGCACACATGCTCAGGCTGCTTTCGTCATACATACATGTATAAAGCCATACCCTATTGTATAATTTAAGTTACACACAGACCCTGTTGATAATAAAGAGAAACATTTTTCATTCTTGCATTGATATATTGAAGCCACATGAAGCCATTTTATTCATAAACCCCAGGGGGTGCATCCCGCTATGCTGTAATGGATACTGATCACTGATTGGCTAGTTAAGGGCTCTCTATTCTACCATTCTATCTACCATTTAGATGATGGGTAATTGTGACAAGCCTAGTTCATATTTCATGTTTATGACTCTATATATGACCAATATTTGAATATAGGGATTTTAAAAAGTTTGCTAAATGGGGAAAAGCAGGGCACTAAAGTGCAGGGTTCTCCAAAAGACACACTCCCAAGTGCTTCTAATAGGAAATTTAAGGTAATTATAGCAAGAAGAATAATGACAAAAACAGTATGTTGCTCTTCATCAAAGGGAAGTCATAATAATAAGAACAAGAAATCAATAGATGCAAAACATCAAAGAGCACCATGAAATAGTTTATAGCCCAGTCTGATTCAAATGGAATATTAGGTAAGAATCAGAAATAAATGAATTTGGTTGATGGAAAAAGGTACCATATACCATCTGGTGCATGCAGAAATCTTACATGTATTAAAGAGTCTGCTCCAGTTCAAGTTTAGAAAATATCAAACAATCCGATAAAGGCATTCGAAACTGACCATCATGGACACAAATAGTACTTATTTTAACTTGATTATTTTTTATTTTTTTATAGCCACCCTTATAAGAAGGGCCCCCTACTTTCAGGTTAAAATCAGTACCCAATTCCCTTGTCTTATAAGTGGGAATGAATGTAATGCCAAAATTTCACGCTGTATTCAATATCAGATCATTTCCTATCAAATGTATACTACATACATAGACACCTAGACATGATTAACATTCTGACTAAATTTGGTAATGAACGGACAAAGGCTTCCAAAGTAATTGATCGCACAAGACCAATATAAGGTAATTTTTACAATGAAAGGGCAATAGATATTTGCATTTTTGAAGTATCCTGCCTATAAATATTTATCAAATGTATGTTTTGAGTTATGGCTGGGACTAAAATTATCTATATTTTTAACAGTTTTAACAAAAATGTTTAAATGCAATCTTTTTTGTTTTTTGTTTATGTGAGATGTGAGATTATCAAGGTATGATGAGATAGAAGTGACTACAATTCACAGTCAAATCAAGACATTAGAAGACGCGTAGAAGCAGAGTGAGATATATACAAGAGATCTGCTGCATTTACAGCATTTTCCTAGTACTATACCTTTTTAATGGTGAGTGTTAGGCAAGGGTCTATGGTACCATGTTGAAATATCTTTCAGTTTGACTTGGCCAGGGTTTGAACCCCCAACCTTCTGCTTCTTAAGGGAATGCTCTACCAGTGAGCTATAGGGGCTCTTTTAAAAATCCTTGAAACCCAGGAGTTTCCTCCAATTGAAAGTGGTCGAATGTCAAAATTCCCTGGAATTCTGAACAAAATTTTCAAAATCCCCTGGAATGGTCACCAGAAATATGGCATGTTTGAACACATTATAGATCAAATAAATCTTTGACATGTTTGGAGTACAATACTTGAGGACAATTGTGAAGCATGCTGCAACTCAGGGAAACATTTATGTGTTCTACAAGGCACTAACAGACTGTCAATTCCCTTGCTTGTAAGATAGCAACACGAAACCAGGTATATAAATGGACATTTATTGAAATGCCATAACAAATATATAACAGTTTCTTTTTAATATGGCAGAAAAAAAGCCAAAAGGGAGATTAGCAAAATGAATTTTAGGAAATGGCTTTAAATCTAGAATGGTAACGTTCACTTCCAAAAAATTTTGCACACCAAAGTTTTGAATATCATGGACAAAATGTGCCAAACCTAAAGTGATTTTGTGCGATATGTATAGCTATGTCGATTTCAAAGCTACTTTGTTGATGCCTGCCCAAGCAAAGCGAATTTGCATTTTAAGAAAAAGAACTTTTATATTTGATGTAGTTGCATGAACATTTTGCACAAAATTGCCTTTGGTTTTGCTCATTTCGGTTCACAACAAATTCATGCGAAGTTTTATGAAAGGAAACAGTGCTTTTCCAGATTTAATGTCATTTTCTAATTTCAGATAATACAGTGTTCCTATTTCATTACTTCAAAACTGTACCTAATTAATATGGGCTAAAAATTGAAAAAAAAGGTTCACATCTCCTTGGCTTCAACATTTTTAATATTGCCTGTTTAACTATTATATATAAGATTTCTAGACAACACATAAATTGATGATAACATAGTTCAGGTTTTTTTTATTATACTTAAGTTTCACTGGGAGAACATTTTATGGAATAGGAATTTGTATTTCCATGGTGATACATGAATCTTACACAAGATCAATGAAACTCCTCACCAACAATCAAATTTATTCTTCCTAATTACAAAATCTGCCAGCCACTAATGTTTGACCTATTGGAATCCTGATTAGATGCCATCCAGATTATATCAAGCTGGTATTAAAGTTTTAGAATTGTTCATTGGGTTTGTTAGTGTATACTAAACAAGGGCCAGTAACATCCTTGCCTTTCATAGTAAAAATTTTAATTTTCTATTCATTTTATCACTACATGTAGGTCTAAAAAATAGAGAGTTTTTGTACTGACTGGGGATTAAACCCAGGACCTCCAGTTCTGCAAGACTTGGATTTGACCAGTGGCCAGTTGTTAATCAAACAATCAGTTAAATAATAATAGGATCATATTTGGTAAATAAGGAATAGCACTTAGTGCAAATATATGATAGATTAAATAACAAACTTCGCCATTGAAACATTCACCTCAACAAGTTCACTGTGCTGCAAAATCAGCACAAACGCTCGGTGTCCAGCTCGATGTCAAGGTATAATAGTCCTAATTCAGTGAATAATCAATGCTTATTCTTAACATGCTTTTTTATTTTTAACTGCATTTTAGCCAAGTGACATGTTAAAGTCTGTTTTTTTCTGGTGTATACGTTTTCTGTCTAAGTCTGTTTTCTCTGGTGTATACATTTTCTAGATTCTCTAGACACTTCAACAAAAATATGATTACGAATGCTTACAAAACAGACAATAATTTTTCTGGCAACTGTTCAGATGAGCTGAATGAATGCTGACAATGTTTACGTCAGTAATAACGCATAATTGCTCACTAAGTCTGTCTTGTTCTTATTTACATTTTACAATTTTCAGAGTAAATCTCAAACCAAAAAAGAACAAAAATTGACAAAGTAATATGAACCTACACTAGAAGGCTTCATGTACAGTAAAACTGCGATCACTCGAGGGCCGGGGACCAAGCAAACACTTCGAGGAAACCGATGTTTCGAACGACCCAAATATCAATTTTTCAATCTGTTATGAAATATCTTTCAGTGTATTTTAAGTTTGTGGTCGTCAAACCGACTTGCATTGTGGAAATCGCTCATATGTTCAAAGGCTGTCGTATACTAAATGTTAAATGTAAAAGAAATATCAATAAATGAATAAATAGAAATATTTATTTTTACAAACTTGCCATATTGCAAAGCAAAGTGACAAGAAGGAATTTTTATCAGTGATTCCGATCAATATGGTAGTGTTTATTCATATTTGTAGTCAGTACTCATTTACATTGCTCACAATTAACTTCTCATCATTATCTTCATAAACACTCTTAACAACTACTATTGGTCATGCGTTACCAGTGATAAATGGTTTTTCACACCTTATCTAATGGCCTTTCAACTGTCATTGCAATTTTCACAAATTGCGAAAACTTTAACACCTAGCAATTGTTTGTTTATTTTGGACAAGCGTTCGGGAAAAGTGTGAAATTATGACCTCGAGGAAGCCATAAGATTTTGTGCATGATTTGTGTACTTGGGACCGACTATATTGCTCGACTCCTCGACATAATTAGGTTTCGATGCAGGTTTATTTTATATGAAAATAGAAGGAAATATGTTCAGGACCAAGCCTCGACCTCGAGGGACCAACGGTTCTCGAACGACCGCTTGTTCGAACAACCGCAGTTTTACTGTATTTGCAAGCTTGTGCCTTCACAGGATATACAAAAAGAGTGTCGTGGAGTGAACAAAAAGAGCATTGTGGAGTGAACAACAATAGCGCTGCAGAGTGAACAACAAGAGTCTCTTGTTGCGAACAAAAAAAACATCGCGGAGTCAAGCAGAGTGCCGTGGAGTGAATCACAAAAGTGCAGTGAAGTGAACCACGAGAGCGCTGCGGAGAGAAACAAGACGGCCATGGAGTGAACAACAAGAGTGCTGCTGAGTGAACCAGAGCACCGTGGAGTGAGCCACAAGTGTGCAGTGAAGTGAACCACTATAGCGCAGCAGAGAGAAAAACAAGACCGCTGTGAAGTGAACAACAAGAGTGCCATGGAGTAAACAACCAGACGGCTGCCGAGTGAACAACAAGAGTGCCTTGGAGTGAACAACATGAGTGCTATGGAGTGAACAATAAAGGCGCCATGGAGTGAACAACAAGCACCATGGAGTGAACAACAAGAGTGCCATGGAGTGAACAACAAGAGCGCCCCAGAGTGAACAACAAGCACCATGGAGTGAACAACAAGAGTGCCATGGAGTGAACAACAAGAGCACCATGGAGTGAACAACAAGCACCATGGAGTGAACAACAAGAGTGCCCCAGAGTGAACAACAAGCACCATGGAGTGAACAACAAGAGCGCCATGAAGTGAACAACAAGAGCGCCCCAGAGTGAACAACAAGCACCATGGAGTGAACAACAAGAGCACCATGGAGTGAACAACAAGAGCGCCATGGAGTGAACAACAAGAGCTACGGAGTGAACAACAAGAGCACCATGGAGTGAACAACAAGAGCGCCACAGAGTGAACAACAAGCGCCCCAGAATGAACAACAAGCACCATGGAGCGAACAACAAGAGTGCCATGGAGTGAACAACAAGAGCACCATGGAGTGAACAACAAGCACCATGGAGTGAACAACAAGAGTGCCCCAGAGTGAACAACAAGCACCATGGAGTGAACAACAAGAGCGCCATGGAGTGAACAACAAGAGCGCCCCAGAGTGAACAACAAGAGCACTGTTGAGTGAACAACAAGAGCGCCCCAGAGTGAACAACAAAAGCACTGTTGAGTGAACAACAAGAGCACCATAGAGTGAACAACAAGAGCGCCATGGAGTGAACAACAAGAGCACCGTCGAGTGAATGACAAGATCGCCACAGAGTGAACAACAAGAGCACCACAGAGTGAACAACAAGAGAGCCCTAAAGTGAAGAACAAGAGCGCCCCAGAGTGAACAACAAGAGTGCCATGGAGTGAACAACAAGAATGCCATAGAGTGAATGACAAGACCGCCATGGAGTGAACAACAAGAGTGCCATAGAGTGAATGACAAGACCGCCACGGAGTGAACAACAAGAGCGCCACAGAGTGAACAACAAGAGAGCCCTAAAGTGAAGAACAATAGCACCCCAGAGTGACCAACAAGAGTGCCATAGAGTGAACAACAAGAGCGCCATGGAGTGAACAACAAGATCGCCATGGAGTGAACAACAAGAGCGCCATGAAGTGAAAAACAAGAACGCCATCGAGTGAACAACAAAAAGGCCATGAAGTGAACAACAAGAGTGCCATGGAGTGAACAACAAGAGCGCCATGGAGTGAGCAACAAAAGCGCAATGGAGTGAACAACAAGTGCCATCGAGTGAACAACAAGAAGGCCATGAAGTGAACAACAAGAGTGCCGTGGAGTGAACAACAAGAGCGCCATGGAGTGAACAACAAGAGCGCCATGGAGTGAACAACAAGAGCGCCAAGGAGTGAACATCAAGAGCGCAGTTGAGTGAACAACAAGAAGGCCATGAAGTGAACAACAAGAGCGCCAAGGAGTGAACAACAAGAGCGCCGTGGAGTGAACAACAAGAGCACTGTCGAGTGAACAACAAGCGCAATGGAATGAACAACAAGAGCGTCAAGGAGTGAACAACAAGTGCTATGGGGTGAACAACAAGAGTGCCATGGAGTGAACAACAAGAGTGTCATAGAGTGAACAACAAGAGCGCCATGGAGTGAACAATAAGAGCGCCACAGAGTGAACAACAAGAGCATCACAGAGTGAACAATTAAGGCCCGGTGGAGTGAACAACAAGAGCATAGTGAGAGTGCCATGAAGTGAACAACAAGAGCGCCATTGAGTGAACAACAAGAAGGCCATGAAGTGAACAACAAGAGCGCCTTGGAATGAACAAGATTGCCATGGAGTGAACAACAAGAGCGCCACAGACAGAATAACAAGAGCGCCATAGAGTGAACAATGAAAACCCCATGGAGTGAACAACAAAAGCATAGTGAGAGTGCCATGAAGTGAACAACAAGAGCGCCATCGAGTGAACAACAAGAAGGCCATGGAGTGAACAATTAAGGCCCTGTGGAGTGAACAATAAGAGCACCGTAAGAGTGCCATGAAGTGAACAAGAAGAGCGCCATTGAGTGAACAACAAGAAGGCCATGAAGTGAACAACAAGAGTGCGGTGGAGTGAACAACAAGAGCGCCATGAGAGTGCCATGAAGTGAACAACAAGAGCGCCATCGAGGGAACAACAAGAAGGCCATGGAGTTAACAACACGAGCGCCACAGAGTGAACAACAAGAGCGCCCAAGAGTAAACAATAAGAGATCCCCAAAGTGAATAACAAGAGCGCCCCAGAGTGTACAACAACAGCGCCACAGTGTGAACAATAAGAGCGCCACAGAGTGAACAAAAAGATCCCCACCGAGTGAATGACAAGAGCAACACAGAGTGAACAACAAGAGCGCCACGGAGTGAACAACAATAGCGCCATGGAGTGAACAACAAGAGTGCCATGGAGTGAACAACAAGAGCACCGTCGAGTGAATGACAAGGTCGCCACAGACTGAACAACAAGAGCACCACAGAGTGAACAACAACAGCGCCACAGAGTGAACAACAAGAGAGCCCTAAAGTGAAGAACAAGAGCGCCCCAGAGTGAACAACAAGAGTGCCATGGAGTGAACAACAAGAGCGCCGTCGAGTGAATGACAAGATTGCCACGGAGTGAACAACAAGAGTGCCACAGAGTGAATGACAAGACCGCCACGGAGTGAACAACCAGAGCGCCACAGAGTGAACAACAAGAGAGCCCTAAAGTGAAGAACAATAGCACCGCAGAGTGACCAACAAGAGTGCCATAGAGTGAACAACAAGAGCGCCATGGAGTGAACAACAAGAGCGCTGTAGAGTGAATGACAAGATCGCCACAGACTGAACAACAAGAGCACCACAGAGTGAACAACAAGAGCACCACAGAGTGGGTGCCAATGCTTCTCTGTGATTGATTTTTACAAGTTGAACATAAGGGGGGTAGTTCAATGGGCCTTGCTATATAATATGTATGTGTATTATTTCTGACAAGATGTATATCAGGTTTCATTTGAATATCTTTAAGTGTTTTTTGTTAATTATTGCCAAGGTTAACAACTTTCATTGCTGACACCTACTGTGCTTAACGCCGACAATGACTGAATTATCACAAAACTTTTCATTCCATCTGTTTAATGGATACATTTTATTTTTCAATTTGTTTAATGGAATATATATCAATTATGTTAAAGACAGTTGTAACATGTGCATATGGATAATAATCAAGGAACATCCATATATTGCTCATCTTCCAGTAAGCTGCTGGTTAACCGCCGTATTTGACAGCCACACAGACGTTTAAATGACGGGGGCTACCAAAACCACTAGGACTGGATGACTGCTTCTGGGAGTAAACTGTCTCACTTCTTTCATCAAACAGACATAATGAGACATACTATTCTCAATGGGAGAACATTATTTTCTACTATCTCATATTTGCTTTAAATTATCTTCTCTATTAAACAGTTCCAGTGTTTCCATGGTAACATAGGCAAGAAAGAACAAAAAGTCATTGATCTCCATATATGGAATCTACCAACAAAGTATCAAGTCAAACAAGATGATCAGTTGCTTTATTTGTTTGTAATAGAACACAGTGACCACAGAGGTAACAATTTTGGTAAATAGCCTTGAGCAAATAAACATTTGAGGAAATCCTTGGAGAATAAAGCAATTTGCTATACATCAAGACAAACGACAATATAGATTTCAGACAAAAACTTGAACTCAGTTAGTTAAGGAATCCCAAAGAATTTGAATTGGTAAAGCCTAGGTCTGTTTAACTCTACTCCAGATCTTATGCAATGATTTTTAGTGGGTTGCTTTCAAAAGATATTGACCTGCTTTGTCAAGATTTTTCAGCTGTCCATCAAAACTGAAAAATAGCCTTGATATTGTAATCTGCAATGTAATTCAAAAACATTGGCTGTGTCTCTAAAAGCCAGACACAATACACACATGTATATAGCAAGGCCCATAACTCTGGGTAGAATAATTGTTGAGTACTGACCCTTGTTGGACAGAAAAAAATATTGAGGGCGGTCATATCAATTACTCTTAGTCATGACATTGATAATTAATAATAAACACAGTACAACACAGTACATCACTTTTTATAAACACAATGTCATTACGTTCATGTAGCACCTTAATACAGTGAAATTCATTCAAACATACAAAATGACATCTAACAGAGAAATATTGCGCCTTACCACTTCTCACAAAGAATTGGTCAGGAGATAAAATTAAACAAGTATGATTGTCTGCACAGAAGCAAACAATAAATATTATGACAACTAGTTTTCTTAAGATCATGCTGAAAGACTTGCTCAAAATTGAATAACTGAACACAAACCAATGGTTTCAGAGAGGTAAGACTTCAGAGAAAATATCTTTGAAAGTTTTTGTTACATGCGCACGGAGCTGCGGCGCATACTTGTCCATGGCTTCGTCCTGGACGAAGGAGCTGCACTTCATGCCGTAGTTGGGCACACATGAGCGGTAATGGTGAAGGTATGCCTCACTTGTGTTCACACCAACAACTCTGTACCTGTCTTTGACTGGTTTGCTTACATGGTGTATGCCAACTTCAAATATTTTCTGGGCGTCCACAAACACTTTTGTACGAACTTTGCTGTAAACAACTGACTTTCCTGTGTTAATCAAGGTGATCAACTGTGCCTTTCCAGGTTTGCTCTGGGTTGGCTTTGAGAATTTGCTGTCATAAAAAGCACTGTCAAGACTGAGCCCGGCAATATTCGGGTCACGGAAGTGTTGTTCCAGCACCTTGGTGACCAGGAACTGGCCGTTATGTGGAACCATGAATTCGTCAATATCCATCACAGCAACATAACGGGAAACTGACATTGCTCGATACAAACAATCATTATGAGCACTTAATTGGCCGTTGTACCATATCTTTGCCTTTGTTACAACTTCCGGTAAAACAAAGTCTAGAATTGAAACAACATTTTTCTGCAAATAGTAATCAAGAACTTTTATGGTATCAGAATCATCTAAATGCCCAGTGTAAAATACAAAATGTTGAAATCCTAGCAGAAGATTGAGTTCAATAAACTCAATAAGTTTAATAGATCCTATTGTCCCAAACAGTGGTGGAATACAAACACTGAAATTGAACTTGAAGTCTGGCTCTGATTTAACGCTTCCTACAGTACCAATGGCTGAGGATTTGGCAGACTGTTTAAACAAGTCTCGACTGAACTCAGTATGTATGCTTTTGAGTTTTATAGGTCCAGTTTTGAAGTTGGACTCTTTTTTGCTTCTCAATATCTTCCCCCCAGTGTCTATGACAGTCGGTCTGTTGGACGGCGTGAGACTGGAGACGTGTAGTGTCTGCATGGTGGTCTGTGGGACTGTGTACATCCGATGTACAGGGGTGATCTCCATGGAGACATTCACGTGACAGGGAGGTATGGGTTGCTGGGGGATGGGGCAGGAAAGAATAAAGCCCCCAAACATCTTGCCGTGGTTCTCACACAGCTCATACCACGTCGCCTTTACCCTCATCCATGACCCAGCATCCAGGAAGTGGCAGAAAACCTCCAGATGACGGTTGTTCTTGTTGAGGCTTATTAATGCCATGATCCTTATGAAGCGGTCTGTGTACCTTTCATCCAAGTAAGCTGAATACACAAAACTGCTTGGTTCTAGCTGCAGGAACTTCCTGTCCGGGTACAAAGATGACAGGAAGCATGAATCTCCTCTCCCCTCAGGACTTGTCCCAATATTTGAACTTTGATCTCTAGCCCTGTCATCTCTACTTACTTTGTCATGAGTAGGAACTGCATTATTTATTTCACTAAAATTTATGCTTCCTCTGCCATTTTCAGAATAGGTCGTAAAAACCATGTTTGCTTTTTCATTGCCGCTAGTTTGCAACATTTTACGCTTCATGTCACTCAGTTTCTGCACACCTGAATCTTCCACAGTCTTGAAAATGTGTCCCTGACCATGATTGGTGGGGAATTTAGTGGTGTGTGACCTACATTGGGCGGGGGATTCGCAAGACGTGGCTAGGTCCAGTTGCAGGTTTCCATGGAAAACATAAAGCATGGAGAAATAGGCAGCCGCCAGCAGCAGGACATAGAAACGGAAATTGACATGAGACAAAACCTTCATGACTTTGGCCTTGTTCTGAAACAGCAAAGCAAGCATTTAGTTTCATTTGCCATTATATTATAAAAAGAAGTAATATAAAGCATTTAAGAAATGTGTTAGATTCTGCTTAAGATATAAAGAATATCTCTACGTCAATTGATTTAATTTTTTTTAAATAATCAGTTTTACAGTGCATTAAGACAGATATTTTCAATTTGCATTTTAAGGTAGATAACATAATCTGTAATACCAGGTTTGGAAACCTAGCTGTTGCCATAATGAACGTATTTGAGTAATTTTATCATTAATGTGCACATTGATCTAGCCAAGGACTTATCACTGTTTAAACCTGTCAAAGTGTTTTTTTTAATGCTTAAAACAATAAAAAATTAAATTGTAATCTCAAGATTGTATCCTCAATCTGACAACAGCTGCTTACATACACTATGTTTGCTTATATGATGATATAGAAAAATATACCGGTACTTTAATAAATGTCAATTTTCTGAAAAACAAAACAAATAAAACAACCCTAATTTAAAGACTAGAGAATGATTAACAATTTTTCAATGCACTACTAAAACAGTTTTACATCTAATTACATTTGGCCTGGAGTCCATGCCCCCAAGAAAATGTTTCAACATGACAAAGAATCATTTTTACTGTTAAACATAAAAAACGCTCATACATTCTCACCCTTATTGCTAACATAGTTTCCCTCTTTTCCTATCAAATCATTATCACAGAATTATCGCTTTAATGACGCAAAAGAATCATTTTCAGTATTAAGTAGTCTAATTTTCGTTTTGTTGACCCATCAAACTATTAAATTGGAACAACAAACATATAAAAGTGCTTTGGCCTTTTCTTTTTTATTGTTTGTTTAAAGAACCGCCATGATTGAATATATTCATAGGAGGAGGAAATAAAATAAAAATAAAAATTCAAAATCTGTTCATAATCTTTACATATTTAGTTTTATATAAACACTTTAGTTTCATTTGAATTATCACAATTGGATGACTTATAGACAAATAGGTATAGAAACAATGAAACGTTTTTTTGAGCGGCGGGTTTGTTAAACGAACAATTAAAAACCAGCGGCCTTTCAAATAAACAGTTGAAACATTTAACCAGGAAATATTAAATAAATATGCACTTTAAGAAAACAATTCTAATCCAATTTAAATTTTTTGCTTTAGGAAGAATAAAAATAAAATTGTAATATTTCCATGTAAATAATAATAAAATTAATAATAACTAATAATAATAATAATAATAATAATAATAATAACAACAATAAAAATAATAATATAAAATAATAACAAAAAATAATAATAATGTTACTATTTAGTATAACAGTAATAATTATTATTTATAATCTAAATTCTATATATATATATTTAAATGTCCATTCATATTTAAAATTCTACTGTTTTGTTTTTATCTTATTGTTTTACTTTTGTTTTAAAACAAAGCAGTGTACAGTCCAAAAAAAGCAAACCAATTACCAATTCGATGAAAAATATTAAGAACTATTTCAAAAGTATTTTCCTATACAAGGTAAAGTATAACAAATGATTCAAATATACAATGACCTTCATTTTTAACACTTAAAAATAGTTCCACTTACAGTTGTTCTCATTTCAATCAAATATTGTCATCATGTCTTTTAATTTTGTTCATATAAGTTTCTCTCTTTATATGTTTCTGTTACAGATGAACAATTATCCATATATAGATGCTTTATATTTCCCCATGTATACAATCTATGAAAGATTTTAAAGCAGAATTTAAATCACTAAAGATTGCAACTTAATTCAACTTAACTGAATGTTATCTCAGTTCAATAAACAGAGGTGATATCTTTTCTATAAAAAATATTTCAGTGCAAAAGTGTTCCGAATAAAGAAACAAACATCACAAAGTGAAAAACAATTAATTAATATCGTATGAGGAGTTAATTCTTCAAATCATTGAAATAGCATTTATAAAGACTCCAGCATTAATGGTGTGACATCTTTTGCCAATTTCAAACGAAAACAAGATCATAACTGATTTAAAAAAAAACATCATTTAGAGAGAAGATACAATTAAAGTATAATGACACTAATCTACAAATCTACAAACAACAGCATATCCTTACAGTGACATAGGACTCCAGGTTTCATCTTAAGCCAGTCACACTGAACACTGAGCCGTTTGCCTATATCTGTACACCGCACACAGATACCATGATGCTATTGGAGATCCCCGGCCTGCCGCTGTGTCAGGCCACAAGCCATTATGGAGAAATAATGCAACTACTCACTTGTTAGCTAGTGTCCCCGTCGTAGAGCCGAAATTCCACGGACATTGTCAACTTCCCTCTGTGAACTTTTGGACAAATCCGTGGAGAGTAACTTTGCCATCTTGTATTGATTCCAGCGCTTATTAACAATGCTTTTATGGCTATCATTTGCTGGTTACAAATTGTACAAAAAAGAAGAAACAAGAAAAATTTGATGCATGTAGATAAACAAAAAAATGGTTATTATTTCAATGATAACATGTTGGATATACATATGTCCTAAGGACATTATGGTTGATAATATTGTTAAAATAGTTTGAGCCCAGAATTATAGATATTCTGGTTTTCCCAAGCTAATACTCCGCCACCAACAAAATTATACCAAAATTATACACACCTTACTTCGGAAACAATAGAGTCAATGGTCTAATACATGAATTTCAATAGCACAAAATTCACCTTTTAATTGTAACGGCATGTTATGTGAATTCCGGGCTTTATATATTGTATTTGTTTTAGTGAACACATTTTACTCTTATGAGTAAATAGAACGGGGATAAAAAATACTATACATTATGTGGGAATTATCTGGAATTCATTCTTTCAAATGACATTTTCAAAACAAACAATTAAGCTCAATGTTAATTTTTCTCACTTTTTTGCTGCTCGCCAAGGGAGATTACTGTGTAAGAGTTTTAGAAACATACAGGATATGGTAATAGTACCGTATAACCTTCATCTATTTAGGGGGAAGTTGGTATTTAAAATCAAAATTTTCAAAAAAATGATAATCAGGGCTACTATAATTTAAGGTCTCATTATCAATATTAGTGTAAATTTTTATAGAACTCATAGAACATCACATTTTATCGTGCAACATGGAAAATATCGAAATCATTGTTCTGCAATATATGAACTGGTCCCTTAGTTGGAACAATGCCTTGAGTAATATCAAATATAGTCGGCGCCCTTCTTGGTGCAGACTAATAAACATTTAATATTCTTTTATTTTTTCTATTAATAAAATGCATAAACGTTCCTCCAATCAAAAGAAACAAAATCTCATCACATAGAGACACTGAACGGAACGGGTGGCGCCATAACAAACAAATAAATAGATGATTTGACTAATTTCAAAATTAATGTTACAAAAGTTTTGCTGTGGTATACAGGTGGGTGAACAGAGACCACCAAAAGCCCTTGTATGGTCAAAATGATATCATTTGTTGAAGTGATATGGCATAACAGAAATATGAATATCTAACAACTACTGGTAGCAATAATTAGAAGTCTTGGTATAAAATATGAATCAAACTTAGACCTCAGTTGCTTGCCATATTAACTGATTGCCCATCATGAAATATTGGTATAATTGTATGTATTGTTATATGTATTATGTGCCCTGGAAAAATGTTCGCATGGTGACGGTGACTGTTTGATTGAATGTTTGTTTCTAAACAATGTTGTTATGTATAAATGTTCCAAATATTCAGACTTCACCATATTTTACATTAATAGTATAAACCAATGAATAACATATTGCCATAGAATAGATCAAGAGTGAAGCAGAGGGAACACTTAACAATCTTCTGTTTTTGCCATTTGAACAAGGGGCATAATACTCGACAGTAGTTAAAGCCAGAGCTTAAGGTCATGTTCTACATTTGCGTAATACCTCTGGCAACTATATAACAAGTTTCATTTGAATATCCTAACATTTTTTAAATTATCGCCATTCCTGAAAAACAGACAAGCTAAAAATGGGGGTTTGTGAGTGGAATGGTTGATACTTGATGAAAGGATTTATAGTATAGGAGTATTTTTCCTAATATGTGCACAGAGGGCATGTAATTGACACATTAGCATTAATTGTATAATAAAGCGAAAATGTGCTGTTTATGATATTAGCATTATGTAATTATCGTTCTACTAAAGGGTAGCATGTTATATAAATAACAAAAGCAGATATGCTGCTAACAATATGGCGACCAATACAATGTTAAAGAGAAATCCTTTAAATTTTAATAGATTTAAATGGAAGCTTACAAATTGAGATGTTATCTGTTTATTCTGTTCTGTATGCATGGTAGAATTTTAAACACTGCAGATATCGTATAAACAATTACAGAACAAAAAAACTGAGCATTGTTACGTAAAATTTGCATTTAGAAAGGATTCCTTTGCTTTGACTACCTGCTGCTTGTTTCATTATAACAAGTGTCAGAACAAATCTGAATTCAAACTTAAAACACAAGAATCCATGAAAGACAGAGATCAATAGAAGAACACACAATTACTGCTAATGCAAGAGGGATCAACATTATCTGACCTTCTGAGAATTCAGGAGCATGCGTCTGGGCATTTAAGGGAATTACTAGCAGACATCCGCCTCAGCGCCACAGAACACTTCTCAAGGATCAATAATGGCAGAAGGGAGGGAGAAATTTTGGTTGGAGAAAAATGACACAGGCAGCATCGTGCAATCAATATGTTATTAAAGTGCCGTCTTTCTCAATAAAACAGCAGATCATGTTGACATGCTTGGTAAAGCCCAGCTCTCAGCATTATGATGGGTCATCATAAGGTGTTATTTGCTACTGCCATGTGTGAATCTGCCTTGTAAATTACCCCTGTATAACACAGCAGAATTGTCCTCTCTTTCCAGGAGACTGGCCTAATGAGAGACAAAGAATGTGACAGATAATGATGATTTCCACAGATATGTCACAGAGAACATCAATTCTCACCAATGGAATTGTTATGTACTTTAGATTTGGATTCCTAAATATTGACCAGACAGTTCAATAGCTATAAGCAAACAGTTTTCATTGGCATTGGAAATAAACCTCTCATCAATTAAATGTATAGATTAATATTTTATGTGTTGGTCGTATCTTGAATTTATTTAAAACATTTGAGTTACAGAACTATCATGCACTTGAAGGCAGGGAAATATAGGCCTGTCAAAAGAGCCATCATTACACAAAAATCAATTACAGACAATTCAAGGAAATTGATATCAAACTGACTAGAGAGATTGAATAATTTTTTTCGTTAAATAAGTCCATAAACATTGTGAAATAGATATGATAAGAAACAATCAAAAAACATAATTGTTAATTTGGTCAAAGAACCATTCAAGGGCGCAGGATTTTGTGAAGCGGTCTGAATGTTTATTGAATTGATTTGATTTATAGTGCCAATAAACAAACCAGAATAACCAAGTAAGGTAATGCCTTAAATGGTTAAGTTAAGTGGGGAGAACTTTGGTGGATGCTGACACTGCCTTCTTCATCTGCTCAGTGTATGACCAATCCCATAATGCGTCATGTTTCATTCAGAAAAGCACATGAAAAACAAATATTTGAACCAAATTCATGGGTATCCAAATACGTAATCTATTATTTGTTGAAATCATCAGTTCCATTTTTAGTATGCATACATAACACCATCCTCCTCCTTGATCCCTCAGGCTGGCTATTGATCCCAGTCTGCAGTGCCTGTCCACTTGAACTCAGTAACATTAGCAAGGATGATCACATTAGCCTGCACTGGGACCCATAGCCCCCATCAACACTTCTCCTGGATAACACTGTCTGCTGGGTGGTAATGAGGTTTAGATGAATGTTCTCTCTGGGGCTGTCCATAAAGGGAATACATAAAAATCATTACTGCAAATGGAGGCTAGGAAATGGAAAACCTGAGAAAAATACTAAGGAGAAAATTCTTCCTGTCATGTAAAGTCATACATAGCCTTGTTCTGGAAGTACATAAAATGACAGTCCACAGCAGAGTTTCTAAAAGCTTGAAACCTCAATTGGTCCAGGTTTGTGGACCCAAAACCCCTGCCCTCACCCCAATATTTTTTTTATAAAAAGTACCCAACCTCCGCAAAAAACAATTAAACAGGCTGTTTCCAAATTCTGTCACACATTTTTGAGATAAATTCATTGTTTTCAATTTGACATCTCTTTGATGTAATAAAATCAGCGAAGTCAATTAACACAGGAGTTATCACATATATTGCCCTCAAGGATATCCTCTAGTACTTCGGATGTGTGAATGACAAACTCTGTTTGTGTATTTCGATTTCTGTATTTTTTTTGGACTGAAATAGAAAAAAAAGGAACATGAATTTCGGACCAATTTTGAAGTCATTTCCTGTTACTGAAATCAATCTGCATGGCAAGGTCTAAATTGGTTCAGACAGGCAAATTGATGGTTTTAAGAAGCCCTGGTCTGCGATAGATAAAAGAGAAGTCGACAAAGTCTCAAGCTGCTTCAGACTAGCTCTAAAACCTTCTGTTAACAATGAAAAGAGGGGTCAATGAAGGCTCACACTGCCTCAGACTAGCTCTAAAACCTTCTGTTCATAGCAATAGAGAGGAGTCAATGAAGGTTCTCACTGCTTCAGACTAGCTCTAAAACCTTCTGTTCACCGCAATAGAGAGGAGTCAATGAAGGTTCTCACTGCTTCAGACTAGCTCTAAAACCTTCTGTTCATAGCAATAGAGAGGAGTCAATGAAGGTTCTCACTGCTTCAGACTAGCTCTAAAACCTTCTGTTCACCGCAATAGAGAGGAGTCAATGAAGGCTCACACTGCCTCAGACTAGCTCTAAAACCTTCTGTTCACCGCAATAGAGAGGAGTCAATGAAGGCTCTCACTGCTTCAGACTAGCTCTAAAACCTTCTATTCACAGCAATAGAGAGGAGTCAATGAAGGTTCTCACTGCTTCAGACTAGTTCTAAAACCTTCTGTTCATAGCAATAGAGAGGAGTCAATGAAGGCTCACACTGCCTCAGACTAGCTCTAAAACCTTCTGTTCATAGCAATAGAGAGGAGTCAATGAAGGCTCACACTGCCTCAGACTAGCTCTAAAACCTTCTGTTCATAGCAATAGAGAGGAGTCAATGAAGGCTCACACTGCCTCAGACTAGCTCTAAAACCTTCTGTTCACCGCAATAGAGAGGAGTCAATGAAGGTTCTCACTGCTTCAGACTAGCTCTAAAACCTTCTGTTCACAGCAATAGAGAGGAGTCAATGAAGGCTCACACTGCCTCAGACTAGCTCTAAAACCTTCTGTTCATAGCAATAGAGAGGAGTCAATGAAGGTTCTCACTGCTTCAGACTAGCTCTAAAACCTTCTATTCACAGCAATAGAGAGGAGTCAATGAAGGCTCTTGCTGCCTCAGACAGGCTCTAAAACCTTCTGTTCACAGCAATAGAGAGGAGTCAATGAAGGTTCTCACTGCTTCAGACTAGCTCTAAAACCTTCTATTCACAGCAATAGAGAGGAGTCAATGAAGGCTCACACTGCCTCAGACAAGCTCTAAAACCTTCTGTTCATAGCAATAGAGAGGAGTCAATGAAGGTTCTCACTGCTTCAGACTAGCTCTAAAACCTTCTATTCACAGCAATAGAGAGGAGTCAAAGGAGGCTCAAGAAGGCTCTTGCTGCCTCCTACAAGCTCTAAAACCTTCTATTCACAGCAATAGAAAAGAGTCAACGAAGGCTCTTGCTGCCTCAGACAAGCTCTAAAACCTTCTATTCACAGCAATAGAAAAGAGTCAACGAAGGCTCTTGCTGCCTCAGACAGGCTCTAAAACCTTCTATTCACAGCAATAGAAAAGAGTCAACGAAGGCTCTTGCTGCCTCAGACAAGCTCTAAAACCTTCTATTCACAGCAATAGAAAAGAGTCAACGAAGGCTCATGCCTCTTCAGACAAGCTCTTAAAACTTCTATTAACAATAAATTGGATTTATTGTACATATAAGTCTACAACTAGATGTTCTTGTATCCAAGAATAGCAGAAAATTAATGTGGGATTAAGATATGTGCTCAATTTGCAATAAATTTCCAGTCTCTAGGCAACACCTAATCTAATAGACCTCTTTCAGCCACTGTGAGGTTCTGTGAAAATTAATTTCCAGACATACTGAAAATTGTATTTATGTGACAAGCCCTGTAACACAAGGTGTGAGGTCTGGCGTTGGGACTTGACAATGATTTGTCTCTTTCAGAGAAAATTAAATGAACTATTCCTCAAGAAAACTGAAGGTCGGTGATGCAGAGAAAAACTGCCAACACCTATTTCAGGATGGCTAAATAACAAATATTGTCACATTTGTCAATATCTTAAAAGTACACTTCATAATTCTTAAGTCAAAATTTCTAGCAAATTTTAAAAGAAACAATGTTCTCGCTTGTTAAAAATTACATCATAACTGTTTTTAATTCATAAAGAACAAATCTATACCTAATCATAAAAATCAGGGTTCAAATGTACTTGAGATCAGTTGAGACATTCTGTACCAGACATTCCATTAAACTGTCACATAAGGTCATCACTCATTACCCATAGTACTGTTCTGGGAAATATAAGGACCTTACATCAAGATAATGCTTGTGAAACATGGCCCGAACGCCATCAGTCTCTCCCTTGCTACCAAAAATAAAAACACCATTATCTCAAAAAGAAAAGCATAAAGCTTTTAATACTTAATGGCTATAAATGGATATTACCGTAGGCTTTCTGCGGTCACATATGACAATAATATAAGATGATAATAAAAGATCTCTAGGACTATTTCTTGAAAAAAAAGAGAAGTCACTCAAATGGGGAAATTACCATCTTATGGATGGAGAAATTAAACTAAGAAGACGTAAAAGCCATAAATACTGGTTATAGATGGAGAACTATTTCTCCATATATATATATATATATATATTTATTTGATAGCAAACACTACAGGAATTTCCTGATTGGAGGCATGATATTTGCCCAGCAGCGGTAAAAGGCAGCAGGGTTAACTACCAGACATCACGGGAAACCCACTTCCCCTGGGAACACACGGCTTGTCAGCCCAAATATGGAAATAGCTCTTTCCTGCTGTCAGACCAGAATAATTACGTGTTATAGCTATAATGGAAATTGTTTGGATTTAGTTTCTCCTGAACATGAAAGGAAAGGCATAAATAACTCAATCTTCTGCAATACAATCATTTGTTATTGGTGATTTAAATATATTGAACAAGTATTTATTACTACCGTAACATGGTATGGAAACATTCTCTTGCAAATAAATTCATATTGTAATCCATGCCACAATCAATTCATATCATTGTTTGCACATAAGAGAAAATTTCACACTGAAAATAAAAACATGTACAACTTCCACTAACATTTTTATGGTGGCATTGTTCCCGTGATTCATTGTGATTACTATGTGTTGTGGAAGATGGTTAATAGACTGCGTACTGAAATCGGCTTCTTTTATCCCCAGAAGGGATTGTTAGCATTCAAGGCTTGTAGTAAGTTGGTCTCTGAGAGACAGAAAATGACTGATTAAGTTCTGTTACCATGTAAACAGAGCTGTCTATTCTTGACACGTAGCACCCATCTAACTTATAGTTACAATGGGGATGATTATTGAAAACGATTTACATTACATTATCTTAAGGAAGAATGTAAATACAAATTCAGGAAGCAGAAAAATATCTTGACAGCATAAACAGAATTAAATGACAAAAATTACTATCCATTAACTACTCCATTATCAGCAACCACATGACAGAGGTGTAATTAGTCTAGTCTAAACTGCAGCTGGATCCACAGGACACAGGCAATTCTGTGATCCTTCAGCACTGTAAATCAGCCAATCTAAGACCAGACAGATAATGTATTGTAATCACAGTTTGTGAGGAAGCTGCTTTATGTTTGAAGTATTCTAAAAGGCAATCGTGAGAAAAGCATGCTACTTAATATTCTAGACATCCATATGAATACAAAAGCAACTAAGATGAGGAATGCATGCAAATACTCCAAGATTTCCAGCAAAGCAGAAGGTGTAATAGCCTGGCAATGAAGAGCTGACTGAAACAAGACACTGATGGCTGTCATCAGACAGTAATAACACCAGGAAACTACAGGGGCAAGCCCAGAAGTCTAGAATTGGAACTGTTTGGAGACACAAGGTTACGGCCTAACAGACACTAAATGAGAAACACAAAACAACACAGACAGATTTCATATTCATCAACTCAACTGCTTAGTAAAAGCCAGCAAATGTCCCAACAACAGTAAAACCAGTAGACCACTAAGCAACACTCAACATCACAAACTGTATGCCATTGGACACATTTGCCAGCAACACACAACATCACAAACTGGAGGCCATTGGACACATATGCCCACAACACTCAACATCCCAAACTGTATGCCATTTGGCACATATGCCCGCAACACTCAACATCACAAACTGTATGCCATTTGGCACATATGCAAGCAACACTCAACATCACAAACTGTATGCCATTTGGCACATATGCAAGCAACACTCAACATCACAAACTGGAGGCCATTGGACACATATGCAAGCAACACTCAACATCACAAACTGTATGCCATTTGGCACATATGCAAGCAACACTCAACATCACAAACTGTATGCCATTTGGCACATATGCAAGCAACACTCAACATCACAAACTGGATGCCATTGGACACATTTGCCCGCAGCACTCAACATCACAAACTGTATGCTATTGGACACATTTGCCCTCAACACTCAACATCACAAACTGGATGCAATTGGACACATTTGCCCGCAACACTCAACATCACAAACTGTATGCCATTGGACACATTTGCCCGCAACACTCAACATCACAAACTGTATGCCATTGGACACATTTGCCCGCAACACTCAACATTACAAACTGTATGCCATTGGACACATTTGCCCGCAACACACAACATCACAAACTGGATGCAATTGGACACATTTGCCCGCAACACTCAACATCACAAACTATATGCTATTGGGCACATTTGCCCGCAACACTCAACATCACAAACTGGATGCAATTGGACACATTTGCCCGCAACACTCAACATCACAAACTGTATGCTATTGGGCACATTTACCCGCAACACTCAACATCACAAACTGGATGCCATTGGACACATTTGCCCTCAACACTCAACATTACAAACTGTATGCCATTGGACACATTTGCCCGCAACACTCAACATCACAAACTGTATGCTATTGGGCACATTTGCCCGCAACACTCAACATCACAAACTGGATGCCATTGAACACATTTGCCAGCAACACTCAATATCACAAACTGTATGCCATTGGACACATATGTGCACAACACTCAACATCCAAAACTGGATGCCATTGGGCACATATGCCCGCAACACTCAACATCACAAACTGGATGCCATTGGACACATATGCCCACAACACTCAACATCCCAAACTGTATGTCATTGGACACATTTGCCCGCAACACTCAACATCCCAAACTGTATGTCATTGGGCACATTTGCCCGCAACACTCAACATCCCAAACTGGATGCCATTGGACACATTTGCCCGCAACACTCAACATCCCAAACTGTATGTCATTGGGCACATTTGCCCGCAACACTCAACATCCCAAACTGCATGCCATTGGACACATTTGCCCGCAACACTCAACATCCCAAACTGCATGCCATTGGACACATTTGCCCGCAACACTCAACATCACAAACTGTATGTCATTGGGCACATATGCCCACAACACTCAACATCCAAAACTGGATGCCATTGGACACATTTGCCCGCAACACTCAACATCCCAAACTGCATGCCATTGGACACATTTGCCCGCAACACTCAACATCTCAAACTGCATGCCATTGGACACATTTGCCCGCAACACTCAACATCCCAAACTGCATGCCATTGGACACATATGCCCGCAACACTCAACATCTCAAACTGGATGCCATTGGACACATTTGCCCGCAACACTCAACATCTCAAACTGCATGCCATTGGACACATTTGCCCGCAACACTCAACATCCCAAACTGTATGCCATTGGACACATTTGCCCGCAACACTCAACATCACAAACTGGATGCAATTGGACACATTTGCCCGCAACACTCAACATCACAAACTGTATGCCATTGGACACATTTGCCCGCAACACTCAACATCCCAAACTGTATGCCATTGGACACATTTGCCCGCAACACTCAACATCTCAAACTGCATGCCATTGGACACATTTGCCCGCAACACTCAACATCCCAAACTGCATGCCATTGGACACATTTGCCCGCAACACTCAACATCCCAAACTGTATGTCATTGGACACATTTGCCCGCAACACTCAACATCCCAAACTGCATGCCATTGGACACATTTGCCCGCAACACTCAACATCTCAAACTGCATGCCATTGGACACATTTGCCCGCAACACTCAACATCCCAAACTGCATGCCATTGGACACATTTGCCCGCAACACTCAACATCTCAAACTGCATGCCATTGGACACATTTGCCCGCAACACTCAACATCCCAAACTGCATGCCATTGGACACATTTGCCCGCAACACTCAACATCTCAAACTGCATGCCATTGGACACATTTGCCCGCAACACTCAACATCTCAAACTGCATGCCATTGGACACATTTGCCCGCAACACTCAACATCACAAACTGGATGCCATTGGACACATATGCCCACAACACTCAACATCCCAAACTGTATGCCATTGGACACATTTGCCCGCAACACTCAACATCTCAAACTGTATGCCATTGGACACATTTGCCCGCAACACTCAACATCCCAAACTGCATGCCATTGGACACATTTGCCCGCAACACTCAACATCTCAAACTGCATGCCATTGGACACATTTGCCCGCAACACTCAACATCTCAAACTGCATGCCATTGGACACATTTGCCCGCAACACTCAACATCCCAAACTGCATGCCATTGGACACATTTGCCCGCAACACTCAACATCTCAAACTGTATGCCATTGGACACATATGCCTGCAACACTCAACATCACAAACTGCATGCCATTGGACACACATGCCCTCAACACTCAACATCCCAAACTGGATGCCATTTGGCACATTTGCCCACAACACTCAACATCACAAACTGTATGCCATTGGACACATATGCGCACAACACTCAACATCACAAACTGGATGCCATTGGACACATTTGGCCGCAACACTCAACATCACAAACTGGATGCCATTGGACACATTTGCCAGCAACACACAACATCACAAACTGGATGCCATTGGACACATATGCCCTCAACACGCAACATCATGAACTGGATGCCATTGGACACATTTGCCCGTAACACTCAACATCACAAACTGGATGCCATTGGACACATATGCCCACAACACTCAACAGCCCAAACTGGATGCCATTGGACACATAAACCTGTGAAACTCAACATCTCAAACTGGATGCCATTGGACACATGCCAGCAACACTCAACATCACAAACTGGATGCCATTGGACACATATGCCCTCGATCAACACGCAACATCATGAACTGGATGCCATTGGACACATTTGCCCGCAACACTCAACATCACAAACTGGATGCCATTGGACACATAAACCTGTGAAACTCAATATCTCAAACTGGATGCCATTGGACACATTTGCCCGCACCACACAACATCACAAACTGGATGCCATTGGACACATTTGCCCGCAACACTCAACATCACAAACTGTATGTCATTGGGCACATATGCGCGCAACACTCAACATCTCAAACTGGATGCCATTGGACACATATGCCCACAACACTCAACATCACAAACTGGATGCCATTGGACACATATGCCCGCAACACTCAACATCACAAACTGTATGTCATTGGGCACATATGCCCGCAACACTCAACATCACAAACTGGATGCCATTGGACACATTTGCCCGCAACACTCAACATCACAAACTGGATGCCATTTGGCACATATGCCCACAACACTCAACATCACAAACTGGATGCCATTGGACACATATGCCCGCAACACTTAACATCACAAACTGGATGCCATTGGACACATTTGCCCGCAACACTCAACATCCCAAACTGTATGTCATTGGACACATATGCCCACAACACTCAACATCACAAACTGGATGCCATTGGACACATTTGCCCGCAACACTCAACATCACAAACTGGATGCCATTGGACACATATGCCCACAACACTCAACATCACAAACTGTATGCCATTGGACACATATGCCCACAACACTCAACATCACAAACTGGATGCCATTGGACACATATGCCCGCAACACTCAACATCCCAAACTGTATGTCATTGGACACATATGCCCGCAACACTCAACATCCCAAACTGTATGCCATTGGACACATTTGCCCACAACACTAAACATCTCAAACTGCATGTCATTGGGCACATACGCCCACAACACTAAACATCTCAAACTGTATGTCATTGGACACATATGTGCGCAACACTCAACATCCCAAACTGTATGTCATTGGACACATATGTGCGCAACACTCAACATCTCAAACTGTATGTCATTGGACACATATGTGCGCAACACTCAACATCTCAAACTGGATGCCATTGGGCACATATGTGCGCAACACTCAACATCACAAACTGGATGCCATTGGACACATATGCCCGCAACACTCAACATCCCAAACTGTATGTCATTGGGCACATATGTGCACAACACTCAACATCCCAAACTGTATGTCATTGGGCACATATGCCCGCAACACTCAACATCCCAAACTGTATGTCATTGGGCACATTTGCCCGCAACACTCAACATCCCAAACTGGATGCCATTGGGCACATATGCCCACAACACTCAACATCCCAAACTGTATGTCATTGGGCACATATGCCCACAACACTCAACATCCCAAACTGTATGTCATTGGGCACATATGCCCACAACACTCAACATCCCAAACTGTATGTCATTGGGCACATATGCCCACAACACTCAACATCCCAAACTGTATGTCATTGGACACATTTGCCCGCAACACTCAACATCCCAAACTGGATGCCATTGGGCACATATGCCCACAACACTCAACATCCCAAACTGTATGTCATTGGGCACATATGCCCACAACACTCAACATCCCAAACTGTATGTCATTGGGCACATATGCCCACAACACTCAACATCCCAAACTGTATGTCATTGGGCACATATGCCCACAACACTAAACATCTCAAACTGTATGTCATTGGACACATATGTGCGCAACACTCAACATCCCAAACTGTATGTCATTGGACACATATGTGCGCAACACTCAACATCTCAAACTGTATGTCATTGGACACATATGTGCGCAACACTCAACATCCCAAACTGTATGTCATTGGACACATATGTGCGCAACACTCAACATCCCAAACTGTATGTCATTGGACACATTTGCCCGCAACACTCAACATCCCAAACTGTATGTCATTGGGCACATATGCCCGCAACACTCAACATCCCAAACTGTATGTCATTGGGCACATATGCCCGCAACACTCAACATCCCAAACTGTATGTCATTGGGCACATATGCCCACAACACTCAACATCCCAAACTGTATGTCATTGGGCACATTTGCCCACAACACTCAACATCCCAAACTGTATGTCATTGGGCACATACGCCCACAACACTAAACATCTCAAACTGTATGTCATTGGGCACATATGCCCACAACACTCAACATCCCAAACTGTATGTCATTGGGCACATATGCCCACAACACTCAACATCCCAAACTGTATGTCATTGGGCACATTTGCCCACAACACTCAACATCCCAAACTGTATGTCATTGGGCACATATGCCCACAACACTAAACATCTCAAACTGTATGTCATTGGACACATATGTGCGCAACACTCAACATCCCAAACTGTATGTCATTGGACACATATGTGCGCAACACTCAACATCCCAAACTGTATGTCATTGGACACATATGTGCGCAACACTCAACATCTCAAACTGTATGTCATTGGGCACATATGTGCGCAACACTCAACATCCCAAACTGTATGCCATTGGACACATTTGCCCGCAACACTCAACATCCCAAACTGTATGTCATTGGGCACATATGCCCACAACACTCAACATCCCAAACTGTATGTCATTGGGCACATATGCCCACAACACTAAACATCCCAAACTGGATGTCATTGGGCACATATGTGCGCAACACTCAACATCTCAAACTGGATGCCATTGGACACATATGCCCACAACACTCAACATCTCAAACTGTATGCCATTGGACACATATGCCCGCAACACTCAACATCCCAAACTGTATGTCATTGGGCACATATGCCCACAACACTAAACATCCCAAACTGTATGTCATTGGGCACATATGCCCGCAACACTCAACATCCCAAACTGTATGTCATTGGGCACATATGCCCGCAACACTCAACATCACAAACTGGATGCCATTGGACACATTTGCCCACAACACTCAACATCTCAAACTGTATGCCATTGGACACATATGCCCGCAACACTCAACATCCCAAACTGTATGCCATTGGGCACATATGTGCACAACACTCAACATCCCAAACTGTATGTCATTGGACACATATGCCCGCAACACTCAACATCCCAAACTGGATGCCATTGGGCACATATGTGCACAACACTCAACATCCCAAACTGTATGTCATTGGGCACATATGCCCGCAACACTCAACATCACAAACTGGATGCCATTGGGCACATATGCCCGCAACACTCAACATCCCAAACTGTATGTCATTGGGCACATATGTGCGCAACACTCAACATCCCAAACTGTATGTCATTGGGCACATATGCCCGCAACACTCAACATCCCAAACTGGATGCCATTGGGCACATATGCCCGCAACACTCAACATCACAAACTGGATGCCATTGGACACATATGTGCACAACACTCAACATCCCAAACTGTATGTCATTGGGCACATATGTGCACAACACTCAACATCCCAAACTGTATGTCATTGGGCACATATGTGCACAACACTCAACATCACAAACTGTATGTCATTGGGCACATATGTGCGCAACACTCAACATCCCAAACTGTATGTCATTGGGCACATATGCCCTCAACACTCAACATCCCAAACTGTATGTCATTGGGCACATATGCCCACAACACTCAACATCACAAACTGGATGCCATTGGACACATATGCCCGCAACACTCAACATCCCAAACTGTATGTCATTGGGCACATATGCCCACAACACTAAACATCTCAAACTGTATGTCATTGGACACATATGTGCGCAACACTCAACATCCCAAACTGTATGTCATTGGACACATATGTGCGCAACACTCAACATCCCAAACTGTATGTCATTGGACACATATGTGCGCAACACTCAACATCTCAAACTGTATGTCATTGGGCACATATGTGCGCAACACTCAACATCCCAAACTGTATGTCATTGGGCACATATGCCCACAACACTCAACATCACAAACTGTATGTCATTGGGCACATATGCCCACAACACTAAACATCTCAAACTGTATGTCATTGGGCACATATGCCCACAACACTCAACATCTCAAACTGTATGTCATTGGGCACATACCGTATTTTCTCGACTATAAGGCGATTCGCTTATAAGACGGCCCCCTTACTTTGCCCATGAAATCTGGTGCTTTTAGTTGCGACTCGCTCATAAGACGGGGTCAATTTTTAAGCAAATCTAAAATGCTAAAATTCTTCTTAATGTGTAAAAATGTTCAAGCTCAATGGACAATTATCGACTTTCGCGGTAACTGTTTTTGTTTTACTCAAAGAAAATGGTGGTCAACTGTGAGCTCTCTATTTGGAGGTAGGTTAAAAATGAGTACATGGTTACGCATTTAAGTTTGCAGGACAGGTCGTTACTTATCGGAATTGTAATAATTAATCAATAACAACATATGTTTGTTTTAGTTTATTTTTTTATTGAAGACACCAATGAAGTTCTTCGGCAAAATATATGGCTTCAGTAACATAACTGCGAAAAGCCGAACTGAATAGGTGTTTGTTTAGCAATAATGCTTTAGGCAATATTGTCTCTTGATTGGCGACGAACATAAAGGATTTATATTCGCATTGTCATTTGTTTGCTTAATCAAATTGACAGTTTACATCATATTAAGATTCCAATTTATTGATTTGATATATCTGTCAAACTAATTATACTGACACGCGCCATGAGAAAAAATGGGGTGCAGATATAACGGTACACTGTGTGACGTCAGAGCACGCGCGTTGAAGAGATTTCGTGTTGTTGTTTACTTAATTGCCCCATACTTGTATCAGCAGACGATATACTGGATAGACGATTACCCTATGTAAAATTTTACTGATTTTGACTTGAATCTTTTTTTAATATTTTATCGACTCGCTTATAAGACGGGCCCCCTACTTTGGGGGTAAAAATCGGGACCCAATTTCCCCGTCTTATAGTCGAGAAAATACGGTATGCCCACAACACTCAACATCCCAAACTGGATGCCGTTGAGCACATATGCCCGCAACACTCAACACCACAAACTGGATGCCATTGGACACATTTGCCCGCAACACTCAACACCACAAACTGGATGCCATTGGACACATATGCCCGCAACACTCAACACCACAAACTGGATGCCATTGGGCACATATGCACAAAACACTAAACATCACAAACTGGATGCCATTGAGCACATATGCCCGCAACACTCAACATCCCAAACTGGATGCCATTGGACACATTTGCCCGCAACACTCAACACCACAAACTGGATGCCATTGGACACATATGTGCACAACACTCAACATCTCAAACTGTATGTCATTGGGCACATATGCCCACAACACTCAACATCCCAAACTGTATGTCATTGGGCACATATGCCCACAACACTCAACATCACAAACTGTATGCCATTGGACACATATGCCCGCAACACTCAACACCACAAACTGTATGCCATTGGGCACATATGTGCACAACACTCAACATCACAAACTGTATGTCATTGGGCACATATGCCCGCAACACTCAACATCCCAAACTGGATGCCATTGGACACATATGTGCACAACACTCAACATCCCAAACTGGATGCCATTGGACACATTTGCCCGCAACACTCAACACCACAAACTGGATGCCATTGGACACATATGCGCACAACACTCAACATCTCAAACTGTATGTCATTGGACACATTTGCCCGCAACACTCAACACCACAAACTGGATGCCATTGGACACATATGCCCGCAACACTCAACATCACAAACTGGATGCCATTGGACACATTTGCCCGCAACACTCAACACCACAAACTGTATGTCATTGGACACATATGCGCACAACACTCAACACCACAAACTGTATGTCATTGGGCACATATGCCCACAACACTCAACATCCCAAACTGGATGCCATTGGACACATATGTGCACAACACTCAACATCCCAAACTGTATGTCATTGGACACATTTGCCCGCAACACTCAACACCACAAACTGTATGTCATTGGGCACATATGCCCACAACACTCAACATCCCAAACTGTATGTCATTGGGCACATATGCCCACAACACTCAACATCCCAAACTGTATGTCATTGGACACATTTGCCCGCAACACTCAACACCACAAACTGTATGTCATTGGGCACATATGCCCACAACACTCAACATCCCAAACTGGATGCCATTGGACACATATGCCCTCAACACTCAACATCCCAAACTGTATGTCATTGGGCACATATGCCCGCAACACTCAACATCCCAAACTGTATGTCATTGGACACATTTGCCCGCAACACTCAACACCACAAACTGTATGTCATTGGGCACATATGCCCACAACACTCAACATCCCAAACTGGATGCCATTGGACACATATGCCCACAACACTCAACATCCCAAACTGTATGTCATTGGACACATTTGCCCGCAACACTCAACACCACAAACTGTATGTCATTGGGCACATATGCCCACAACACTCAACATCCCAAACTGTATGTCATTGGGCACATATGCCCACAACACTCAACATCCCAAACTGTATGTCATTGGGCACATATGCCCACAACACTCAACATCCCAAACTGTATGTCATTGGGCACATATGCCCACAACACTCAACATCCCAAACTGGATGCCATTGGACACATTTGCCCGCAACACTCAACACCACAAACTGTATGTCATTGGGCACATTTGCCCGCAACACTCAACATCCCAAACTGGATGCCATTGGACACATTTGCCCGCAACACTCAACATCCCAAACTGGATGCCATTGGACACATTTGCCCGCAACACTCAACACCACAAACTGTATGTCATTGGACACATATGCGCACAACACTCAACACCACAAACTGTATGTCATTGGGCACATATGTGCACAACACTCAACATCCCAAACTGTATGTCATTGGGCACATATGTGCACAACACTCAACATCTAAAACTGGATGCCATTGGGCACATATGTGCACAACACTCAACATCCCAAACTGTATGCCATTGGACACATTTGCCCGCAACACTCAACATCCCAAACTGGATGCCATTGGACACATTTGCCCGCAACACTCAACATCCCAAACTGGATGCCATTGGGCACATATGTGCACAACACTCAACATCCCAAACTGTATGTCATTGGGCACATATGCCCGCAACACTCAACATCCCAAACTGGATGTCATTGGGCACATATGTGCACAACACTCAACATCCCAAACTGGATGCCATTGGACACATTTGCCCGCAACACTCAACATCCCAAACTGTATGTCATTGGGCACATATGTGCACAACACTCAACATCCCAAACTGTATGCCATTGGACACATTTGCCCGCAACACTCAACATCACAAACTGGATGCCATTGGGCACATATGTGCACAACACTCAACATCCCAAACTGTATGTCATTGGACACATTTGCCCGCAACACTCAACATCCCAAACTGTATGCCATTGGGCACATATGCCCGCAACACTCAACATCACAAACTGTATGTCATTGGACACATTTGCCCGCAACACTCAACACCACAAACTGGATGCCATTGGACACATATGCGCACAACACTCAACATCTCAAACTGGATACATATGCCGGCAACACTCAACATCACAAACTGTATGTCATTGGGCACATATGCCCACAACACTCAACATCACAAACTGTATGTCATTGGGCACATATGCCCACAACACTCAACATCACAAACTGTATGTCATTGGGCACATATGCCCACAACACTCAACATCACAAACTGTATGTCATTGGGCACATATGCCCACAACACTCAACATCCCAAACTGGATGCCATTGGGCACATATGTGCACAACACTCAACATCTAAAACTGGATGCCATTGGGCACATATGTGCACAACACTCAACATCACAAACTGTATGTCATTGGGCACATATGTGCACAACACTCAACATCCCAAACTGGATGTCATTGGGCACATATGCCCACAACACTCAACATCTAAAACTGGATGCCATTGGGCACATATGCCCACAACACTCAACATCACAAACTGGATGCCATTGGGCACATATGCCCACAACACTCAACATCACAAACTGTATGTCATTGGGCACATATGCCCACAACACTCAACATCCCAAACTGGATGTCATTGGGCACATATGTGCACAACACTCAACATCTAAAACTGGATGCCATTGGGCACATATGTGCACAACACTCAACATCTAAAACTGGATGCCATTGGACACATATGTGCACAACACTCAACATCACAAACTGGATGTCATTGGGCACATATGCCCACAACACTCAACATCTAAAACTGGATGCCATTGGGCACATATGTGCACAACACTCAACATCTCAAACTGGATGTCATTGGACACATATGCCCACAACACTCAACATCCCAAACTGTATGTCATTGGGCACATATGTGCACAACACTCAACATCTAAAACTGGATGCCATTGGGCACATATGTGCACAACACTCAACATCACAAACTGTATGTCATTGGACACATATGCCCACAACACTCAACATCCCAAACTGGATGCCATTGGGCACATATGCCTGCAACACTCAACATCACAAACTGGATGCCATTGGACACATATGCCCGCAACACTCAACATCACAAACTGTATGCCATTGGACACATATGCCCACAACACTCAACATCCCAAACTGGATGCCATTGGGCACATATGCCTGCAACACTCAACACCACAAACTGGATGCCATTGGACACATATGCGCACAACACTCAACACCACAAACTGTATGCCATTGGACACATATGCCCGCAACACTCAACATCTCAAACTGGATGCCATTGGGCACATATGCCCGCAACACTCAACACCACAAACTGGATGCCATTGGACACATATGCGCACAACACTCAACACCACAAACTGTATGCCATTGGACACATATGCCCGCAACACACAACATCTCAAACTGGATGCCATTGGGCATATATGCCCGCAACACTCAACACCACAAACTGGATGCCATTGGGCACATATGCACAAAACACTAAACATCTCAAACTGGATGCCATTGGACACATATGCCCGCAACAGGCAAAATCATAAACTGGATGCCATTAGACACATAAGCCTGCGACACTCACCATTCAAAACTGTGTGCCATTGAACACATAAGCCAGCAACTCTCAACATCCTAAACTGGATGCCATTGGGCACATAAGGCCAACACACCCAACATCATAAAATTGATGCCATTAGACACATAAGACCACAACACTAAACACTGCACTGGAATACCCTTAAATAATCTTTATAAACTCGCGTAGGTAAGCATTTTACCACAAAAATATCTCATTTCAATGATGCAAAAGTAAAAAATGCTATCTTTAGCAAATTTATAGCACATTTGATCTTGTTGAATAATGTTTTAATTAAATAAGAGCATTACAGTGAAGTGTATTGTGTGATTGTGTGTGTGTCTGTGTGAGAAATTAGGCAGTATTTACACATTCCCTCCCAACAACTTCCGTAGTCAGGACAATCTGTATCCTTCAACAAACAGGAGTGTTATCAGGTACACTTTAATATCAAAACATACAAAAAGGTTGCATCAAAGAAATTTAAATAAGCATGCATCCAAACGAATGAATATTGGATCGATAGTTAATCCTGGTTTAATTCTCATGTTGAAGGTACAATTTTGAACAGATTCAGAATTTTTTAACATTTAGACCATCAACATCTTTACAATTTACCATCCATGTCCTAAATAGATGCACCACATTTAAAACCTGTGTGTATCTAACAAACTGTAGTCTCATTATCAACATTGTTGGTGTTTTGTGTTTTGGTACATTTGTTTATAGGCTCATATACAGAGAAAAAAACTGGTAAAAATAATTCATTTTGAGTATTGTGTCACCTTATGCATTATATTCAGGGCATCTAATCATTAACCACCTTAGATTTCGCTTAATTCTAAGGTAAGATTCAAAGTGTTTTGATTGGACTGTAAAATTAACTGGCCAATAGAATGAATGGAACCATTGAGGCATGTCTAGGGACAGCCCGCTCGTCTCTGGAATCAATAGAAAATCGTCTGAAATACCCATGAACATATATAGGGGCATCTCTATCTTTCAATGCATATACAGAATCATTAAGACCTTACATATATATATACCGGTACATGATACTTCTGAGAAATGGTCGCCTATGTCCATCACCAGCATTGCATGGTAGATGACATTGTGGCCTAAGTTCTTGCAATGTTCATACAATATTATATCAGAAACTGTCTATATTCTGAAGTCAGAATAACACTTAATAAAGAACGAGCAGTTTCACTTAAAAAATTTTGGTTCAGCAAAAAAATTTAATGTATGAACAGAAGTGATGAAATCTAAGAAGATAAGGTACGTTTTCTTATAAATATAAACATTGATTTCGAAACATACATTTTGTTTATGCATGCATGGACAAACCCTTTTTTGCTGAATAATCAACCTTTGTTTATGCACGCATGACACCAAAATTCAAGATAAGGCCAGGGATCACTTGAGTTTAGCTTCTTGATAACTCTTGCTTCATTATTAATTTACAAGAAAAACATAGCATTTATTCCCCTGCGATTTGTAAACTTCCCTTTACTTAGAGTGGAAATCAAATTGAGTGCAGTTTCCTTAAATAATGAATACACAGGCAAACACGATTTCAGACAAATACGACTCCTTAATGATTAAATTATTGGGATTTATTGCTATTTTATAAAACGCCGAACATTCTCTTTACAATGGTGAACACATAAGAAAAATAGTGTTCAGTGTGGTTCACAGGTACTGTTTGATCTGATCAAAACAAACCAATCAATAATTATATTACATGATTTGAAGAAACTGAAAACTAATTCAATAAAATGAATACAGAAATTAGATGCTTTAAGTTTTATCCATTTTAAATTCTAATGAAAAGTAAATTCATTTGTGAAAAAAATTGAGTTATGGTTTTAATTAATTTGCATGATTATTACCATTTATCAGAGTTTCAATTCACTTCTATTATTATATTGTGCTTAAACAACATTTCAAAATCAAGAGAGACAATTTTGTAATAGGGTTATTAGCCTAAGGGCTCTTATAAAGGCATAGGTCTCTCCAAACCATCGATGCTGATCATTAGCTTGATTAGACCCCTCTCAGCCTTTAATTGTAATCCCTTCCCCACCAAGTCCGACCCAACTCCCCCAAACATCCCTACCACCCCCCGGGGCTATGTCCCTGTCTCACCTCAGTCTCATCCATATGCAGCCACTGTTTAGGATTGTCCTCTCCTGCCAGGAATGCTATTAGGTCGAGGGCCGTCAAGCGTGTCTGTCGCCGTGATGACACAAACACCAGCACAGGCTTTGCAGGAGAGTGTGTCTTAATGGCTAATACAGAAAGGGTGCAAACAATTGATGTTATTTGAAAAAATTCAAACAAGTTATTTTCTACAATTTGTAGAACATATCTCCCTTACGAAATAGCTAATATTAACAAAATCTGCATATGCCACTCATACCATATAGCTTTTGGTGATCACTCAATTTTTTAAAGTGACACTCTTATTCAAAAGCAATACATTCACATGTAAAACAAACATAAATTTTGAGTGATAGACCCTCAACTACTTACTGAATAATGCATTTATGGAAAATATTAATAACCATTAACAATATTATTAACATGTATTTAATAGCTGAACACGCAAAAACATTAAATGATTGGTGAATGCTAAAAGATTTACTACGATCTATGATGTCTCATTAGGTAGCAATACCATGTTTTCTGCACATTTCTTTTAAATTAATCTCGGTATCCTTCATAAGCATCATTGTTTTCAACATTTGTTCATCCTTTTTGGTATATTAAAACACTTGTATTAAGTGTGTTAAATCTTATTTGGGAGTACATTGTATTAGATGAAATGCATGACAATACTGGTTTCACAGTGTGTGTGGTTACCTTGGAATGTTGGCTTATTCATGGTTGCCATGCGAGGGCAGTAATGTTGGCCAGGGAATCCTGCAATGTGCACCTCCAGCGGCACGGGGCGCACAGACGGACGGAAGTTGTACAAACCAACCTACAAATACAAGTAGGTTCGCTAGACTGGATAAACATTGTAACTAATACTATTCTAGCATGATGTATATGTTAATGCATCAAAATAAGGGTATTACTCTTCTATGCAAAGAAAAATAACATGTAAATAAAAGTTGATGTCAAACTGTGACCTCTGGTTTGCGCAATATATTTATATTTCACTGTGCTATTAAAAATATTTCTTTGCTTGCTATCATGTTAGAATCAATATTTATACATCACAGTTTCAAATGCAGTCATTTTTTCAAAATCTATTAAACTACATAAACAACATAATTTCTTTTCTTGCTAATGCACAAAGACAATAACAAACTGAAATTTCAATTCTGAAAGTCATTTTGCTTGAGAATGAAGGATTCAAGCTTATGACAGAGTCAACAGATTAAGATACCTCTTGAAATCGTTCAAAGCCATTTATATCAATTTCCAGGAACTTCTTACTGTTTTTAATGGAAATGTCCAGCCAAAACAACCTTAACAAATGTATGATAACTCCCAATGTTGATTTTAAGATTAATCCTGAATTTTATCATCCCTGAAATAAAGTATAAATATGACAGATAAGGCAAAACAAGAGTGCCGCAGGGCGATCGCCAAGGCTCGTCTGTTGTTTGTTTCAGTCAAGGACAAGGGTCCAGGGATGCCAACAGGATTTCTTTAAAAAAGCGGAAAAATTGTGGGGGGAGATGGGGCTGCACACCCCCCCTGCGGGTCAAGGGCAGGGCAAGGAAGCTCCTGGATTTTCATAGTTTAAAATGGTTTAGAATTAATTTGCTGACAAGTTTGCATCAAGATCAAGCACTAATGCTACTGAATTTTACTGTTGTTGTCTGACACGGACTTCACATTTTTCATTAAATGCTACATTAGTTTTTTTTCATGAACTTATAATAGCATGTTTATGCTAGTACATACACCTGTATCCTCTTTAGGTTCAGATTCCCTAAAATATATGCGTTGTTTCAAATAATTCTGATTTAGCACTATATTACATGCCTGTTAATATATTCAAAATATGAGTCATTTTGTTTCATAATTGCTTTGATATGTTATTGCCTCTCCATTTATTCATTTATGTATGTGACAAGAATTTAATCAAATTGATAACACTGGCATTTCAATACACTGGCATTTTAATATTTATGAAAATATACGGTCATAAAATTGCAGTGTAAGAAATCAATTCTTTATATGAATGCATTTCACCCATTTGCCTTTGTGAAATTTATCATATGATATTACCTCATTTATCCATGTTTGTATTGGAATGAGTGAAATAAAGGAAACTTGACTTGAATTGACTTGACATTAAACATTTGAGGGTTTTGTCGGCTTTGCATGTTCTTCTCATGCAATGAATCTGTGACTTCCATAATTATTTTCTTTGTTACAGAGTTTGCAGGATGCTTGGCCTGGAATGTCAATTTTATTTTTGACATTTTGGACACACTCTTTTATCATCAACGCGTTTTCTGGATTAATGGTTGCCATTTTTACATCCTGAGTTTAAATTTTCATTGGACAGCCAACATTTTGTTTTCCACCGCAAAGTTGTTATAAGAACGATTGGTTTGTTTAGAAACGCTCTCATGGTTAATACAGACTTGTCATCATCAAATTCCAGGACTTTTCCAGGACTTAAAATATTTTTTTCCAGGAGTGTATACCGTGTTCGATATAAAGGTGCTAGTGTTGGTTACTTACCCTGCCTAACATTGTTTAAGAGCTGCAAGCTTACTATCACTTGTAAAATGAAGTGATCTTTGATGAAACATTGTTATTTTGATCCCTCGCCATGTTATTTACATGCTTATCTCCCTTCGCATGCGATTTCAGTGCAGCTTCTCCCATATTTGATATGTCAAACAGTTTATCGCAAACAATACAAAGCGCTTTTGTCTTGTCGGCCTTAAATGGACGAAGCCATCGTCTTTAGTTTTCATTCGCCTCCCATTCACTTCTAAACACACATTTTCCTCGCAAAGACATTTTTATCGGATTATCGGAAGTAAACAACCGGAAACATGCTATTCTGCGCGCGGCACTATAAAGGCAGTGTTAAAAAACAGGTTTAAGTCCGGGAAATCACGGCACTTTTTACGGCGTCTATTTCGTCGCTGAAATTTGACTTCCGATGGTCAGCAATGTAAATATTCATGATTATTTTGAATAGACAGTGTTTGTCCGACCAATTTCAAGGAGAATTATAAATTTTCATGGGAAATTTTTATCATTCCAGGACATTTCAAGGGTATTTCTGACAATGTCATTTTCAAGGAGTTTTCCATGACTGATGCCGAATTCAAGGAGTTTTCCAGGACTTTTCCTAACCTGTGCGGACCTTGGCTCTCGTCCATTGGCTATCAGTAACAGCGACGATAACTGAACATATCCGAAACCATGGCACAGTATACAAATTTACTGTATGTCACATTCCATCGGACTACACGATCGATCTTAGGAAATAGACAACCCCCCCCCCCCCATACAAATTTTCTCCTCAGATTTACATTGATTTCAAAAATGGCCCTGGCGGCCAGGAAATCCATGGATTTCCGCGGAAAATTCACATCCCTGGGGTCATAACTCAACAATTATTACAGCAGAATTTGTTCTTAATGCCTCTGGTAACATGTGAACCAAATCTATTTGGCCGACGACTACAAGGCTCTGACAATGCCTCAATATTTTTTTAAAAACCCCAGATGAACTAAAAACGTTCACTCAAAAGGAGTTATCCTAACCTGAGCAATGCCCAGCCAGTCAGCAAGGTCTCGTGCGTTGGCGAGGGCAGTAGAGAGGCCGACCACCCGCACCTTCCGCTCAGTGTGGGACGAGATGAAGTTGGTACGGGACACGATCACCTCCAGCACAGGCCCACGGTCGTTTCCTGCATTGGGGACAAGAGGGTACAGTCAAATATACAAAATGGTTCGGCATAATATTTTACACATAATCCAAACATAATAGCAGACTTCTTTATTAAACAAATGGTATTTTTTAAAAGTTGTTCTTATGAAATATTACCAAATGAAGCTTTTCAATAAAGAGGGAAAAGTTTTTTTTAAGCAGAGATGATAGGCATTCGTCAGCTAGAAATTATCAGAGAAGCTGATCATGCATGTCACCTAGGAGATGTATCTCATCTATGACGATAAGGGAGACAGCCTTCACATAGCTGCGCGTCTGCCAGGATCGCGACACACCGTCCCACTTCTCCGGGGTCGTCACTATTAGGTCAGCCCTGGCGATGGCCCGCATGTCTGGCGTGACATCACCCGTCAATTCCACCACCCTATGTGGACAATAATTGTACTTTATTATTGACTGAATCTGTTTACAATGATTGGAACTCTTTTGGCATGATGTTAAGATCTTGTGATGTGATGTGAACCTGCATTCACTGGAGGAAAAGCATCTATCCAACCTCACCCTTTGTAACCAACCAAACTCACATGAGCCAAGAATTGAACCCAGGACACCTTAGTGAGAACTGAAAGCCTGAATCCCTGTACTAACTGGACAACCAATCAATTGCAGTGAGATAGTTTTTAAACGGAATGTGTGTGTGGGGGGGGTCTAACTTGAGGGGGGCTTGTTCTGTGGCTAATGTAGGCTGGCGAATGTAGGGGTGGGGGGCTTATGTGGGGGTTGGCTAATGTTGAGGGGGAGGGGGGGAGACCAATGTAAAGAATGGCGGTAAGGTGGGGGGGGGTGCTAAAATAGGTGGGATGATGAAAGGGGGGAGGTGGTAACGGATTGGGCTAACGTAATAGGGCTCATACCACATATCTGAATATCTTAGGTAAGGTTTTATTTTTGTTACAGCCGTTTTAAATGTCACTTATTTAAACAAATTATTCTTCATGCTTCACCATCGTATGAAGTTTAAACATAAATATACCAAGTTCCAAAACCATATACATACATAACAATTATGCATGTATTTAAGGATTGAAATTAATTTTACAGCACTCATGCAATATTGGATGACAAGGTCGAAATGGAAATCCTATGAAACAAACAAGCGCTTCTTTGATGAACTAACTACTTTTAACGAGAACATGTCATTATATAGTCACAAATATAATTTGGTATAATTGAAGAGTTTGAGACCTTGATTAATATCAAATGATTCTTAACTCATTCATCCTATGTTCAGTATGTTCTTGCACCTTTCAGAAAATGTCAGAAAAAGTTATTGATATTCAATGTTCAGTTTAAAAATGGCATAACGTAAGTTTTCCAAAGGCATCTAAAGAACCAAACAATCACAATGACATTACTTTCTTTTAACTAAGTGAATGATTCCCTTGTACCAGAGACCTCCATTAGCAGACAATAAAAACATCATACTAGAAGCCAGCCTGGGGTTTCCTAGTTTACACACAACCAACAGCAGCATGCAACATGTCACTTTCAGTACGCAGGGGCTGACTTAACTTGCAACTTCAATGAGTGTTTCAACGTGTGCATGCAATCGTAAAATCAACTCTTGCCACAAAATATATGATTCCATACCAAAAATGAAATAAAAGATGACAATAATGATGACTAGAGCTGTCACAGTAATGAATACCCCCCGAATGCCGCGTAGACGCAGGAATTGCAAACTATATTTTTGAAAAGTGGCCATTACTCAGAGGTTAATTGTACACTGCATTTCCACTTATCATGCTTAGCCAAAGTGTGTTGTTTAATTAAATCGATTGAGTAATGGAGAAGTAACAATACTGACAAGAAAAAGTAACAAAGGGTGAGTAAGCTGAAACTAAGTTATGTTCTTGTACACTGCATTTCCACTTATCATGCTTAGCCAAAGTGTGTTGTTTAATTAAATTGATTGAGTAATGGAGAAGTAACAATACTGACAAGAAAAAGTAACAAAGAGTGAGTAAGCTGAAACTGAGTTATTGTTCTTGTACACTGTACGTCCACTCATTGTGCTTTACCGTATTATGAAGTTTTATTAAATTCCATCCATTAGACTTCAAGAAAAATAACAAGCTCATCTGGGGTTTTTAAAAAACTCTGTGATTAGCTGAAATAGAGTTATGGTTCTTGTACACTGCACTTCCAAAGTGTGAAGTTTAATTAAATTCCATCAAAGTGACAAAGGGCAATAACTCTGTAATATGGTAGAATACAGTTTTTGTTCTTGTACACTGCACTTCCTCTCATTGTGCTTTATCATTGTTTGCAGTTTAATAAAATCCATTAGTTTTCAAGTTATGCTCTAAACAAAATATAATGAAGGGCAATAACTCTGTAATAACACAAGAGATGTTTGTCAAACATTATGCCCCCAACCCTCTGAGTGCCATGTTGTCAAGAATGTTTTGACAATGGAATGAAATATGCAAGGACCGAAATGACAGCTGATTTGTCATTGACATTGGATGCCTTTGAGGCAGTTTTAAGATTATGACCATTCAAAGTGTGAGGATAGTAAGTACACTTTTTATCATGTTCAGATGAAGACTGATATTGGCAGATAAACACTCTTAGCAAAAGGAATAAGTAAATATGACATAATTTTAATGACCAATATGATAGGGTCAGGCCCAGCCTTAATGTCAAGTTTGATGGCCATAGGTCCAGGCATTGTTGAGTTATCACTCGGACAAACTTTGTCAACCTTTTCCCCTTAAACGTCACTTTGACCTCAACTTTTGACCAGATGACCTCTTAAATCAATAGGGGACATCTACTGATCAGGCCCAACCTTCATGTCAAGTTAGATGACAATAGGTTGAGGAATTGCCGAGTGATCACTCAGACAAGGTTTGGTCTATCAATGGACCTACCGACCGGCTGACCAACATATACCCACTCTTTTTAGAAGGGGGGCACAAAATAGATTTATGGTTCTTGCAAACAACACTTCCTCTCATTAGGTTGTATCATTGTATGATGGTTTATTGGATTCCATTCAGTAGTATTGAAGTTATGCGAAGGACAAGAAAAAGTAAGAAAGGGCAATTACTCTGTAATTAGTTCAAATTCAATTTGCTTCCTGTACACTGTATTTGCTCTCATTGTGCTTTATCATATAAGCAGTTTGATTAAATTACATCCAGTAGTTTTCAAGTAATGCTCGAGAGAAAAAAAATAACAAAGGACTGCCCTTATCATATTGTGCTTTAAGGTTGTATGAAGTTTAATTAAACTACATCCAGTAATTTAAAAGTTATGTTCTGAACAAGAAAAAATAACGAAGGACATTTATTCTGTTATTAGCTGATTTAGAGTTATGGTTCATTAATAAAATTCAGTTTTGGTTCCTGTACACTGCACTTCCTTTCATCATTTTCTATCATTGTATGAAGTTTTATTTAGTTCAATCCAGTAGTTTCGAAGATATGCTCAGGACAAGAAAAAGTAACAAAGGGCAATAACTCTGTAATTAAAAGAAATAAAGTTATGGTTCCTATACACTGCACTTCCTCTTATTATGTGTTATCATGGTATTAAGTAAAATTAAATATTATCCAGTAGATTTCAACTGACCAATCGACCGACTGACCAACCACAGGGCGACTCCAAAATATCGCCTTTCAAACTTTGTTTGTCGGAGGTATAATAATGTTACTTTACATAACTCAAGCTTAAACAGATTTCAGAAAGATTAAGAACATAACAAAGTTTTCAAAAGTGGGGCTAATGTAGGCAGGCGAATGTAGGTAGGGAGAGGGGTTAATGAGGGGAGGGGGGTTGTTGGAGCTTATGTAAGGGGGCTATTGTAGGTGTGTGAATGTAGGTGGTCGGTGGATTGGGGGCGTAATGAGGGGTAGAGGGGGGGGGGGGGGGGGGGGTAGGGCTAGTGAAGGGGATGGGGCTAATTTAAAGTGGCTAATGTGTGGATTGGCTAATGTAGGGGTCCAATGTAAAGGGGGTAAAGTGGGGGGAGGGGGGGGGGCTAATGGGGTGGGGGTGCTAATGTAGGTGGGCTGTTGTAGGGGAGGAAAAATGTATTGGTATAATGTTGTGGGTATCATGCAAAATATCTGAATATCTTGGGGAAGGTTTCATTATTATTATTATAGCCATTTTGAATGTCACTTGATTATCTAACGATTGTGCAACAACTTATTGTGGGAGAAACCGGAGCAACCGGAGGAAACAGACTTGTATGGTTTAGAAACCTCAAACCAAACTCTTGTGCCCCAAGGTGGGGAATCAAAACATGCCGTATTTTGGTTAGAAGTGAGTGTGCGTACCAACATACTAACTGTTCAAGCAAATGTAAATAATGATCTGTGGCTTGATCATCATGAACCATATAATTCAGCACATTCTCATGACAATCATAATTTGCGTCAAACAAAACTTAGTTAAGTGAAATGGCTCCATGCAAGACAAATTTTTCACCAAACCAGTTTCATTCAAGGCAAGCTAAAACTAATATCTCCTGTATTTTCAATCAAAATTGTGAGCCACAACCCAGGGGTAAAAAAAAAGGTGTAAATGAACTTGTATACATGAACAGTCAAATATCAGGAAGTACACATGCACCTTCTGCAGCCCAAAAACTGACCATCGACCTGATGGCTAATGACGTGGATTGGATCAAAACACCAATGACAAATGTTTACAGGGAAAACACAGTATTTGGAGAATAATTAGAGTGTACTTTAAATTACTGTTCTATCAATATAGATTGTTGACATGGCTCTGAGCTCAATAAAAGTAAATAACTTTGCAAACAATATACAAAGCAGCCTTGCAAAGTCAAATCAACTTTCATTGGAAATTCAATTTGCTGCTTTAAACAATTAATCAACATTTCCATAATATCTAAACGGGCTTTCATAGTTGTATCATTCATCTGCTTCACATTTAGGATTAATCAAAGAAACAAAGTGTAATTAAAATTCTCTTTGATGTGAAGTATTTACAGACATGATATGCAAACAATTACAATTGATTTCAAATTTGCTGTAGAGTATAGGGTTCCTAAATGTAGTAAATATAGAACTCCAATTTATTTCTAACAAAATTATTTTTTAAAGCAATTTTTAATGCTAATGTGTTTCCAATGTTGAACAATGCCATAATTGAAACTCATATATTAAAGTAATAGTATGTATTGACATTATTATTGTGTACTAAATTTTGTTAAATGGTTTAAGAACAATAGCCATCAGGAGCATTTTTGCATGACTGCAGAAACCAAACCAAGCATAATACTTCCTAAAATAGCCGACATACTCATAATAGATGATCATTATGACTAAGTATGAAACTCCAGTTTTATAATTGGCAAAGTTAACAACAGGCCAGATTCAGGAAAGTGTCAGTGTGTTAGAATAGTGACTTGCAGATAAAACAATCAAATACAATAACACTCACTTCTTGCCAAGCTTCTGTTCGATGCGGACTTTCCAATCTTCCATGCGTTCCCTAACCAGGGCTTTAAGCGGGGCAATGTAGACAGCCTGTGTAACAACAAACGCAAAGGGGAATAACATGTATTCAGCAGCAATTGGGACTTGAAGTCTTATTCACCAATGGAAATTAATCATTCTAACACTTTCATTTGTAATGAAAACTATTTTCAAAACACAAAGTATTTTGTTAACTTTGAAATAACACTGTCATGATGTTGTCTGTTTCCTGAAACCAGAACACTTGCTTTAGAGGATATTTTCTAGTAAGAAATTTCATCATGACCTCTTTTCACATAATATAAAATATCAACTCCATCTCCTTACAGCTCAGGGCCCCGTTTTATTACTCTATCTTAGTCAAAAACCTTAAGCTGCCTAAGAGTGCTCTGGTTCAAACGTCAAGTAACGGGCAGTATCAATGCTATAAATGTTCTTACGATATTTTTTATTGAAAGGCAACTTACACTAAAACAGATTACACCTAGAAAGTTGCAATCTTTATTGAACCAGGGCCCTGATTTTTAAGAACATGGTGCTAGTATGATGATAGCACAGTACCTTATCTTTGGGTCGTTCCCTGAACAAGCGGAAGATGGCGAGCTCTGCGGCAATGGTTTTGCCTGAGCCAGTTGGGGCACCGAGAAGGACATTATGGTCAGAGTGGTAGAGTACGTGGAAAAGCTGTGTCTGGATCGGGTTGAAGTGCGTAAATTTGTAAAGTGTCTCCAACATAGGGTTCATCAGTGCTGTCACCGGCAACGGCTGCAGGTCCAGCAGCTCTGGAACACAACACTGGCATTACATGGTTATCAAGTCAAACAAATTTTTTATGCTGTGTCAGAAAAATGTGAGATGCTATAAGTCACAAACATTTAGTACGCTGTGTCCTTTGTATTGTATGTTATGATAAGAATTGACATGATGCTTAATCACCCTGATGTAAATATTTGATTTTATAATGGTTAATCCAGTGAGAAGATCTTCTTGTCACATGATAACCCTTGACAAAGAAATGGACATGGATTCAATTATTTTTTTGTTCAACAAAGAAGGTTATTTATCATTGACCAAAAGTTTTACATCTCGACGAAATATTTGTTCCAAAACCATTGACCATCTATTCTTAAAGTACATTAATAGTTAACCACCATATTGTTAGACTAGTCTATTGACTTTTTGTCCGACTGCAAAAAATGTCATAAAACCATGTGACATAAGTGAAGGCTTGCAAGCAACTGGCATGTAGTGATGTGAGAATGCATACCACTTACGGTCGAAAAATAAAACAAGAGGGCCATGATGGCCCTAAATCGCTCACCTGAGTAAAAGAGTTTAACCTTTGTTATCAATATAGCTTGTTTCTCAAAGAATATTGAACAAGAGCTGTCACAGTATGAGACGAATGCCCCCGAATGTGTCATTGACCTATGAACAAGTACATGAAAAGTTGATCTTGCCTTTACGTGTCAAATTGTTATGGCAAGTTATTATAAATTGCCTCTGAAATACCACCCATACTTGACAGCCTACACTCTTATGTCCTCTTATTCAGCATTCCATTGTGAATAAACACTTAGTGTATCTTTCACCTGAGGTAGGGACATGGGTCTTGCACACGACATGTCGTCTTGGTATGTCGAAAATATGTGGCTAGTCATTTTAAAATCTGTCCATCCAAGAGAAAGTTACAGCCCGGTTACGACAGCCTAACCTCCATGTACTTATATGCAGCATACCATTGTGAATAAACACTAAGTGTGACCTTCAACTTAGAGGTAACCGCCCTCAAAAAAGGGGCTCGCTGGAGCACTGTACTAAGGTTTTAGATTATTTTAGGAACAGTTTGTTGTTCTTCTTGATACTAGAGCATTGTGTTAACAATAAATTGTGAAATTCAAGACATAAAAAAAAAGAGTATCAGTGATTTGTAAAGAACAAATTCCTGGATTATTCATTCAAAGAATGGAAATGATGGAAAAACAAATTTGCAGCATATGTTGTTTTCTTTTTTTTGACTTGGCTGAAAGGTACCGTATTATATCATGTATAGGACGCTAGCATAGATAGGACACAGGCAAAAAAATAGTTGAAAAAACGGGGTAAAAACCCTTAATATATAAGATAGGACGCAGCGGAAAAATGTAAAAATCAAAGCCGAAAAATTGAGTTTGGTAAAGTATTTACTAGTGATGTTCCGATGATCGATTATAATCGAAAATCGATTGGTTGGGTCTGAAATCGGCGACAATCGATAGTATTTAGTTATAATCGATTATCGAAAAAAATTTTTTAGTAAGTGTTAAGATGTTATCTTTAACAAAATGGCTGATGAAAGCCACAATGAGCAAGGAAATGAACTATTTTTTATACAACAACACTTAATAACTTCAATCATAGACATAAAGTATATGCATATAATGATTAAGAGTTTAATACTCTACATGAATAAAACTACAACTCAGGTACTATCTAGTATTTTAAAAACCGATTGTACTATCGATAATCGGTTACTTGAGTGGAACCGATCATCGATAGTAAAATTGCAACCGATTCCCAACACTAGTATTACAACATATATTGAAGTAAAAATCAAACAAAAAATTGTATATAAGGCATAATTCGATAACTGTCTTGTGTATTTCGATAATTATCGTCGTATTTCAGTAATTTAGCGTACACAACAATGATTTAAGTCTTGACATTTTGAGAACATTCATGCATATTATAAGAAATATGAAAATAAAAGAGACCAAACAAAATTATTTTAATACATTTGAGAGAAGTCTATGCAAGGGTGCTTCAGACCAAATTTGGTAAATATCCATCAAGTGGTTCACAAGAATAATCGTTTTTTACTCTATTTTTAGCTAAAAGGGGCCAAACAAAATTATGTGAACAAATTTAAGAGAGGTCCATGCAAGGACACTTCAAACCAAATTTGCTGAAGATCTATCAAGGGGTTCATGCGAAGAAAATGTTAAGTTTTTTTTACTAATTTTACCTCTGTTGGCCCTTAACAGGGGCCAAACAAAATTATTTGAAAAGACCTGACAGAGGCCCATGCTAGGATGCTTCAGACTTGAAGATCCATCAAGCAGTTAATAAGATCAAGTCGTTTAAAGGTTTTTCTATTTTTTGCTCTGGTGACCCCTAAAAGGGGCCAAACAAAACCATTTGAACAAAGTTGAGAGAGGACCATGTAAGGATGCTACATATCAAGTATGGAGTCATTCTGACCTTTACTTTCAGAGGAAAAGATGTTTAAGTGACAAGACAATGTAAAAACAAATGACCCCTGAGCAAGGCCAATTTGACCCCGAGACAATAATTTGAATACCTTTGGTGTAGGTCCACTAGGTAACACTATATACCAAATATGAAAGCTCTAGGTCTTATATTTTGGAGAAGAGGATTTTTAAAGTTTTATTATATAAGATTATATAAAAACAAATAACTTTCAGGGCGGGGCCAATTTTGACCCTGTGGCAATAATTTGAACAACTTTGATAGAGGTCCACAAGATGATGTTGTATACCAAATATCTAAGCTCCTGGCCTTACAGTTCTGGAGAAGAATATTTTTAAAGATTTACTATATAACACTACGTAAAAACAAGGACCCCCTAGGGGGGGTCAATTTTGACCCTGTGGCAATAATTTGAACAAATCTGGTAGAGGTCCACTAGATGATGCTGTATACCAAATATCTAAGCCCTGGGCCTTACAATTTCGGAGAAGAAGATTTTTAAAGATTTACTATATAACACTATGTAATAAAACTAGTGACCCCTGGGGCGGGGCCATTTTTGACCCCAGGAGAATAATTTGAACAAATTTTGTAGAGGACCACTACATGATGACACATACCAATTTTTAAGGTTCTAGGCCTTGTGGTTTTTGAGAAGAAGATTTTTAAAGTTTTCCCTATATAAGTCTATGTAAAACAAGTGACCCCCGGGGCGGGGCCATTTTTGACCCCAGGGGGATAGTTTTAACAATATTGGTAGAGGACCACTAGATGATGCTATATACCAAATATTAAGACTCTAGGCCTTGTGGTTTTGGAGAAGAAGATTTTTAAAGTTTTTCCTTTCCGTTGCCATGGCAACCAGAGTTCTGCATGGAATTCAATTCTTTAAACAATTTTCAAAGGAGACCACCCAAGGAACATTCCTGTGAAGTTTGGATGAAATTGGCTAAGCGGTTTATGAGGAGATGCCGTTTAAAGTAAAAGTTTACGGACGGACGATGGACGGACGGACGCTGGACAAATTGTGATCACAAAAGCTCACCTTGTCACTATGTGACAGGTGAGCTAAAAAATACATTTTTATTATTCCCTTTTTTTTAAAGTAAAATCAAGAAATTCAACTATCATGAAAGTGTATATTCTCAGAAAACAAAGTCATTTTGTGCTGGCAAATATATATGTTTTAACAGTACGAAATTTGTCAAGCAATATTATTATCAAACATGATTCAAAAAGGAAAGCCTCAATGTTACCTGTGTGAGGTGGATGGCGCTCCGGTAGTATGAGATGTTGGAACGATATGGCACAGACAGACTCCGAGCCCAGCCAGCGGTCGGAGATAGCCTTCACATAGTATTGGGTTGGTAGAGGCTCGAAGATTGGGATGGTGAACACAAGCACTTGGCTAGGATCCTTCTGGTACATCTGGCAATGGGGGAATCAAAAGTGATCTCTTTGCAAGGGTTTAGTAATGAATGAGCTTGTGTCTATCTGGGAAATAACACTGAGAGGAGTACATGTGGCCCATCTTATTAACGAGTGTACAATGAAATAACAAAAGATCAACAAATTCAGTTTAAAGGCCCCTTAGATATAATTTTGAAATAATCAAACATCAAATATATCTGATTTTTTTAAAGACATATCAGTTTGATAAGTTGTAATAGAAAAAAAAATCTTTTAATAGTTAAGCTAAAAATGTGACAAACATGTTACCTGTTTCTTGTGCAGGAGGAAGTACTCAGAGTGGTACATGTGGTTGTTCTCCGGATCTTCCACCCAGATCCAAAACGACTCAGCTGCAGACCCGTGCACCTACAACACAGGAGAATAGTGTGATTGCTAGTTTGGTCATGGAAGGAACTGAAAAAAACCAGCCCTGAGCCTACTAGTCTTGTGAACTCACAGGTGCTTCCACAACTTTAGGCAAATAGTTTTTCAAACAATAAGTATATTTCATCAGTTACTGTACCCATGCATTAGAACTGGGTTATCAATTTTTAGTCTACCTTATCATCCCAGTTGAACGAGGGCGTGATGACGAGGCGTACACGAAGGACGGTGCGTGTGATTGGCTGGATGGTGGCATCAAGGTCGAGTGAAGGTAGCTGGTGCACACATCGCTTTACCACACTCCCCATCTTCACATGGTGTAACATGTGACCTGCACACACACACACACATACATATATATATATATATATATATATATATATATATATATATACTGTATATAAATATATATAGATAGTGGGATTAGAAGTTCTTTTTAACATATTAAATCAGATATCATTTTCAGTACTCCTTTTTCTGTGTTTATATACATTTATTTTACCAAACCCACTCATATTTTACCATACTTGACTAGGGGATTAGATAAGTTTCATGAAAATGAGTAAAACACTGACAAATATATTCCTACATTTAAGTCTCTTCAAAACACTGCTACACAGACTACAATTTAGAAGAATATTAGGAGATTCAGTGATGGGCTGGTAGATTTACCTATTTCTTTAGCATCCATGTCTCTGAGTTTATCAATCTTGAGTTTGCGTCCTTCAATCTTGGTGATCACCTCCTGAGTGAGGATGGAAAACTGCCTCAATGGCGTCTCAAACCCCCAGATACGCTTGTCGATGGTCTTACTGAGGTTGAGCAGCCGACTGGCCATGATGGGCCAGCCTTTCTTCAGGCAAATCTCAAACAGTGACCGGGTGATACGGGCTGCATTCTACAACATCAAGAACAAATGGGTTTAGCAAATCTTATCTGGACACATACATATTATTGTCATTATACAAACAGAATGATGTTTGTGGCCAGAAGGATTTCAATACTGAAGAAAAACAAAACCAATAGCATTTACCAAGGACAACATTTGTTGATAAATTGAAGAATTCATAATGATTCTAACTTTTGTTAAATGACTCTCCATGCTTTATGATGTTAATATTGTAAATAAGTGCTGCACATCAAGATTGCCGGTACCTACCTGAGCAACATATGACTGGTCAGAGACGAGGGAGAAGCTGTCCAGGTAGTGTCGGGAGACGTACGACTGGAGGAGGATGTTCACCTTGCCATATGAGTTCTCCACACCCCCGGGGACCTGCATCTCACACTCATGGTGTAGGAGCCCTTCCAGCTCCTCCATCTCCTCATCACGAACCTGACACACACAAGAAATATTACATACACTCGTTGATGAAAGACTTGTGATACTTTCAAACAAATCATTTACTGAAATTTCATTGTTTCACACTAATCAATTCACTTTTCATGAATAGTGATAAGAGAAAGAAACAGGTATGAAAACATTCCTTTTTAAAGAAAATACAGTATTAGCCTTCCCAATTTCATTACTAAATTCAGGCTATTATGGAATAACTTGATTTTTTTTTTTTCATTACAACTCTGATGTATAATCAAACTAAGAAAGAAAATAGGAGCCGCTTAACAAAGTAAGACAAACCTTTATCTGGTCAAATTCCTGAGCCTTGGACACGAGAGCAAAGATGTCTGCCTCCGTCATCACCGTCTTCAAGAACTCGTTGATTACCTATTTAAAATCAAGTCTTCATGTTTTGTTTTTGTTTTGTAGTCACAGAAGAATATTTTAATTTTTAGTTTGATAATTTCACTTTTACCTATGCTTTATTATCAAAAGAAGCTGTGGTACTTAACCAAACAAGAGTGACGTGGAGCGTGCCTACGTTAGTCTTTTTTTTTCTTCAGTCGAACAAAGGTCACAATTTGAAAATTATTAAAGCCAGAGCTATGGGCCTTTCCATATATGTGCATATTGTCTCTGGCTACATGTGTACCAAGATTAATTTGAATATCTTTTCTCCCACCTCAGATAAGTAGATCCAAAATTTTAACGATGCTAGAAATTCTTATCTTGCCCACAGGCAAAGATAAAACAAGTACCCGTATGGAACTCCTTTTTAATGGTCATCACATTGTAATTACCTCCCTTGTTGAAGACTTTTTGCGTGGCAAAATTTAGAATGATTATGAATCATTTCTCGCTTCAAATGTTACCATAACATTTTTCACGCAATAATGCTTCACTCTCATCAGAACTATTTAAAGACCGATTTGAATGGCTCGATGACGCCGGGGACCGAGCCAAAACCTCGAGGAAACCGATGCTTCGAACAACCCGAATTTCAATTTTCCAGTCTGTTATGAAATATCTTTCAGTGTATTTTAAGTTTGAAGTCGTCAAACTGACTGTTTACTAAGACACCAATTATGTGTTGCGTTGTGGAAATCGCTCAGATGTTCAAAGGCTGTCGTATACTAAATGTATACTTAATGTAAAATGTAAAAGAAATATCAATAAATGAATAAATAGAATTGTTTATTTTTACAATTTGCCATCTTGCAAAGCAAAGTGACAAGAAGGAATTCTTTTCAGATATTCTGATGTTGGATCGATATGGTAGTGTTTATTCATATTTTTATTACTCGTTTACATTTCTCACAATTAACTTCTCGTCATTTACTTCTCATAATTATCTTCTCAAATGCCCTTATCAATTACTATTGGTCATGCGTAAACAGTAAATGTTTTTTCACACCTTATCAAATTGCATTTTAACTGTCATTGCAATTTTTACAATTTACGAAAATTTTAACACCTTGTTTATTTTGGAACATGCGTTCGGGAAAAAGTGTGAAATTATGACCTCGAGGGAGCCATAAGGTTTTGTACATGATTTGTGTACTTGGGACCGACTATACTGCTCAACTGCTTGACTCCTTGACATATTTAGGTTTCGATGCAGTGTAGGTTTTTTTTATATGTAAATAGAAGGAAAAATGCTCCGACCTCGAGGGACCGCTGGCTCTCGAACAACCCCTTGTTCGAACGACCGCAGTTTTACTGTATTAACATAATCTGAATCACTGCGTGCATATCCATGACATTCACGAATTATCACATATCCACACGCATTTATTTCACTACTCACAAAAGAGTTCCAGCAAAACATACATGTTTACTTAATTTTGTTAAACTGAAGTGAGAGAAAAAGCATCTACCATAGCGGCTCGTGTTAGAAAGGTTAATCCCAACCCTCACGCAGGGGGTCGGGTCGGGTCGGGATGAACCTATCTTACACTCTCAGCCATGGAAGATACTTATAATCTACGTACTTGAGTTTAGCCAAGGTAAGAATTGTTCAGGTCAACAACTACCACATCGGCAAGACTGTGATAATACCTCAACTTTAAATCATTGAAGAACAGAGCTAAATATCATAGCCAATGATAGTTTCTTACCTCGACAGTATCATATTTGATATAGAAGTGTGAGGAGACTCGTCCCTGGTCAGTAGAGTAGAAGTATCCTGTCCCCTCATCGAACCGTACCATGCGAGCTTTGTCCAGCTTGCGGCCAGCCTCTATCACAAGGTCACGGCGGTACTCATTGAGTGTCGGGTCCTCCTCAATGCTACGGTAGGGGACACCGTTATACCAGTGGATTCATAGTCAGGCGTACATACAAATATGTGTAACTGATCCAGCGTACAGCCTCATCAACATTAGTCACTGTTCCCAGGGCAACCTGAAAAACAAAGAAAAACTTAATTACTCACTTGCAACTCTTCCTATCAAAATATTTGCTCAAATGAAATAATGATTTTGCCTTTTTCTCAAGTTTCCAAAAAAGTAATACAGTTGTTGTTGAAAGAAATAACACTTATTACTTTTCTAGTAAAACCATTTTTTGTATACATCAATCAATTAGGAAAAATATATAATAATGATCAATGTTTCAACAAATATATCAAACAGAGGATAAAGAGTTGTTCGACCATAAATCTACCAAAAAAAAGAAAAATTCTACAAATGTACAAAAATTATATTGTGCATTATATGTCTGAAAAGAGTTTATAATTGACGAAAATATTTTTAGTTAATTCAGATAGCTTCTGATAATGTATTGCTTGTTTGTTCACCCACTTCAGCATTCAGGTTGTCAGTGAGGCTGTTGATGAACTGACTCTCTATGGGGTTCTGTCTCGTCATGAGAGAGAGGTAGTGCGACAGCTTGTCGTGGGTAGTTATGATTGTCCCATGCCCAAATGTGTCAAACTGTGGACGCCCAGCACGCCCAAATATCTGCATAACGTCTAGGATACCGAGATCCACAAACGCGCCCTTCTTTGCATTGTATATCTGGGTGCCCTGGAAACATAGATTTGATCATAGATTATAGTCGCAAGAAATGAGCCTCTTTCTATCAAACAAAATAGTCTGGTAAAGGGTCAGGACAAAATGATATGAGCCATTAATAATCTAGGTAAGTTTGTTAAAAGGTCAAAAGTAGTATGCATGCTCTTCCTTAGTCTGACCAAAAGGTTCATGTCCTTCATGTGAGCTCATATTTTGCCTACCCAACAGGCTATTGACTCCTATGTAAGCCCTTCTTTAGTCTACCCACCAGGTTTATGACCCCAATGTAAGCCCTTCTTTTGTGGCGAAGAATAATTAAACAACTACTCTACGACACATTGATAACAGAACAACTTTTAATTTTAACATTTTTATTTTACCACTTTTTCTTTTTCCACAAGCAGTTTACACTTTTAACAATTACTCCGTTTTAATACTCCGTTATAACTTTCAATAACACATTTCATGTTAATACACCTTTCACTTTTTAGCTCCTCCAATTATATAACATTCAGCCTATTTATACTAAGCTAAGTTCCCGCCAATATGGCTTAGAACAGAGAAAGCAAAAAAAGCATGAAACACGTGGCATACCTTATGTAAGTATTTTCCCGCCAATATCTGAATGGAGCATGCTTACATAAAGTTATTTGCCGCCAAAAGTAACGGAGAATGAAACAGTTTACTGACAAAGGAGTTTAAAGACTTATGTATCAATATCAACCAATCAAATGTTGACACATATGTAATCCAAGGCTAATCGTGCTTGCACGTGTTAGACTTAGAGCACTTATGCAATAACTTTGAGGCCCTGGAAGGGATATTAACAAATGAATAATGTTATTTGTATAATGCAAGATGTCAGCTATTACAAATAAGATTTCAATATAATGATAATATTTGTAGTAAATATAACTACTACAACAGTCTTTAAAACTCGTACATATATTTCAACAATTATCATATTCCAAAATCGTGAAGTTTCACGACACTCCCCACTTATTAACGGTTAGATATGTTCATTACTCATGAACTAAGGTAACTGTAATGTCACAAAAATATGAAATCAGTTTATCTTAACTGAGAAAAAATAAAGCAAATAGTTTATGAGTTTACCTTAACAGTATATAATGTTTCAGTTTAATTATTCTCCACCCACGAGTCATGTACTATAAAGTCCTCTGTGGAAATGATTTCCTCATTTCGATAAACATAGGTACGTTCACACCTAAATGTTACATACTGTGTCACTCGAGAGATTTCAGAATCGGGTCTGGCGACTATATCATCATCACTGATATAAACAACACTGTCAACATCACTGTTAACTATACTTTTTGTATCACGAACACTGTCGACATCGTCAGGAATAACATCCTCACTTTCATGAACTTCACAACTTTCGGCAGATACACTTATATCATCAATCTCACCGATTTCACTTAACTCTGCAGAAATACTTACTTCACTACACTCACCAATTTCACTTATGTCTGCTGAAACACTAACTTCATCATGTATATCACTAAAATGAGCGTCTACACTGCTCACATCACTATACACAACATCACGTAATCCACAAGATACACTTTTACTGTTAGCATTTACATCACTGCTGCTACCACTGCTGCTGCTGACGTTGCTGACGTCATCACAACCGTTACTGATGACGTCATCTCTGTTGGTACTGCTGCAACTGCTTACGGAATCACTGCTGCTACTGCTACTACTGCTTACGGAATCACTACTGCCACTGCTACTACTGCTTACGGAATCACTGCTGCTACTGCTTTCAACGTCATTCATAGTCAGCAAGTCTAAAATCGAGTCGTCCTCACTCACATCATCATAATAACTTGCTGTAGCTTTATCATCATTGCCCCTTTTCGCCAACAAAGCCCGGCGTCTTGCAACGTTGCTGCCAAAACCATGGACTCGTTGTAGATGGGAATATAAATAACTCCTTCTTTTAAATGTCACTTTACATTTGTCAACTACACAGTTCCATAGTTCTATGTCTGAGTGTTTTTCATCAATGTGTCTTTTTAAGTTTCTTTTATATTTGTAACTCCTGTTACAAATGTCACAAATGCAGTTCACCATTTTTACAACTCAAAAACACACGTCTTCTCTCAGTAAACTCTGGTTACGAAATGACACTACACACGTGGATTTGCTAATCCTTGCTGCACGAGAAAAGCGAAATAAAAGATACGATAATCCTTTGCTCCGTCGGTGATAAACCGTGTAGTGTGTAGCACGTGGTCACAACACAGCTATTTAACTCTTTTAACTCTTTGCGGCGCTAAATTGTTATTTAATTACAGAAGTTAATACGTTTGGAGAATACAGTACTGATATTTAACATTTTATTTCAGACAGCATTCACAGCATACTTCCACACATTACACTAAAGTTTTTATCTTCCGCTTTGCAGCCTCCACAGCTAGCCTAACAGGTCGTTTTGTACCCTGTTTGGTTATCTTGTCTCTTTGCTCCGGTGGCCTATCTGTACCCGGTGTCTGCTTGAATATGTCGTTGCACTCAACTGGATACAGCAAATTCAAAGGTCTACCTAGAACTTTCTTTGACGATAACTGAACTTTTGCTGATCTGATTTCATTGTCTCTACTATGAACAAGTTCTTGTACTCTTCCAATTTTCCAACTACCTCTTGGTGTGTTGTCTTTTATTAACACTGTATCTCCTATTCTGGGTACATTGTGTGATACAACCCTCCCCGCCTTGAGAAACGTCTGGGTCCTCTCACGAAGACTACATAGATACTCATCTCTCCAAATTCTCCAAAAGTCATCTAGTAGCTTCTGACCTTTTTTCCATATATTCAACAATCTTTCACAAGAACTGTCATAAGGACTATAGTCTGTATCATCACTTTCAACACTTATTTCTGGTATTCCTGTTTTAGGATTAGGTGTTAAAAAATGACTGGGGGTAAGAGTGATATTTGAGCTCAGGTCATCTGTGATGTACACAAGTGGTCGGGAATTCACGACTGATTCTATTTCTTTTAACAAAGTTTGCAATTGAATTGTAGTGAGCAACTTTCGTCCAAGAGACTTTCTTAATGATCTTTTCACTAATCCGACAAGTCGCTCATAAAAACCACCCATCCAAGGTGCTAGTTCTACAATGAAGTGCCATTTTATTCCTGAAGATGATGTATACGATTGAACTTCACTGCTGTTTGTCACATTCTTCCATATTTCATCGAGTGTTTTATTTGCAAGTTTGAATTGATTAGCGTTATCACTAAGAATTTCACTTGGAACACCACGTTGAGACACAAATCGTTTGAGAGCAAGAAGAAATTCTTCTGTTGTCATATCTTGCACTAATTCCAAGTGAATAGCTCTTGTCACCATGCACGAAAAAAGACACACCCACACTTTCTTTGATCCTTCAGGAGCTTTCACGTACAGTGGTCCAAGATAGTCTACACCTGTTCTGGCAAAAGCATTTGACTCTTGAACTCTGGATGCAGGTAAAGGTGCCATTTTTGGCATTCTGTACGGTCCACCTTCATGTCGTCGACATACTTGACACAAACGTAAAACTAACTTTACTGTAGCACGACCATGTGGTATCCAATACTTGTACCTAAGTTTTGCAAGTGTCTGTGACACACCAGAATGTAATATATTTCTGTGTGTTTTTTCAATGATAAGTTGTGTGAACCGTTCTCTTGGTGGTAATAGAATAGGTCGTCTTGCTCCTTCTTCTAAATTTGAATTTTCCAGTCTGCCTGTACATCGAAGGAGGCCATCACCATCTACATACAACCCTAGTTGTCTTTCCAAGTTAGTTGCTTTGTTAGTCTTGAGGCCGTGTAGTTCTTTGGAATAAACTTTCTTCTGAACATAGTTTGTCCAAATCAATTCTGCCTTTTTGATATCATCACTGTTTAGATCAGAATCAACTTCTTTCCTCCTCAGTTTTCTGATGAATTTGTTAACATATGCTGTAACACGTAATAGTTTGGTAAGTGAGGAATATCTTTCACAATCCATTTCAAATGGAGCACAAATTTTCTTTTCACTATGACTGTCAGAACTCTGACTATTTTCTCGAGAACTTTCCTCTACTAAACAACTTTCCTCACACATCACTGTTGGGTTTTTACCTGACAATGACTGCTGACCAGTTATCCATGTGTTTGATGGGTTTCTCAGCCATGTTGGTCCATTCCACCATAGTTGATTCTCAGATAGCATGGCTGTAGTAGAACCTCTCGTTGCTATGTCAGCAGGGTTTTCCTTTGTGTTTATATAACTGATCTCTATGTCTTTGTTAACTTTAATTTCATCAACTCAGTTCTTCACAAAAACCGGTAACTTTTTATTACTGTTCAACCAACCAAGTACAACTTGTGAGTCACTCCACAAATAATCTTTTGATATTTCCATATTGAGTTGTTCTTTCACAAACTTCAGACATCTTACTCCGATCAACACAGCCATTAGTTCAAGCTTAGGTATAGTCATCTCTTTGACCGGAGCAAGTCTTGTCTTTGCAAATAACAGATCTGTTCTTGATTCTTGTTGACCCTCTTGATGAAGGTACACAGCTGCCGCATATGAAGATTTTGAAGCGTCACAGAAACACAAGAGACTGCAAGACATATTCTTTTGATCACTGTTTGCAAGGCACCGATTAACTTTGCACTTTGGAATGTCTTTCAACTCTGAATCTATTTCACTCCAACACTGTCTCACTTTTTCATCATCGATTGAATCATCCCAGTCAAACCCTCTAGACCACAATTCTTGAAGAAGCACTTTCCCTTGTAACACAACAGGAGAAAATAACCCCATAGGGTCAAACACAGACGCTACTCTTTTCAATATGTTGCGTTTGGTTGTGGGACAATCGTCGTCCATGACCTTTGGTTCTTTCACAGAAATTTTGTCAGATTTGTGATCCCAGATGTGACCGAGAACCTTCATTTCCTTTGGCTCTGCGAGATCGGCTGTTGGAATGCACTTATTGACTTCTTCACTGTTAGTAAGCCATTCGCGTAAATTCATGGACGCATCATTGAAAATTGACTTTGCTGTTTTGTCTAGATCAATAGCCTCTTTGTCACTGTTTGCTCCGGTAACAATGTTGTCAACATATATGTCACCTTTCAATTTCTGTGACACGTCTGACTCATATGAATCCAGATGGTTTTCCACAGTAGCACCTAACAAGAAAGGACTCGATATCACACCAAACGGTACTCTGCAGAAACGAAACACTTGTAGATTCTCAGATGTGACTTCTGGTTTTTGAACATCTTTTATCCAAAAGAATCGGGTAACATCTCTTTGGCTAGTCTGCAATCCCACTTGTAAAAATGCCTTTTCAATGTCAGATACCATTGCGACTTTGTGTAGACGAAATCTCATCAAAAGTCCACACAAATCATGAAGTAGAACAGGTCCTCTGTATAAACAATCGTTGAGGCTGTTGCTGTCTTTGGTAAGTTTTGCCGAAGCATCAAAAACGACTCTAACCTTTGTACTAGTTCTGTGTAGGTTGACAACAGCATGATGGGGTAAGTAGTGCTGAAGACCATCTGATTCGGCTTCCTCAACTTTCTCGATAATGCCTTTCTGAAATTTATCTTGGATGACAGAGTTATACTTCTGTAAAAAGTCTGGTTTTCCTTTCAGTTTCTTCACACATGATTTCAGTCGACCATATGCTAGCTCTCGGTTCTTCGGGAGTTCTTGAATTTCATTTTTCCATGGCCAAGTGACCTGATAGCGTCCATCCTGGAATTTGATGTTTTTCTTAAACATTTGCATGGCCGTATCATCATCTGAATAATCTGGCTTGTCCTTTACACCAATGGCTTCAATACTCCAGAAATCCTCCAATTCAGGTTTACTTTCAAGAACACTATCGACACATTGAAACACATTGGTTTTTGCGAACGTAGATCCATGTGTTAGAATTAACATATTTGGTACACTGTCGTCTGTTTCTTCAGAGGTGGTACGTCCAGCTAGGATCCAACCAAGTTTTGAACTTAACAAATACAGTCCTGGTGTCACTTCCAACTTCTGAGAAAGTACAATATCCAGGTAATAGTCATTACCCAGAAGAAGTTCCACATTTGCCATTTCACAATTCCTCGGAATAGTATCTGCCAGTTCCACACTGTTCACTAAGTGATCTAAGTCACTCATGGCTTTAATGTTAAGTGTTTTCCTTTGAATGTTACCACTGATCACTGGGACAATGTTTGCTTTGATTTCAATGTACTGTCCATTCTTCAACTTCAAATACAATGTAGTCAACTCTGTTTTGATGTTCTTTGAATGAGTGCTACCAAATGTAACAACTTTTAATTCTTCAGTTTTCTTTGGCTTTAAACCGAGCTTATCTGCTAAAGACTTGGTTATGTAAGTTCGTTGAGAGCCACAGTCTAGAAGAATTCTTGTTTTGACATAATCTGTGTTTGTAAGATCTTTTTTCACTTCTGTTGTTGCAGTTTGCATGAACACTGTTTCTCCGACAGAAACCATAACATTCTCTCCAGAATTTGTCATGTCCTCTACACAAGCTCCTACCTCTTCAGTAAGATTGACGTTGGTTTTTGTTGAAGCACCATTTGTAGAGAACTTCTTGAGGCATAGGCTTCTATGATGTTGATTGAATTCACCACAGTACACGCACGCTTTACTTGTTTTACACTCATTGGCCATATGTCCAGATTTCAAACATTTGAAGCAACAACCTTTGATTTTTCTCTTTCTCTCGTCTACTGTTCTATATTCTGTGCACTCGTCGCTCCAATGTGACCTTGAACAATATTTACACACATATGGTTTATTTTCAGATTTCACTCTTTGTGCTTTTTCACTAGCAAACAATGACTCAGCTGAACTTTGTTTCATTACTGTGTTGGAATATCGATTCCCACCAGTAGTAGGAGGATAACGGTAAGGTGGTTTAAATCCATTCACATGGCTTAGAGGGTTCACTTTTGTAACACTTTGATACTCTACTTTTTTTCTTATCTGCTCTTTCACAAGCAACAACATAGTTTTTCAACTGTTCTCTCAACTTCGTTAGTGTCCATTCAGCCTTTGCTTCTTTGTTGAACTCGAGTTGACGTAGTACTTCCTCCGGCAACTTGGTGCGAATCATAGACACAAACACGTGTTGATTGACATTTTCTCCAAGTACCTCTAAGCTTCTGAGGTGTTTTTCTGTGGTGTCTATGAAACTTCTAAGGCTCTCCACCTTATTCAAAGGAGAATGTACGTTCATCAGAGCTTTGTAATGTAAATCTACAATTTCTTGTTGATTTCCGTATCTCTCATGAAGGAGTCTCAATGCAATCTCATAGTTTTCGTTTGACCTTGCCAATCCAGCAACGGCACGTTTTGCTTCACCTCCAAGTTTGGTTTGAAGATAGCTGAATTTCTCCACGTTGGATAAATTAGAATTCTTATGCACGGTGCATTCAAAGACATCCCAAAACTCACGCCACTGTAACTTGTTTCCATAAAACATGTATAATTCTATTTTTGGAAGTTTCACTGAGTTTGGGTTCACTTTCCCTTTACGGTCTAAATTCTTTAAAAGTTCCAGTTGTTGGTCTATTTGTGTACGCATCAGATCTTTCATTGATTCTTGAATATCTACAAGCCTTGTTGCATTTGAAGGTTCATCTTGAGAGGCAGCTCGAACATCACTAGGACACAGGCTTTCATTAAACTGATCCAGCTCTATTAAACAATCTTCAACTAAGAAATTTAATTGGCAATCTTCATCTAAAGCCTTTTCTAGAAAATCTGCTTCATCTTCATCTAATATCTGAGACAGCTTGTCAACTTGGAGCATTAACTTTTCGGAATATGTTTTCAACAAACATTTTGATTTTTGAATCTGTTTAAGCATGTCAGATAATTCAAATCTACTCACGTCTTGTTTCAGTAAATCCTTTGCGACTCTAAGTTCCTTGTCCAAAGTATTCCTATACCTTGTCCTCACTCCTTTGGTGGATGCAACTGTCGCCATTTTGAAATTACACTGTGTCACAACAAGGCACTACACAAAAACACAACACACTTTTAAAACACTTCTTCTAAACATCCGGCTCACGGGACCATTTCAATGTGGCGAAGAATAATTAAACAACTACTCTACGACACATTGATAACAGAACAACTTTTAATTTTAACATTTTTATTTTACCACTTTTTCTTTTTCCACAAGCAGTTTACACTTTTAACAATTACTCCGTTTTAATACTCCGTTATAACTTTCAATAACACATTTCATGTTAATACACCTTTCACTTTTTAGCTCCTCCAATTATATAACATTCAGCCTATTTATACTAAGCTAAGTTCCCGCCAATATGGCTTAGAACAAAGAAAGCATAAAAAGCATGAAACACGTGGCATACCTTATGTAAGTATTTTCCCGCCAATATCTGAACGGAGCATGCTTACATAAAGTTATTTGCCGCCAAAAGTAACGGAGAATGAAACAGTTTACTGACAAAGGAGTTTAAAGACTTATGTATCAATATCAACCAATCAAATGTTGACACATATGTAATCCAAGGCTAATCTTGCTTGCACGTGTTAGACTTAGAGCACTTATGCAATAACTTTGAGGCCCTGGAAGGGATATTAACAAATGAATAATGTTATTTGTATAATGCAAGATGTCAGCTATTACAAATAAGATTTCAATATAATGATAATATTTGTAGTAAATATAACTACTACAACAGTCTTTAAAACTCGTACATATATTTCAACAATTATCATATTCCAAAATCGTGAAGTTTCACGACATCTTTAGTCTTCCCATCAGGTTGATGATCCCCATGTCAGCTCTTATTTAGTCTACCCACAAGGTTTATGACCCCCATGTAAGCCCTTCTTTAGTCTACACACCAGGTTTATGACCCCCATGTAAGCCCTTCTTCAGTCTACCCACCAGGTTTATGACCCCCATGTAAGCCCTTCTTTAGTCTACCCACCAGGTTTATGACCCCCATGTAAGCCCTTCTTTAGTCTACCCACCAGGTTTATGACCCCCATGTAAGCCCTTCTTTAGTCTACCCACCAGGTTTATGACCACTATGTAAGCCCTTCTTTAGTCTACCCACCAGGTTTATGACCCCAATGTAAGCCCTTCTTTAATCTACCCATCAGGTTTATGACCCCCATGTAAGCCCTTCTTTAGTCTACCCACCAGGTTTATGACCCCCATGTAAGCCCTTCTTTAGTCTACCCACCAGGTTTATGACCACTATGTAAGCCCTTCTTTAGTCTACCCACCAGGTTTATGACCCCAATGTAAGCCCTTCTTTAATCTACCCATCAGGTTTATGACCCCCATGTAAGCCCTTCTTCAGTCTTCCTACTAGGTTGATGACCCCCATGTAAGCCCTTCTTTAGTCTACCCACCAGGTTTATGACCACTATGTAAGCCCTTCTTTAGTCTACCCACCAGGTTTATGACCCCAATGTAAGCCCTTCTTTAATCTACCCACCAGGTTTATGACGCCCATGTCAGCTCTTATTTAGTCTACCCACCAGGTTTATGACCCCTATGTAAGCCCTTCTTTAGTCTACCTACCAGGTTTACAGTCCCTATGTAAGATCCTTTTAGCCTATCCACCAGGTTTATGAACCCTATGTTAGCCCTTCTTTTGCCTATCCACCAGGTTTATGACCCCCATGTAAGCCCTTCTTTAGTCTACCCACCAGGTTTATGACGCCCATGTCAGCTCTTATTTAGTCTACCCATCAGGTTTATGACCCCTATGTAAGCCCTTCTTTAGTCTACCTACCAGGTTTACAGTCCCTATGTAAGATCCTTTTAGCCTATCCACCAGGTTTATGACCCCCATGTAAGCCCTTCTTTAGTCTACCCACCAGGTTTAAAGCCCTATGAAAGCCCTTCTTTTGCCTACCCACCAGGTTTATAGCCCCATTGTAAGTCCCTCTTAAGTCTACCAACCAGGTTTATAGCCCCATTGTAAGTCCCTCTTTAGTCTACCAACCAGGTTTATAGCCCCATTGTAAGTCTCTCTAAAGTCTACCAACCAGGTTTATAGCTCTATGTAAGCCCTTCTTTTGCCTACCCACCAGGTATATAGCCCCTATGTAAGCCCTTCTTAAGACTACCCACAAGGTTTATAGCCCCTATATAAGCCCCTCTTAAGCCTGCCCACCAGATTTATATCCCATTGTAAGCTCTTCTTTTTTATAGTCCCTATGTAAGCCTCCATTTAGCCTAACCACCGGATGATGGTGCCCATGTAAACCTAGATTTACACCAGGTTTATGGCCCTCTGCAGTATTAAGCAAGGGTATCTGTGTATTCCACATGTTAATTGGCCCATATTACCCTTTAATGCCTATATTACTCTTTAATGCCTATATTACCCTTTAATGCCTATATTACCCTTTAATGCCTATATTACTCTTTAATGCCTATATTACCCTTTAATGCCTATATTACTCTTTAATGCCTATATTACCCTTTAATGCCTATATTACCCTTTAATGCCTATATTACCCTTTAATGCCTATATTACTCTTTAATGCCTATATTACCCTTTAATGCCTATATTACCCTTTAATGCCTATATTACTCTTTAATGCCTATATTACTCTTTAATGCCTATTATAAACATTCTTGAATACACATTTACTAACCTTGAGCATATCTTGTATAATAAGAACGCACCTTGATAACAACAGCATGTGCTGGCAAGTTAACACCCCAGGCCAGTGTGGCAGTACACACAAGGACCTTGATATGGCCAGCTGCGAAGTAGCGCTCAACAACGTTGCGGTCCTGGCGCAGCATACCTGCGTGGTGGATGCTGAACCCATCACTGAACAGCTCCTTCAGCTGCTTGTTACGTGACTTCATCACCTACAGAAGATGGACAGGGAAAAGTTTCAATAAAGGTATTAATTGTAAATTGAAATTAACTTAAGGGGAGTACTATTTGCTATTTTACAATAAAAATAATAATACATTTGTATGAATTAAACCATTTAAGTGGTGCAAATGAAAATATTGAGTAGTTATTTGTGTTTTTTCCCTAAAATCAATAAAATTGATCCATGACTACTTTTATTATTAAAGTGGGGTCCTGGACAGGAAAAAGAGTTTCTAAAGATTAACAAAGTTTGAGTCAGAATAAGATGAAGCTTGCAGAGAAGCATGTGTGACCCATGTAATGAGCTGCTATTACCCACATCAAAGCTGCTTATAAAAACAGAATTTATGTCTATTGACTTATAAACCTTAAGTAAAGACCAAAACCAATTACTTTACCATCATTGGTAGAAATTGTTTCACCCTATATATGTAACTTAATGTTTGGCTTCTTATGCAGTTAATCCTAACTACGGTACTGCAAAACAATGTTTTGTCCCATGTAAGTTACTTCAAGTACACATTCCTTACAGTCTTGGTGGCATCCCCGAGGGAGGCACACTGCTGGGGCAGGAAGAGTTGGATGTCTCCATTGTTCTTGGCATGGTCACGGAGGACTGAGGCAGTGCGCACAGTCTCGTTTCTCGCATGAACGAACACCATCACTTGATAGCCACGCTTCACCTGGTACAGGACCTTTTCATAGCAGACCGTGTTGAAGTCCTGCATCTGCTGTACACGATTCAATGCCTTGATACCTGCATGCAAACAAACACTAACTTTGATTGTTTTTTCTTATCTAATTTTTCCTTTAAACAATAATTACAACCTCACTGACACTTAATTTTCATTGTAGGAATATTAGGGCTCATGTGGATAAAACCAAATTTGTTTTGGTTAAATCTAATGAAAAAAATGAAAAAAATCCAGAAAAGAAAAGTATGTGAAAAAACAAAGTTAACTCAGAAGTTTTTTATGTTTAAGTATCATGTCATCAGACAGTATACTGGTTAACTGGGGTGTAGAAATGGGCCAGGAGCCTGTAAAATCACCCGGTAACTTAAGCATCTTCACCCGCCTAATTTCCCAGCATCAATGAAAATAAAATCTGTTAATCTTTGTCATGCTTTTATGTATACATCCGTTGAAAACCCTGATTGTTGGTGTTGTTAATTTTGGTTTCCCAGCATTCCAAATACAATAAGGCATTAGCTTGATACGTGACATCATTTGTCGCATCCCCATCTGGGATGTTTTGAAGAACTAGATTTTGGTTTCCCAGTGTTCGGAATACAATACAGCATTAGTTAAATACATTACCTCATTAGTCGCATCCCCCTCTGCAGATTTTTTGAAGTTCATGATTTGCTAAGCAATGGAGGGTGAAAAAAATAAACAGAAAAAACTTGATAGGTTTTTTTTCCAGCCACAGAAAAAGTGTAGTAAGTCTGGCCTTCTTTAAGTCCTATTAACATTTACATACAGGCTCCCCAGGGGATTTTGTCCAGAATTCCAGGGGATTTGGGCCACATACCAGGGACCTTCATCATCGCCACGTAGCGCCTTGGCACGCGTGCCAATTCACCTTGTTTACCCCTTTTTCCAACACTTCAACTATATATTTAAGAAACACTGTCACTGTCACTTACATAATAAAAGCACTGACACTTGCATAACAAAATACTTCATAGAAAAATATGTTTCAGGGGATAGGGGGATGGGTCAAAATTCGGTGAGATTTTCCCCCCTGCCAGAGGGATATGGCATGTATGACATTTATACTACATTATCGAATGATGTCCTGTTTTTTTGTATACTAGGGGCATGTACAAAAAAAATAAAACAAGATTGCGGTTACGTCACAGTTAACATGAGCTGTCACAGAGACAGCGCGCTCGACTATTCCGCCGCTTTTCGGTGTATGGATTGAAAGTTTTGGCAAAACATGCATGGATCACTGTTAGATTAGATTTCAATGCAATACATGATGTGCTGAGATATTTACATAAATTGAATGGAAAATATTTGAGGTGGTACGCAAACTTTAACGTAAATTCTAAGTCGAAAAAGGGGCATAATTTTGTCAAAATGATTGATAGAGTTACCTCCTCCTGTGTACAGGTTAGTGGTATGATGGTGAACAAGCAAACATTAACGTAAATTCAAAGTAGAAAAAGGGGCATAATTTTGTCAAAATGTTTGATAGAGTTACCTCCTCCTGTGTACAGGCTGGGGGGCATGTTGGTGAACAAGCGTGCAAAGTTTCAAAGCCAGATGTCAATGGACTTTGAAAATATTTGAGGTGGTACGCAAACTTTAACGTAAATTCTAAGTCGAAAAAGGGGCATACATCTGTTAAAATGCTTGATACAGTTACCTCCTCCTATGTACATGTTCGGGGCATGATGGTGAACAAGCGTGCAAAGTTTCAAAGCCAGATGTCAATGGACTTTGAAAATATTTGAAGTGGTATGCAAACATTAACGTAAATTCAAATTCACGCTCGGGTGACTAGGATAGCTCTCCTTATTCTTTGAATCGTCGAGCTAAAAATAAACCATTATTTTGATGAATTTTACATGTATGTTGGGTCTGGAATATTATAATGAATCTGAATATGACAGTGATAAAGTCCATTAGTTAGCCCTCACTTGGAGGTATATTCAGATTCATTATCATATTAAAATACATTTATCTTAAGGTTTAATGTCACGAACTTAATCATTATATTGTACATGATTAATGTGTTTCAAAATGTAAATAAACATGAAAACATGCACCAGAAGACTAGATTTGTGTGTTTGAAAAAGGCTTTACATCATTTTCAGTTTCAAAACCTCCCACAAGGGGCATTTTTATGCCTTCTTGACCCTAACTTGGGGAGGACACCCAGCCTGCTTTAGGGATATGCCCTGCTACTTCAATAAATTTCTTCACCCCTGGGTTTATATCGATATACCGGTATATCATATTTTTTTTCCCATTTAAAGTCAATAAACAAACTGAGGGCTTTAACTGGCAAATATGCACATAACTCTTCCCTGAATGAAGGACAAGACAGTGTTACATACCTATGAAAGCCATGCCAAGAGGGACAGGCCGGAACCTTCCATCAAAGAAGAAGAGCCCTAGGTAGGGGTTGACATGTAGGAAGCGGGCAACGTCCAGATAGTTTGGCAGGGTGGCTGACAGCCCCACTATACGGATCATACTCTGAGAAGACTCAACCTGAATATAAAGCACCACAAATTTCCAATGGTCCAGCTCTCAAAAAAAGTTAGAGTGGAACCTTTTAATACAATGTTAAATTAAGGTAAAATTAAGTTTTGAGGGCATTTACAGCCAAAATATTTATTCAGTTTTAAAACTGCTGTTATACTCATTGACGTACCTCTAAGGGGGAATCAAACCCTGACCCTCTAATGCAGAGTTTGCTAAGCTTACCACTCAGCCATTGCCACCTACAGACAGTGGCATTTATCTTCAAGCACTCCGGCAAGTAAATGTTTTGTGAAAAACTTGTAATAGCTGTCCAGGAGGTCATACCTGTCTAAGTGTCCTGGCGACGAGGCACTCTATGACGGCACCACGGTCCTCATGTAGCAGGTGCACCTCATCAATAATGAGCAGTTTAACGAGTTGAGCCAGCGCCACATCTCCCGTGCTTTTCCGCGTCACCACATCCCACTTCTCCGGTGTTGTTACCAACATCTGAACCAAACATGCACTGAATGAATTACATGGCTTATGCTCACTGAACAGTATAAATGTTTTATGTACACTGAACAGAATGAGACAGTTTTTTTTTATCCAAAACTGAGGTTTTTCCCCTCTGCATATTGTCTCAGTATGGTGAACCTTTATAGTGAGTTATTTCTCAAATCCTTCAAGAGGTACAAGAGATATGGAGCAGACACAAAATATGGTCATATTATAGTTATATGACCTTGACCTTGATCCAAGCTTGTTTTTAAATGCATTCTGCACATCCTCTCAATATGGTGAATATTTGTGCAGAGATATTTCAAAATCCATCCAGTGGTTCAAAAGATATAGAGCGGACAGGAAATGTAGTCCTATGACCTTTGACCTCTAAGTGTGACCTTGAACTGAGCTGGTTGTAACTTGCATTTTGCATATTGTCTCAGTATGGTTAACATTTGTGGCAAGATATTATGAACACTGAAAATAATAAATGATTTATGGACTATGTACAGAACAAATGACTTATGAACACTGAACAGAACAAGCATTTTCAGTGAAAAGATATCCCCCGCCAACTATGGCTTGTTTGTGCTTGATGGTTGGTTCATATTTATTTCAAGTTTCAAGAATTTCTACCAACTAGTTACTGAGAAATGGCTGTAAATGAGAGTTTTTCAAAAAATCAAGGGCAATAACTCCAAGTACAATTGACTAATCCAAAAAAAAATGAACAGGCATCATCCCAGAATAGTAATTCATATTTATTTTAAGTTTCATGAAATTCTGCCAGCTAGTGACTGAAAAATGGTTGTGAATGTGCATTTTTCAAAAAATCAAGGGCAATAACTCCAAGGACAATTGACCAATCAAATTTTTTTTTGGACAGGCAGCATTCCAATAGTTGAGATAAAAATGTAGCCGTAGAAATTCACCGAAGAAGTTCATTGCAGGATGTTGGTTCATATAACATTCAAGTTTCATTAAATTCTAGCAGCTAGTTACTGAGAAACAGCTGCAAACAATGATTTTTTAATAAATCAAGGGCAATAACTCTAAGGAAAATTGACCAATCCAAAAGAAAAATAGACAGGCATCATCACAGTATGTTGGTTCTTATTTATTCCAAGTGTCATGAAATTCTACCAGCTAGTTGCATAGAAAAGGCTGCAAACATGGATCTTTTAATAAATCAAGGGCAAATAACTCATATAGAAATTACACAATCCAAAATATAAATAAACAGGCATCATCGCAGTATGTTGGTTCATATTTATTTCAAGTTTCAAGAATTTCTACCCACTAGTTACTGAGAAATAACTGTAAATGAGTTTTTCAAAAAATCAAGGCCAATAACTCCAAGTACAATTGACCAATCAAAAAATAAATAAACAGGCATCATCCCAGTATAGTAATTCATATTTATTTTAAGTTTCATGAAATTCTGCCAGCTAGTGACTGAGAAATGGCTGTGAATGTGCATTTTTCAAAAAATCAAGGGCAAGAACTCCAAGGACAATTGACCAATCGAAAAAAAATTGGGACGGGCATCATTCCAGTATAGTGGTTCATATTTATTTTAAGTTTCATGAAATTATACCGGCTAGTTACTGAGAAAACGCAGGTGACGGACGGACGGACGGAAGGACGGACGGACGGAAGGACGGACGGACAACGCTATTTTCAATATCCCCCTCCCTATTTCATAGGCGGGGGATAATAAATGGCTTATGGACAAAGTATAGAATAAATGGCCAACAAACGCTGAACAGACCAAATGGCTTATGAACACTGAATAAAATAAGAAACATTATGCACTGTGAATGACATCAATATCTTATACTCCGGAAAACGTTGTGTTAATTTTCAGGTGAACAATCCTAATCTATGTCAAACATACCATTGATGATTCTTAGAATTGCTTTACAGAAAAATAAATAAAATCATATCACATGACACCAATCATTCTAGTTTCATTTAAGGAGTACCAGAAGGTCAGTGATGCATTTTGACTATGAATTGTGTGGGAAATACATGTCAATTACAGCACCTGCGTTTTGAGTATCTCCGACTTGGTAAGTGACATGTCTCCTGTCAGTTCCCGAACGGAAATACCCAGTGGCTCTAGGCGTCCCCCAAAGTTGCGCACCATCTCAGCGGCCAGCGCCTTCATCGGGGCAACGTAGATGATCTGGAATAGTGGTGAGATTTACACATTTATACAGGAATACATAATAACTGACGTCTGTTAGTACGATGGCTTTTCTTAAATCTGAGCATTTGCTTACTTGCGTCATTTATCTATCTTAACATTTTACACCTTTAAGTAATATTAGTCTGATAAAATATGTGTATATCCTATAGTTTGTTTTCAATAGCTTTGACACCATCTCACATACAACAATGACATGAAGTGTAGCAATATACAACTGTCAAAGGAGCCAACAGATCATGTTAAGTCAAACTTGTCCAAGATTATCATTAAGCCCATTAACCTGCTCACCGACATGGGTGAATCCCTGCTCTGATAATATGTCTTTTTTAAAAACTGTGTATAAAACTAAACAATTTCAACCCAGAGCGAGTGTTGAGTTTACTTTGAACTCGTCCTTCTTGATGACGCCCTGTGCCAGATGCTGTTGAATCTCATGCAGAATGGTGAGCATGGCAATGTTAGTCTTTCCAGCCCCGGTTGGCGCACAGATCAGCAGGTTTTCGTTGGTCTTGTACGCCGTCTCAAACACCACCGACTGTATCCTGTTGAGGGCCTTTGTGTTCTTGAAAGCCATCTGCGCAATCTAAGAAATATATCATAGAAATTATTAACACTTTTAATCATTTAAAGTACTCTTAAACATTTCAAGTACTAAAAAGTAGTGAAAGTGGACTACACATATACATGCCATGCTATTGATTATGAACAAAAAGCATAACCACTTGGTTGATGACAGTTTATTTCAGTTGCAAAGGCACAAATCAGCACAAATATGATACCTAGAATTTTGCAAACTGAATTACTGTTTGGAGTGTCCACTTTTTGGAATGGAAATTGATTAAATGTATTCTGTTACCGGTATTTGTTGTTTATTTTCATCATAGATTGTGTAAATGTATCCTTATGCAATAAAATATTTTTTAACAAAAACAAAATCCTGCCACCATGATTTTCTTTTCCACCCACGAGATTGTCATGTGAGGCCATTTATGAATTATTGCATAATTACAGAACAGGGACGACTATGCGCACCACTAACGTCATTTTCACATAAATAAAAATTGCCAATGGATAGGAGAGAATGACACAAGCAAACCTATTTAAGGGCACAGTACACCAATGTAATTTTCAACAATTTGATTTTTAAGGCGAGATAAGAAAGGTTCGAGTAAGAGATGGTGAAAAAATGAATTTGGTCAAATCCTGACTACCGGTATTCAAAGGCCAATACTCTAAAAGGAATACCCTGTAGTGTGATCTGGCTGTTGCTTAAACTTGCTACTAGAGATACTATGACCTTTAATATTGTCACCAAGTCAATAAAGATTGGATGAAATAAAATAATGTTAGAGACAAGTCAAAATGAATTTGGAAAACAAATGACAAATCAAGGCCCAAAGCTCCAGATTTACTAACACTCATTCTAGCACACCGGATAGGCATTTCAGGTGAATTCAGCCGTGCTGGAAAACTCCATCTGGCATCCCTCCATGCCAGATGAGTCACAGCGCAAGTGTGACGTAATAATTTCAATTTCTTTTATAATACACTTTATGTAATCATAATTATGAGATTTAAATAGATAAGTTCCATTAACTTTAACTTTACAAAAATATACTTAAAAAAACCAAAACAAAATAACCCTTAAAAGACGTGATACTGAAAGAACTTCTTGACGTATGCAGTGAATTCAAATTACTGCGCGTCATGACGTACAAAAATGCGCTTTTTTATGTATTTTCTCCATAAAAAATGTAATTCATGTATGCTAGAGAAAATATCTATCATGTGTGTCCATTTCGGATAGAAAAATCCGACCCTCGGGTACGCTGCGTGGCCGGTAACTCGGCAAGCCTCGTTAACTGGCAACGCAGGTGCCCTCGGGTCAGATTTTTCTATCCGGAAAGGGAACACATGACAGATATTATCAATCTAGACATATTATCCCTATAAATACTGTAGCCAAGTTTGGAAACAAAATGCTCAAGTTAAAAAGGAAACATAAGATGCAACAAAGTGACTTTGGTATTTTTTTAGATAATTGCAAATCTCAAGTGGTTAATTGTGTAATTTGCTGTTGATCGAACCCCATCAAGATATTATGAAGTTATTTAATATTGGATATGAAATGCTTTAGTAAGACAGCAGACATGGAAGTGTGATATGGCAGTCAACGACGCACAACATGATCCTTTTATGTCTGCCATGCTATGCTGGCTTCTGCCCATGTTTCTTACCTCATCTAATGTTTCAATGCGGACCCTGTTTTCGCCGACGTGGGTGGGTGCATTGTCGCTTGGAGGGATGTTCACCTCCTCGTATATCTTGTTATTTTCACGTGTCAGTGTGTCTGGCAGTGCCATCTGAAACACATAGATGTATACATGACTGATAAATATGACTGAAAAAACCTACATGCCATCCTCATTTTCTTTAAAAAATATAAAACTTTTAACCCTTTTGCTCTTGAGTAAAGACATTTAGTTCTTATATGGGAAAGAATATAACTTACAAAAGTCTGGAGAAATTGCTCAAGTTGTAGCATACCTTCATACCACCAATAAATGCAGACGAGAGGCGGGCCTCTTCCATCTTGTCATATACGTTTGGATACCTCTCCCTTCCTGTGGTCCCTGCGCGCCCAGAGAACCGGGGAGCCACTGCCGCCATCTGCAGGGCTGCCTCCCTGTACATAGTGGAGACCAGGGAAATAAAGAATCAAGAATCTTTTCACAAAATGTTCTCCACAAAGTATCAAGAGCAATATCCCTGTACATGGTGAGTATACAATCAATAATGTTTCACAGCTTTTTTTCATATTAGATCAAGAAGTCAAGATTAAAATATTTTTTTAACGAAAAATGTTCCCTTTTTGTCCAAGGCATACTCTTTAAGACATGTGTTTACCAGATAAGAGGGTTATGTTTACCAGATAAGAGGGTTATGTTTACCAGATAAGAGGGTTATGTTTACCAGATAAGAGGTTTATGCTTACCAGATAAGAGGGTGTGTTTTCCATGTAAGAGGGGATTGTTTCCAGGTAAGAGGGTAATGTTTTCCAGGTTAAGAGGGTAATGTTTTCCATGTAAGAGGGGATTGTTTCCAGGTAAGAGGGTAATGTTTTCCATGTAAGAGGGTATTGTTTCCAGGTTAAGAGGGTAATGTTTTCCATGTAAGAGGGGATTGTTTCCAGGTAAGAGGGTAATGTTTTTCATGCAAGAGGGTAATGTTTTCCATGTAAGAGGGTATTGTTTACAGGTAAGAGGGTAATGTTTTTCATGCAAGAGGGTAATGTTTTCCATGTAAGAGGGTATTGTTTCCAGGTAAGAGGGTAATGTTTTCCATGTAAGAGGGTATTGTTTCCAGGTAAGAGGGTAATGTTTTCCATGTAAGAGGGTATTGTTTCCAGGTAAGAGGGTAATGTTTTCCATGTAAGAGGGTAATGTTTTCCATGTAAGAGGGGATTGTTTTCCATGTAAGAGGGGATTGTTTCCAGGTAAGAGGGTAATGTTTTCCATATAAGAGGGTATTGTTTCCAGGTAAGAGGGTAATGTTTTCCATGTAAGAGGGTAATGTTTTCCATGTAAGAGGGGATTGTTTCCAGGTAAGAGGGTAATGTTTTCCAGGGTAAGAGGGTAATGTTTTCGATGTAAGACGGTAATGTTTTCCATGTAAGAGGGTATTGTTTCCATGTAAGAGGGTAATGTTTTCCAGGTAAGAGGGTATTGTTTCTAGGTAAGAGGGTATTGTTTCCATGTAAGAGGGTTATGTTTTCCAGGGTAAGAGGGTAATGTTTTCCATGTAAGAGGGTAATGTTTTCCAGGTAAGAGGGTATTGTTTCTAGGTAAGAGGGTATTGTTTCCATGTAAGAGGGTTATGTTTTCCAGGATAAGAGGGTAATGTTTTCCATGTAAGAGGGTAATGTTTTCCAGGTAAGAGGATACTGTTTCCAGGTTAGAGGGTATTGTTTCCATGTAAGAGGGTAATGTTTTCCAGGTAAGAGGGTATTGTTTCCAGGTAAGAGGGTATTGTTTCCATGTAAGAGGGTTATGTTTTTCAGGGTAAGAGGGTAATGTTTTCCATGTAAGAGGGTAATGTTTTCCATGTAAGAGGGTATTGTTTCTATGTAAGAGGGAAATGTTTTCCAGGGTAAGAGGGTAATGTTTTCCATGTAAGAGGGTAATGTTTTCCATGTCAGAGGGTATTGTTTCCATGTAAGAGGGTATTGTTTCCATGTAAGAGGGTAATGTTTTCCAGGGTAAGAGGGTAATGTTTTCCATGTAAGAGGGTATTGTTTCCAGGTAAGAGGGTATTGTTTCCATGTAAGAGGGTTATGTTTTCCAGGGTAAGAGGGTAATGTTTTCCATGTAAGAGGGTAATGTTTTCCATGCGTGAGGGTATTGTTTCCATGTAAGAGGGTAATGTTTTCCATGTAAGAGGGTATTGTTTCCATGTAAGAGGGTTATGTTTTCCAGGGTAAGAGGGTAATGTTTTCCATGTAAGAGGGTATTGTTTCCATGTAAGAGGGTATTGTTTCCATGTAAGAGGGTATTGTTTCCATGTAAGAGGGTTATGTTTTCCATGTAAGAGGGTATTGTTTCCAGGTAAGAGGGTATGGTTTCCAGGTTAAGAGGGTTATGTTTTCCAGATAAGAGGGAAATGTTTCCAGGAAAGAGGGTATTGTTTTAAGGTAAGAAATAAAACAACCAAGTGAATCATTTCAGAAAAGCCTATGTACCTATGTGCCCGCAGGTCAGCGGGGTTGAAGCCTGCAGACTCCCCACCATCTTCACCCCGTCCACCACGCTGCTTCTCCTGGCGTTTCTCCTCCCGACGTAGCTGCTTCAACATGACACGCTCCTGCTCTGACTGTATAATACACACACATTTTCGAGTTTATTTTTCATCTCTTGAACCAATTTTGGCATGGGTAAAACATAATTATTATGAATCATAAATTCTGATTAAAGTCCAAAATAAACATATATAGGTTGGAAATGCATGTAATAAGTACATTAGTCCATGAAATAGGACACATATTGGTGTTAGAATATGCAGCTAGTGGTCATCAAACAGTTCGGTACAATACTACTGCATTGCTGATGGCTATAATAAAAGTTTTTACAATGATTTAGAAAAAGTTGTTGCGTATAAAATCCGCTGTTTAGCTTCAATGTTGTCACAAGTTTCTTTGACTACAGGAACAAGCATTTTAATTTGACCGATCACTAACATGATTTTTGAAGAGTCTGGGAAATTCTAAAGCTGTTGCCTTCATTGGAAAATACATTCATTGAAAGGATAGACATAAGAATTTTGTACATTTATAAAAATTAAAAGAAACCACAAAAACCTGTCAACATCAAAACATTCTCTTAATGTTTACATGTTGATCCCTGTATACAGAATTATATTTCATAAAAATCCTCTTTTCCTAAGATTAAATGGATGCCTTACCTGAATGACAACTTGACAGCCGTATGCTGGCTTACTAGATCCTTCCAACTTAGGCCCTATGAAAAAATATTGAAAGTGATACAAAAAAACACCAGTGATAAAGCTAAACCTGAAACATGACATATTACTATGGAATCCCTATCATTCTTTATAAACAACTAAGTTTTGCCTTTATCCTTGAGAGCAAGAATGCTCTTATAGGTGACACAACTTCTCATACTGCTCTTCAATTCTGTGAAGTTTGATTTAATTCCTATGTAGAGCTAAAATGTTATGACAGAGAAAGGATGAATTGAAGTACAGACAGGTTGATTACTATATGACTTATTATGTCCCATTGTGGGCATACAAACAGACAAGTTAAACCACTCCAACCAAAGCAGAAATGCTCAAGTTAACCTGAGCAAGGTGAGCATACTTGCGGCTAATTTATGGGCCTCGGGCTCATGTGTAGCCACATACAGCAGTTTCTGACGGTTCTCCAGCAAGGACTGAATCAGCTCAAACCTATCAAATCCCAGCAACTCAAACAGCTGAAACATGAAAATACAAACCCAGTGTCACACAAAATGCTGGAATTCAAACAGCAGTAATAGAAAGCATTGGAAGTTATTGAACATGAATGTAATGAAATCAAATGAACATAAACCTTACTTGTACATTTCTTTCGAACTTTAATATGGGAATTTTAAGTGTTATCAGTATCTGCCTTTTTCTGTCATTCATCTCAACAAACAACAGCCCTTACATCATTTTGTAGTTCTGAATCTGACTTGGTGGAGAAGAGGAAATCATAGATGGTGCTGGAAAGGTCTTCCAGGGAAAGACCCAGCTCTGTGGAGCCGTCTGTCCCATAAAACCGACCCACTTCCTGTTGTAGCCAGGCAGCGTCTAGTCCTCGCTCTGTTTCGGGGGCCATTGATTCCCCACCTGTAGCATGGCTGCGAGGTTTGGTTTCGCTGGCTGTGTACTGAAGGTTAACTTCCCTCCTCTCCTCCTCTTCTGAATCTGAACTGGACAGATCAGTGTCCTTAGCCACCACTGACGGCAGGGAGAACTTGATTCCCTGACCAAACTCACACACAGTGGCAGCCCCATCCCCCTCCTCACGCTCCTGAGTCCCAAGTGAGGCAACAACCTCGTCCGGCATAGAGCTTGTTAGCTTGCTCACCAGTGCACATGCTTTCGTTGCCACTGATGCAGGGAATGGGCCAAACACGCTCTTCAGACAGCCTGTCTCTTTCTGGCCCACCTTGTCTGTTTTCTTAAATACTCCAAGTAGATAGACGGCCGCTCCGTCCGCAACATCTGCATCTATGCCATCACCAGCTGAAGAGAGAAACAGACAGTTCACATAATACTAATAAATTACTATTCATGGAAGGACTAAGCATTTAAGCCTTTAGATATGCCATATGCTGGTTTTAATACTAGCATTACAATTTGTCTTTTAGGTGTGATATAACAGGTTTCTGTTTGTATTGATTAGAACATTTAATTGCTCACATATCCTAAGATGGTCAGTATTTTATTAATTTCTTTAGTGATGATGTAATGAATGTTAAATCATGACAACATCAAAACAAGTGACAGTTAAATATGTGTGTTATATGATGACTTGTGACAGATCATTTTTATCTACATTATAAATAAAAAAATATCTGTTCATAAAAGAGAAAGTTACAGCCCAGACACAACAACCCATACTCTATGTCCTTATATGCAGCATCCATTGTGAATAGACACCTAAGTGTGACCTTGACCGTAGAGATAGGAAAATGGGTCTTGCACGTGACACGTCATCTTGGTATGTCAAACACATGTGGCAAGTTATTTTAAAATCTGTCCATACAAGAGAAAGGAACGGTAACAGCCCGGACACGACAACCTATACTCTATGTCCTTATATATTCAGCATTTCATTGTGAATAACACTAAGTGTGACCTTGACCTTAGAGATTGGGACACGGGTCTTGCACACGACATGTCGTCATGTTATGTCAAACACATGTGGCATAGTTATTTTAAAATATGTCCATACAAGAGAAATTTACAGCCCGGACACGACAACCTATACTCTATGTCTTTATAGATGCAGCATTTCATTGTCAATAACACTAAGTGTGACCTTGACCTTAGAGGAACGGACATGGGTCTTGCACCAGACACGTTGTCTTGGTATGTCCTACACATGTGGCAAGAGACAGTTACAGCACGGACATGAGTTATTGAGCCGGACACATGGACGGTGCGATTTTAATATGCCCACCTTGGGGGGCATAAAAACATTAACAGTTACAATTTAAGATTATTCCAGGGCCATGCCTCCAGAATGCCAGCAGCTGTTCTGCACGACAATGTGCTTATTAAATGCAATTTAAGGCTCTTAAAATGCTTAAACCCCCGCAAAAAAGTGGCGACAACTTTTTAGAACCCTGGGGAAACCCTAAGAGTGGACAGAGATAAGTTCCCTAACATTTGGCAATTCAAAGGCATTTACTCTGCAATGTTTAAGGCAATTAGGCTGGCTACTATTCTTATTTGAGATAATAAACCCAAAGAGATTGTTAACAAGCTTGGTATAGATTGTACATGATTTCATTAATAAGTTAAATGTCTACAAACATTGTGTGCATTGACCAAACCTGCCCTGTGGATCCAATATAATTTTTCATTCCATCAATCAAAGAATAAATTAAAACATATCAAGGCACTATTCGCCAATAAATTTAGTATATATATATATATATATATATATATAATTAACTTCAAAAATGACCACAAAGAAATCAATGAAAGGAGGCTAAGAGTGACATGAAATACAAGGTAGTGACCTATCTGCCTGGCACACTGAGTGAGGTCCTTGAAGGCAGCGGTCAGCTCCTCCGTCCCAAGGCTACTCGCTGCACGGATCTTCTCCTGCACTCTCTGCCAGCTTGAACCTGCAGTACACAGTGAGTCAATATACATACATATAACACACAAGCAAGGGCCGATCACATACTAAGAAACAACCTACCATCACAATAGTATTAAAAAACTTCAAACTGGTAACAAGGATCTTTGAGATTTTAAGTCATTTGAGGTATCCTGGCATTTCTCCATCATCATTCAAGCAAATAATTTTGGAGGAAATAATCTACAGAGCAACAAACATCACTTATCATGAATTTCTGAGGACAGTGGAAATGTGTTTGCTGTACCCGGGATTGTACTAGCACTGAAGACATTCTCACATTCAGTATCATGGTTCACTGTACATGTATCTAAAGATTCTTAATATGATGAGTTTGTTTGAAGTATCATTTATATATAAATATTTAAATACAGACAGACTAAAATCAGACCCAGAAAAAGCATTCAGATGTCAAATAAAGATCTATTTTTTTAGCCAACGTTGTGAATACGTTTCATGGTAGGTTGTGGAATAAGTTTTGGACCAGCTAAAGGTTTGAGCCTTACATATCTATATTTTGGAAGTTATAAAAAGCTGTTACCTTCAACAGTTGTTTTCTTCTTTGTGACCAGCTGCCTTTTCCTAAGTAGTTCACTACTGTCATGTGTGTGTGAGGATCCTGTGTCTGTGGAGAGCCCAGTATACACCCGCAGGGCGCCGGACAGCCGTGGCAGCCCAGACATACTAGCCGGCTAGGATCAACAAGGCTACAAACAGCACAATAGAAAAACAGTTACTGTATTATATTGTAACAAGTCTGATTATCATCATTGGTAAAAATCATACCTGGATTAACACATTTAGTAACGTTTGGCCAAGTATCACTATACTGTATAGTGATGAATAACGTTAACCAATGCAAATAAAATTGTGAAATGGATGTGAAGTCAGACAAGAGCTGTCACACAGACAGCGCGCTCGACTTTCTCCCAACATTTAACCATAATTCCTTGTTGAATAATAAAGGGAGAAAATTTGCATTACATACAAGATAATGATCTGACTTGATTAGTGAGAGTAAGCTGAATGGTTGTCAGCCTTGGTATAAAGTGTCCATGCATTATATCAAGTAGTTGGTGAGATAATGGCATGGTTGATTGATAAAACCGTAACCAGAATTTAAAGACTTACAGGTAGTCGAATAATAAAGGGCCAAAATTTGCAGTATACATAAAAATAGTTATCTGACTTGATTTATTAAGTATGTTGGATAGTTGGGAACATCTGTCCAAAGTTCCATTGCAATACATGAAGTATTTGCTGAGATATAGACTTAAATGTGATTACAAGCAAAACCTTAACCAGAATTTTAAATTCAAATAATAAAGAGTGAGTTAACTTGCTTTATTAAAAAAAAAATGCATTATTAAGAGAGTTATCTTATATGATTTTTAAAGTAGATGGATGGTTGAGTACCACTGTAAAAGATCTCAATACAATACACCAAGAATGAGATATTAACTTATGTGTGCTTGACGCACACCTTAATTAGAATTTCCAAGTCAAATAATAAAGGGCCATAAATTGATGATATGCGTATATATATGCAAAATTGAGTGATCTAACTTGATTAATAAATTAAGTAGGTTGGATAGTTCGGTACACATGTCTTAAGTTCTATGGCAATACACCATGTGTTTGCTGACATGTAAACTGAAATTTAGTTACAACAACTTAAATGCAAAACAATAACAAGGATTTCTAAGTTGAATTAAAAGAGCCATGATTTGCATTTTCTGCACAATAGAGTTATCTAACTCAATTAATTAACTAGGTTGGATGGTTAAGTACCTTTGTATAAAGTCTCAATGCCATCTATCATGTACTGTAGATGCTGAGGTTTAATCATATGTGTGCTTACATGCAAAAACTTAGCCAGAATTTATAAGTTGAATAAAAAGGGCCATATTTTTGCATTATATTCAAGATAGAGTTATATCATTTGATTTATTTAGTAGGTTGGATGATTGGGAACACTTGTGTTAAGTAACAATGGAGTACAAGAAGTATTTGCTGAGATATTGACTTAATGTATTAAAGCTGAACTCTCACAGATCTGTTAAACTTTTTTTTAACAACTTTTTTTATTTTGTTGTCTTGGAATGATCCAATTTTTGCGTAAATATCTGAAAATCAGTAATATAAGACTGTTGACAATAGATCGGATCACAGTTTTTTATATTTCCATTCGAAAAGTAATGTTTTATTGCTAAAAGTGTTGCTAACTCTTTAACGAAAATGCTAAAACATCAATTATTGAGCATAAATACGAAAACCTGCGCCCTGATTTTTTGTCAGCAGTCTTATATCACTAGTTTCCATGCATAAAAACCTAAATAAAAAATATTGTATCCATCATATCAATTAATACTCAGACCTACTTTACACCCTTAGTCTGATCTTGATTTTAAATATAGTATTTTGTAATTTGTATGACCCTTATCTGTTCCTTGGGAAAGTTTCAACATCACCCACAAATTTCTGACCAAGGGCCTCTGAAACAACTCAAAAATTCACTCTTATCAGGGGATAGGTGCAGGGCACAGGCACCTGTCCCTCACAACTATAAGTCTATAGTATAACAATTATTATAATGCCCTGTCTAGTACAGTACTGGTTGGTTCTTTAACCCGAACAGTTTATAAATACCAATCACCTTATTTTAATTGAATTGATTCCCATTCACAGCACAACAGTTTCAGAATAGCAATGTATTTGGAGATATATAATAAGCGATCAAGTTAACATACTCGATGCCACCAAGAGAAAGATGATTTACTGTGTATAAAATGAAGGTTTTCCGACCATGAATCAAAATATTTGGAAAAATATGTACTTTGGCAGATCCTGAGGTTTGAATCAAACATGTTTCATGCGAAGTTTTAAGTAACTACAATCAAATTCGCAAAGATATTGTTAAAACAACTGTCAAACTCAAACAGTTTACGCTATACCGTCCGAAATTTAACTATCCGAATTGAATTGAAGGTATGATGATGTGTAGTAAAGCACTTACGTAAAGCCGTCAAAATAAACAGAACTAATTAACATCCATAAATACCTTTATTCCTTGCAATTAAATGGGTGACAAATGTTACCGACACTTAAAAAGATATTTATTGCTAAGTCTTGCACAACTCGGCAATATTTTAATCAGTATTACCAGACGCTTAATTTTAATGATCAAGTGTACGAGACGCTTAAGGTAAACTATATATTTGCTATTTGTATCACATTACACAGATATCTCTGTGGCGCAATTGGTTAGCGCGTTCGGCTGTTAACCGAAAGGTTGGTGGTTCGAGCCCACCCAGGGACGCTTTCTTTTTCTTTATCTCATTATAGTTATTTTCTTTAGTACAAAGACACTATGTGTTGGAAATCCGACCCAAAAGTTTATAAGAGCTCTACTGTTGTTTCCCTGAGCTTAAGTTTTAGATGTTTATGCCCTTTGACCACATATACGTCTTCCTAGATAGTTATTATAAAAAAAACTGGTCGCAAAGGTCTAAGTTGATGGTATTAAAATGCGGAACGACCGATCACTGAATTTTGGTATTTTTGACTTGCCTGGTTTCACTTAGAATAACTCGGTCGTGCAGCTGGGGTGCCTTAGAATAAAGTCAGAGTACATAATCAGTTAGCAGTCAGTGGAAGTTTATTTTTGGATGTTGTGGATAATTTGAAACCATGTCACGAGTCATTATTATAAAACTGCCTCAATCCAATGTCAAGGACAAATCAGCTATCATTTCGGTCCACGCATATTTCATTCAATTGTCCAAATAATCCTGACAATTAACATGGCGCTCAGAGGGCGGGTCATAGTGTTTGACAAACATCTCTTGTTTATTCTAGCATTGACCCTATGTTATTAAAATGCTTTTTATATGCAGTTTGTAAAACGTCATGTATTATTGAATTATGAGGGCGGACAACTGAAAGGCAGACAGTGTTCATCGGTTTTCCGCCGCAGTTTTATGCCCATTTTTTGTTCAGTTTTTACCAACCTTGGTCGTAATGTCTCAGCAGTAAGTCCCGAGTTACAACCCTTTATATGTCAAAAATGACGAAATAGGCCTTCACTTGGCTCATTATCACGTGTGTGTGTGCGTGTGTGCGTGTACGTGTGCGTGTGTGCGTGCGTGCGTGCGTGTTGTGTGTGTGTGTGTGTCATCTAAGCTATAGGATATTAAGTTCCCATTTCTTTATATTGTTCATGTTTTTATCCAAACAACAGAAACAGTGTCAAAGTGAAATATATACTTCATGTGTTAATGATACAAAATAAACAACTTTCTCCTAGTTTGCGATAAAAAGTATGATAGTGTTAAATGCTATTATTTTATAAGTTGGATGCGTACTAAACCCTTCTAGCTAGTCAAATGATTTACCAAGTTTCTTAATTTAATGACAAAGTCGAAATATAGGCCAATTTATATAAGTTATTTTTTGTCAAAAATTACTTTTCCATTACTTTATCAATTTCTATACGAACTGTTTGTTTTATAGATACAGGCTTGACCAACAGTTTCCAATAGAAGTTTTAAGTAATATGACGAAGTAACGAACATGTTATATCCATTTTACAATGTATAACAGAAGTTTTTGAAGAGCCCTCGTAACTGATAAGAGCATTGGCAAACTGGACTAGGTCAACTAGACTTTCCCTGTTCACATGTCCAAGAGGCGCATCATGCTGCGTATATTTGTTCAATGTTGTCTGTTGGTGTTTTGTATTCTACGCCACTCAGATGCAGGGGATAGTGTGCAGCTTCAAGAGCTTTCTAAACGTCTGAGTTTTTTGGAAAATTCAGGTATGCAATTTTGTACGCGCGTTAAAAAATTTCTTTCGTTCATTAAAAAAAGGTACACACAATATGATCGGAAGTATAAAAACCTGGCATGTTTGTCAAAACTTGTAAACTTTCGTGATCAATCTGTATTGTGCTACAATTTATTTTTAAGTGATTGTTTGGACTTTCTTGAATATGTTGTATAATATGTCGACGTTCCGCATCTTCATTTGCATAAATAACACTTCGTGTTGTTTGTTTAGAAATCGAGCACAGGAATGTGAATACAGAACTAAAGACAACTATAGACCAGCTGCAGGCAACTGTCGAAAACTGGAAAACCAAAGCCAATGAGCTGGAATCACGTCTTCACCATAAAGGTTTTGTTTCAAACAAAACTCAAAAGTTAAAAGGATCCAACAATCCAAAAACACAAATAAAAAGATACAAAGCAACTCTTGTAACCTATATGTAATTCATTTTGGTATGTTCCTTGCGATGCAAATCAAATATGCCTGAAATATTATAATACATTTCATAAACAATCGCAATGTTAAGGTACAATTTCGATTTCTAGAAGCACCGATAATACAAATTGACAACTGCTGTATATTTGTTGCTGGACATTGCTAGTTGCTAGATGCATTTCATAGCTAGCTACCAAATGTTTCTGAATGTGTTTAGATAAAAGGTTTGTAGCCGCACCTGAGGCACCGGTTGCTTTCCACGCTGTGATGGATGCGTCCGTCGACCACCTGGGCCATAATCAGAACATTGTGTTTGAAACTGTTCTTTTGAACCTCGGAAATGCTTACCACAATGCTCACGGTGTGTTTCAGGTAAACATTGTGTTTTAGCGATGTTAAACGTGTTTGAGGTAAAATATTGTCTTTAACATTGTCTTTTTGAACGTCGACAACGCTTAACTGGACAGTCATGGCCTGTTTCAGGTAAACATTGTGTTTGAGCCTATCATTTTAATGTAAGTGACGCTAACCTCAACCATGGCGTGTTTGGTGTAAACCATTGAGATTGAATTTGCCTTGTTAAACTTGAATAACGCTTAAAACAACAATCACGCCGTAAACATTGTAATTTAATATGTATTCTTTAAAGATCAACACCGTCTACCGCAACACACGATGCATTCGATGTCAACATTGCATTTGAAACTTTCCTTTTTGAGTGTCGACAACGCTGACCAGGATAACCACATCTCATTTGGGGTTAACATTGTGTTTGGGTCAATCACTGACCAGGATAACCACATCTCATTTGGGGTTAACATTGTGTTTGGGTCTATCGCTGACCAGGATAACCACATCTCATTTGGGGTTAACATTGTGTTTGGGTCTATCGCTGACCAGGATAACCACATCTCATTTGGGGTTAACATTGTGTTTGGGTCTATCGCTGACCAGGATAACCACATCTCATTTGGGGTTAACATTGTGTTTGGGTCTATCGCTGACCAGGATAACCACATCTCATTTGGGGTTTACATTGTGTTTGGGTCTATCACTGTAATATTTGACATCGAAGCATACCACAACACGCTCTAAGTATGTTAAAGATATGGTTGTGCATGCCTCGCATTTACCATTATATTGATCATGTTTCATTTTACAGGCGCCACAAAGTGGAGTTTACGTATTTTCGGGCACCATTATGAGTTGGATCGATCCTAAACCTGAAATTCAGGCCGAGCTGGTGAAAAACGGTCAGGTTCTAGCGAGAATTTTCGGCCACGGCGACAGTGGCCGGCACGACCAAGGGGGAGTTACTGTGACAACTCAGTTAGTCACCGGTGATGAAGTGTGGATACGCGAATTGACGCCAAATGACGACGCAGTCTATGGGGGAAGATTTTCTTCTTTCACTGGTTTTCTGTTGTATGATATGTAGAATTGTGATTAAATCTGAAATCCGTTCTGAAAGTGACATGCAGTGATTCGCTTTTTTATGATTGACACCCTGTTTGCATTGATATTAATGTCAATGCATTTATCAGCTTGCTGTGATGCATTTATGAATATCTGTGTTAATGTTTGAGGCCGGGAAGTAGTTTTTACGCTGGTCATTTAAGTATAGACGTTTTAACGTCTGATTGCTCCGTGCACTATAGGCTGTGTTCCTTGTGTTTGCTATAATGTTTGTACTCGTGGTTCGATTCCTGCAAAACAGGAGAATTTCCATTTTAAACATTGTTATTTTGAATAAATTTGTGTCTTAATGAAAGCAACTCGAGAAGGAAATTCTATTTATCAATATGGAACGCCGCTACTGCCTTATTTGACGATTATTAAACGTGCTGTCGTAACAGCAAAATATGTACCGCAGTAACGCTTTCACCTTGATACGCCGTGACACTTTTACATCAAATATACGACGGTAACGTTGCAATACTCAATGCTGTAGCAAATCGCATTAAATCGTATAGACAGTCCTGTCCATTCGTACTGAATCGTCATACAATTTCATTCAATTACATGTACATTCAATATCGACTACGATTAACGACGAAAGAACCAATAATGACAACCAACCGTAAAACTATGATATATTGAGATACGATTGCACTACGCTTTGAAAACATTCGGAGCAAATCGTAGCAGCATCACGAGGGGTTTAAAGGCCGGTTCCAAACAATCGTGGCTCTACGACTCACTGGATCATTGCGATTCACGCAGGTGCCGTTGCGATTGTATATTCGCGATCCTTCATGTCAAAAGTAGCAGATATCGTGACATCAAGAGCCAGGCCATAGAGACTGCGAAGTTTATGAGCGGCAGTACATAATACAGCTTGAAATATTGATGATGAGATGATGACACATTCCTGTGAAATATTATCAACATCGTGAAATATTATCAACATTCAAAATCATCGTTCATTTTTAGTTTTACAGGGCACCCGTATTCATGGCGACATATACTGTGTAAGGTTCATGAGGCAAACCGTAATTTAAAAAGTAACTACACAATTTAGTTTGAAAAAATATTTATGGGAGATTGTGGAGCAAACTACTTCTTCAGTTAATGGGGGTTGTTCGAAATATTCTTCGTCAGCTGTGACAGTGGTTCAAGAGTTGCGCGCCCTGGAAGATCAATTTTAAAATTATACTCACGGTTGTTAAAAGGGAGTTTGTGGCACATTTTTGGCCATTTTGGATTGGTTCTTATATGTTTAGTATCTAACGTATTTTGTCATGTCCAAGAAGTATTTGCCCTTTAACTGAAAATAGCTGTGTAAGTCTTAAAAGAGTTTGTGGAGATGTCTTTCCACAGTTTAAGAGGGATTCTTCTAAAACTCGGTACACATGATGAACACCAAGTGAACTCGTGCCTAACACATTTTTCATCAATGGCGCCAAAGAGTGTGAGTGTTATGTGCCCTTTAACTTAGTTTAGCTTTATAACTATGTTGAAGTTATGGAGCTAAAGTCTTTCGCAACTCTGAGAGAATGTTGTGATACACATAGTAACCATACAGTGAACTATTGCTTGGCGTATTTTTCGTGACGACTTGATTTAAACATAAATCTATTGCTTCTACGTTCCAAGAGCACGGAATATAAAAAAAAACGTGTTCATAAATGAATAAGACGAATGAAAGGGAGAGAGAATAGGTATAAATGTATCTGTCTGACCCAAAGGAAAACATGAATATTCTGAATATAACTGATTGTAATATAGTGTAGACGCGCTGGCTTTATTTGGATGCACTGGGGTTATTCTGTAAAGCATTTTTTATATATAATTGTCTAGGTGAGCACATAATCATACATTTATGAAGGCTTTTCCAGGGTTGGGTCCCCAAATGATGGTGAAATGAAACATTATGTTACATCATTTGGTTTGTTACGACTATTTACAGAGGCGCCAGTAGATATTTAGTATGGGGCGGGCCGAGTCGGGTACTTTTGTACTTGTAAATTGAACCAATATTTAATGATAAGCACGATTATATATATATATATATATATATATATATATATATATATATATATATATATATATATATATATATATATATATATATGACAAGATGGGACTTTTTATTCATTATATCGAGATATGACATGGAAATATGTGATTCAGTTTGGCTCAAACTTTTCATGGCTCAACTTTTCTAGAAGGACCCAGCCAGTTGGAGCCAATTGGAATAGACTGTATGTTCTGCCAGAAACTATAATAACAAGAGATGTTTGTCAAACATTATGCACCCTCTGAGCGCCGTGTCGTCAGGATTATATGGACAATTGAATGAAATATGCATGGACCGAAATGACAGCTGATTTGTTGCCGTTAAGGCAGTTTTAAGATTATGACCATTAAAGTGTGAGGATAGAGTGTGTTATGACCATGACCTTTGACTCTATGAACTCAAAATCCAGAGTCATCAGCTGGTCACCAGAAACCTAAATGTCAAGTTCGAGGGTCATGGGTGCAGGCATTGTCAAGTTATCACACAGACAAGTTTTTTTCGTTCAAGGTCACTGTGACCTTGACCTTTGACCCAATGACCCCTTAAATCATAAGGGGTCATCTACAAGTCAGATGCAACTCCAAGTCAAGTTTGAAGGCCATGGGTTCAGGCATTGTTGAGTTATCACTCGGACAATATTTTACCATTCAAGATCACTGTGACCTTGACCTTTGGCTCTATGAATCCTAAAATCAATAAGGGTGATCTACTGGTCAGGCTTATCATCCATGTCAAGTTTAATGATCATAGGTTCAGGCATTGTTGAGATATAAGTGGGAGAAGATTTGTTAACTTTTTTGCGTTAAAGGTTACTGTGACATTGACCTTGGCCTGATGACCCCCAAAGTCGATAGGGGTCATCTACTGGGCAGGCCCAACCTTCATGTCAAGTTTGATGACCATAGGTCCAGGAACTGTCGAGTTCGCTTTCAAGGTCACTGTGACCTTGACCTTTGACCCCTAAAATCAATAGGAGTCATCTACTGGTCAGGCCCAACCTCCATGTCAAGTTTGAGGGCCATGGGTGCAGGCATTGTTGAGTTATCACTCGGATAACCTTTTATCATTCAAGGTCACTGTGACCTTGACCTTTGGCCCAATGACCCCAAAAATCAATAGGGACCATCTTCTGGCCAGGCCCAACCTCCAAGTCAAGTTTGAGGTCCATGGGGGCAGGCATTGTCGAGTTATCACTCGGATAACCTTTTACCATTCCAGGTCACTGTGACCTTGACCTTTAGCCCAATGACCCCTAAAATCAATAGGGACCATCTTCTGGCCAGGCCCAACCTCCAAGTCAAGTTTGAGGGCCATGGGTGCAGGCATTGTAGAGTTATCACTCGGACAACCTTTTACCATTCCAGGTCACTGTGACCTTGACCTTTGGCCGGATGACCCCAAAAAACCATAGTGGTCATCTCCTGGTCAGGCCAATTCTCCAAGTCAAGTTTGAGGGCCATGGGTGCAGGCATTGTCGAGTTATCACTTGGACAACCTTTTACCATTCAAGGTGAGTGACCTTGACCTTTGGCCAGATGACCCCCAAAAACAAAAGGGGTCTTCTACTGGTCAGGCCCAATTTCAAGTCAAGTTTGAGGGCCATGGGTGCAGGCATTGTCAAGTTATCACACGGAAAACCTTTAACCATTCAAGATGACTGTGACCTTGACCTTTGGCCCGATGACGCCCAAAAACAAAAGGGGTCTTCTACTGGTCAGGCCCAACCTCCAATTCAATTATGAGGGCCATGGGTGCAGGCATTGTCGAATTATCACTCGGACAACCTTTTACCATTCAAGGTCACTGTGACCTTGACCTTTGGCCCAATGACCCCCAAAAACAATAGGGGTCATCTACTGGTCAGACCCAACCTCCAATTCAATTATGAGGGCCATGGGTGCCGGCATTGTTGAGTTATCACTCGGACAACCTTTTACCATTCAAGGTCACTGTGAACTTGACCTTAGACCCGATGAGCCCCAAAAACAATAGGGGTCATCTACTGGTCAGGCCCAACCTTCATGTGAAGCTTGATGACCATACGTCCAGGAATTGTTGAGTTATCACTCGAACAAGCTTTGGTCTACCGACGGACCGACATGCCTGTGCAAAGCAATATACCCCTCTTCTTCGAAGGGGGGCATAATAAAATGTGTTAAGGCCCTGTTTCACTTTTGTGAAATCTCGAGAAATCAATCATCTTTGGTCAAATTCTTGGATGTTAAAAGTAAAGAAACACCTTCAACATTTGTATTTTTATTAAACCCAAATATCACATTGAAACAAATCCCAGAACTGGAGTTCAACAAAAAGAACCCAATATAACAAGTTTTTTTTCGATTTTGGGCAATCAGAAAAGTATGGCAAATTGGAGTACGCTAGTTAACCAAGTCACCCCACCCACCAACCCCTAGTGATAAAATCAATTTAAAATCATCCCAGTTTACTATTTATTTCAATAAAGGAGTAAAAAAGTAAAAAAATATATGCCCAAAATGCACCATTTCCGACAAGAAATTGTGGGGGGTTTTGTGGGCGAGTACCCCTAAACCCCTTTACAAAAACTTTAAACCAAATAAATTTCAGTTCTGAGGGAGGGGTTCAAATTAAAAGGTTATGCCACCAGGTTGTGGGTGTCTAAATACAAGCAGCGACATTACCCTTTACAACTTGCTAACTGTCTCTCAATGTATCTCAGCCTAAGAGTTACTTAACTTCAACTTTTTTTGTTATAAACTTGACCCAACTAACTAATTCATCTCATGATACATCTTCACATGAACTTGCTATGTATCAGCAAACATCATTGTTTTCTAAAGATATTGAGCAGACACTTTTTCTCTGTTTAGAGCAACAGTGACCTTGATCCTACCAAATGCAAGTCCAAGGTAGTAGGCCTTCCAAGAACTTTCTATACAGCAAATTTCATCAATGTAAATGATCCAAAACTTAATCTGTCGAGTGAAAACCTTTATCAGTCATCGAAATAAGTATTTTGGACAAACAAGCCTGAAATCATATACTTCTTCTTAGCATTACATTTTTGAACAAGCCCTGCTGTATAAAACCCAGAATTTGAGCAAGCCCTGGAAGCATTTTACCAGTGCAGGCTTGCAAGCTTATGCTTATTTCGACCACTGCCTTATTCTCTATCACATGAATCAATGACCTTGACCAACTACCCTCAGTGAAACCCAAAGGTAAATCTCCAAATGAGTTTGCTATTCATTGAAGGCATCACCATAACATGATCCCAGACAATATCTTAACTCCAATTACCGGTATATTATAACACATTTCATGATCGTTCACTTCTCAGGCTTATAATGTATAATACCATGAATATAGCAGTACTGTAATTTCTATTTCTAGTATCTTTCATATGACATTCCAGCAGTAGTAATTCATTTATTTTAAACTGTTAAAATACAAAACAGTTGATTTAACAAATAAATAGGATGATATCAATGAAGGTCATGGCCAGGATACCTTTGTTATCTTTTTCTTTTTTACTGGAGGGGCTTCCTGAAATATCACACAAAAAACAGTTTTATAACCTATTTTATAACATATACATATATTTTTTTCTTTTCAATATGTTTACCTAAAGCTCTTTAACAATTATTTTCAAATTGTTGTATTTTTATTATTATTTTCTCAGAACCACAATTCTTTTTATTTTACAGCATAAAAAGAGCGAATTAGAAGCTATACTGAATGAATTGTGGAATTTTGACTTGTAGATTTAATTGGCAACCTTTCACATGATTTCTATTTAACATCTGTTGTTTTGTATAAGTTGTTCAAAACAACAGCACTGCCGAGCGAACATTAAAGCTCTATACATGTCTATGGCAGCATAGAATTTCATTTGAATATCTTTAATGTTTTTGAGTTATGGCCTAGGTTAAAGTTTTAGCATGTTGTCCGATAAAGAGGCATACCTCAACAATTATAAAATCAAAGTTATGGGTCTTGCTACATATGTAACGTTGTTGGTTCCAAATATAAATGGGCATAACTTTATGTAACTTGCATATTATTTTGAAAAACATGTGCCTATTGTTTCTGAAAAAGGGGCATAACTTTGCAAAACTTTCGTATTATTTTGAAAAAGGACATATCTCAACAATAATCAAAATCAGAGTTGTGGGCCTTACTTTACATGGCCATATTATTTCTGAAAATAGGCATGAATTTGCCTAAGTTGTGTTATATATTGAAAAGGGGCATCACTCAAAAAGTGTTAAAATCAGATTTATGTGCCTTACTGTATATGTTATACATGGGCATATTGTTTGTATGAAGTTTCATTTGAATTAATTGAACATTTTTTTTTAGTTCTGGCCAAGGTACATTTTTGCATGATGACATTAAGGCTATCAAAATACCTTAGACAAGCTAAAAAATACAAATTATGTATAAATCAAGGGAGGACAGCAGTACCTGTGAGTCTTCTGTGTCCATGGGGCAGTGCCCCCCAGTGGCAGGATCATGCCCTGTATCCGCAGTGGACAAAGTCACTTGTGAGGACTTGTCAAAGTTTACCAGTTCTTTGCTTTTGTTCCTAGAATTATGTTGAGCTGATAGGTCAAGATTTTTGTTATTAATTTGAAGGTTGTTTAGTGTTGGAGAAACATCAAGAGCAGTCCTCTGGTTCAATTTAATAGTTTTTCTCCCGGAGTTTATACAATCTATGGGAGGAGGTTTCAGTCTATCATGTTTCACACTTGGCAAGTCAACACTACTCACAGATCCACATGTAACAGGCCTGAAATAAAATAATACAAATTAACTTTGATAACAAAACAACCATGAAGCTAAGCAAGGAAAACAAGATAACAACTTTTTTTAACGGAAGGGAGTATAGCTCAGTAAAAAAACATGTCAACAATATCAGTTTCATAATTAAGGTCACTGAGTTAGCTTACTAAGTGTACAAGAATTACAGTAGTACAATAATATTACAACATAAAAATTGTTCTGTTCTCTGTTCTGGAAGGCATGGAAACTGGGTAAATGTACAACAGCTTAGTAAAAGTTTAGAATCAAAAGAATAGAAAACAGTGCTGCGGATGCGAACGACAATAATCCTCTACTCCTGTCGGATAAGGGTCATTCTTCTATCAGTATTTACAGCAATTGGTATGGTCCTTGTTGTAGAGCTTAGTGTCTCTGGCAGCATGTGTACTACATTTCATAATAGTATCATAAAGGTATTCTAGTTATGACCAATGTTTGCACTAAGCCGACTGGCAGTGAATGACCAAGGCTATCACAAAGTCCCAACTTTTTTCCAATTGGTTTCATTGGTAATGGTAACCAGTGTTTCTGTCAAAGGGATTCACACTTGATAATCCTGCTCATACCTCTTATGCAATGGTGTATCCGCATCATCTGGGTGTGATATCCTTCTCTTTTTTGCGGCTAAGATTTGTCGTTTGGTCATCTCCCTTCCTCTGCGATTAAGGCGGTATTTCCTCTGGGGCAGTGGAATAATATATTCGGTGTATAGACTGACAAGCTCATCTTTGGACAAGTCCTCGACTTTATCAGTGTTTATATACCGCTGAAAAATATTAATTGAAAAATTATGATATGTGACCAAGTCCGCGAAAATGGGTCCTAATGAGGAAAAATGACATTTTCAGGATTTTACATTTTCTGAATGTGCTATGTTTCAGAAATAAAGTCCTGAAGTTTAAAGCTGATATCTTTAAAATTGACGGATTGAGGACAAATTTCGCAATACCACTATTTGTTATAAAATGGCGAAAAAAATGAAGGAAATGGAAACATAAGTAAATACAACGTCCTTGATTTTAAGAGTCTGTATTCCATTAAAATTGAATACAGCATTTTTTATTTCTGTGGAAATATTATCATAACATCAATAACATCATATATGGAAAATATAACACTACATGTACATTTCATAGAAACGGTTGCCATGACTACAATTTTTTCACGAGAAATTTATCCAAATAAACGCAAAAGCAGCTCAAATAGATAAAATCACATTTGAATTTGATAGATTATGTTTGCAGGAAATATTTTAGTACAGCATTAAAATTTCAGCCAGCTATGTAGTAAATTAGAATGTTAACAGCAATTTTCCATAGACCCTGTAAAGAAAATCTGCCACTTTTCTAAAACAAGGTTAATTGTTCTAAAGTAGTGCAGCTTATCCTTGTATTAATCAAAACAAAAAAACATATTATTTAAAAACAAGCAATTATTTAAAAGATGTAAATTGTCTGGTGAAATCAATTATTTTTAAAATCAATAAGAATGTTATACTTGGTTGCCATAGCAACTGACTTATACCTAGAATAATTCTTTTTTTTTGCTCATTTCATTCTTTTGGAGTTGTAAGATGACACAGAATGAAATGTATTTACAAGGAAAGCATTGACACATGCCTTATTTGACAAAATTGACAACAAACATATGCATGCAAGGATTATTGAAACTATATTAATGTATAACTATTAACATATAGACTTATAAATGTACACTTTCACATTATACTGCAGTCGTGTATGGAAAATATAAATGCCATCATACTTTACTTATAGATGGCCGACTGTTCAATGATATTCCCATAATTGAAATACATGTTTATACATAAGTATTTAATGATCAATCAAGTGTGTTGCTTTTGGTTGCCAAGGAAACCATACATTCCTAAGATCATGAATATTTTATCAATGTAACACAAAGAAAAATATTCTTTGAATGTAAATGAAAACATAAAACTTTCACTTACACATGCCAATATATTTATAGCAAGAAACAAACTATAACTTTTGCTGAAACACACACAGAAAGTGTACTCAATAAAGTTGCCTATTTCAACTTTTGTTTTTTGGCCTTTGAATAGCCTTCTTTTGCAACTAATGGCAATGGGCATGTTGTGTTTTTAGCATTATCTGATCTGCAAAAGTCTCTTTTTACATCATGCAAGTACCATTGCCTTTCTACACTTATTCCCTCACCAAAGATCTGCTCTGGCAGAACACCAATATCCACTTGGCAGTTTTTCAGTATGTTAATTTTCTCCCCAGGGGCATCAACAAACTTCCTTACTCTTAAAACCCCAGGTATGGTATTTCGAAATGTTCTTCAATGGTTTGAAAATGCCTTTGAAGAAGGTGCTCCAGTCATAGAACGACACTTGTTTGCTGTTGCCATCAACAATATGTGGAATGTTGTGGCCATTTCGGGATGACATGGCTTCTGTGGAAGCCACCTCCTGTATTGAAGAAAAGCATTACATGATGAATGAATTTCAGACAGAAACGATCCAATATGACATATTATATTGTCACCTTAGTGCAAGAACTCAATATCTGCTTCAATTTCTATATGCAGTTATCGTCTTATTTCACTATTGTGATTATACTGAGCAGTACCCTTGCACTATGTAATGCCTACATGAAGTATATAACATCAGTGAATTTATTAATTACCTATTATATCTAAATATACATGATAATAAATGAACTTATTTTATATAATAATCAATTTAATATAACATTAGTCATATATGATTATTTTCAATCTTAACTATAAAAAATCCCATTTTCTTCATGCCACTTCTTATTAGTTTATAACTGTATTAAAAAGAAGGAAATTAATCAATCTTGAAACATGTGTAAGTAATTTATGTCTATAATTGTTTTAAAATATTGGTGTGGTAAAAATCTAACTCCCTGAATACCTCAACTGTCTCTGCATCCATGTGTCTCATTCTGTTTTTCCAAACTCCAAAATGCCCGTCGCATGAAAATTTGGTGTGGCCGGCTAGCATCAGTGAGTATTGGATTGTCTTATGCCCTCCTGGAATAGAATAGTTAATTGTTAATAAGATCTCTTTATTTCAAATTAAACTCTGAAATATATATGTTGTTTATTTTTTAAGTACAACAAATCAAAAGCTTTTAAAGCTACACATCTGTTTCACTCATCTAAAGAGTTACTGAAAACCTTGTGAGATATTTAAAAAGCAATAACATAATTTAGTTTACATCATGAAACATATTTTTTTTTCCACTAAAACACAACAACTCTCACCTGTCAATGTTCTCCACACAGCATAACCAAGAATGGCATTATTTTTGTTGTCCTTGGCAATTGTCAAAGTGGAACTGAGCATGTGCCTCACCCAGGCAAAACACCTGTTTCTCTGAAAAATATTTATCCTTCTTATCACTATTCTTAGTCATCACCATCATCAGCAACAGAAGCAAAAATTTAACAGCACCAGTATTTAACATTAATACAACAAAACATTTAAAACATTTCTCATAACTAACATATACCAAATAAATGTTCAGATACACATCCAATTCCAGATTGTGAGATGTGCATGATGGCTATTGACCAATGGAAATGTTACATTCTTAATCAGTTTGTTTTAATGAAGTAAAACATTTATTGCTAAGAAGTGCCCCTTCAATTCTCAATAATTAACATTTGACATCAGGACATCTTATAATGACACAGAACAGATTGCAATTTAAAACTGTAAAAAAGTGAATTCAGATTTATATATGAGTAGTGAGTCTCAGTCAAAATGAATAAGCTTACCAGATCCATCACAGCAAACTCCAAATACCTCACATCTCCTCCGGCAGTTTTGAAATACAGGGGTCCAACCTGTAGTAGATAAAAGCTTGCATTAAATTTGACAACAGTATCTGGTAATTAGAACCAGCATTTTATTCTAAATATTGAAAGATTCAATTTCTAAATCATGTAAAAAGAATTCTAACATAAACACTTTACATTCAATGAATACACTACCAGGTATGTAACCATTTAAGTAGAAGCATACATTTACTGCAGTAAACCTTAGGCACTCACAAGTATGATACACATGCAAATTACTGCACAATAAATCCTTTAAAAAAAATTATCTCTTGCAATAAGTTGATAAATTCAGTAAAAAAAAACACATTTGATTATTTGCTTGTACTTGATAGAAAAAAATCAACTAACCTGTTGGCTATGGTGTGGAATATGAACCTGCTGTGCAAAGTCCCAGCTGTAGTGGACGGTTGCATCTAAGGAACATGACTCTGAACCTAAAATATCAATAGAATTTAACATATATTTTAATTTTTAGACTAGAAAATATTGAAGCATGACATAAGACAGCTAAAACTATAGCGCATAGAAATTTATTAACCAAAGCACACCTTCAACTGTAATGTTTTCACTACATGTAACTTTAGAGTAATCACACTGCATTCTATATTGCTCCCTCTGATGTCTAGCACTTTCAACATGACTTTCATATTCATCAAGAAGTGTCATTTTATCATCTTCAGAAAGGGCACCACTTTGTGAAATATTAAAAGAAAAGGTTTGGCATCTAAAACACAAGTCTGTTTTTGGTTTAGCTAAGACTATATGTGGGCACAACTCACGCCATAGCTTCTAGCACCCTCTATTTTTTCATATTCAACATGAATGTCTGCTTGTGATTTATCAGATGGCAACAACAACACTTTTACTTTTGCGGTGGTTTGGAAGTCTTCCGGGAACGGGCATTGCATTGTCAGATGCATAGCAGATGAGGAATTTTCTTATGTGTTCTCTTTCCTCAAATGTGATTGCATTATGAGGTAGTCTTTTGGTATTACCATGAGTCCTAGCAATCAATCCATCATTGTCAAGAGAGCGACCAATTCTTTTTAGTTTCTCCTTTCCGATGTTGTATGCGAAACAGAATACCTCACGGCAAACTTCAACTCCCTTAATATAAAACTACTGACTGGGCCTAACCCTCTCCTGCCGTTTATGTTTACAACTGTCAGTTTGTTGGCCATTTTTTCTGTGGCACAACATGGCTGATTTAATAACAAGATCAAGTTCATCTGTCTGCATACCGGCTGAATACATACGTAAGTCAGTAATATCATTACCATCGACAACTTGACTGCATGGTTTGCCTAAAGTTTTTCACACTTGCAGGTCTGAGCAAAGAAATCATCAGTTTTCTTTCTCTGTCTTAAATCCTCTGCAGAAGGTTCTAAATCATGGTCAAAACTTTCACACTGAACAGTCTCTGCATTACATATATCATCATCTGATTCATCATTGACAGCATTACTTTCATGGCTAGAATCATTTTCTGAATCAGACTGACTAAATTCTATCTCACTTGCACCAGAACTCTCTGGACACAAAACATGAAAATAAAGTCTATCAACTTCTAATAACTCTTCGCGAAATAAATGGTCTTGGCTTAATTCGTAGGGGGTGGTGCTTGCTTGACTCAACTGGGACATTTTCATAAAATGTTCAAGTGTTTTTCAAATTTTCCGCCATAATATCTGTTGCTATTAGTAAACCGTATTTTGTTACGGAAAAATACTTCCGGGTCAAACTGTCAAAAGGTTATTTAAAATAAACATCAAATGACAATTTAAATAAAGGATGACAACATAGATAACTGCATACATTACCTTCCAAATAATTGTTTCCGTGTAATTAATCCGAAAAGCATTCTAATGCCGTGTGGATAAACCGGCAAAACCGTCATATCTTCAGTACGGATTTCGACATGTTTCCATCAAAATGGCGGAGAGCGACACCTTCAGATCAAGGGCGATTAATCATGATTTAAGGTCAGGCAGCATGAATATTATCGACAATAATCAACTGATAGCAGAGTGATGTGCCTTTATATTGTTTATACACTTCGATTATGTAAATACTTTGCAAAATAATCCCAAATTAGTTAATTGACAAAACGATAATTGCCCAGAAAACGTGTTGTGTTTTTTAATCTCGCTTTATCTCGGTAACGTGATTACCTCAACAGGACTCATTTTCGCTGACGACGTCACATATTAATAGTTGTTCATTATTTCTAATTTGGCGACATTTGACTTCCTTTTTGCAGGTATAATGATCTATTTATATTGTCTGTTAGGCAAGCGTGTTGAATTCATCATGCCATAGCCGGAAAATACATTCGTAGTCTGGAAAACTTGGGTGAAATTACCAGGTAGTTTGTCCGCCTTGAGTTTTAAATGGCATTTTTTTCAGTAAAAATATACCATTTTCTTTGAATTCTTGATGAGTTTCGTTAACTTTTGACCAAGGTATGGCCTCTTCTCATCTCAGTAAAGTTAGGGAACTACCTTTTCTACAGATAAAGGGTTTAAAAAGGACTATGGGTGTCCCTCGGACTAATTATTAAAGTTAATACTTCTCCCAGAATGTCCTTACTACATAACCCTAGAAAATTCTGCAGGTACACTGCCTATTCCAACACTGAGTATAACAAGAGCTGAGCCTTAAGTCTTGGAAGTTGAAAAGGGGACACGAAAAGACAAAACGAACATCGCGAAATTGTATAACTTTTTGGTGAAGGAACAAAGTCAGAAATCGAAAAATTTGAAAACTAACTATTAAAATTGTAACCTTTTTCAAAACATCAACTAGTTGATCTCTGGTCAAAATATCTGGAAACAACCACTCAAAGTTTCCTTTCCCTTCAGTCTCCATATTAACCAAGTTATAACGTCTAGGTGACGTACGAGTTTGGTAGTTATAAAGGTTGGACCAACGAAATATATGTTCCCTGAATACCATTCTATAACCTCCTATAGAAAACAACAAAATCAACGCTTTTCAATGGAATTATTTTGGAAGTCACAGTGAGCGAAGCACTTGGGAAACCGATTAACACATACAGCATGAACTAGAAACATGAGAAAAATATTTCTTGGTAACAACATGCCTGACAAAAATGGAGCTTACAGACGTGGTCGACTGGCCGAGGAAAAACTAAGATAAAACCCTCCTTCTGGGGAAAACTCAGAAACCTCTGCCCGTTTGTCATCCAGATTTACAGGATTTGTCTCGTACCACTAGATGTCGGGCCTCATCACTCATAAGCTCCTTAAACAAAGATGTATAGAAAACATATCATTTTTATGATTCATGTATACGTTCTTTATCAAGTTATACAAATGTATATTACATGATTTTGTTCTTTGAAGACAAATGAAAAATATATTTATCATTCATATGATGAAATTGCATAGTAACAAACCATTCACAAACATTTTCTTGTAAAATTTAACAATCAATTGAATCGATGTGAACGGATCGGTTCCCCAAAGCTGAATGCCTTTACATTCATATTCGCACGAATTCCTCGTGTTTATCAATCGCCACCTGGCGGTTATTTCATTATAAACAAGGGAAATTAATTTCCTTCTAATTCGTTTTACTCAAACGTAGGAAATTATATTAGACTATAAGTTGACCCTCATTTTCTTTCTTTCCTTAGATTTTTACCAATAATTAACGTAGGGTACTATTTCCGGTATTGATAGAGAATTCCGACCCGAGGGCACGTGCGTAAGCCGGTAACGAGGCTTGCCGAGGGTCGGAAACATGATTGATAGTTTTTCTTGCATATCTAAATTTATCAATTTGTGGAAAAAATGACGGAGAAAACGAACTTTTGTATATATATATAATTACACACAAAAACGCGTGCGACGTTGTTTACTGACGTCATACAGTGCAGTAATTTTAAATAACTAAAAAAGCGTTTTTTTACGATTTTTTTTTTTCAATTTTAATTAAAAGTCTTGCTAACATATATTATATTTGATTGCGCTTTTTAATTTAAAATGAATGGCATAATATACTTTTCATTAATCATACAATAAAAGAAATAAGAATTTAAGTGGCGCATTGCTGCGCGTGACTCATCTTTCATGGAAACACTCGTCCGGTATGCAATAAATCTCCATTCCGACCCGGAAAAGAAACTCGGGTATAAAAGACTGGCCGATCTGGAAAGTATAAAAATATGTATTGTTTTGTGAAGTGCATTTATAATTTCAATATAATTTGTAAACAAGACGTTTTTACCGTTGTGCAACAATTAAATGTCGTCCGTTCCATGTTTAGTAATTACAAGTGATGAAAAATAGACAAATTTAAACGAGTATTGCTATTTCTTCCTGGGAGTAGGATTTGTTATTGGTCCCAGATTCTACGGAGTGGTTTCGTAAAATAAAAAAGTGTAATTGCTTAAATAGTGTTTGACTTGTATATTTATTCTGGGAGAAGGATTGTTATTAATGTCCCTGATTAATTTGAGCTATTTTTGATGTACCTTTCTCTGTACTGTATGGATTTCTTTTTAAATATTATGCTCACACGGTGTCTATCCAAACATTATCAAGAATTATATGCAACTTATGAATTATATATTTAATACAAATATTTTATATGGTATTAAAAGTTGTTTTTTGTTATTTTTATGATTTGCAAGTTTAAAAGCCTGTGACCAGATAATTCTGCTGAACCACCGTCTCGGCGAAGTTCAGAAGCGCTACAAGATGGCCAAAAGAAGCAACAACAAGGCATTTCGCTACAATATGCGACTGAAGCTTGCTGTCATCGAAGGTGTGCGCACATGTACTACGACTTCGCCTACAGCAAAGCCGACTGCGTTGCTGAGCTTCGACGCGAGCTTTTCGACGAATCAGTCTACGGATCTGACTCAGAATATTCTTCTGATGACCTGGAGTAGACACTGGATATAAATCCATAGTCGTTTTCCACAAAACGGCCCTTTTCAGAGCCAATCACATAACCCGGAAGGAGTTACCTTACAAATTGTCACATTCAAATCCAACATTAGCCCAGCACAAATCTGGCCCACATACACAACTTTTTATTCATCTAAATAAAGCCGAAATACGCCAAACCATGACCGACTGACTGATGAAGTATCAATACATGTTGACTGATGAAGTATCAATACATGTTCACTCCATAATGGACCATACTTACTAACTTAATAAACGAACAAGCATGATTCGCTGAGCGACTTTGTTTTATTAAATGTCTGAAAAATGACTTCGATAAAACAATTATATTAATAAAATGACCTTTTTTTATTGTTTGACTGAGTCAGAGATTGATTGATTGAATAAATGAATTAATGATTGATTGACTGACTGACTGACTGACTGACTGACTGGATGAATAAATAAATGAATGAATGAATGAATTAATAAATGAATGATTGAATGAATAAATGAATGAATGAATGAATGAATGAATGAATGAATGAATGAATGAATGAATGAATGAATGAATGAATGAATGAATGAATGATCGACTGATCGATTGATCGATTGATCGATTGATTGATTGATTGTTGATCTCAGTCATTTTGTTTGACTGAATGAATGAGCGATTTAATTGATTGAATAGATGCGTGAATATGTCATTTGACTGAATGGTTTATTGTTAAAATATATAAAATGAATGATCGATCGATCGGTCAATATTTTGAATGATTGAATAATTGTGTGTATTGTTCTTCTTTGAACGTTAAGCAGTGATTATGAACGTTTTTCTTTTTGGTTAATGTAAAATTGAATGCCTCAATATTAAATTGTTTCGATACGCATGGAATGTTTGACAAGTACCCGCTAATTTTCTTAATCCGTTACCGTGATTAATTATTTCATGCCAGTGTTGTTTCAACGACACGTGTTGATTAAGTGTCAACTCAAACATCCCGAGTCGGGGTGTCAACGCTTGGCACGATAGACTTGTGTATTCCCTAAACGTCAATATATAAGCTCATGTTCTACTGCAAAACAAATCATATTCATCTTGCAATAGCTTCATACCTATTGAAAGAGATACCCTGTACGAAATTAACCGCCTGGTTGTGAGCAGGAAACCAGGCGTCAAAATCGGACGTAAACCAGTTGGTTTTAATTTTTTTAAATCTAGCACTCATATGGATAACCAAGCGTCAAATTTAAAACCAAGCGTCAACCAAGCGGAAAAGAGGCGTCTATATGCGAACATTATGCAAATGAGCTGGTTTTAAAAGCCAGCTGGTTTTTAAAAAACCAGGCGTCAAATAAACCAAGCGTCAAAAAACCAAGCGTCAAAAAACCAGGCGTCAAAAAACCAGGCGTCAAAAAAATAACAGACGTCAAAAATTGGCATTACTTGAACACAACCAGTTTGAGTTAAGAACAATTTATAGTTCGGAAAACAGGACAATAAAACATTGTTTAATATATTTTCTTAATTAAGGCACAGCTGAAAATGTTATTTTTTTACACATTTTTACTATCACTTATTGTTTTAAGAGTTCATATTCTGTGTTTAATATGTTTTCGACAGAATGAACCTTGTTCCGTTATCGCCACATTTAGTTCTGCTGCTGTTGGTGATTCTGCTTCATTCTTTCTGCACTATCTGGGAACGTAATCTGTTAAAATAAATTTAAATGTATTTATTCAAATGATGATTTCCGGATCTATAGCTATAATTACAAGAGGGATGTAATTGTTAGAAGATAATTCATAGTTTTAATTACCTCATGCCTACATGGATTTATATTTGTAAATCATAATAAGAATAAAGTTTCAAAGGTGAAACTAAATGAAATAACAGTCAGCAACCAGGGCTTTTTCTATAGTACCCACGGGTCCGACTATCGGACCCATTCCCAAAGCAAAATATAAGATATTTTTCCCAATCTTCAGAAAAAAATCCCAATCAAAGAAAAAAATAATATTTTTTTTAGAAAGTCTTTTTACCTGTACTGGTTCATTTTCAACATCCTAATAAATTATGTGATGTGAAGTATTTTTAGTAATTGAACTCAGAAATCATTGATTTTCATCACATTTAGAGATATGAAATATTATCTGTCATGATTTATTGCAGTAGATATTTACACCCCAAGGATTGATATTTCAGCCATTGTGGGTCTTTTTAAGGGAAAATAAACTAATATTAAATAATTTCCTAATTCACTGAAAAAATTCCCAATTTCCGCATTTTCACGACGCAAATTTTCCCAAAATGTCTAGGGTCTTTTTCCCAAAATGGGCAGAAAAAGCCCTGGCAACCCACCATTTTTAGCATGTTCTTTAGCTTTCCAACTTTCCCATCAAATCTTGTTTGGTCACAGGATCCTCATCTTTGTCACAGACACAATATTGGTCATCTATGGTAATTAAATAGGATCATTAGGCACACACATACACACCCACATGATCATCAATAAATAAGTGAAGATCATGCTCAGGCTTAACACTGTAAAAAGAAGAGTATATATAGTTAAATGCAGCTTATACTTTCATGTAATAGAAATCGTGCATATATCCATATGCTTAAACACATTGTATTTGTAACAATCACCAGGTTTCAAAACATCCCATTGGGACATTGTGTTAATGGAGGTTCAGGGAGCAATATAAAGAATGATTAAATGCTGCCAGATAAATAATTGCAAAAACATTATACTTATTAACAAACCATTTTGTATTTATGTTCTTTTTACTGTGTAATAGTATTAAAGATACATGTTGAAACTGTTCTTACCTTTCAAATGATAAGGAAAAAGGTTTATCCACACAAAATATGAGCTTCAGAAACCGCCATATGTTTACATGATTCTTCTCCATACATTTGAATTTCCTACACAGATGAATGTTTACTTGATGCTGATTGGCTTAGATAAAACCCTTCAGGAAGCTTTATTGCCTGACTTTTGAATGGACTGATAAGCCCAGGCTGTTATATACCTGGACTCATGGAGGGAGAAATTTGGAAGCACTACCAGTATTAAACTTTTAAGCAGTATAATGCTTACTGTTCTTCTAAATATAAATGTTTATTGCTATGAATTTATTATTTGCTACTTTTAACATAACAAAATAAATCTATAAATTTAGAAACATTACAACAAAATATATATATTATTATAAATAAATATTAATAATGATTTTTTTTGTATGCGATCATTTATTCAAGCTTCATCATAGTAATTTGTCAAAGATAAGTTCTGAAATTAAGCAGAAATTAAAAATCATTCTCAATTTAAGTCAAATTAAAAAGAGTTTGAAATGCAGAATGTGGTTTTAATGTGAATGTTTACTTTGAAATGAATAATTTTCAAAAGAAATTCTAATGCATAATGCTTATATACAGTAGAGAACAGTATTTTTTCAATGATTTTCCAGTTTCATTTTTTATTCCCTTGTAATTTTATCACATTGGGAAACAATTATTAGACTTTAGTCACCTTGAGTGGCAATTTCTTTCTGTATTCCCGTGGAAAATTATAAAAAAAAATGAAACTTTAATGTACCATTAAAGATAATTCCATAGTTTTTTAAGTTTCTTGGAGGCTTTAATTTTTCCTAAGTTCCTTTTGACGCTTGGTTTGAAATTGACGCTTCAATACTTAGAGGCTGAAAAAATGTTACAGTTCCTTTTGACGTTTGGTTTGTAAATGACGCCTCCTTTACTTAGAAAAATGACGCCTGGTTTGGCAAGAATTTGACGTGTCCTGCTCTTGTCCAGTTGGTTTTAAACACGTCGAGGCAAAAACCAGTTGGTTGACGCCTCTTTGACGCCCGTCAACCAGCTGGTTGACGCCTGATCATTTCGTACGGGACATTTCAAAATGCGATCACTCGACAAGCGTTTCTCTCTGACGGAAGCTGAAGGACGTTTCCAGAAGGCCTGCGACCAGATTGTTCTGCTGAACCATCGTCTCGGCGAAGTTCAGAAGCGCTACAAGATGGCCAAAAGAAGCAACAACAAGGCATTTCGCTACAATCTGCGACTGAAGCTTGCTGTCATCGAAGGTGTGCGCAACATGTACTATGACTTCGCCTACAGCAAAGCCGACCGCGTTGCTGAGCTTCGACGTGAGCTTTTCGACGAATCCGTAGAAATCGTCTCCGGATTTTACTCAGAATATTCTTCTGATGACCTGGAGTAGACACTGGATATAAATCCATAGTCGTTTTCCACAAAACGGCCCTTTTCAGAGCCAATCACATAACCCGAAAGGAGTTACCTTACAAATTGTCACATTCAAATCCAACATTAGCCCAGCACAAATCTGGCCCACATACACAACTTTTTATTCATCTAAATAAAGCCGAAATACGCCAAACCATGACCGACTGACTGATGAAGTATCAATACATGTTGACTGATGAAGTATCAATACATGTTCACTCCATAATGGACCATACTTACTAACTTAATAAACGAACAAGCATGATTCGTTGAGCGACTTTGTTTTATTAAATGTCTGAAAAATGACTTCGATGACATTTTTTATTGTTTGACTGAGTCAGTGATTGATTGATTGAATAAATGAATAAATGAATAAATGAATAAATGAATAAATGAATAAATGAATAAATGAATGATTGATTGATTGACTGACTGACTGGATGAATAAATGAATGATTGAATGAACTAATGAATGAATGAATGAATGAATGAATGAATGAATGAATGAATGAATGAATGAATGAATGAATGAATGAATGAATGAATGAATGAATGAATGAATGATCGATATATTTATTGATTGGTTGATTGACTGATTGATTGATTGATTGATTGATTGATTGATTGATTGATTGATTGATTGATTGATTGATTGATTGATTGATTGATTGGATGATTGATTGATTGATTGATTGTTGATCTCAGTCATTTTGTTTGACTGAATGAATGAGCGATTAAATTGATTGAATAGATGCGTGAATATGTCATTTGACTGAATGGTTTATTGTTAAAATATATAATATGAATGATCGATCGATCGGTCAATATTTTGATTGATTGAATGATTGTGTGTATTGTTCTTCTTTGAACGTTAAGCAGTGATTATGAACGTTTTTCTTTTTGGTTAATGTAAAATTGAATGACTCAATGTTTAATTGTTTCGATACGCGTGGAATGTTTGACAAGTACCCGCTAATTTTATTAATCCGTTACCGTGATTAATTATCTCATGCCAGTGTTGTTTCAACGACACGTGTTAATTAAGTGTCAACTCAAACATCCCGAGTCGGGGTGTCAACGCTTGGCACGATAGACTTGTGTATTCCCTAAACGTCAACATATAAGCTCATGTTCTACTGCAAAACAAATCATATTCATCTTGCAATAGCTTCATACCTATTGAAGAAGATACATTTCAAAATGCGATCACTCGACAAGCGTTTCTCTCTGACGGAAGCTGAAGGGCGTTTCCAGAAGGCCTGCGACCAGATTGTTCTGCTGAACCATCGTCTCGGCGAAGTTCAGAAGCGCTACACGATGGCCAAAAGAAGCAACAACAAGGCATTTCGCTACAATATGCGACTGAAGCTTGCTGTCATCGAAGGTGTGCGCAACATGTACTACGACTTCGCCTACAGCAAAGCCGACCGCGTTGCTGAGCTTCGACGTGAGCTTTTCGACGAATTGTCGAAATCGTCTCCGGATCTGACTCAGAATATTCTTCTGATGACCTGGAGTAGACACTGGATATAAATCCATAGTCGTTTTCCACAAAACGGCCCTTTTCAGAGCCAATCACATAACCCGAAAGGAGTTACCTTACAAATTGTCACATTCAAATCCAACATTAGCCCAGCACAAATCTGGCCCACATACACAACTTTTTATTCATCTAAAAAAAGCCGAAATACGCCAAACCATGACCGACTGACTGATGAAGTATCAATACATGTTGACTGATGAAGTATCAATACATGTTCACTCCATAATGAACCGTACTTACTAACTTAATAAAAGAACAAGCATGATTCGCCGAGCGACCTTGTTTTATTAAATGTCTGAAAAATGACTTCGATAAAACAAGTATATTAATAAAATGAC